>NC_061812.1:9330216-9985493 GCF_021462225.1 Girardinichthys multiradiatus | reverse complement strand
CCAGAGGAAGCATTTATTGCTCTTAAAACCAGCCTTTCCCAAGCTGCTCACTTGGCACATCCAGACTACACATTGCCCTTTCACTTGGATGTTTCTGTAACAGCACACACCGCGAACGGAGTGCTGTTCCAGAAAAAAGGGGGAGTAAGAACAGTGCTAATGTATATTAGCGTCATGCTTGACAACATGGAACAAAGACACCATGAATGTACCAGTCATGCAGCAGGGTTGGCAAAAATAATTCAAAAAACAGCCCACGTAGTGATGGGACATCCACTACATATTCTAACATCACATAGAGTAGTGGCATTTGTCAATTCCAAAACTTTCACACTCTCACCATTGAGACTACAGAGATTGAGTAAGGTGCTGGAGGCGCCAAATATCATCTACAACCATGAAGGGATCAACATGACAGAATGACAGAAGGTGAGCCCCATGTATGCGCTGAAAAAGTTGAGGTAAGTGAGAAAATCAGACCAGACCTACAAGGAGAACCACTGACAGAAGCAAGAAACCTGTATACAGATGGCTGTTGTTTTAGACATGACACAGAGGGTCTGAAAGCAGCCTATGTGGTGGTGGAAGACACAGGAACGAACTTTGTGACTCTTAAGGCAGAAGGGCTGACAGACACCCAATCAGCACAGAGAGCAGAGGTGCTAGCAGTAATAGCAGCCCTAGAACTAGGGGAAGGACAAAAAGTGAACATCTACACAGACTCAGCTTATGTCGCGGGAGCAGCGCACGTGGAACTAAAGCAATGGATGAGAACAGGATTTAGAACAGCAGGACAGAAACCCATTAAACATGAGCCAGAAATGAGAAGATTAGCTGAGGCCCTACTACTTTCCCAAGAAGTAGCGGTCAAAATGCAAAGGACATGATAACAGCTACCCTAGGGTGGCTCAAGGAAATCAAGCTGCAGACCAAGCAGCCAAAACCAAAGCTGGATATCTGCCCATACACATCTTGATGAACTCTGAAGTTGAATGGACACCAGAACCGACTCTGGAGGAGGTGAGTAGACTGCAAAGGGGGGCCTCACCGGAAGAGAAATCAGTCTGGAAGGCAAGAGGAGGAAGAAAAGACCAGGATGAACTATGGAGAAGTCCAGACAGACGTCCCATCCTACCCCCAGGGTTGACCACAGCAGTGCTGGAGGAAGCACATGGACCGGGACATGCAGGAACTGCACAAATGATGAAGAGTCTTGAGCACTGGTGGCATCCATACCTGAAACAGATGGTAGGTCATTGGATAAGCTCGTGTAGCACCTGCCAACAATTCAATGTGAGACCCACTCTGAAGCCTGCACCAGGTAAGTTCCCTGTGGACCCGGTAGCAGGTAAGGAAATCATCATAGACTACACAGACATGACTGGGAGAGTGAATGGGTTCAGATATCTTTTCGTGTGTGTGGATGCGTTCACCGGTTGGCCAGAGGCCTGGCCAGCAAAAAAGGAAGACAGCAAAACAGTGGTGAAGTGTCTGATTAATCACTACATCCCCAGGCACGGTTTTCCTGCGAAAATCAGGTCAGATAACGGCACACACTTCAAAAATTAAGAACTTAGAGAGGTTGAAAAGTTCCTGGGACTGAGACATTCCTTTGGAACAGTGTACCATCCCCAATCCCAAGGGAAGGTGGAAAGGATGACCCAGACAATCAAAACCAAATTGGCTAAAATCTGTGCACAGACCAAAATGAATTGGGTCACAGCATTACCTTTAGCTTTGATATCAGTAAGAAGCTCAGTGAGCCAGAGACATGGGTTGACGCCCCATGAACTGCAGACTGGAAGACCTTTTCCAGGCCCAAAAACCAGGTTACCTTTTCTGACTGAATGTGAACAATCTATGTCTCACCGTGATTACTATAGATCTCTCCACAGCTTGGTTGCAGCATTCTCAAAACAGGTGGCCGCCCAACCATCCGAGGCTCGAGCCACCACCTCAGACGCGGAGTGGATCCTTCTGAAAGTCATCAAATGGAAGTGGTCAGAGCCCAGGTGGACGGGTCCATTCCAGGTCACAAAGAGAACCTCACATGTGGTGAGGGTCAAGGGCAAAGGAGACACGTGGTATCATTGGAGCCAGTGTGCAGCAGCAGAGGCACCACAGAGATCACTGCCAGAGGTCCAGCAGAACCTGAGGGACAACACCAACACACAAGAAGACCTTTCTCACCCAGTTCAAGGGGCAGAATAATCCCCTAGGGTGAGAAAGCGTTCACTTACACCTAAAGGTTAGTCTACACCTTAGGTGCACCGTCAGATCAGTGGTCCCACCCATAGGGGCAGAATAATCCCCTGGTGAGACCACTTAGCTCCAGGTCAGTCTACACCAGTGAGTGAAGACTAGGACATCACACAAAAGAGGCGGATGTGAGTGAGCTTTCCTCTCTTTCACTGGTGGTCGTAGCTGCTCTCACACCGAAGAACTGAACTGAACACTCTGAACTTAAAAAAAAAAGAGGTCTTTTGTGTTTCACCATATCGTTAATCCTTATCTTCCTTTACAGGTACCTTTGAAAAGAATGGGAGATCAAAAGTTAGGACCCAGGCCCCTTAAGGGTTGGGTCATGGGAGGTATAGGTGCTGTATCATTTTTCACTGTTACATTGATTCTAGGATTGTTGTGTGAACTTCCTTTCCAGACATGCTCCAGTCATCCCAGGATCAATAAAAGACAATCCAAACCCCAGGGTCCAGATAAATGCCTCCAGGCGTTTGGGGGAATAGAATTAAATTACACTCTTGGTGCGACCACGACTTTCCAATTTGATCTCTGCGACGTTATCAACTATAGCTCTTACCAAATCTCAGGCAGCACATGGTTGACGAGGCTCCACTATTACCTATGCGCTAATGTTGAACTCTCCACACACTGTGAGTCCACAAGTGCAGACACACCCACCCCTTTGTGTGGTAGGGGGTGGAGAAATACTATATATTACAGCAGACCATGGAATACCAATATTTTTAACCCTGACCCGACACCTAAACTTGAAGCGCTAAACATATCCCTGATACGCGGTAGTTTACCGAATACCGCCTCAAACGGGCAACAGCTATTTCTTTTAACCCTTAAAGCCTTGACACACAACCCCCTAGGAACACACAACGCCCATTTCATGTTTGGTCTTTGACGAGGATGGAACACACAGAATCCAGAAGGCATCATCAAGATAAATTTCAGAAATCACTCCAATCAGGCAGAGTCAGACAAGGGGAGGATAAAGATAGACTACAACACCTTAAAACCCATAGAAATTATCCAGATGGCGACGGGATATACTGAAGATAACCTCTGGCTCCAATGGATAGCTCAGACTGCCAAAGAACAAAGTAAATCAGATTGTGTGGCATGCGCGGCTGCAAGACCACATTTAACTACTGATCCTGCTCCTCTGTATCCAGAGGACCAGTGGGGTTATAGCTGTATGCTACAGCTGACTAAAGTGGCTACTCCCACAAACTGTACCACTTTGGCCAGTCTGTTCCCACCCATTGCCAATAACACCAGAGCCGGCCCTTTCACCCCTCAACGAAGAAATGGCACATACACTTGCTTTAACTTCACTTCCACAACACCAAAGGCAAATGTAGGACAAATTCCTCGCGATTGGTGTAACATCACGGTGCCAGGCTCAGTGATAGATCCCTGGGCAAGATCAGGACTCTACTATTATTGTGGAGGTCATCAGCTATTAACTAGGATTCAAAATAATACTATTGGAATGTGTGCCATGGTTAGGTTGCAGGCACGTCTCCTTCTGTTAGGTAAAGACTTTAAGTATCTTCCCTCGAAACATGCACAAAGCACAGCTCTCACTAGGCGACAACGTAGACATGTCATGAAGCGGACCACAAACGCATTTGACCTGACCGAAGGCTCGCCCACCTACATTGACGCAATTGGAGTCCCCCGAGGCGTACCCAATGAGTATAAATTGGTGGACCAAGTCTCAGCAGGCTTCGAAAACATTCCCATTATTGCAGCCTTTTTTCTGGTTACTCCCGATAAAAATGTGGACCGCATTAATTACATACATCACAATGTTCTTCGAATGGCCAACCTCAGTAGAGATGCTGTGGAGGACCTAGCTGAACAAACTGGCCCCACATCCCTCATGGCAGTACAAAATAGGATGGCCCTGGACATGGTGTTAGCTGAAAAAGGGGACGTATGTGCAATGTTTGGAGACATGTGTTGCACTTTCAAACCCAATAATACCGCCCCTGATGGTTCCGTCTCAAAAACTTTAGAAGGGTTAAAAACACTTTCCGCGACCATGCATGAGCACTCAGGAATAGACAATCCGTTCGAAGATTGGATGACGGGCATGTTTGGACACTGGAAAGGGTTGATTATGTCATTGTTTATTTCCATTGCTGTTTTTGTAGCTATTATGGTTACCTGTGGATGTTGCTGTGTACCATGTATAAGATCTTTGATTGTTCACTTTATTACTACAACCATTGAAGGGAAAACCGCACCTCCTCCTTCCCATATGATGCCTTTGCTTGCGGTGGATGCTAACGAGGAGGAGGACGAAGATTAACCCGTAAGAGTAAGTTGCAGGGCGCCTGATATGTATTACTGTCTAGGGAGCAGAAGGATGGTAGAATATTATATTGGCATATTTGGACAGACTATGGAATAAAGCACGGATAGACACCCTCCAGTTAGAGGGGTCAATACTCCCTCCGAAGTCGTCTCGGTGTGTGTCCTGATCACATGAGAACTTCCCCTGGTCCAGGTACTTTGAATAACATACAGCTGTCTCCGTGTGATTTATAATATTGTGTTGTGAATTCCTCCAGGTTACGGTGAATAAACGAACACGCAGAAGGCCTCTTTAAAGGGGTACTTCAACAATACATACAACAGACAGCTGGTCCTGGAATGATTAAAAGCTTTTTTTGCTACTGGTGTTAAATATCTTCATTGCTGTAATATGATTTGATGAAATTTGTGCAGGAAAAGTATGGTAGATATGAACACAAGCACAACTTTAAAAGGTTTCTTTTTAAAAACACTTAAAGAAATCTGTCAACAATTCTTCAGTCTCTCTGTAGTGACAAAGTATACACACTGTGCATTAAAATGTAACAGACTCAACCTCAGGGTCTGTCTCACTGTGAATAATAAAGTGCTGCTAAAATGATATCTTATCCAGGGGTGGAGAATCCAGGTCCAGAAAGTAAAAAGCCTGCCTAGTTTCCTTCATCCTGTTCACTTAACCACACTTAGTCCCTGTCTATGTGTTGGAGATAGAAATTTAAATGGTTGGGACTAATCTCTGTACAGGCTTTTTACTTTCTGGACCTGGATTCTCCACCCCTGATCATACCTCAAACAAATGTATTAAGGGAGAAGACAAGGTTTCTCACAAGGGATACAGCAGTGATAGACAGCAGCTTGTGCAGCAAGGCAAATTGCGTGTGTTTAATTTTTTTTTACCCCCATCTGTGCAGAGTAAAGGACATGACTACAAAAGAGAAAGCCGAAACATTCTGCAAAATTCAGTACTGGTGTCAAAACGGTAACAAGCATCCACAAGCACATTCAGGGTAACGAAAATCCTCTCGGTCAGTTTGGTCCACATTATTTCTGTCTGAGGAATGGTAATGAGCTTCAGACTGAGTGAAAAGCTCAGGTTTTTAGCTAATGCCCCCAACTCTAAAGGCTCCACTTGAACATTTGAGTACTTAATCTAAAGCTTCTGAGTTTGGATCAGGCCAGCCTGACCTGAAACATTAACAGTGATGGCTGATTTGGTACGACTGACCCAGATGGACACTTGATTGTGACTGATTTAATGGGTCATGATAATGTAAAGATGATCAATTGGTTGCATTTTGTTCCAGGGTTTGGGCAGATTTCTTCTTGTCTTAATACAACATTTCATTAGTTGTAAAAACAACTAAAGTAACTGTTACCAAATATATTCATATTTGTAAATAAAATGACATTTTAGTTATGAAATGTCTTTTTAAGTAGAGTCAAAATTGACATAATAGCTAAACAATGAGTTAATTCAAGAAAGACATCCAACTGCTTGCCAGCACAATTTGTATACTCAGTAACTTCATTCAATTTCTTCAAAGTGGAACGTCAGGCACCTTTTCTAAAGAAATAGCTTCATCTGGTGGGAAGACACAGTAGCGCAACAACAGAGCCTGGAGTCTAAAGAGATACAGTAGTCAATGAAAACAGGAATCTTTGCACACATAACTTATTTTAAAGCTATATCGCTCTCTAACCAGATAATGATAAACTCAATGTACTGTAACAACACAAAAACACCAGAGCAGTAAAGCACATATCACTAAAATACTTATGGAAAAATGGGGAAAAAGCAGGTGGAGTGATGCTGATATGCCTTTTCCTTCTTTAAAAATATTTCTAAAATAAGAAAATCCTCCAGATCTCTCTTCGGTTCCTCTCTTCCCAACTGTCGGCTGACACCTCGGCTATCGAGTTTTCTTTTATTTATTTGTTTTGCGCTGTAAGAGCAAAGCAGTAGGAGATGCTGCATTGGAGACAACGTCCAAAATGATGTGAAAGAGTAGTAAAACTAGTTCTACCGGCAGATCTGTCTACTTCTAACAAGCAGACCCTCCAGGTTCACACTCAGTCTGCGAAAAGTTTGTCAGATAGGTTTATTTGCTCAGAGCTGAGAGTCTGCTCCCAGGCTGTTCAGCTCCTCCGGCGAGTGCTTCTCTGCTCCTGCACTGGCTGTCTGGCGGAAGCCAGTAGCGATGTCGTCAAACGTCCGGCCCCTGGTCTCCGGCACTTTGAAGTATGTGAAGATGAAGAACACGAGCAGCAGAACAGTAAAGATGATGAACACGTACGGACCGCAAAGTTCCTGTGAAAACGTGCAAAGAAAAAAAACAACAGTTATCACATCGAAATTTGTTCCCTTTCTTATTAAGTTTGAAACACCAGGATTTATGACTGTTAATGTCCTGTCATGCTTTTGTATTTGCAAGAACATGCAAATAGACAAGCAAACAAGACTATTTGTGCTAATGTACCATGTGTGACCATTTTATATGTAAAAAATAACTATTCAGTTGGAAAACATGCATCACTGCAAGATAAACACGAACACAGTGATTTTGCGTCATTTTTAGAACAGAAAACAGTAAAAATGGCACAATATTACAACACAAGGATTTGTGTCCACAGCTCAAGAAACTGTGGAGTAAATAGAGAAGAAAAGTTGATTTAATATAAAAAAAGCCTTTGACAAAAACAGTCAAATTTTATATTGTAATGTCCCCCTGTGGCGAGAATCTTTGTATTATATACATTTTACCACCCTCTGCAATGCTCTACATTTTACACTGCAACATTCCATTTATAAATAATCCATTAATGCTCTTTGACTGGTATATACACCTCTCAAAATGATGATTTGTGTGTGCTTTTTATCTGTTTGATGATGTTATTGTCCTTAAGACATTTAAAAGTCAATTTGGATAAAATTCAGACAAAGGTCCAATTAGATGAAAGAAAACACTGACATGCTGTTTGCTAGGTTGGCGGTTTCTGTCTAAATGCAAATAGCTGCAGTTCATCCTTTGGCCACACGAGATCAAACTTGAGTAAGTTTGTCACCAAGCTTCTCGTATTTTTTTTTCCACTCACCTCTACATACTGGAACCCCAAGGCAATGATGAAGTTGGCCGTCCAGTTGGAGAAACCAGCTACAGCGATGGCCGATGGCCTGGGTCCCTGTGAGAACAACTCTGTTGTGATGAACCAGGGGATTGGACCCGGTCCCATCTCAAAGAACGCGACGAAGGCGAATATGGCCACGATGCTCAAATAGGACATCCATTTGAGTTGCTCCTACAAAAAAAAAAAGATGGGAAGGAACATAAAAAATATGGATGACGCAGAAAATCCATATTTAGAGTTTCTTAAAGGTGAACCTACCAGCAGAGCCAAGGCAATGGTCATCATGGTGGCAGATCCAGCCATACCCATCAGTCCTAGGAGGTGCAAAGTTCTGCGTCCTGCACGCTCCACAACAAACAGCTGAAAAACAAGAAAGATAAGATGATGAAAATACAAAAATTCACACAAACAGAGCTTGGGTGGCTTGGTTGACTCTTAATGCTAGCTCAACTAGCTCTATATTTCCAGATTGAATCTGGTCAAATTCAGTCAAATTTACAACTTGAATGAAACAAAACTGAACCATGTATGAACAAATGATGTGTTGTTTTTGCCCAATCTTAATAAAACAAGTCTAATTGAGAGAATGACACTGGTAAGCATTAATCTGCCTAACGTTTTATATGATAGATTTATTGGTTTTAACTTGGAGCAAGAAAATAAGTTAAACCACCTCTAGTAGAAAAACAGAAAAAAATCCAACACATAAGATAAAGCTAAAACTGTTTAATTCTGGAAGAATTTTTGTGGAGCTGTACGAAAATGACAAACAACTACAAACAATGAATGCTTTCATGACAGGGCGGCTTACGTCATTTAAATTTGTGCATTACTTGAATATTTGGAATGCGGTCACTAATCTAACGGAAGTTAGTCTAAATTTACAGTTTTGGCTTCAGGCATTAAAACACCCATATTTAATTACACTTTTTTTGTTTCAACTCATTTAATGTTCCCCAGTGTAATAACTGCTGGTCTTCATGCTGTACTTACAGAAACAACCGTAAACGCAGTGTTAACAACACCGGTTCCAATGGTGGCATAAACTGGCTGCTTCACTCCGGCTTTTTCAAAGATACGTGTGGAGTAATAGAACACCTAAAACAGAAAAACACAGTCCCCGTGTCACAGCCTTGAGTACTTTTAAATGTTTAAAATGTACGTACTATATATACATTATCTCACAGCATTGATTCCAGAGAGCTGCTGGGAGAGCTGCAGGGTGATGGCGATAATCAGGGGCTGGCGATAGAGTGGAGAGCGGAAAAGTTCCAAGATTGTCACCTTTTTCTCTCTCATCATCTGTCGGCTCTCCTCCTTCATCTCCTGCATATCGGCGCTCACATCTGTCATGCCTCGGAGCTTCTTCAGAACTAAAAAAAAAAGGAATTAGTTGTAATTTAAACCAAATTATACTTTGTCTTTGGAGTAATTTTAAACCCTCCAGGCATATTCCTGCATAAATATAACAACAAGACATGGGCTGGCGTCTGTTATCAAAGCATATCAAGGTTTTCAAGTAGGTTTTATTTATTCCCTGGACAGATTTGGCTGTTTGCAAAAATTTCCAGTGGCAAGAAACATGGACAGCCCATAAATGTTACATGTATTTCCTGTCCGTTATGCTAACTGTAATGATCAATATGTTCCATTATTTTAGCAATAACAAAAAGCAATTGCTGCTGTCTGAAATAAAAGCAATCAGATGTACATTTTTGTTTTTATATTTCTGTGTTGATACTGTGATACTGGGGATTTTTTACTCAAGGCTGTCATAATGTAAGAACCTCATACCAATCTATGCCTAATACTGAGTGAGAGGTAAAACCTCTGTGTTAATGCTTGTTTGTATGAAGTCACCTGTTTTGGCTTTATTCTCCTCGTTCTTGTTGATAAGCAGAAAACGGGGGCTTTCGGGGCACAGCGGCAGCAGGACACATTGTATCACAGCCGGGATAAAGAGGAAGCCCAGCAAGAGTGGCCAAAACTTGTCGTTGCCCATGATCATTTCCAGTCCGAATACCTAAAACCAACCAGAACATGATGAACCAGCTGCAAACCAGCTTATAAAACGTGATTTTTGTAACGACACAACAGGAGGTTAAAAAGGAGCATCTTCTGATCACCGACCTGTGCGATGAGGATGCCCACGACGATGCCCAGCTGGTGTAGTGTGCCTAAGGTGCCTCGCATGGCTGTCGGGGAGACTTCACCTATGTACATGGGTACAAAACCAGTGGAGAGGCCGGAGTAGAGACCAACTATAAAACGACCGATGATGAGCATTTCCCAGGAGCTGGCCATCTTTGAAAAACCCATCAGAGCAGCTGCGATGAAGGCTAAAATGTTGGCTATGAGCATTGAGTTCCTCCTGTAGAAGTCACAGAACCAAGTATAGACAATTTTCTTTATATATAGCAAAGTACACAGTATGCTATGTTTCTGTGCTTAAGGCTCAGATGCTTTCTGGGTGTTGCTTCTGTGTTATTTTTCATTCTCAGAAAGATTTTGTGTAATTTATTTACCTTCCCAAACGGTTGACAAAGAATCCGACAGAGAAGGAACCAAAGATGCCTCCGACAGAGAAGATGGAAACAGAAATGGACCAGATAGCTGTAAGGGAGGTTTTGGAGATGGGATCCTGGTAACGTTCAAAGTATGTCTCATTGATGAATTTCTCAATGATCTGTTTAAGAGAAGAACACAACGTTATTGTACGAATATACTTTATTGTGACAGGCATTGAAACAGGTTCTCGCTGTAAATAGGATCACAGATTTTAATGTTACATAATTAAACAGCTACAATTCATGGCAGAACACATTTGTAATGCGATCATAACAGTTACATAAGTACCTCAGAGTCCGATCATGTGATCCATGTTTGAAATCCAAACACAGATGTTGGCAGAGCAGTGACCAGCTGAGGGCAGCACTATCTACTCCATGTAATCACAACAACCTCCTGTACAACCCTGGAACCAGTCACTAAAATGTGTCAGGTTTCTCCTCCCTTCCCCCACCGCCTGCAATGCCATCACTAACCACCATGTCAACAAACATGCCCATGAGCAGCAACAGCAGTGACGCTTTAGGTGTGACATCTCCAGAATGTCAGCACTCCAACGCTTCTGCTTGTTCCATTTCTGTCACGTGTCACCTGACCAGAGATCTTAATGTGCTGGAAGCTGAGGAGACGCGAGGGGAATTAGAAAGTCAGCAGTGTCCTGGAGATGTGGTTCAAGAGCGTGGCTATCACTTATCAAGGGCTTTCTTTTGGTGGGGGCACATATGTAGACTGACACTGTTACGCCGTGACCCCAGAGCCTGGGTCATTTCCAATATCAACTTACATTCACAAGACCTCGCTTCGTGATATCACAAGAATGCTATCATACGCTGCACCGTACCCACGACCTTTACCTAAACACGTAGACACTTTACCACTGGCTTTATTTGGAGGAACACATTTCTGTCCCTGATAATGTGCAAAAGCCCCACATGCAACCTCCTAGTTTCTTGTTTTTATATGAATGTGAAAATCTGATTTTTTTATTAATCACATATACATTGCAGATCCTTAACAAGAAAACATACACACTAAATATAAATAAATAACTTCTTAAAGAGACATGACCCTCCAACCACTGGACATAAATGGACTTCTTATTCTGGCTCTTTTAGGTCAGCAGGTGTTTGTTTTCACCTAGCCCAAGTCCAGGGGAAATTAGTCTCTGTGGTCTTCTTGTCTGCTAATATAACCTACATTAGAAAAGTTCCTCTGGGGGCATGAAAGATATTTTTCATTATTTCGATTTGTTACAGGGATGGGTAAATGTTTGCTGCAGTGATTCTAGTCAACGTCTAAACAGAAGACATCCATTTTTGAACATAGAAACACTAAAGTTATGGGAACTACTGGAACAGAAAGAAGATACTTTTATCTTCACTCTTAACCTAAAGTCATACAGCAGTGTGAACAGTGAGCTCTTTTTCTGGCAGAGTTATAAACTAAATGAGCAGCTCTTCAACACTTTTACAGATACTTAATGTTTAGTCTGTTTGGGAAACGTTATTCCTTTAAAACCGAGTCATGCCCTGATAAACTAATGGCTGAGTGTCCAACTCACCTTCTGCGGGGCATTGATGACACCTGTGTTGTATCCAAACTGCAAGGATCCAATCACTGCAGTACCAACGCTCATCAGCAACGGTAACGTTATTTGCTGCAAAAAAAAAGAAAAAAAAAACACAAAGCAGAGGTTTTGTATTGAGAAAAGAGACCAGTTCAACCAGTTACTCACCATTTCAACCAGCCGAGCAAACATTTTTTATTCCACGGCGTCAACGACTGCAAATTCTGTGATTAAAATAGTTTCAGTTTACCAGTTCTGTGATATTTGATTTGGTTCAAAAACGATGCAGTTTTGGTTTTCAAATAAAAACAGTAATTAATACCAACTATAGGGACAAAGCTGTCAGTGTCCTGATATCCCTCACTTCCTGCTGTACTGATACATTTAACCGTTTGGTAACATGTGGGTAGTGTAAAAAAAACCCAACAAACTATACTAAAGATCTCTGCTTAAAAGATTTATAGTTGCTGCAACTCAGACCCTGTTAACATGACAACGCTCCATTGAAAACATTCTTTTTTTTACCAGTTCCTGTTAACGGTTCTACATGACAGCATTTTAATTACAATCTCTGTTCACACAGCAACATGAAAATGGTGTAACTCCCCCGACACGCCACTATGTTCTTCGAAAATCAACAACATGCGTAAACACTGTTTTGACATCCAGATTATTTACACTGGTCTGTATTGGGTTTTATCTCTATGACAACCTCAACTGAAAATATCACGGTTTTGCAGTTTTACAACAATCAAAAAATCTTCTTGTTTTAAACAAAAATAACCCAACAATTTATTCCCAAAACTGTTTAAAAATAAGCATTTTAATCTACTCTTTTTAGAATTATTTTAAGGGAGAGAACATTTTATTAAGCTTCTTTCAGCCAGTTGGCAGGCAGTGAGCAGCAACAGGTGTCATTCCAGCATCTTATCTGGCTTGTCATTAAAAGGACTATAAACTATATTAACAATTTGAGGTTTGGAAAATGTAACTTTTTACACCTTGATACCCTTAACCTACCCATCCAAAGCTCTTATTACATTTGTTTTCATGTTATCGCTGTGTTGCTTTTTACTTTGAAACTATTTGTTTATGAGGCATATTTGATGTCTGTGACCTTTTGAAAGTGCTCCACATTTCATCTGAGTAAGCCTGCCTGATGAAAAAGATTCCAGGTCTACTGATTTCATGCTCTATGTTCATATTCCTGTGATTACAGAGCTCATTCAGAGTCCAAGCTCAGCAGAGCCCTGTAGATTACTAAATATTTTCCTCATAACAAGAAGGAAATAAAGCGTTGTGGGGTATGTGACTGTCTTCTTTCCTCCTCTCGGACCAGGAAATAACAGTCTTAATAAAACACCAAACTTTTTTAATTTGGCTACAACGACTCACTGCAAAAATTCATGGTATACCAAGGTTTAAAAGATTATAACATTTCAAAACCCCAAAAACATTTCATTTATATTATATTATATTTTCTCTGGCTGTATAGAGCATAGAATGACACAGTCCAACCGCTTTCCCATCTGTTGCTACGCATTGCAGGTCAATTGGCTGAAAAAAGGCCACTTGACCTTTGTGTCGCTTAAAAGAAAGAAAAATCCAGCTGTTTGGAAAAAACACATCATGAACAGTCATGAAAAAAAAAGCTAAAGAAGCAGCATCCATCACTCGAATTAAGATGACCCAATTTTAAAACTGCATATAGCAAGCTACAAGCTGGCTGTCTGTTCAGCAGCTGACTGCTGGCTTGCTGACTGATCAGATGGCTCAACCACCAATGAACCAGCTGATACCAGCCTGTTATAAAAAGCAGAACAACAAAAAAGGATAATATTTTGTGACAAAATTACTTGAAAACTATTATGAGATTTAGTGGGAGTTTATTCTATGTTTTAGCTTACGTCTATGAGTCCAAATAATTTCATTTATAAGATTAACATAAGTATAATAACCAGTGTTATTTGGTGCCAGTAATATACTGCCAAAATGTTGCAGGAACTGTTGTCAATCTATTTAATAGTGATTTTTAATAATGTTACTTAAGATTATCAGAAGGTGAGAATCTTCTACTAGTCCATGTCTAGTTTTCAGCTGTTTTGTCTTTTCTAAATCAGTTGTCTAGTCTGAATTGATAATGTTTATAAGTCCAGTGCTCTGTTTCTGTGATTTACGCTGGATAGCTTCCTTGTGTTTTGGAAACAAAAGATAATCACATGCCTAGATGTCACCTTAAAGTCTTTTCTTTATCTCACTATGAAGAGGAAGCCTTACTGAGTTCAGCTAGCTACTAAAAATTAAACCATAAAGGAAAAAAAAGATAATAACTCCCTGATCCTATAAATATCTGGGTGCAGTTCAAGAGGCAGTTTATTTATTATCATCTTCATGTAAGCTATATTTAAAATCTTTTGTGTCAACATCTGACTGGTAGTAGCCATTAGAAGTTTGGAATCTATGATTATAATAGATGTTCAGCATTCAAAGGTGACTCAGTGGTTTTATAGGACCCAAACCTTGGCAGGAAAATATTTCTCACAGCAGCACTGTTCAAGGTTTCATGCTGGTGATGCCACATTCCTCAGCAGAAACCAAACTTCATCAGGGATGGTTAATTTTTCTGCAGCCAGGCATTATGGTGAGCCCATGTCCACCGCGGGGCATAAAGATCTGTTCTTTATCACCGCAAGAACCGAGAGTGTTATTCTCTGTTGTTGCAGCCACATTAGGAGTGGACAAATTGTGGCTCTTCTGTTAGTTTCAAACTAGGGATGAACCGATATGAAAAATTTGGGCCGATATCAATATCCTGTTATGGCCAATAACCGATGTTTACCAATATTATTTATACTTCTCTTCCTTTTTTACAACGTGAATAAATGACCACACAACTGACACTGCTTCACTTAAACAGCCAACAATCCTGCGCTGCATCCCTATCTCTGTCACATGACCAGATATGACATGGCCAACCCTCTCCCCTCCCCAAACACATACACAAACAGCAACATGGTGGAAATAAACATTGAAACTTAATATCGTCCCAGGTTTACTTAAGGGAACCGATACCATTATGTAAGAAAATTACAAAAATTGGCCAATACCGATGTTAACGCCGATATATTGTGCATCCCTCCATTAAACAGTCTTAAACTTTTAAGGCAACATACCCCAAACTGACAAACAGCTCTGAAAAAAACAGCAAATGAGAGAAAAAAATCTTTAATGGATCTCCAGACGTTTTTTTTTGTTACTTATTTTTGAAAAGGTGCAAGGCACAATATCAGTGTTTCACACCAAACCTTTGGCGCGGTTTTTAACGTGCCGGAGCCTTCTGGAGCTAATCACAGCGGTCCACCCTAGACTTTGAAATAGACCAGAGAAGTGTACCCTTGCAGGGCTACAACTGCAGGTCTCAGCAGGGTTTATTCGGACCCTGGAGTGGTTCGCATGCCGGGTCAGCGTACCAAAAGCAAAAGCTGCGCATTTGAGTAGAGGGATTAGGAAGAAGTAGAGGAAACAGAAATTAAGAGTATGAATCCGGAGATAAAAATGTTTGAACTGTCTTGTGGGGCTACGTGGAGTAGTGAAGAGGTGCTGGCACACAACTGGGCCAACTGAAGGTGTAAATCTTTTGGACCGGACCAGCAGCGTGAATGCCCCCTAAGTGAAACCGAATCCTTAATGTGAATGAGTTCCAGCTGACCTCACTAACAATCAGCTTTTTCAGCAGCAAAGCTAAAGTGGTCCACTGAGCTGAAATAAAAAGATGATCAGTTTCTCAACAGTTTATGGTAGTAAAGAGGATCTAGCCGCATCAAGACATCATTCAATACAAAGTGATGCTTTCGTTTCTCCTAAAATCTCCTTCCATCTCGTTCAAAGCTTCATGGCAAATGTCTGGAATTCTCATGAAATCTTTCATAAAATACAAAGATTACCTTGAAGAAACCTCTCACAGTTTCATTAAAAAACAGCCCTGAGAAACAATTTAAGAAGAACATGTGCACTGTGATACCTCTGAGATATTATGAAAGCTCCAACTGCTACTTTTAAATGTGACAGAAGTAATCTGGGTAATTCTGAAACCGCTCCTGTGGGGGGCCCAGTTTTCTGCCCAAGATAGGATGATGAAGAAGAAAACCTCTAGGTGGGTTTTTGGAGGCTGTCACTGCAGCCTGTTTCCTATAAAAGACACTTATACCCCCCACCCAACCAATAGGTTTCCCTGTTTTTTAAGGTTATCAAGTTCATAGAACTGTTTAGGAGCTATATACGAAAACATATACACTGACTCTTTTCAGCCTTCTGGGTTGGGGATTTAAAATGGTAAATGAGGAAACTAACATTCAGATACTGAAGATATTTCAAAATATCCCCTACCCTATGACGAATTTCCTCCCTTTCCCATTCTCTTAAATCAATAATCAGACTACAGTCCATGTTAACAGTTGCAGAAAAATCGACCCTAAACATATCTTATCAAAGAGGTGGGTAGATTCCTATGTGCTGCATAATAAAAGCAGAGGGAGATGTGGAAGCTAAGCCAAGGATCTTGTGTACTGCTTTGTTCCACCTTGAAGTCTTGCTGTCTTGTCTGTAATCGCTCTGTCAGGATAGGATCAAACATATTCAAATACTTACATTTGCCAGGGCCTCTCCTGAATCTTATTAACCTAGCAGGCCTCTGTGCAACCTTGAAAGATGTTTAAAATTCACAGGGAGGGACCCGGATTTCAAAATATGATTTGCACCTTTTTTGTCTGCTGCACAAGTATTTTTTGCAAATTGCTTCCACCCTTAAAAGTGATCAATAATAGATGGGAAACTTGAAAGTTTGCAAGCATGCTTTTGGGAAAAGCAGAGGCATGATATAAGAGTTAAATAACAGCCTCTTGTTTTAACATGTAACAGATGTCGATGAAAGCACCAAAGCGGTGGTGAAATTGGCAGCACAACTTGAAGTGGCAGCAGAAGCTCCTGAGTGAAGTTAAGTATGTCTCAATTCAATTCAATTCAAAAATACTTTATTAATCCCAAAGGGAAATTAAATGTTGTTATAGCTCATATTAGGAAGGTTTCCTCAAAGAGCCGTTGTAGATGCTGATGGCTGTGGGCAGGAAGGATCTCCTGTAGCGCTCCGTCTTACAGCAGATCTGAAGAAGCCTCTGACTGAAGACACTCTGTTGTTGTAGGACAGTCTCATGAAGAGGATGCTCAGGGTTCTCCATAATTTTCTTCATTTTATGAAGAATCCTACTTTCCACAATGATCTCCAGAGGTTCCAGAGGAGTCCCCAGAACAGAGCCAGCCTTCTTTATCAGCTTGTTGAGCTTTTTTAAGTCCCTGGTTCTGATGCTGCTTCCCCAGCAGACGATGGCAGAAGAGATCACACTCTCCACAACAGACTTATAGAAGATATGCAGCATCTTGCTGCAAACAGCAAAGGACCTAAGCTTCCTCAAGAAGTGCAGTCTGCTCTGTCCCTTCTTGTAGATGGCTTCACAGTTGCATATCCACTCTAGTCTGTTGTCCAGGTGAACACCGAGGTATTTATACTCCTCCACCACCTCCACTTCTTCTCCCATGATAGAAATAGTTTTTGACTTATTCCTGTTTCTCTTAAAATCTACAATCATCTCCTTTGTTTTAGTCACGTTCAAAATGAGATGATTGTTTCCACACCATGCCACAAAGCGGTCCACCACCTTCCTGTACTCAGCTTCTTGTCCATCTCTGATCCACCCCATGACTGCAGAATCATCCGAGTATTTCTGCAGATGACAGGAGTCTGTCTTGTACTGGAAGTCTGAGGTATACAGAGTGAAAAGGAATGGTGAGAGTACAGTCCCCTGTGGTGCTTCTGTGCTGCTGACTACCTGGTTAGACTCACAACCCTTCAGTCTCACAAACTGTGGTCTGTTTGTCAGGCAGTCTTTGATCCAGGAGATTGTTGAGGCCTCCACCTGAGTCTTCTGGAGTTTCTGACAAAGCAAATCAGGTTGGATTGTATTAAATGCACTGGAGAAATCAAAGAACATGATCCTCACAGTGCTGCTGGCTTTGTCCAGATGACAGTGGGTTTGTTGAAGCAGGTGTATGATGGCATCTTCAACTCCAACTCCACAGCGATGAGCAAACTGAAGGGGGTCCTGATGGTTTACTGTTTGCTTACTCAGGTGGGCCAACAGGAGTCTCTCTAGGACCTTTATGATGTGAGATGTCAGGGCAACAGGTCTATAGTCATTGAGGACTGATGGGTGAGTTTTCTTTGGTACCGGAACAAGACAGGAGGTCTTCCACAACACCGGAACCTTCTTCTGGGCCAGGCTAAGGTTGAAGAGGTGCTGCAGAAACCCACAGAGCTGCTCTGCACAGGCCTTCAGGACTCTAGGGCTGACATGATCTGGACCTGCAGCCTTATTCCTATTCAGTCTCTCCAGTTGTCTCTTCACCTGACTTCTTGAGACACACAGGTGGAAGGGGGAAGCAAAGGAAGCATCAGCATCTTCTGATATGGTTGAAGGCAAACATGTAGAAGCAGAAGGGTCTAGGGCTGAGGTGGAAGATAAAAAAAAGTGAGATGTTACTGGACAGCTGTGGGTCCTGTGGGTCAAAGGAAGATGGAATGTCTGTTTGGCTGTGAGCAGGAGAGGAGGATGCGAGGCTGGTTTCTGAACTGAACCTATTGAAGAATGTGTTCAGTTCATTGGCTCTGTCCAGACCTCCATCGGTCTGATCATCCTTCTGCTTGAAGCCTGTGATCTTCTTCATCCCTGTCCACACATCTCTGATATTGTTTTGCTGGAGCTTGCTCTCCAGCTTCTTCTTGTACACCTCCTTTCTGTCTCTTATCTTGACTTTAAGTTGCTTCTGTATAATCCTCAATAATTCTCTGTCTCCCTCTCTGAAGGCTCTTTTTTTCTTGTTAAGCAGGTCCTTCAGGTCACTGGTGATCCAAGGTTTGTTATTGGGGAAGCATCTCACGGTTCTGGTGGGGATGATGTTATCCACACAGAAGTTTATATAGTCGGTTATGTTGGAATAATTGAATATAGATTTATCTTATATTTTCTCCTATTCTTTAACTTAACTATTTGATTATATAACCTTTCATGATGTATGTGTGAGAAAGGATGTGTGAGTTTGTCTGCAGGCAAAGATCATAAATGGTGCTGAACTAGCATAGAAGGAAGCTGTCCAGTTGAGGAGGTCATAAAGATGAAGGCTGATTACACTCAACAAAAGTCACAACTGACCCTACCAGTTGTAGGAGACTGTGGGAAATGTGTTGTTAATGTATAAAGCTGTTTATGACCTGTTTACGATGCAGTTGTTGTTTCCCCCCATCCTTTAGAGAACAATGTTTTTGTAAACTAGGGACCCCCGAAAGACAATAAAAAGAGGAAGCGGTCGGATAGGCTTCAGAGCGGTGCGAGATCTGTAACTGAGCAAATCTTGACCGTCTCCCCTCGCAAAGGGAGTAAAAGGAACTAATACTTTGTCTCTCTTTTCTTTTTGTGTTGTTATAAATATTGTTAGGTTGGTTAAACCTGACAGGTTACACACTCAGTCATGGCATTGATGTCCTCTCCATGTGGCTGGCACAGTGCGTCCCAGTCTGTAGCCTCAAAGCAACCTTGCAGAGCTTCTTCAGCTTCCTGTGACCATTTTCTCACAGTCCTCTTTATTACAGGTTGTCTCTGAACAAGGGGCTTATATTTTGAGCAGAGAAAAACAAGATTGTGGTCTGATTTGCCTAGAGGAGGTCTTGCTGTAGAGATGTATGAGTCCTTGACATTTGCATAAAACAAATCCAATGTTTTGTTTTCTCTGGTAGAGCAGCTGACAAATTGTTGAAACGTTGGAAGTGTAGCAGAGAGTGAAGCATGGTTAAAATCACCAGAAATTGCCACAAAAGCATTGGGGTTTTGTGTCTGTAGCTTAGCAACAACTGAGCTGATGGCATCACATTCAGTGTCAGCAACAGCGGAAGGTGGAATGTAAACTGTTGCCAAAATAACACTGGTGAACTCTCTGGGTAAATAATATGGACGAAAACTTACTGCCAACAGTTCAATATCTGGACTGCAGAGATGACTCTTCACAGTAACATGTCCTGAATTACACCATCTGTTGTTCACAAGTACTGCCAGTCCACCTCCTTTACATTTGCCGCTCCTCTTTAAATCTCTGTCTGCTCGTATGGTTAAAAAGCCCGGCAGAGAGACGCTGGAGTCGGGGATATGATCCTGCAGCTATGTCTCAGTAAAACACATGATACTGCATGCCCGGTACTCTGGCTGGGTCCTTTGTAGGGCTTGGAGTTCATCCAACTTGTTTCCCAACGATCTCACATTGCCCATCAAAATCGACCGAAGAGATGGCTTGAACTTCCTCCCTCTCTCTCTTCTCTTAGCTCCTGCTCTGCATCCATTGCGTCTCCTTTTCAACTCATCAGGGATTTGGGGTTGTAGCTGAAGTATTATTTGAGCTTTTGAGATATTAATCAGCTGCTCCCGGTTGTAAGAAACAACCCCGTTGACATGGCAATGCATCATGACAAATGTCCAAAAATAGAAAGTATTAAGAAAAATCCTCCAAGCTGCACAGCATCCGACACTGGAGTGGACAGTCATCCAAAAAAAATCAACTGTATCTACCACAAGAGGAATAGTTCCCAAAAAAGAATAAATCAGAATCAAAAGTAACAGAGCTACTCCAACCTGCTGCCACCTTGAGCGGCGCAATTCTAGAATATTCTCAGATTCAATTCAATTCAATTCAAAAATACTTTATTAATCCCAAAGGGAAATTAAATGTTGTTATAGCTCATATTATGAAGGTTTCCTCAAAGAGCCGTTGTAGATGCTGACGGCTGTGGGTAGGAAGGATCTCCTGTAGCGCTCCGTCTTACAGCAGATCTGAAGAAGCCTCTGACTGAAGACACTCTGTTGTTGTAGGACAGTCTCATGAAGAGGATGCTCAGGGTTCTCCATAATGTTCTTCATTTTATGAAGAATCCGTCTTTCCACAATGATCTCCAGAGGTTCCAGAGGAGTCCCCAGAGCAGAGCCAGCCTTCTTTATCAGCTTGTTGAGCTTTTTTAAGTCCCTGGCTCTGATGCTGCTTCCCCAGCAGATGATGGCAGAAGAGATCACACTTTCCACAACAGACTTATAGAAGATATGCAGCATCTTGCTGCAAACAGCAAAGGACCTAAGCTTCCTCAAGAAGTACAGTCTGCTCTGTCCCTTCTTGTAGATGTCTTCACAGTTGCATCTCCACTCTAGTCTGTTGTCCAGGTGAACACCGAGGTTTTTATACTCCTCCACCACCTCCACTTCTTCTCCCATGATAGAAATAGTTTTTGACTTATTCCTGTTTCTCTTAAAATCTACAATCATCTCCTTTGTTTTAGTCACGTTCAAAATGAGATGATTGTTTCCACACCATGCCACAAAGCGGTCCACCACCTTCCTGTACTCAGCTTCTTGTCCATCTCTGATCCACCCCACGACTGCAGAATCATCTGAGTATTTCTGCAGATGAAAGGAGTCTGTCTTGTACTGGAAGTCTGAGGTGTACAGAGTGAAAAGGAATGGTGAGAGTACAGTCCCCTGTGGTGCTCCTGTGCTGCTGACTACCTGGTTAGACACACAACCCTTCAGTCTCACAAACTGTGGTCTGTTTGTCAGGTAGTCTTTCATCCAGGAGATGGTTGAGGCCTCCACCTGAGTCTTCTGGAGTTTCTGACAAAGAAAATCAAGTTGGATTGTATTAAATGCACTGGAGAAATCAAAGAACATGATCCTCACAGTGCTGCTGGCTTTGTCCAGATGACAGTGGGTTTGTTGAAGCAGGTGTATGTGTTATGATTTGGGGTTGTTTGGTTTTTGGTTTCTGGTTTTTTCCTTATGTTTTTCACTGCTCCAGTCTTTAATCATGTCTCTGTTTATTATTTTCCTAGTCATGCTTTAGATTTTGTCTTCTAGTTCATGTGCAGTCAAGTTAAGTTTTTGGATCTGGTTATGCTTTCGTTTCATGTTTTTCTAGTTATGTTTCTATTAGTTTGTTTCCTTGGATTTGCGTTCTGTTCAAGCCATGTTTTGCTCCAGTCACGATTTGTTCTGTCAATTAAGTTTATTCGGTTCACCTGCACCATGTTAATCAGTTTTGTGTTCCACCTGTATCATGCTCCATTTAAACACACCTTGTTCAGTTAGTCGGCGCGGAAACATTTTTCATTTTCATGCTCATGTCCTGCTGTTCACACGAAGCCTGTCTTGCCAAGCCTGCCCATGTCTGTTTTTGCCGTCACCTCCTGTGAGTGAGTTTTTTTGTTATAAAATATTTTTCCATTTAACATCATGCTGCCTGCTAGTCTGCATTCTGGGTTCGTCCATTGCTCAAGCCGTAACAGAATGTTTCCGCCAACCACGAACCCCGCGGACACGCACAAGGCAGATATCTTGGATCGCTGGGTTGAACGGCAGAAGGAGGAGGCTATGAGGAATCTGCCGACCAACCTGGAAGTTGTGCCCTCTCCACTTCTCCTGGAGGAGATGGAACTCGCACCTTCTGGTCCTGGGTCTGGCCACGATGCGGTGGACCTCTTTACCTTTCTGTCTCGGGAGGCAGAGAAGTCGTTGCGCCGTTCTGCGGGGCTGTCAGTGCCGCAGTCGGCTTATGATGGATCCAGGTTGGCGATTCCAGTTCCAGGGACAGGTCCCCTTCGTCGCCTTTCTCCGCTTGCTCCCCTGGCTGTGCACTCTGGTCCGGCAGTGAAGCCCTCGCCGTCCTCTCGCCACAAGAAACGCCGGCGTGGAGCACCTTCCTGTGGTTCAGCTGGGGAGGAAGTGGTTTCCCAGCCAGCCTACGTGAGCGCTGCGGCAAGTAAGCCCGCATCTTCGTCTGCCACAGCACTGTCTCCCAGGCTCGCTGCACCTCCGCCCATGCCGTCTGCGCTCGCTCCAGCCCGGTGTTCTGAGGCAACACCTAACGAGCTGGAGCAGCGTTTGAGGTTCTACGCACGACAGATAAAGAGCTTCAGGAAGACCAGCCTCATGTATTCCTCTCCTGAGTTGATGGACAGAATCAAACACATGGAGAGGGATTATGAGGCTACAGTAAGGCAGTTTTACTGCCGTCCACCTCCTTCCACGCCAGGACTCCAGGGAGCTGCTGCTGCTGCAGAGCAGCCCACTTCGGGTCTCCAGGAAGCTGCTGCAGAGCAGCCCACTTCAGGTCTCCAGGAAGCTGCTGCAGAGCAGCCCACTTCAGGTCTCCAGGAAGCTGCTGCAGAGCAGCCCACGCCAGATCCACAGCCAGGTTTACAGCCTGACACACCACCACAGCCTCAGCCTGACACACCACCACAGCCTCAGCCTGACACACCACCACAGCCTGACTCCAGGCCAGACACACCACCACAGCCTGACTCCAGGCCAGACACACGTCGCAGAGGAAGTCGTAAAAGGGACGCCCCGGCTCAAGTCATCGGGGGCCCCGGCGACGCCTCAGCTCACGTCACTGAGGGTGTCTGCGACGCCTCGGCTCCTGTTCCTAGCCTGCAGGGGTTCAGTAAGGAACTGGTCCTTGTTCTGGCTTCAGAACCCTGCGACGAGGGGTTCGAGGAGGAAGCGCCGCCGGACCCTGGTCCGGAAGGGTTCAAGGAGCAACTAGTCATCATTCTGGCTTCTGAACCCTGCGACGAGGGGTTTGAGGAGGAAGCGCCGCTGGACCCTGTTCCTGAGGGATTTAAGGAACGTTTTGTCCTCGTTCTGGCCTTTGAACCCAGAGATGAGGGTTCGCCAGGCTCTGCTTCAGCCTCTGCTCACGTCACTGAGAGTCCGGCCGACGCCTCCGCTCACGCCTCTGAGGGTCCGGCCGACGCCTCAGCTCACGCCACTGAGGGTCCGGCCGACGCCTCTGCTCACGCCACTGAGGGTCCGGCCGACGCCTCTGCTCACGCCACTGAGGGTCCGGCCGACGCCTCAGCTCACGCCACTGAGGGTCCGGCCGACGCCTCAGCTCACGCCACTGAGGGTTCGCCAGGCTCTGCTCACGCCACTGAGGGTTCGCCAGGCTCTGCTCACGCCACTGAGGGTTCGCCAGGCTCTGCTCACGCCACTGAGGGTCCGGCCGACGCCTCAGCTCACGCCACTGAGGGTCCGGCCGACGCCTCAGCTCACGCCACTGAGGGTTCGCCAGGCTCTGCTCACGCCACTGAGGGTTCGCCAGGCTCTGCTCACGCCACTGAGGGTTCGCCAGGCTCTGCTCACGCCACTGAGGGTTCGCCAGGCTCTGCTCACGCCACTGAGGGTTCGCCAGGCTCTGCTCACGCCACTGAGGGTTCGCCAGGCTCTGCTCACGCCACTGAGGGTTCGCCAGGCTCTGCTCACGCCACTGAGGGTTCGCCAGGCTTTGCTCACGCCACTGAGGGTTCGCCAGGCTCTGCTCATGCCACTGAGGGTTCGCCAGGCTCTGCCTCAGTCTCTGCTCATGCCACTGAGCGTCCGGATGACGCCTCAGCTTCTGCCTTTGAGGGTGCGCCAGGCTCCACGCCTCTGGAGTTCCACAGAGCGTCTGGGAGGTCCTCTACTCTGCTCAGTCGGCCTCCACGTCTTTGGTGCAGGCCTGGCTGCCTGCCGGAACTCTGTGTCTGCTTGGGACGACCTCCTGGTCGCCCGCCGGAACTCTGTGCCCACTGGGGACGACCTCCTGGTTGCCCGCCGGAACTCTGTGCCCGCTGGGGACGACCTCCTGGTCGCCCGCCGGAACTCTGTTTTTGTTTTTGCTGACAGAAGAAACAGAAGTTAATTGATATTTGCAAATAGAAAGTTTTTAGATGACAGCCCAGGTGGTAAAATTTTCAATGGCTTGAAATCTGTAATGTTTCACAATCAAAGCTGGCTTTTATCATAAAAAAAAGCTAAGGTGAAAGGTTCAAGTCAAGTATGGCTTCTTGTCTACCTTTACTCTAATACAACCTCATTTAAATGTGGTTGCAGCAGTGTACATTAAGGGGGATTGGTTTTGTTTTTAGCATGTTAAATAATTTTTTTCCAAATTACTCAAACTGAACCTCCAGCTTGTGTGTATTTACTTTTTTTGTGTGTATTTACGTTTGTTAATGCTCCAATATTTTGTAGCTTCTCTGCCTGCCTGCAGATTAACCTCTTGTCAGACTTGTTAACCTTGATCTTAAAATTGCTCTTAAGTAAATGTAACTAAAATATTTTTGTCATTTATATTTTACTTTGTTAAGTTGATCAGAGTATTGAGGATCTTTAAGCTGGTTTCTCTGACTTCCTTTTTCCTGGGAGATAAATATACCACTCTTCAAAATGGCAAAGAGAAGAGAACATTCTATTTGGGTGTGTGTTAATATTTTTGAGTAAAGAAATGGCTACAAGAAAATAGCTGTTCACCTAAACTTGCTACCATAAAGTGCTTTGAAAAAGTATTTGTCCCCTTACAGATTTCTTCTGGTTTAGCTTATTTTGTCACACTTAAATATTTTAGATCATCAAACAAAAAGTAACATCAGACAAAGGTAACATGAGTAACTACAAAATTCTGGGATGTTTACATTTATTGAGGGAAAAAAAGCTATCCAGACCAACCAGGTCCACATTGAGTATGAACAGCATGTTTTAGGTCATGCCACTGTGTCTCAATCAAATTTAGTTCCAGACTTTGACTAGGCTTCACCAAACCCTATATTAATTTTTCAGATTCATAGGTGGACCTGTTGGTGTGCTTCAGACCTTCTTCCTGCTGCATAAATCTGAATATAAGTATACTTGAGCTTAAGGTTAAAACAGAATGCCAGACATTTTGGTTCAGTGTTGTTTTGGTACAGAGCGGAACTCATGCTCCGATTATTTCCTGCAAGGACCTAAAAAAGCAGCAGAGCAACCCAAGACCAGCACAACACCTCCACCATCTTTAGCTGTCAATATCCTGTAATTTTTCTAGTTTAAAGGTGCTTAATGGCAATTCTGTAACTCTCCACAAACCTTCCCAAACATTCCACCTTTTCTCTCATCGTTGCACGGAATATTTCACCAAGATTTGTGGACAAATCTAAGATGAGCTTTGGTGTTCTTCAGCGGTTTTCAACATGGAACTCTTCCACAGATACAGTTTTGCCCAGTCTCTTTGCATGATGAACACTAACCTTAAGTGAGTCCTGTAGTTGTTTAGAAATCATTCTAAGACTGCGTTTTGTAGTTACTCAGGTTATTTTTATCTGGTATTTAAATTTGATTGATGATCTAAATCAAGTGTGACTAAAACGCAGAAACAGAATCTAGATGTATCAAATAAAACTTTACACTTTCCTGTTTGTGTGATTTTGTTTATTCATCTGATAAACACAATTCTGAACAATTTACAGCATCATCCGTCACAGTTTATATTTACCCAATAGTTGCACTTTCCAACACCCTACAAAGGCTTTTTACACAATACTCTAAATAAACACTACAAAGGTTTTACGTACAAATCCTAAAGTATTATATTATTGAAAGGTGGAAACATTGCAGTCAGACAGAAAAGTAAGGCAAAATGTGCTGCTCTATATTATTAATAATTTAAGTGTACAACAAAAAAACAAAGTGAAAGATTTGATTTATCTGATGGGTGTAGGTCTGAGTTGCCTTCATCCTGTGTTTTTAACCTGCCTAGTCAGATATCACAGCCTATATATACCACCTTTCAAAGCCCAAACTAACTTATGGATCTATATACAATAATACAGTTTTGATATTTTTAATATTAGCAATAGGCATCATTTGGTGCTGCCACTATAAAATGTTGCTGGTGATATTAAGTGAATGGCACACAAAGGCAAATAGTTGATATGTTAAAGTGTGACTAAAAGAACTGCTATATACATACAACAGACAGCTGGTCCTGGAATGATTAAAAGCTTTTTTTTGCTACTGGTGTTAAATGTCTTCATTGCTGTAATATGATTTGATGAAATTTGTGCAGGAAAAGTATGGTAGATATGAACACAAGCACAACTTTAAAAGGTTCCTTTTTAAAAACACTTAAAGAAATCTGTCAACAGTTCTTCAGTCTCTCTGTAGTGACAAAGTATACACACTGTGCATTAAAATGTAACAGACTCAACCTCAGGGTCTGTCTCACTGTGAATAATAAAGTGCTGCTAAAATGATATCTTACCCAGGGGTGGAGAATCCAGGTCCAGAAAGTAAAAAGCCTGCCTAGTTTCCTTCATCCTGTTCACTTAACCACACTTAGTCCCTGTCTATGTTGTGGATATAGAAATTGAAATGGTTGGGACTAATCTCTGTACAGGCTTTTTACTTTCTGGACCTGGATTCTCCACCCCTGATCATACCTCAAACAAATGTATTAAGGGAGAAGACAAGGTTTCTCACAAGGGATACAGCAGTGATAGACAGCAGCTTGTGCAGCAAGGCAAATTGCGTGTGTTTAATTTTTTTTTACCCCCATCTGTGCAGAGTAAAGGACATGACTACAAAAGAGAAAGCCGAAACATTCTGCAAAATTCAATACTGGTGTCAAAACGGTAACAAGCATCCACAAGCACATTCAGGGTAACGAAAATCCTCTCGGTCAGTTTGGTCCACATTATTTCTGTCTGAGGAATGGTAATGAGCTTCAGACTGAGTGAAAAGCTCAGGTTTTTAGCTAATGCCCCCAACTCTAAAGGCTCCACTTGAACATTTGAGTACTTAATCTAAAGCTTCTGAGTTTGGATCAGGCCAGCCTGACCTGAAACATTAACAGTGATGGCTGATTTGGTACGACTGACCCAGATGGACACTTGATTGTGACTGATTTAATGGGTCATGATAATGTAAAGATGATCAATTGGTTGCATTTTGTTCCAGGGTTTGGGCAGATTTCTTCTTGTCTTAATACAAAATTTCATTAGTTGTAAAAACAACTAAAGTAACTGTTACCAAATATATTCATATTTGTAAATAAAATGACATTTTAGTTATGAAATGTCTTTTTAAGTAGAGTCAAAATTGACATAATAGCTAAACAATGAGTTAATTCAAGAAAGACATCCAACTGCTTGCCAGCACAATTTGTATACTCAGTAACTTCATTCAATTTCTTCAAAGTGGAACGTCAGGCACCTTTTCTAAAGAAATAGCTTCATCTGGTGGGAAGACACAGTAGCGCAACAACAGAGCCTGGAGTCTAAAGAGATACAGTAGTCAATGAAAACAGGAATCTTTGCACACATAACTTATTTTAAAGCTATATCGCTCTCTAACCAGATAATGATAAACTCAATGTACTGTAACAACACAAAAACACCAGAGCAGTAAAGCACATATCACTAAAATACTTATGGAAAAATGGGGAAAAAGCAGGTGGAGTGATGCTGATATGCCTTTTCCTTCTTTAAAAATATTTCTAAAATAAGAAAATCCTCCAGATCTCTCTTCGGTTCCTCTCTTCCCAACTGTCGGCTGACACCTCGGCTATCGAGTTTTCTTTTATTTATTTGTTTTGCGCTGTAAGAGCAAAGCAGTAGGAGATGCTGCATTGGAGACAACGTCCAAAATGATGTGAAAGAGTAGTAAAACTAGTTCTACCGGCAGATCTGTCTACTTCTAACAAGCAGACCCTCCAGGTTCACACTCAGTCTGCGAAAAGTTTGTCAGATAGGTTTATTTGCTCAGAGCTGAGAGTCTGCTCCCAGGCTGTTCAGCTCCTCCGGCGAGTGCTTCTCTGCTCCTGCACTGGCTGTCTGGCGGAAGCCAGTAGCGATGTCGTCAAACGTCCGGCCCCTGGTCTCCGGCACTTTGAAGTATGTGAAGATGAAGAACACGAGCAGCAGAACAGTAAAGATGATGAACACGTACGGACCGCAAAGTTCCTGTGAAAACGTGCAAAGAAAAAAAACAACAGTTATCACATCGAAATTTGTTCCCTTTCTTATTAAGTTTGAAACACCAGGATTTATGACTGTTAATGTCCTGTCATGCTTATGTATTTGCAAGAACATGCAAATAGACAAGCAAACAAGACTATTTGTGCTAATGTACCATGTGTGACCATTTTATATGTAAAAAATAACTATTCAGTTGGAAAACATGCATCACTGCAAGATAAACACGAACACAGTGATTTTGCTTCATTTTTAGAACAGAAAACAGTAAAAATGGCACAATATTACAACACAAGGATTTGTGTCCACAGCTCAAGAAACTGTGGAGTAAATAGAGAAGAAAAGTTGATTCAATATAAAAAAAACCTTTGACAAAAACAGTCAAATTTTATATTGTAATGTCCCCCTGTGGCGAGAATCTTTGTATTATATACATTTTACCACCCTCTGCAATGCTCTACATTTTACACTGCAACATTCCATTTATAAATAATCCATTAATGCTCTTTGACTGGTATATACACCTCTAAAAATGATGATTTGTGTGTGCTTTTTATTTGTTTGCTGATGTTATTGTCCTTAAGACATTTAAAATGCAATTTGGATAAAATTCAGACAAAGGTCCAATTAGATGAAAGAAAACACTGACATGCTGTTTGCTAGGTTGGCGGTTTCTGTCCAAATGCAAATAGCTGCAGTTCATCCTTTGGCCACACGAGATCAAACTTGAGTAAGTTTGTCACCAAGCTTCTCGTATTTTTTTTTCCACTCACCTCTACATACTGGAACCCCAAGGCAATGATAAAGTTGGCCGTCCAGTTGGAGAAACCAGCTACAGCGATGGCCGATGGCCTGGGTCCCTGTGAGAACAACTCTGCTGTGATGAACCAGGGGATTGGACCCGGTCCCATCTCAAAGAACGCAACGAAGGCGAATATGGCCACGATGCTCAAATAGGACATCCATTTGAGTTGCTCCTACAGAAAAAAAAGATGGGAAGAAACATAAAAAATATGGATGATGCAGAAAATCCATGTTTAGAGTTTCTTAAAGGTGAACCTACCAGCAGAGCCAAGGCAATGGTCATCATGATGGCAGATCCAGCCATACCCATCAGTCCTAGGAGGTGCAAAGTTCTGCGTCCTGCACGCTCCACAACAAACAGCTGAAAAACAAGAAAGATAAGATGAGAAAATACAAAAATTCACACAAACAGAGCTTGGGTGGCTTGGTTGACTCTTAATGCTAGCTCAACTAGCTCTATATTTCCAGATTGAATCTGGTCAAATTCAGTCAAATTTACAACTTGAATGAAACAAAACTGAACCATGTATGAACAAATGATGTGTTGTTTTTGCCCAATCTTAATAAAACAAGTCTAATTGAGAGAATGACACTGGTAAGCATTAATCTGCCTAACTTTTTATATGATAGATTTATTGGTTTTAACTTGGAGCAAGAAAATAAGTTAAACCACCTCTAGTAGAAAAACAGAAAAAAATCCAACACATAAGATAAAGCTAAAACTGTTTAATTCTGGAAGAATTTTTGTGGAGCTGTACGAAAATGACAAACAACTACAAACAATGAATGCTTTCATGACAGGGCGGCTTACGTCATTTAAATTTGTGCATTACTTGAATATTTGGAATGCGGTCACTAATCTAACGGAAGTTAGTCTAAATTTACAGTTTTGGCTTCAGGCATTAAAACACCCATATTTAATTACACTTTTTTTGTTTCAACTCATTTAATGTTCCCCAGTGTAATAACTGCTGGTCTTCATGCTGTACTTACAGAAACAACCGTAAACGCAGTGTTAACAACACCGGTTCCAATGGTGGCATAAACTGGCTGCTTCACTCCGGCTTTTTCAAAGATACGTGTGGAGTAATAGAACACCTAAAACAGAAAAACACAGTCCCCGTGTCACAGCCTTGAGTACTTTTAAATGTTTAAAATGTACGTACTATATATACATTATCTCACAGCATTGATTCCAGAGAGCTGCTGGGAGAGCTGCAGGGTGATGGCGATAATCAGGGGCTGGCGATAGAGTGGAGAGCGGAAAAGTTCCAAGATTGTCACCTTTTTCTCTCTCATCATCTGTCGGCTCTCCTCCTTCATCTCCTGCATATCGGCGCTCACATCTGTCATGCCTCGGAGCTTCTTCAGAACTAAAAAAAAAAGGAATTAGTTGTAATTTAAACCAAATTATACTTTGTCTTTGGAGTAATTTTAAACCCTCCAGGCATATTCCTGCATAAATATAACAACAAGACATGGGCTGGCGTCTGTTATCAAAGCATATCAAGGTTTTCAAGTAGGTTTTATTTATTCCCTGGACAGATTTGGCTGTTTGCAAAAATTTCCAGTGGCAAGAAACATGGACAGCCCATAAATGTTACATGTATTTCCTGTCCGTTATGCTAACTGTAATGATCAATATGTTCCATTATTTTAGCAATAACAAAAAGCAATTGCTGCTGTCTGAAATAAAAGCAATCAGATGTACATTTTTGTTTTTATATTTCTGTGTTGATACTGTGATACTGGGGATTTTTTACTCAAGGCTGTCATAATGTAAGAACCTCATACCAATCTATGCCTAATACTGAGCGAGAGGTAAAACCTCTGTGTTAATGCTTGTTTGTATGAAGTCACCTGTTTTGGCTTTATTCTCCTCGTTCTTGTTGATAAGCAGAAAACGGGGGCTTTCGGGGCACAGCGGCAGCAGGACACATTGTATCACAGCCGGGATAAAAAGGAAGCCCAGCAAGAGTGGCCAAAACATGTCGTTGCCCATGATCATTTCCAGTCCGAATACCTAAAACCAACCAGAACATGATGAACCAGCTGCAAACCAGCTTATAAAACGTGATTTTTGTAACGACACAACAGGAGGTTAAAAAGGAGCATCTTCTGATCACCGACCTGTGCGATGAGGATGCCGACGACGATGCCCAGCTGGTGTAGTGTGCCTAAGGCGCCTCGCATGGCTGTCGGGGAGACTTCACCTATGTACATGGGTACAAAACCAGTGGAGAGGCCGGAGTAGAGACCAACTATAAAACGACCGATGATGAGCATTTCCCAGGAGCTGGCCATCTTTGAAAAACCCATCAGAGCAGCTGCGATGAAGGCTAAAATGTTGGCTATGAGCATTGAGTTCCTCCTGTAGAAGTCACAGAACCAAGTATAGACAATTTTCTTTATATATAGCAAAGTACACAGTATGCTATGTTTCTGTGCTTAAGGCTCAGATGCTTTCTGGGTGTTGCTTCTGTGTTATTTTTCATTCTCAGAAAGATTTTGTGTAATTTATTTACCTTCCCAAACGGTTGACAAAGAATCCGACAGAGAAGGAACCAAAGATGCCTCCGACAGAGAAGATGGAAACAGAAATGGACCAGATAGCTGTAAGGGAGGTTTTGGAGATGGGATCCTGGTAACGTTCAAAGTATGTCTCATTGATGAATTTCTCAATGATCTGTTTAAGAGAAGAACACAACGTTATTGTACGAATATACTTTATTGTGACAGGCATTGAAACAGGTTCTCGCTGTAAATAGGATCACAGATTTTAATGTTACATAATTAAACAGCTACAATTCATGGCAGAACACATTTGTAATGCGATCATAACAGTTACATAAGTACCTCAGAGTCTGATCATGTGATCCATGTTTGAAATCCAAACACAGATGTTGGCAGAGCAGTGACCAGCTGAGGGCAGCACTATCTACTCCATGTAATCACAACAACCTCCTGTACAACCCTGGAACCAGTCACTAAAACGTGTCAGGTTTCTCCTCCCTTCCCCCACCGCCTGCAATGCCATCACTAACCACCATGTCAACAAACATGCCACTCCAACGCTTCTGCTTGTTCCATTTCTGTCACGTGTCACCTGACCAGAGATCTTAATGTGCTGGAAGCTGAGGAGACGCGAGGGGAATTAGAAAGTCAGCAGTGTCCTGGAGATGTGGTTCAAGAGCATGGCTATCACTTATCAAGGGCTTTCTTTTGGTGGGGGCACATATGTAGACTGACACTGTTACGCCGTGACCCCAGAGCCTGGGTCATTTCCAATATCAACTTACATTCACAAGACCTCGCTTCGTGATATCACAAGAATGCTATCATACGCTGCACCGTACCCACGACCTTTACCTAAACACGTAGACACTTTACCACTGGCTTTATTTGGAGGAACACATTTCTGTCCCTGATAATGTGCAAAAGCCCCACATGCAACCTCCTAGTTTCTTGTTTTTATATGAATGTGAAAATCTGATTTTTTTATTAATCACATATACATTGCAGGTCCTTAACAAGAAAACATACACACTAAATATAAATAAATAACTTCTTAAAGAGACATGACCCTCCAACCACTGGACATAAATGGACTTCTTATTCTGGCTCTTTTAGGTCAGCAGGCGTTTGTTTTCACCTAGCCCAAATAAATCTGTTGAACATTTGACTGTTTAATCTGTGTCTTGTCTACAGCTGATTAACAGTAAACCTAGTTAGTCCGTTTGATCTGCCCTCATAAGGTCTAAAACACATTTAGACATCAGCAGATGTGTTTACTTTAACCTCTCTTCACCATTCACTTTTCAGCCCTTTTTATTTTCTTCTGACAGAAGGCAATTCATTTATTCATACAGTCAGCGTTGCAAAGCAACTGTTGCCATGTAGGTAGGCCTTACAGCCACCGGCTAATTAGCAGACCCAGTCCCTGTTTGGAGTTTTCTATTAAAATGGACAATATACTGCCCTTCCAAGACATTAACAAAACTGTCTCATGTTAAAAAAAGAACAACAAACAAACAACATTTGCCAGCCATATTTTGTTTGGAGCCGTGATTTGTAGCAAACTGGAAGAACGAAGTCCTGTTGCAGAGCTGAATCCCCAGCTGCTCCTGCTCAGATCTGTTGGGAATCCAAGCAGACAGGGGCGGGACTCTGTTATGATTGACACATCATACGGCCAATCACATGCAAAGACAGTCTAGGATCATACAAAGAAACAACACACGGGATACTGAATGAAGAGCCATTTGCAAACCACCAGTTTTCCCTTCAAAGGAGCCGAGCCAAAAGAGACGAAGCTTTGAGAGCAGCACCTTCCATCAATCACAAAATTCAGATCTAAACTGCTAAAGATAACCAGTGAACTCTCTTGTTTTCTGTTGTTTGTTGAAATGGTATTTTATATGCTGATATTATAGAATCATAACAACAATATGCCTTTTCACTAACTTGAAAAGTAGCACAATTGTGAGTCTTTCTCTCAACAGGCACAGTTTAAAGCACCAGCTGACTGCCTGACACTAAGCACATAGTAAAATTCAAGTTGTCAAAGCTGACTGAGGAAGTTGTCATGCTGTCAACGTAAACAGCATATTAAGCATCCTAATGGTGGAATTTCACTTATTTAACAGCACAAATAATCCTGAAACAATTGTGGATGCTTCTCTCATTTCTAACTTAACTTAGACACTAAGTAAAACATGCATTAAACAGATTCAAAAAATCTTTCTGGCTGAAAGGAATACACTTAAAGTTTAGTTGGATTCAGAGCTGCACATGTAAAGTGAGAAGCGCAGTACAGTCAGAACCAGGTCCTTGAAGGAGTGCATCTAATCAGGCTCACGGTACAAGATCTGCTCTAACAGCAGCTTTTATCAAAAACACAGGAACTGAGGAGAAAAAAGTTTTGGTGATGATCTAAATCATGGATTCTGCATTTCGGTTGAGAGGATAAAAGATAATTATTTTTAGTGCTTTAATAATACTGAGAACATCGTCTTTCGAGCATGTGCCTGTGTGTGTGCGAATGAAAAGGAGAGGACAGGTTTACACTAGGCCAGGCTGGGAAAGGAGACAGGCATCCGGCTCAGCTGATGGCAACATGCAAGTCATTTTGTATCTGAGCCAGGGGGCAAACGAAAGAAAATACCCACAGAAATGTGCAAAAAAAAAAAAAAAAAAAAAGGAAGTGCCTGCCTTGATATTCTCGGGGCAAAAGGAAAGTATGTCTGTAAAGTATGTAAGTCCTTTCTTCAAGAAGAACCTAGAGCTGCACAATAGTTGATGAATGCATGCTGATATTCACTCACATTGTCAATATTAAACTTTTTTACTCAGTTATATGGCATGAGTGAAATATTACAATCCAAAATTGTAATATTTCACTCATGCCATAAAACTGAGTAAAATGCCATAAAACTGATTTAAAAAGTTTAACAATTAATCCGTAATTGTTAATAACATATTAATTAGTGTACTGTTGACTGGATCAAACAAGATGTCAGGTTGTACCCTTATATATGCCGTTTATAGGCCTTATTTTATAGATGCTGCAACTGAATAATTACTTCAGATACTTAGAAAGATCAATTTCATCTTTCAGCCGTTTCAGTCTTTTTCTTGGTAAACCATAAGGACCTGATTTTATCTCCCCGTCACGCCTAAGGCGATTTCTCTGAACTCATTTTCTTTTCTTAAACAAACCAGAGGTTATGAAATGAATGATTTAGTTAACCGAAAAAATCTCTATGGTTTCCGCGAAAATATCGGATCTTAAAAGGTTAGTTAAAAATTATAGAGCATTTCTTTTACATTTCAAGTTACAGTTCGAGTTCTCCTTGTTTCTCCACAGTTGTTTAAAGTCAATTTTCTTCAAAGTCCACAATAACCTTGACAGAGTAACAATTAAAAGTGATTTTTCTTACTGAAGATGTCTGCAACAATGTAAGGCGTATTTGAGTTGAAAAAAATGCTCTGACATGTTATGGCAACCGATGAAAAGGTGAGGTATGTGTAAAGGCAGCTGTGTAGCTGCTGGGTGTGTTCGAACCAACGCAAAGCAACCAGACAATAGTTATTTACATGGGATAAAATGGAGACATTCCAGGGGAAATTAGTCTCTGTGGTCTTCTTGTCTGCTAATATAACCTACATTAGAAAGGTTCCTCTGGGGGCATGAAAGATATTTTTCATTATTTCGATTTGTTACAGGGATGGGTAAATGTTTGCTGCAGCGATTCTAGTCAACGTCTAAACAGAAGACATCCATTTTTGAACATAGAAACACTAAAGTTATTGGAACTACTGGAACAGAAAGAAGATACTTTTATCTTCACTCTTAACCTAAAGTCATACAGCAGTGTGAACAGTGAGCTCTTTTTCTGGCCGAGTTATAAACTAAATGAGCAGCTCTTCAACACTTTTACAGATACTTAATGTTTAGTCTGTTTGGGAAACGTTATTCCTTTAAAACCGAGTCATGCCCTGATAAACTAATGGCTGAGTGTCCAACTCACCTTCTGCGGGGCATTGATGACACCTGTGTTGTATCCAAACTGCAAGGATCCAATCACTGCAGTACCAACGCTCATCAGCAACGGTAACGTTATTTGCTGCAAAAAAAAAAGAAAAAAAAAAACACAAAGCAGAGGTTTTGTATTGAGAAAAGAGACCAGTTCAACCAGTTACTCACCATTTCAACCAGCCGAGCAAACATTTTTTATTCCACGGCGTCAACGACTGCAAATTCTGTGATTAAAATAGTTTCAGTTTACCAGTTCTGTGATATTTGATTTGGTTCAAAAACGATGCAGTTTTGGTTTTCAAATAAAAACAGTAATTAATACCAACTATAGGGACAAAGCTGTCAGTGTCCTGATATCCCTCACTTCCTGCTGTACTGATACATTTAACCGTTTGGTAACATGTGGGTAGTGTAAAAAAAAACCAACAAACTATACTAAAGATCTCTGCTTAAAAGATTTATAGTTGCTGCAACTCAGACCCTGTTAACATGACAACGCTCCATTGAAAACATTCTTTTTTTTACCAGTTCCTGTTAACGGTTCTACATGACAGCATTTTAATTACAATCTCTGTTCACACAGCAACATGAAAATGGTGTAACTCCCCCGACACGCCACTATGTTCTTCAAAAATCAACAACATGCGTAAACACTGTTTTGACATCCAGATTATTTACACTGGTCTGTATTGGGTTTTATCTCTATGACAACCTCAACTGAAAATATCACGGTTTTGCAGTTTTACAACAATCAAAAAATCTTCTTGTTTTAAACAAAAAGAACCCAACAATTTATTCCCAAAACTGTTTAAAAATAAGCATTTTAATCTACTCTTTTTAGAATTATTTTAAGGGAGAGAACATTTTATTAAGCTTCTTTCAGCCAGTTGGCAGGCAGTGAGCAGCAACAGGTGTCATTCCAGCATCTTATCTGGCTTGTCATTAAAAGGACTATAAACTATATTAACAATTTGAGGTTTGGAAAATGTAACTTTTTACACCTTGATACCCTTAACCTACCCATCCAAAGCTCTTATTACATTTGTTTTCATGTTATCGCTGTGTTGCTTTTTACTTTGAAACTATTTGTTTATGAGGCATATTTGATGTCTGTGACCTTTTGAAAGTGCCCCACATTTCATCTGAGTAAGCCTGCCTGATGAAAAAGATTCCAGGTCTACTGATTTCATGCTCTATGTTCATATTCCTGTGATTACAGAGCTCATTCAGAGTCCAAGCTCAGCAGAGCCCTGTAGATTACTAAATATTTTCCTCATAACAAGAAGGAAATAAAGCGTTGTGGGGTATGTGACTGTCTTCTTTCCTCCTCTCGGACCAGGAAATAACAGTCTTAATAAAACACCAAACTTTTTTAATTTGGCTACAACGACTCACTGCAAAAATTCATGGTATACCAACGTTTAAAAGATTATAACATTTCAAAACCCCAAAAACATTTCATTTATATTATATTATATTTTCTCTGGCTGTATGGAGCATAGAATGACACAGTCCAACCGCTTTCCCATCTGTTGCTACGCATTGCAGGTCAATTGGCTGAAAAAAGGCCACTTGACCTTTGTGTCGCTTAAAAGAAAGAAAAATCCAGCTGTTTGGAAAAAACACATCATGAACAGTCATGAAAAAAAAAGCTAAAGAAGCAGCATCCATCACTCGAATTAAGGTGACCCAATTTTAAAACTGCATATAGCAAGCTACAAGCTGGCTGTCTGTTCAGCAGCTGACTGCTGGCTTGCTGACTGATCAGATGGCTCAACCACCAATGAACCAGCTGATACCAGCCTGTTATAAAAAGCAGAACAACAAAAAAGGATAATATTTTGTGACAAAATTACTTGAAAACTATTATGAGATTTAGTGGGAGTTTATTCTATGTTTTAGCTTACGTCTATGAGTCCAAATAATTTCATTTATAAGATTAACATAAGTATAATAACCAGTGTTATTTGGTGCCAGTAATATACTGCCAAAATGTTGCAGGAACTGTTGTCAATCTATTTAATAGTGATTTTTAATAATGTTACTTAAGATTATCAGAAGGTGAGAATCTTCTACTAGTCCATGTCTAGTTTTCAGCTGTTTTGTCTTTTCTAAATCAGTTGTCTAGTCTGAATTGTTAATGTTTATAAGTCCAGTGCTCTGTTTCTGTGATTTACGCTGGATAGCTTCCTTGTGTTTTGGAAACAAAAGATAATCACATGCCTAGATGTCACCTTAAAGTCTTTTCTTTATCTCACTATGAAGAGGAAGCCTTACTGAGTTCAGCTAGCTACTAAAAATTAAACCATAAAGGACAAAAAAGATAATAACTCCCTGATCCTATAAATATCTGGGTGCAGTTCAAGAGGCAGTTTATTTATTATCATCTTCATGTAAGCTATATTTAAAATCTTTTGTGTCAACATTTGACTGGTAGTAGCCATTAGAAGTTTGGAAACTATGATTATAATAGATGTTCAGCATTCAAAGGTGACTCAGTGGTTTTATAGGACCCAAACTTTGGCAGGAAAATATTTCTCACAGCAGCACTGTTCAAGGTTTCATGCTGGTGATGCCACATTCCTCAGCAGAAACCAAACTTCATCAGGGATGGTTAATTTTTCTGCAGCCAGGCATTATGGTGAGCCCATGTCCACCGCGGGGCATAAAGATCTGTTCTTTATCACCGCAAGAACCGAGAGTGTTATTCTCTGTTGTTGCAGCCACATTAGGAGTGGACAAATTGTGGCTCTTCTGTTAGTTTCAAACTAGGGATGAACCGATATGAAAAATTTGGGCCGATATCAATATCCTGTTATGGCCAATAACCGATGTTTACCAATATTATTTATACTTCTCTTCCTTTTTTACAACGTGAATAAATTACCACACAACTGACACTGCTTCACTTAAACAGCCAACAATCCTGCGCTGCATCCCTATCTCTGTCACATGACCAGATACGACATGGCCAACCCTCTCCCCTCCCCAAACACATACACAAACAGCAACATGGTGGAAATAAACATTGAAACTTAATATCGTCCCAGGTTTACTTAAGGGAACCGATACCATTATGTAAGAAAATTACAAAAATTGGCCAATACCGATGTTAACGCCGATATATCGTGCATCCCTCCATTAAACAGTCTTAAACTTTTAAGGCAACATACCCCAAACTGACAAACAGCTCTGAAAAAAACAGCAAATGAGAGAAAAAAAACTTTAATGGATCTCCAGACGTTTTTTTTGTTACTTATTTTTGAAAAGGTGCAAGGCACAATATCAGTGCTTTCACACCAAACCTTTGGCGCGGTTTTTAACGTGCCGGAGCCTTCTGGAGCTAATCACAGCGGTCCACCCTAGACTTTGAAATAGACCAGAGAAGTGTACCCTTGCAGGGCTACAACTGCAGGTCTCAGCAGGGTTTATTCGGACCCTGGAGTGGTTCGCATGCCGGGTCAGCGTACCAAAACCAAAAGCTGCGCATTTGAGTAGAGGGATTAGGAAGAAGTAGAGGAAACAGAAATTAAGAGCATGAATCCGAAGATAAAAATGTTTGAACTGTCTCGTGGGGCTACGTGGAGTAGTGAAGAGGTGCTGGCACACAACTGGGCCAACTGAAGGTGTAAATCTTTTGGACCGGACCAGCAGCGTGAATGCCCCCTAAGTGAAACCGAATCCTTAATGTGAATGAGTTCCAGCTGACCTCACTAACAATCAGCTTTTTCAGCAGCAAAGCTAAAGTGGTCCACTGAGCTGAAATAAAAAGATTATCAGTTTCTCAACAGTTTATGGTAGTAAAGAGGATCTAGCCGCATCAAGACATCATTCAATACAAAGTGATGCTTTCGTTTCTCCTAAAATCTCCTTCCATCTCGTTCAAAGCTTCATGGCAAATGTCTGGAATTCTCATGAAATCTTTCATAAAATACAAAGATTACCTTGAAGAAACCTCTCACAGTTTCATTAAAAAACAGCCCTGAGAAACAATTTAAGAAGAACATGTGCACTGTGATACCTCTGAGATATTATGAAAGCTCCAACTGCTACTTTTAAATGTGACAGAAGTAATCTGGGTAATTCTGAAACCGCTCCTGTGGGGGGGCCCAGTTTTCTGCCCAAGATAGGATGATGAAAAAGAAAACCTCTGTGTGGGTTTTTGGAGGCTGTCACTGCAGCCTGTTTCCTATAAAAGACACTTATACCCCCCACTCAACCAATAGGTTTCCCTGTTTTTTAAGGTCAAGTTCACAGAACTGTTTAGGAGCTATATACGAAAACATATACACTGACTCTTTTCAGCCTTCTGGGTTGGGGGTTTAAAAGGGTAAATGAGGAAACTAACATTCAGATACTGAAGATGTATTCTGCAGAAAAACTGCAGGAGCTTTCAGCAAGCTACCAGCTGCTTTTTACTGTCAGCAATGAAATCGTGTTGGTGCCTCTGGGACAAGTCAGTCTATTTAAATCCTACTTCCCTTCAGGGAATAGATGTATTTGTCCACAAAATAAACCCTTAAATGTAGATGTTTGAATACAGCTGCAAGTACTAACTTTCTCCCTTCCATCCACACAAATTGTACATGTAAAGCAATTTAAGAGAAGCAGAGTAAACTTTTTTAAAAGAAAAAATTCTGAAGAGATCTGCTAAATCTGAGACTGAGTTTAACCTGAAATGACTCCAGATGATGACAAACCCTCCTCCTCTACTGTGAAAAACCACAAAAGGAAATTAGGTGAGATGTTTCCTGGAACTCATAAACATGAAGACCAATAAAATACTTAACTTCCTTACCAGAGAAACACTGAGGTTACACCCATTACAACTATATAACTATCAAAATGTTGAACCAGTTTCCCCTCATGACCAATCCCTCTCTCTTGTGCTTCGCCTCTACGTCTCATGTTACATTCCTGGCATGTTTAATGCAGCAGGAGCTTTCAGATGTGTTTACATTTCCAACTGGTTTTTAGTGACCTAGCCAAGCAGTCAAAGGTCCGATTTGAATAAGCCTCATCAAAGCCCTCGCTGGATCTTTTCATGCAAATGTTTCTTGTTTGCGTGTGAAGACTTAGCCAGAACACGACTGTGCAACCAGGACATTTCAATCCAGTCATGGCAGCTGTGAACAAACCACAGTCTCTCAGGTCTTTAGGAGTAAACACTGAGAGTAGTAAAATAAACGTCTGATGAGCAGAAGAAGAGACGAGGAGCCACCATCACATTTGTAGACTCTCAGCCATGACAATCTGTTTTGCAGTCACGTAGACCCACCGGATCACGTTCAGTTGATACAACAATCAAACATTAAGAGGAAAGGAAGCTGAGCAGCAGCTCAACCCCAAATTTGGACATGTCTAACCACAACCACTGATATAAACCAGCATTTCTCTTTCCATTGTCCAAATCAGCAAGACAACCTACAGGAATCAGTAGGCTCATACACAGAAACTAGTGTCGCTAAAGGAAAATCCCTCTCTTATTTTCAGCGTGATTTTAATTAATTAATTGAAGAAAAGGAAGGTTAGCTACAAAAAGGGCTGTCAACAAGAAATCCACAAGTACTTCAAACAGCTGTAACCAGATGCTGTGAAGGTTCTTAAAACTGCACTTAAAATATTAACTTGTATAAATGCAAAGAGGAAGGCAGACAGACAGACAGACAGACAGACAGACAGGCAGGCAGTCAGGTCAAAGTGTTCGAAGATGCTGTAACAAAGGAGCAATGAGTTCAAGGTTGATGTAATAGAAGGAAAAAGGATATATAACCAACATCTTACCACAAGTTTTCCACACGTGCTACAGTGTCTGCAATTTTCTGTTTTTTAATTAACCTTTCATGTCTCACATGAGAAAAAAAATTAATGCAATCATAAAGTAGGTCACTTCGAATGAGAGTGTTGAGTAGGCTCATGTTTTAAATATCTAATCAGTCATAAATGATCAAAACTGGGTTAAAAATATGCCCTACTATTCACTTGCACTCACAAATATTAAGAGCTAAATGTCAAGAACTTAAATGCACTTCCGAAATGACCTTGATGATGTTCTCAATAATACTGCCTAAAGCCACAATGAGTATTCACTTAAGAAACTACAAATTTACTTTAAGGAAAATGAAATACGAAAACTTTTAGAGTAAAGAAAACACCTGAATGAACCAAGCAGTTGACAACTAATCGTTCGTAATAAGTGCAGCTCCGGAAGCGACACATTTTCTGTTTCTACGTGATTCATTATTGCCATTCACAAGGATTTCCCCAGAAACACTGACGAAACGAGTGAAGCATTAAAAATAAAAGCAGAAGTAGGCTGAACTCATTTCAGTTCCTTATTGCCAGTCTGCCCCAGATCGGCAGCTCTGGGCTACTCTGCAACCATCACGTCTCCCAGCACGTCATCTCTTTGGTCACAGCTTACAGCTGTGGCAAAGCCAGCGTCTGCCCACATCCTACAGCCTCCTCACAGTGACAGCATACCCTGCTCCCCCCCAGTGGACACTGACCCGTTAAACAGTTGGTGTGTTAGCCTTTCCGCTGGCCCACAGAAAATACATAATTAATGAAACTACAACTCAGATACTAAATAATCTACACACAAACATCTGCTGTCCTTCATCTTGTAACAACCTACGACTGACACTTTCTGTAAAACTTTAGGGTAGTTTTCTGACAAATTTAAAACATGCTAGACCCTTGTTATGTTTTGGATTTCTAGTAATTTACATAGGACTACTTTGTTTCTTTCATAAAAACATAGCATGTTTAGTTTATTGCTGAAAAGTTAAAAATAATATAAAATCACAATAAAATAGATTTTAATTAAAAAGAAATTGGCCCAGGGATACTTTCAACTTAGCAATTTTGACCACGTGTCATAAAGCTTGGACACCACTGATCTAAATATTCTTCAAGTTATTATTTCTAGTGAAATTTCTTGTAACATGATCACACAACCTGTTCAGTATGTACGATATACACGGCCAATGCTACTGCAATAACCTTCAGAGTCTTATCAAGCAGTGCCAGTGGCACTTCAGCCAGGCACAGATAAAATTGTATTTATAGTCGCAGTCTGCACTCAGGAATGTGTTGGCTGATTTAAATTCTGACAGTAGTGACAGCTCAGCAATAATTTGTATTAAAGCCAAGAGTGTGGGTGTTTGTGCAGATTTAGCATGGGTGCGTATGTATGAGAACATCAAAACAAAACTTAAAAACCAAACTATTATATGATCTAGTTGCTTTAATTAAAAAAAAAACAATGATTCCTATTATAGCTAACTCAGTGTTACATGCTTATTATTCTAGTCATAGTGATCTATACAGTATATTATTGTTTTTTTTATATACACAGACTTAAGCTGAAAATTAGAATAAACAAATGCTAAATTTAGCCAGTGTTTTAAAACCATAACTGTTTAAAACCTTGGTATACCTTAATACTGCTAACCCCTCAACATCTAGTACATATTCTCATCAGCTGAGAATTGATCTTGCTTTTTTTTAAGAAACATTTTTTATCCAATAGGCAGGCATCCAACCTCTTCCTGGGGCTTAAAACATGTTTAGTGTTACCCACCTGGCATTCCTGTGTTTAGTTAGAGAAACTGTGGTCATGTGTGGGTCGTTTATTCACCTGAACATCATGTAAGGCAACATGACCGCACTCATCAAGACAAACATGGTGGCTGATCCACCAGAAGCAGGACTGCTTTATTTTCTCTTTACCAACAGTCACTTTTAAAAACAAAAATGTGGGATTTGCTGTCCCCAAAATACAGTCCCTTATCCTTTCAATGCAGGTGGAAAGCTGCCTCCCAGCTAATGCAGCTGTTTTGTGTTTGTTTCAAGCAGGTTTTCTTTTTCTATCCTCCAAAAAGCCTCCACAGTACATAACAACAATGGTACAGTAGACCTTATAAGATGTGAAATACAGTATGTCTGACTCCATACCAGTCAGAAGACTTCCGGCTGTCTTCAGTTTAACCTCTAGGGACACTAAGAAAATACCGTAATCATGCAATCTTGCAACATTTGGAGAGAAGCCTCATTGTGCCCTATTACAACAAGGATGACAGTTACATCGGCAGACATGCTGAGGGGAAGCAGTCTTGCAGATGAAAGGAAATCTACTGGAGCGTTTTAAGGGATGTAGGAGTTGGCAGAGGGCTGACAGGCAGGGGATGGGAAAGGCTTTAGCTGCTATAATTGCAGATGTACTTTGTGGCATTAGTAGTTGGCTCTGGACACCCAATCAAAATACCTGCTGCTGTAAGGGCTGGCAGGAATACAATAGCTGTCCAGTTTCAAACAGAGCAGGTCAGCCATGTGCTTGGCCCCAGTTAACAACCCTAATCTGGTCTGAAAAACAGGGAAAGTTTTTAGTCCAAACAAATGGCTGAAAATGCAGTGTTAAGAGAAACAGTTTTACATTTTGGTATGTAACCCAGTTGGTATGGCATATTAGAAATAACATTACTAAATTTATTGAAGCTAAGAGCAGCAGTAAAAAGGTTTTGTAGAAGCACTTTCCATAAACAGTTTCCAGGTATCCTGTCTGTGTGACATCATCAGAGGCACACCTTGCTGGGTAAATAGCTGCCAATACAGAAACTGGAGTTTAAACTAATGAATCTCCTCAATGGACGCCAAAATAACTGGTGGCACTTTAATCTGCTCTTCACTGCCCAACACTAATTAAATGCCAGGTATTAAATCTTGATCACAAGATGACGCTTAGCCGTGCACGAACACATCCATACATACAAACAGCTCAGCAGCACCACTGAACCAGCTGAAAGTGAGCTCAAGGCTTATAACACCAAGAGAATTTTCTCTGAGAGCTCTTACTCAGGGGCAACTTTGTGTCACTGTCAGACTGTACAATGGAAACCCTGAGACATTCAATTCAAATTCAATTCAATTCAAAAATACTTTATTAATCCCAAAGGGAAATTAATCAATTCCCATAATGTCCCTCAGCCTCCCCTACAGCTGTAAGGCCATGAAGGCTTGGAGTGAAAAAACAAGGACAACCAGGGAAAAGTCAATGAGAGAGCAGGAGGAGGGGAGGGTGGCTGAAGTCCTGTGGTGTATGTGCTTCACTGGTGTGCATGCAAGATGTAGCTGGATGGAGCCAGCATTATTAGGCCACAGATAAGGCATATTAACCTCCAAAACACTGAGCAATACAATCTATTACTCGAAAAATCATCATATCATTCTGATACAATGGGTTCATTTGAAATATCTTGTTTTGACTTAACAACCGACCAGAACCTTTAACTGGTGACCTGATACTGTTTCAGCAGGACCTGACGAAGTGTCACCAGTTCTGATAAATTGCTCTAAGTCCAGATTCTGAGATGGAACCAAAACATCCACCGTTGAAGAACATTGTTCTGACACTAAATCCCTTTTAACGTTTTGGTACTGGAATCAAAGGTCTAAATATTAGCATCCTTTCCATCTTCTGACACTCATTTAATTAAGAGCAAAATCATTAAAGCTCCGCATTATTACTTTCAAACCAACTTAATCGGTTCAGCTTCTAAAATGATTTTTTTTCAATACAACATTGTGAATAAGCAGTTTTTACACTAAGAAGATATTGTTGGGCCATACTTAACCTTTTATAAACCTCACGTTTGATAAACTGTTATCCTAGCGAGGAATTACTTTTGAGTCTTTGAGGTATTTCAACATTTTCCCAAAAATATATAGATTTTTATATATATATATATATATATATATATACTCGTACTCGTCGTCTTCCGGGACCGGGTCGTGGGGGCAGCAGACTCAGCAGAGACACCCAGACGTCCCTCTCCCCAGACACTGTCCCCTGGACGTCCTCCCGGTGAGATATGCCTGGAACACCTCCCGAGGAAGGCGTCCAGGAGGCATCCGGTATAGATGCCCGAGCCACCTCAACTGGCTCCTTTCGATGTGGAGGAGCAGCGGCTCTACTCTGAGCCCCTCCCGGATGGCCGAGCTCCTCACCCTATCCCTAAGGGAGAGCCCGGCCACCCTATGGAGGAAGCTCATTTCAGCCGCTTGTATCCGGGATCTCACTCTTTCGGTCATGACCCAAAGTTCATGGCCATAGGTGAGGGTAGGAACGTAGACCGACCGGTGAAAAGAGAGCTTCGCTTTTCGGCTCAGCTCTCTCTTCACCACAATGGACCAGCACAGCGCTCCCATTACTGCGGCAGCCGCACCGATCCGTCTGTCGATCTCCCGCTCCGTTCTTCCCTCACTCATGAACAAGACGCCGAGATACTTGAACTCCTCCACTTGAGGCAGGAACTCCTCTCCAACCGGAAGAGGACAAGCCACCCTTTTCCGGTCGAGAACCATGGCCTCGGACTTGGAGGAGCTGATCTTCATCCCTGCCGCTTCACACTCGACTGCGAACCGCCCCAGTGCGTGCTGTAGGTCTTGGCTAGAGGGGGCCAGCAGGACCACGTCATCTGCAAAAAGAAGAGATGAAATCCTCTGGTCCCCAAACCAGACCCCCTCCGGCCCTTGGCTGCGCCTAGAAATCCTGTCCATAAAAGTTATGAACAGGACCGGTGACAAAGGGCAGCCCTGCCAGAGTCCAACATGCACCGGGAACAGGTCCGACTTAGTGCCGGCAATGCGAACCAAACTCCTGCTCCGCTAGTACAGAGACCGGATGGCCCCTAGTAAAGGGCCCCAGATTCCATTCTCCTGGAGCACCCCCCACAGGGCATCACGAGGGACACAGTCGAACGCTTTCTCCAGATCCACAAAACACATGTGGACCGGTTGGGCAAACTCCCATGAACCCTCGAGTACCCTGTAGAGCAGGGGTCACCAACACAATGCCCGCGGGCACCCGGTCGCCCCCCTGGACCATTTGAGTTGCCCGTAGACCTGTTCTAAAAATAGCACAACTCACTACTGAGCAGCGTCTAAAATTTCATTTTATTCAGTTTTTATTCTTTTTTGTATTTATATATATTTAAAAATGTCTATCTTAAAAATATGTTCATTGTACATTTTTTAAAATTTAAGCATTGGTGAAATCTGACCTTATCTAGTTCAAAGAGCAGTATTGTGCGAGCCAATCAGTGGTCGTGAAAGTATGCTAGCGGGTGCCGCAAAGGTGATCGGTGAATGCAGTTTCCTACACCCCAAAAATGGCAGAAAAAAGAAAGAGAACTTATAATTTTCACAACGAATGGGAGGAGCTGTTCTTTTTTGTAAAAATCATAAATAGCATCCGATCCAAAGCAAAACAGCACAGAATTTTTAAGGTGCTACTGGAGATGTCAGCTGAATATGGTGACTTGCTGCTACACACCGAAATCAGATGGCTCAGTAGGGGGCGAGTTTTACTTGGTTTTTTGTCACTTTTGGGTGAAATCAAAGGGTTCATGCAGTCCCGAGGTGAAGATGTCTCACTACTAGAGGACACAAAGTGGACACTTGACCTTGCATTTTTGACGGACATTACCTGGGAAACTGAATCACTTGAATTGCGAGCTGCAAGGCAAAGACAAGACTTGTTGACACAGAGAAGTACAGTGGTGTACGCACAGCAGCTATGAAGGTTGCCAGCCTGTTTGGTTCAACCTATCTCTGTGAATCAGCATTTTCTGACATGAACTTCATTAAGAACAAACACAGAACATGCCTCACTGATGCACATCTGAAAGACTCACTCACACTTGCAGTGTCAAGTTACACACCAGATTACAGTGCACTGGTGAACAGCATGCAATGCCAGTCTTCCCACTACCAAGGACCAGATGTCAGTGGCAACATGGCAGTGCCATGGCAAATATAAATTAAAATACTTGAGAATTTTGTTCAATTTAAACATGTGTTCATGACATGTAAGTTATAATTTTCTTAAAAATGCAGCAGATTCAGTAATTGGTTCAAAATGTGACAAGATTTATTTAAAAATATGTATTCATGAAATATGTGATTTTTATAAATATTTGATTGTCCTTTAACGTTATATAATTTACAACTTTCTGAAACATAGTACATGCTTTGTTAAAAGGATTTTTTATTGGCTTATGAAAATTGGAAATTTTTTCTACGAAATATAGTGATGTAAGTGATTATCTAAAAATGTATCAATTACTGTGATTAATAAAGATTTGAATATTGATAGCTGTTTCCCGCCTTGTTGTCATTGCCGATGATTGTGAGAAATCATTAACGTGACACGTCTTCATATAGATGATTGTCATTATTCATTAATAATGTTTAATTAAGAGGCAAACTGAGCAAATTTGTTCTTTCAGAAGAGTTTATCAAACTGGTAGCCCTTTGTATGACTCCGTACCCATAAAGTAGCTCTCGGTTTCAAGAAGGTTGGTGACCCCTGCTGTAGAGGGTATAGAGCTGGTCCAGTGTTCCACGGCCGGGACAAAAACCACACTGCTCCTCCTGAAGCCCAGGTTCGACTATTGGCCGGACTCTCCCCTCCAATACCCTGGCGTAGGCCTTACCAGGGAGGCTGAAGAGTGTGATCCCCCTGTAGTTGGAACACACCCTCCGGTCACCCTTCTTATGTAGGGGGACCACCATCCCAGTCTGCCAATCCAGAGGCACTGTCCCCATCCGCCAAGCAATGTTGAAGAGGCGTGTCAACCATGACAGCCCCACAACATCCAAAGACTTGAGGTACTCAGGGCGGATCTCATCCAACTCCGAAGCCCTGCCACCGCGGAGCTTTTTAACCACCTCGGTGACTTCAGCCTGGGTGATGAAAGAGTCCAACCCTGTTTCCACCAGGGAATGCGTGATGGCAGGATTGAGGAGATCCTCGAAGTACTCCTTCCACCGCCCAATAATGACCCCAGTCGAGGTCAGCAGCTCCCCACCCCCACTGTAAACAGTGTTGGCGAAGCACTGCTTCCCCCTCCTGAGGCTTCCCGTCTCAGGAGGGGGAATATATTTATATATATATGTATATATATATATATATATATGTATATATATATATATATATATATATATAGTATTTAGAGTTATTTAACATTAATGGAACTTTTAAGCTATGACAAAAGCAATTTATATATATATATATATATGTATATATATATATATATATGTATATATATATATATATATATGTATATATATATATATATATATATATATATATGTATATATATATATATATATATATATATATATATATATATATATATATATATATATATATATATATATATATATATATATATATATATAAATTGCTTTTGTCATAGCTTAAAAGTTCCATTAATGTTAAATAACTCTAAATACTATCACCAAAAACCGTAAGTATTACTAAGATTTCCTGGTCTTCTGAAAGCCTCTTACAGACCATCTCAAGCCCCTGACCTGTGACGTCATGACGCAAAGTATAGAAATTAAACGTGTAAACGTGAAACTTCCCGCAACCTTAACCCATTTAAAAGCAACGGACGTGTTAAATGAGATACACGTCTTGGTTTGAGACGTTGGTAAAGGAGTCAGCTCTGTAACACCCATAATGTTTGGGTTAAAATGACTGAAACACGACTGAAACACTCGCCTACATAACTACTGTGTAATAAAGCAGACAAAAGGTGGCGTACATGTTAGCTGTTCATGGCATCCGACGGAAGTGGATGGACGGAGATCTCAAGCAAAGTCATTAAACCGGCTACCTAACAAGTTGGACAGGATAGAGAGCTTGCTGTTTTTGGCAGTTTTATTACCTTTCCTGAGTCCATGGCAGCAGCGAAGGGACGGAAGGATTTCTCTTTGTCTGCTGGTTTGTCGTTACAGTTGATGGACAGCGTTCCTATGGATCTCCTGGTGGTTCCGTTCAGAAATGGTTCATATTTAATAAGTTTCTGTTCCTCTGAAAAGCCTTTGAGCCTTGGGAGTTTTCTAGTTTTCAAGCAGTCTCTCCCTGTCTCGGCGTGTTTCTCTCTTTGACTCTGGGTCAGGTCTGGTTCTTCAAACCTCCTTCGCTTCTAGTGAGATCTCCTTCAGTCTTTAACTTTGTGGAAACAGACATTGAGACATGAGTCGAACCACAGGATAATATAGCATGCATGACGAGTTTCTTTGTGGGAGGGCTGAGAGCACTGAAGATCCTCCCTCTCCTCGAAGCTAGTGTAGGAGCGAATCCTGCCAAGTATTTGTTCGCATGAGCATTTTAATCATTTAGAATATCATCGAAAGTTAATTTTATTCATTCAAATTCACATATTGTATAGATTCGTTAAACACAGTGTGATATAATTCAAGCGTTTATCTCTGTTAACGTTGAGGTTCAATACAGCTGATAAAAAGAAATAAACTCAGTTTAACAGAAAATTAGAATGTTACACAGACCAATAAAAAGTATCTGAATTCAGAATTGCCTTCAGTCATTTAGAAAACTACTGATTAAACAGTTCTCCAGCAGACAGTCACTGATACCCTCCACAAGGCAGGTAAGCCATGAAGGGTCATTGCTAAATAAGCTGGATTTTCTTATACGTGCTATATGCAAGCATAATGGGAAGTTGAGTGGAAGGAAAAAGTGTGGTAACAAAAGATGCACAGCCTTAAAGTGAGTTGTGATGTAAAATCAATTCAAGAGTTTGGAGTAAAAATGTCCAAAAGTCTGAAACAGTGCATCAACAGTTACATTCACAGATTTTTCTAAAATATGGGTTACAAATGTCACATTCCCGTTAAGTCACTCCTGAACTAGAGACAATGTCAGAACTGTCTAAAATCAGTGGTGTCCAAACGTTTTTGTGACATTGGCCAAAATCGAGAGTCAAACGTACTTGTAGGCCAAAAACAAAATTATATATCTATATATATATATATAGTATGTCTGCTTAATTAAAAGAGAGGCAACCAGTTTGCAAACTGTTTTGGGCTCAATCAAAGTCACATGCTCTAGAGGAAGAATGGAAAGAATCAAAGTCCCTTGAGGTGCAGTGGAAGTTTTCACAGTCAAAGAAATAAAAATACAAGAATCACACAGTACTATCCAACCTCATGCTGTTACAGTGTTTGATAGCACAGAATGCAGAGAAATATACTAAGCTTGTGTTGCTAACAGTTCAATTTGCAAATCCCACAGAGTTTTTGACCTTTTGAACTGGGGTTCAAAGTTCAGGGCTGAATGCCATTCACAGATCCTGGTTATGACTTCAGGGAAAAACGGACAGCCACATTTGTCACCATAAGAACTTTTTCCTTGTCATATAAAGGTTTTATACTGCATTTGACGGTCCCTGATGAAGCAACGTATAATTCTCTTAAATAACTCATCTTACTGGCTTGGTGCTTATAAGTTCTATATCTCAGTTAATTCCTACATATATAATACTAAATTTTTTCCAGGTACCACTAAAGGCAGCCTGAGTGCCACCAGTAATGCCAGTACCACAGTTTGCAAACTTATAATTGATATGAGTAAATGGTACAAGTTAAAAGGGAATTAGTCCAAATGATTTACTAAACCATGAGAGTCACCTGAACGACAACGTTTGAGGAGTAGTTCTGCTATTTGCTGTAGAGAATCTACTGGAAATACCTACTTAGCATTTAATGCTGAGTGATTCATGTGTACCTCACTGTACAACACAAAAGGTGAAATCTGATTTAGTTTCTGAATTAGCCCTCCAGTAAAAGGCTATTTCAGTGCTGAAGTGAATAGCAATCTAGATTACATTAAATGGAATGTAGTTCAAAATCTAAGGTAGTAAAAATGTTGAGATATTTAAGAAACATTTATTATGTTTGTGAAAACACAAGAGCAATTTCAGAGCTTTTATTGGCATGTAGACCACCTTGGATCAAACATGGAAACTGCACTACTTAAACTGTTCACTTTAGAGAATTAGCAAAGAATAAATCACTCCAGGTTCATTTATTCTAAGTATTTTAGGTTTTGAATTAGAAATAATCCAATATAGTCCAGGTTTCTTAAAATCAGTGAATTAGTGTCTACTGAAGTGCTGAATTTGAAGTTATAGTGTAGTGAAGAACCCTGCAGTCAAACAAAACTTCATAACTGCTCAAATCTGGATTAATATTGCAGTTGGTGGTATTACACCTGCTGTTCTGTTATACTTGTTAAAACTGCAGATTTTGAACCATCTTAGTCAACCATAAGCAACGGGGTCTATTGGCCTTCCGCAGTTATAAACATTTACTGACGAATTACAGTTACAAATAACATGCACTATGTATGCTTCCACAATAAGGACATGATGAATCAAAGATCAGCAGGGATGCTTGTTTCCTGCAGGTCTGTAGGAGACAGCATTCACTATACTTTAGAAGAACTGTCCAAACTATATGATAAGATGGATTCCATGCACACCTGAAACTGGTTCACGTCCTACAGTCTCAAAAGTTACATTTTTCTTGTTTCCAGTTGAAAAACAAATGAGGGGTTGAAAGAACCCCATGAGTCAGACTTTGAAATCACATCTGGGCTTTGCGTAAAGCACAGTATCTACTCTGTCTTTTCCTTATTTTCTTTTAGTTTATTGCTGTTTTCTGCTCTCTTGCATACTTGGTCTTAGTTTCCTCAGTACCAAACTGGCCCCTTGTTCATTTCCTCCTTGAGAATTCCTTCTGCCCCCATTTTGTTTGTTTTAAGTTTGTCCCCCTGTTTTTTGCCATGTGTAATCCTCTCTTATATCAAGTATAGTTTTGTTTGTTGGCTCCTGTTTATGGATCATCTGCCTTTGCAAGGCTATTTGTTGTTAAAAGATTTTATGGTTTCTGCACCTGCTTGCCTCCAGAGATTTGCTTTCCTCAAAGTTTGCAAGAATATAATAAAACATAAGGAATTATATTCTACTTGTACTCGCAGCAGTATTATACTTCCTCAAAAAGCTACATGTGTTCTTTGTGTAACTTTAAAGTTGTAAACTTTAGCTTGACACAATTCCCATCTCTCCAGTAAAAGGCCTAAAGTTGGATTAGGGAGAAAATTGAAAGCAGTTATCTATTGGCTTTAATTACTCTAAATATGGTCATGTATTTTATTTTTTAGCAAGTTTATGTTTTTTTTTTCTGTCAGACAACATTTGGCTGTACTTGAAATTAGAGTAAAACTCCCCCTCTGGTCTGTGTTAACTATTCAGTGTTAAATTTACACAGTTTATTATCAGACTTATGAGAAACCATCACACTACTGCAGTTGAAATTATCCCTTCATGTCTGTAGGATTTTACCCAGATTTTTAACTTGAGAGCAGGTTTAGTCACCATTTATGCAGGTTCTATGAATGTTAAAATAGGGTGATTCTGGAAGACAGTGAAACTGGATGTTTATGTATATTATACTTTTGGAATTGGATAAGAGTGTCTTGGTATTTGTCGAAGATATTTGTCTGTCTGCTTTTGTGTGTACGTGTACTTTGATTCATTGATTTGGTGTTGTGACCCAATACTTTTTGTCATATAGTGTATGTTTAATCAGTTATCAATGGCGTCCTGTTTTCCTGGTACATATTTATGACGTCACAGAAGTAAATTTTTCTCGGAGGCTGTTCGACAGAGAAGAGAAAGGTATGCAACGCCTTGCAAATGTTTCTTTTTTGTCACACTTGTTTCAGATCATAAAAAATAAAATCAGACCAAATAACCTGAATAAATGCAAAATGCAGTTTTTAAATGACAATGTCATTTACAAAGGGAGGAAAGCTATCCAACCCAATCAGACTTTATATGAAAAAGCAGTAGTCCCTAAATCTAATAAATAGGTGAGCCACCTTTGGGCTCTGCAACTGCTACAAAGCATATGCTATAACTGCCAGTGAGTGCTTTAAATTGCTGTGGAGGAATGTCAGCCACATTGGGGTGTTTTTGACCATGAACAGCCTTTTAAGGTCATGCCATCACATTTCAATCAGATTCAAATCCACACTTTAACTAGGCCGCTGAAAAATCTTTGTGGTTTTCTTGTTTTTTGTTTGTTTGTTTGTAGCAATTTAATGCTTTTTTGCTTCAGATCATTATTTGCACAAATATGTAACATGATGCACAGCTTTCAAAATTTTCACCTTGGCCTCATGAGTCTACAGAATATTTTTCTCAAAGGTCTTGCAACCATGAAGTTGTTTTTTGTGCCTTTGTGTTGTTTCTGGCCAACAGTGGGTTTTTTTTACCTTGGAATTCTCCCATGGACGCCATTATTACCAAGTTTTTTTCCTTATTGTTGAATCATGAACGATAACCTTAACTGAGGCAAATGAGGACCGAAGTGCTTTAGATGTTGTCATTGGTTCTTTTGTAACCTCCTGGATGAGTCCTTGATGTGCTTTTGGAGTTGTTTTGATATTCACACCTTAACTACTCTTCCGTGTTTTCTTCATTTGTGAATGAGTCTTGTTAAAGACTCATCCACAAATGAAGAAAAATCATCCAGTGCCTTCCATGTTTGTGCAAACAAACATGGAGGGCACTGGATGTACCCATAGATATAGGTGGTAGAGCTCATCCGTTGTTGTCAAATTGTGAGATTGCAACGTGATTTGTTGTTATAATCTGCTTTCCTTTCCAAATGAAGGTGGTAGGAATTATGTACAGCAATGTCTAAGTTTAGTAGCTTCACATAATATAAAAGATTAGTATTTATTTAAGTCCACTGTAAAGAAATATATATTGTATTTCTTTCCAAACTGATATGCTTGATCCATTTTTTTTATTATAAAGTAAATAAGATTAGACTCATATTTTTTAATCATTTATCTCCAAGTCCCTGAAAGCACAATCTATTTGCAGGTCTCACTCTGAAAACATAAAGTTATGGGTTTTCCCAGGAGTTTGATGAAACATCTTGTTTGCCCTTCAGTCAACCTCTCTGCTGTGAAGTTGGAATGTTTGCTTCCAAATGCTTCAAAAAACAAATAGGAACATTGAAAACTAAGCACTTCCTTTCATGTGGGATTTCTGAAAGTTGTCCAGAGCTTGTTTAAAAAAAGAAAAGAACCTAATTTCAAGGATCATAAAGGAAACACATGTTTGCAGAGTGCCTGAAAGCACCTGGAGAGGAAGGGTACATTTGTCAAAATTTTGTCGTTTTCTTTATTGCCTTTGAAATCTTAAGAAAACAATCCGATCGAAAAATTGAGGAAAAGATTAACCCGGAGCTCCTCCAATCAGTATCTTGTTTTATAATCAATACGTTTCTTCAGATATTTGGAATAATTGTCTGTTAAGTGCCTCAGCATTTCATAAGAAAATAATCATGATAGCAGAGGAGGAAGAACGTCTGAATTCATACAGAGTCTGAGAGGAAAAATGACACACTCTGAAACTGTTTGTTATTGCTTGATTCCAACCTGCATATCCTTTGAAACGCCAACAAAAACAATAACAGCCATTTCTCTGAAACAAAGGAGCAAATGTTCTGAAGGATGGTATTGTGTCGTAAATCAAACAGTCAGGATAGCTGTCACATGGAGTTCAGGTTTGGTGCTGTGTGAACAAAACCTGTACATGTAAATTCATAGACATCATACAGGGAAAGCTGTACACTGCAAGATGTATTAGTCTGAGGTTTTATGTCTGCCTTACTTTTCTAGGAATCCTCCCTGATATAAATGCTACGGTGCCTGCAAGTGGGGACAAGCCGTGAACCGCCTGAAGATAAATTTAGATTAGATACAGTTGAGATAGTAAGAGTTTAATTTTCCCATGCAATTATTATATGAGCAACTGAGAGCTCAAATGTGTAAACAGAAAATTCACATCTTTCCAAGAAAATCTGAATGATTGGTTGTGTCTAGTCTCCTCAGCTACATCATCAGGTATCTCCATGTTTTTTCTTCAGATTTTCAACAAACACACAAAAGACATAGTTTCACTGCAAAACTATCTCGCAGGAAAGAAAACTAAAGCATTTCTGAAGATATTTATTTGAATAAAATATTATTGCCATTTTATGTGATAGTCGAACAGAAAGTACTGCGTGATTTTGAAGTGTAAGGAAGATAATACATGGTTTTCTAATTTATTTACGAGTAAAACATCCAAAACGTGTGTTGTGCATATGTATTTGTTTCCCCATGAGTACACATCCTTCCACTGTGAATCTATGAACTGTTCACATATAAAAACAGAGGTTTTTGCCCATCATTTGAAAAGAATCTCAGGTTCGGTCAGATTAAAAACATAAATTTTCAAATCTTCCCTTGGCTTCTTAACTGGATTAAAAACTAGACATTGACTTGGCCATTCTATCTCAGGAAAATACCTTTTTTAGAACCATTCAGTTGTCGTTCTACCTATTTAGTCGTTCTCCTATTGAAAGGTCGACCTCCTCCCCTTTCTCCAGTCTTTTGCAACCTCCAACAGGTTTTATCCCATGATTTCCCTCTTTCATCTTCCCATGAACTCGGACCAGCTTCCCTGCAGCATGATGCTGCCGGCACCATGTTCCAATGTTTGATGAGGTTGATTTGCAGCATTTTGCATGTAAGCCAAATAATTACATTTTTGTCTAATCTGACCAGAGCGCCTTCATCCACATAATTATTTAGTTCCTGACAATGCTTGTGTAAAACTGCAAACCATTCAGAGTGGACCTTTTGCAGATATTGCTTCAGAAATAATAATAATAAATAATAAATATAGAACAATACTGAATATTTGTGGACAGATTCTTCCACTTGAGCAGTGGATCTTTGCAGCTCTTTCAGAGTTACCATGGACCTTCTGGCTGTTTCCCTGATAAATAATATCCTTCTCCAGGCTGTCAGTAAAGGTGAATGCCCATGTTCTAATAAGTTTGCAGTTGTGTCATACTTTTTCCATTTCCAGATGATGAATTGAACAGAGCCATGTGAGATGTTCAATGTGGGAAATTATTTTATAAACTAACCCTCTTTTAAACGTCTCCTCAATGTTATCTCAGAGCTGTCTTCTGTGTTCCTTGGTCTTCATTATGCTCTTTGTTCACTAATGTTCTCTATCAAATCTAGGAGACCTTTACAGAACAGCTGGATTTATGTTGAGATGAAATAACACACAAGTGGACTCTGTTTGCTAATTAGGTGACTTTTGAATGCGATTTGTTACTGTTGATTTTATTTAGGGGTATCAGAGAAAAAAGTTTAAATACATATGCACACAATCATGCTCTGCTCAGGGACTACTTCATGTTCATCTATTGGATGAAATCCCACAACAATACAATTGAGTTTGAGGTTGAAATGTGACCAAATGTGCACTGTGGGCAGGAATGCTTTTGCTAGGCACTCTAAAGGTATTTTGTGTTAGAACTGATTTGTCTCACAGATTTTGTACCTTCAGATTCTCTCGTTGCAGGCAGGTAAAAGTGGTGAGATAAAAAGCACCTGATAGTCCCAAGGATAATTTTCTCATGACTCAACTGGCAGCTCAAATTCTCCTGTTTACAATGAGAGCCTGCACCTGATCTGTGCCCTCGTGCATCTAGACTCCCCTGCTTCGCAGTGAGTCAGTCTTTATTTGTGCGACTAATGCTCTTCTAAGGACAGCTTTCTTTTTCTTTTTAGGGAATATTCAGTTTATGTGAAGAGTGATATCACAACAAAACAGCACTTCTATGGGAAAATAAGTTTTGAATTTTGATTATCATTAAAGTGTTTCTTGTTTTTGTGCACTGATGATGGTTGTCAGCTAACAGAGTGATGCATGCATTATGAGCAAAACCAAGATTCTAAAAGCAAAACGTAATCAACTGTGGAAAATAAAAAATTGTGATTTCGTCTTTCTTGTTATATGAGATCGTTTTTACAAACTTGCAATGTCACTGTTCCATAAATCCGACTGGGTGGTGTTCTGAACATTCACATTAACCAAAGTTTTCACCAAATTTAGCAGCATTTGATTCTGGCCACATGACAGCTTCTTCTGCCTTTACATGGTTTCATGTTTCACCAGAATTGTTTGGAAACACAGTCTTGTCTACCTGAACAGTCTTGTCTTTTACCAAATACTCTAGATTCTAAAACCAAGGTTGCTGACCCTATACTCACAATACTTGTTACTTTTATTCCTCTTTAGGGGGACTTCTTATGTATTAAAAAAGACCCTGTCAATTAAAAGCTAGTGTGCTTTCATCAGTCTATTGTTAAACTGGCCTGACACTCCCCAACGGTTGATTTCTGGCTCTGTGTTATAGGTCGTATTAACATATGAAGTTGAAATATGACTTGAAGACAAAAGAGGCTGTTTTATTCACAAAGGTGAACAGACATTCCTGCCTGATTGCCACACCTGAAAAAATAGGCAAGTGCTCTGGTATACCTCGGGACATAAGATCGAATCACCGTCAGTTTGTATCAAATGAACATTCATCCACACTCACACCTAATTATAAAGATTACTTTACTTAGAAACACCAACTAATAATGGATGTCTTCTGACTGCACACCAGCCCCAAAGTTTGCTTTATGAATAATACAGTCACCTGCTTTAAATTCTAGGGTTTTCTGCATTTTTATGAGTTTGTGCTTTACAAACTTTTCTGTTTTGGCTTCTTCATCCTTGTTTAATTGATACCGACAAAGTGGAATCTGTGGTGTGTAGTTCCTTCCACTTGAAGTTAGATTTCAATAATTTTAGCATCAAAGGATAGATCATGTTAAGACTCTAGGTGTGACATGGGGTGTGCTCTCTGTATTGTGACATGCTAAGGGCATTGACGGAGAGGTTGATCTCTCCTCTAGAGCCGACTCCGAACGCATTAAAATAAAACACAAAACAAAACTAAATTTGAACCAGCAATTGTGAAAAAATAAAGACAACAAATAAGACATTCCACATAAACCCTTTTAATCACTTAAAAGAAATCATGTCTGGTTTAGTGTGTGTAAAAACCAAAGAAAAAATGACAAGCTGTGACTTGATGAGGCTTCTTTTCAACTTTAAGCTGTTTGCTGAAGCTCACTAATTTCTACCAATCCTTGTCGACACACTTGATGAGTGCATTTAGAATTTATCAAAAGTTTATTGTAATCTTTTTATTTATAATTTTACTTCTGCATGCGATTAAAATGTTTTTCTGGAACCAGGATGTTTTAAAGTCTAAGCTAATGCAACAAAATAATAAAAATAATAAAGTAGTAGCTTGCACTGAAGTTATTCTGCTGTTTATGATGATGGTTTACAGAGCATTATGATTGCATTGGCAATAAGCTAATAAAAAGTCGGGGCAGGTGTGTGCTCATAAAGAAAGCATAATCTACCAAAACCACTCTAATACTTCCTAATGGCTGTCTGCTTCATTTTGTGTAAATTACAAACCAAAAAATGAATGTTTCTTCATGTACAATATGTGCTAGCTTTTACATTTAAGCCAGTTTGCCAAAGTTTTAAAATAATCATGAAACCCTGGTTTATAGTTGTTGCTTCACAACTCCTTATCCACAATTGGAAAATACTGGATCTGAGAACTTGTTTCAATTATGCTGCATGCTTAGTTGCCACTTCTTTGTTTTAAACCTTTATGTTTGTTATGCAATCAAGGTGACATTCTGGAACAGCCATTTTTAAATCATCATTACAAATGAATGATAAGTTTAAGATAAGAAATCCAGTCTATCAGCGGAAATGCGACAGCAGGATGTGTACTATTACATGCGTATGTCCGGCACGCTTTGCATCTTTGTTGGAGGTCTTCTGTTAACCAAACATGTGGCTCAATACAGCCTCCCCCGAGCCTGGGCTTGAGTCTATCAAAAATCAGGTTAAATTTCCTGATAAACAAGGTCTGTCCTCAAGCTAAACAAATGCATCAAAGGCTTTCTTTTATCATGGAGATGAAGGGGTACACGACGGACCCCTGATGTTCCCACATGGCTGGCTATTAAAACTTGTGACACAGGACATCACGAGTTAGCTCCCAGCAGCATTAACCTGTCTATAAAGCCTTGTGTTATTACAGTAGTCATTTTCATTTCTAATTAATTATGAGGTGTTGTCTTCTTTTATGTCTGTTAAGGTCAAAGATATATATGTTACAAAACATTAAATTCTTAATTTTATATTCAAATGTTTTGCTTAAAACATAGGCATTACAGAACTGAATGGGCAACAAGAGCACAACTTCACAGCTTAATAATCAGGTAGCTTCCTTTTATTAATTAGAACCAAACTAACTTGGAAAATTCTCAATGTTTCACACATCAGCAACATGCAGGCCTAGTTTTCCTTCAGTGGCCAAGAGTTGTGCAGTTCAGCTTTTGTTTCTCTCTTCTTTGTCTTTTGTCCAGTTAAAAGTGTAGTAGGCCATGTCATTCACCTTTTTAAGGGCTTGGAATGTAATTGGCTGACGAGATTTCATGGCAAGCTGTGCCAACAAGTGTTGACTGTTAAGTAGAGGGGGCTGTCCAGTTCATGAATGGGACTGTAACCATGTAGTGGTTTCTCAGAGACATCGCTGGCAAAACCATGAATGCAAAACGTACTCTGGGCAACAGCAATAAACCAGACAGGGTCACAGTTATATAGACCTGTGTTTCCTAACAATTCTTCCAGCGTGTCTCTAAGGACAACCGTTTCTCAGTTTGTCTGTGATTATTTCTACATAACTTTGTTCCAGACTGAGTTATCTTGTTTTGTCGAACAGACTGCTGACTGATGAAGTAATTTTTTGGGGAGAAAGAGTTCTACTGAATTTGATGACCTTCTGACATTGACTAAACAGTGATTGATCAACTTTGAAAAAAAAAAAAGTCAGAGTTTTAGTTTGTGTGATTGCAATCATGTATTTTTTTTTTTTTTTTTTTGTGCTTAAATGTAAAATTCTCTCTTAAAAACAAATCGTTTTTGTACAGACAGTCTTATTGTTTGTCACTGTGTTTGCAGAGTTGTGCAATGTTATCTGCCAGCAACTTTTTTCTTAAGTTTACCCTAATGCTTTGTTTGTCTCTATAAGCAGGCTCCGGTGAGACCTGAAACCTGAGCAACCAACACGTCTCAAACTGGGACATCTATTTGGCTAACCTCCATTCAACAGAGCCTATCAGGAGCACTGATAACCTGGTGTGCATTTGCACGCACACTCTCTTACTGTCATTGAAAAATTCAATGTCTGTCTCTCTTTAAAGATAAACATTTCCACTGTGTTGTCACACAAGCCCAGAGCATAACAATAGGCTCTATCTACAGTCAACAGGAATACATGCATATATGTACCCCCTCACCTCATGACACCTCAGCACAATAAGTGGTTGTATTAAGCCCTTTCAAGGAGTAGTCAGGATTTTTTGAAAGGGGGTTCTATGATTGGGTCATCAGTAGCTGGTACCTTACCGTCATCCAGACAGGATTAACTGCTGTGCACATAAATTTAAGCGAGTTTGAAAAGCAGGGGGAAAATCCTTATACAGGAGTGAGGCTAATAGCTAGTCCAACTTCCTTACTGACACTCTGTGAAGAACACTTCCCCCCTGAAATAATTTACATTGTCAAATTCATTTTTATATCACACAAGCATAACCCAAGTATCTCCAAAACACAGTTTCAAATGATGATTTCATTTATTATGAGAGAAAAGCTATCCAAACCAGTATTATTATTATTTGCAAAAAGAAAAGTGTTCACTATTAAGTACCTTGTGCTGGTCTAAAGAGCATTCATATTTGTCATTCTGATTAAATGAGAAAAAGTTAAAGAGGTATGAACACTTTTCACTTACAGACCAAAATAAAGCGCTAAAAACCAGTGAGGCAGTAAAGTTCACAGAAAAGTATTATTATTTGGGTTTATGTCCAGGAGATAAGTATACTGGCTTTACAGAAAACATCAGGGAACTAAATGTTAGCTGTTCAATTAATGAAGTGAGCTTTATCTGTGTGGGATCCTTCTCTGGAAAAAATGAATGAACAGAAGGAGGTTGTGAGAATGAAAATATGAGCACAACCCGTCAAAGGTAAGCTGCTGGTGTTTAATGGGTTTAATACCAAAATGAAAGCTCAAAGAAAAGCAATGCACACCTATTTAATGAATGTTTTACATGTGTCATAAAATACATTGAATGGAAGCCTCCTTGAAATAAAGAGGAAAATGTTTGTTTTATTCTGTGTTGTACAAACCAATCAGAATCCAGTGCCATCATGCATGCAAACATGACAAGCTTCAGTAAATTGTTGCAGCATTGACTGCAAAACAAAAACTACTTCAGACTTTAACTTATAATAACTAACATTTTTTTTAGTTCTCAGCGATGCATCACGCATGTGTCAATAATATGGTTTGAAGTTAAAACATCTGACAAGCTACTTTATGATGATTACTGATGATCATCCACCCAGCACTCAACAACTGAACATCTATTATGACCTTAAAAGCTGTGCTGTACAACTCCAAATCCCTTTAAAACCCTTATAGCTGTGGCTTTTTTTCAAAAGGCCTTACCCAGCTGCATCCAAGTTGTTTAAAACAATTATTATGATTTTAAGTAGGTAACTCCTTCATTTAATAGAGTCAGATGTGCTGCGGGGAACAATGTAACAGAAAGGAGAGAGAGTTTTATATCTGTATTATCCAACTTGTAGAATTAATACATATTTCACATAATGATGTCAAATCCAGCTTGTAAAGCAAGTAATGCATGCTTACTCTGATATGAAGAAGCTTTTTGATTCACCATTTTATCGATTCATTATGTTTAGATATTTATATTGTCAAACATCAATGCTGTCTTCATTCATGCCTCCTTTATTAATGGGGACAGCTAAGCCAATTATGCAAAACAAGTCCGATGAAGAATTATGTAATTGTGACATGTTGAAGCTGTTTTATGCTGTTCTCTAATTTGTTGAAAACAAGTGCCAAGAATTTTCTCAGTGGTTACCAACAAACCGGTCAGGTGACTGATCAGCTGGATTTCACATGGAAGGAGTTTTCTGTTCCACTTGATCTTTTAAAGCATTCTCATTGTTCAAGTAATTATGATGTATAAGCACTTTGTTGTGCCTTCAAGCCAAGATGAATCAAAGCACTCTATTTAACCCAGTAGTCTGGTTTGTGTCTACCATTTAGATTTTTTTCTAGTCTGATATAGTAGAATGGGAAGTTCTATTTGTTGGAAACAGTCTGTAGGTTTTTTTTTTTTTTGGATTGAACCTAAAAACAGGCTGGAGGCAGGTGGAACAGAAACAAGGTCAGGTTTAAAAAAAAAACGTTTAGTAGTGATGAAAGAGAGACACTGATTGTTGTTTGGATTTTTGTTTTTACTTCACTATGGAAGTTTTGTTAGAGCTTTAACAACATTGTACAATGGTCCATGCTGAACATGTTGCTGCCAGCACTAACAGCGGGGCTAACTGAGCTACAAAACCCCGCAACAAACCAGATGATCGGGTAAAGAGCAAAAATAAAAGGCCTAGGTCTGTCATTACTGTTTCAGGTTGCATATGTGTCTATTCATTAATTCAGTCATCAACCAAAATGTATTTCAATTGAAAAACTTTGCTTACAGTTTTTAATATTAGTGTTGAAAAAGAAATGGGATTAATCAAGATGAATTGATTATAAAACCTTCAATTAATGAAGTGACATTTTTAAAAGGTCTCAAGAATTAATCTATTAGAAGCTTGCAAAGCCATGACATCATCATCTGTGCATCCCCAAACCTTTTATAGTATAGTATAGTAATTTTATTATATGCAACTTTTTGAATTTAAAGAAAGAAACCATTTTCTGCGTGAGAAAAGTTGTATGTAATTAATGAAGTCGTAATTTAAACAAATAATAACCTAATAATAAACTGACCCATTTTTGACACACGCAGTCGGTAGCACTGTTGCCTTGCAGCAAGAAGGTGCTGGGTTCGACTCCCGGCTGAGGGTCACTATGCATGGAGTTTGCATGTTCTCCCTGTGCATGTGTGGGTTCTCACCAGGTACTCCAGCTTCCTCCCACAGTCCGAAGACATGCCTGTTAGGTTAATTGGTCTCTCTCTCTCTCTCTAAATTGCCCTTAGGTGTGTATATAAGTGTGTGCATGGTTGTTTGTGTGTTGCCCTCCAATGGACTGGTGACCTGTCTAGGGTGTACCCGCCTCCTGCCCATAGACTGCTGGAGATAGGCACCAGCTTCTCCGCAACCCACTATGGAAGAAGCGGTATAGAAAATGACTGACTGACTGTATGTAAACATCTTGTTTTAACTGTATATCAACTCATGTAAAATGTTTAGATCATAGGTTTCTAGAACAAAAGTGACAAAAAAAGAGATACCCCGAAAGAGTAAATACTCTTTTAGCTGATGTAGATCTCTGACCTACAAGGCGAGAGTCTATTGATTGCACAACATCGTTTTCTTAGTGAGTGTTGTGACTCCAGGCAGTGCTATAAAAAAGAAAAGGCACATCTGAAAAAAAAAAAAAACCAGAGCAGTGGCATTTACACACAAAAACTGGTTATACAAGCATTTCATTTGAGTGATTAAGAAGGTACAGTAAAATTAAATTTAGTTTCAGTTTCAGGAGACATAACTTGCTTACAGTGGAGATCTTGTGCAGTCTAACAAGTGTGACGGCCTTTTTAGAGAGCTGGGCCTGAGAGGTTGTGAAACCAGGAGATAAAGCACAGAAGGTAACATATGATCAGGTGTGGTAACAGCTCATAGACTCAAAAGACGGTGTCGTTTCACTATAAAACCTATCCATCATATCTCGTTTACATTCCATGTTGAGAAAAAAAAACCTTTATGATAATTTGTTATGTAATCCCAGTACTCTGGCTACACAGGAGAGATAAAATGTGTTGAAGATTAAATGCTCTTTCACCAATATGTTTGTTTTACAGACATGGAGATGACTTCAGTGTTTATTAAATTATAAATTTAAGTCAGCGAATTATGAGTTTGAATATGCTTTTACCAGTGAGAACATAATTTTGTGGACTTGTTGGCACCCATGTGCCGGTGCAGCATTACTCATGGTTTTGGCACTGTGGAGGCTGGGCACAAACCGAAGGCTAACCAGAATGAACTGGCTGCTCCCAAACGAGCCAAATTCCCCACACAAGGACTGAATGCCTATCCTTCTTCTCCATTATGCCTCATACCTCTTTGTGAGATTATCCATTCCCAACAAGGCTCTGATTCACAGTGACCAGTTCTGTCGCTCTGCTCACTGCCCCTGCAGAAGCTCAGTAGACCGGGGAGCTGGATGGAAACCAAACATGGCACTAGATCTCTACTGAACTGCTGACACATTACTTTCTTTTTAATGCAGGGCCCACAAAGGTTGCGCCACCAGTGCCGCAGGCCCCTGAGGCTGCCAAGAATTAAGATTCCCCTGAGGTGTGTGGACGTGTATGGGGCTAAATGTGTTTAATCCATCACTAATTAAACATCCAGGAACAAAGGATGACAATATATATTTTTAAACTTGGAAATGTAATTGTAAATGTTTAGTGGTAAACTTTCCCATCACCTTTTAGCCATTGTGAGGTTTGGTCAGGAACTTCACATTACCCAAAGTTATTGGTTGGTGTATACAGGACCTTATTGATCTGTTTGGGTAGTCATTAAATCTCTTTAATGGGTCTGATTTACAGCTTTTTTTTTAAAGGGAGACATCCAATAGAGTGCCCATTGGTGTCAGTGTGACATATGTAGCAATGTCAGAACATACATTTTGCATTTATATTACCAATAAACAAATAAATACCAGAACCATCTCCTGGGTTTTAACCAAATGGTGGCTCACATTCACAAAAGGACCAAAAAGTCACTTCTCTCTTCATCATTATTTTCGATTACAAAAACATCACTCCCTGCAGTACTGTGCAGAAAGGAAAAATAGATTGTCACCCTGCATTAGTGTGCTTGTGCTTTGTTTGCTGAAACTCACTGGAGCATCTCTGTGGTCTGGATACCCCGAGCCAAATGAGGTGAGCCAAGCCAAAACAGTGTAGATGGAGAATCGTGGTGCTCCTCAGTTAGTTCCTCTTCCATTTTATTACCAAGTTTACTTTCTAGTTAACAAAGATGCAGCTGTCTGCTTCCAACTTGTCACTCCAATTCAATTCAATTCATTTTCAATTCAGTTTTATTTATATAGTGCCAATTCACAACACATGTTGTCTCAAGGCTCACAACAGTCAGGTACATACATTCCGATTAATCCTAACCATTGAACAGTGCAGTCAGAGTTAGTTATTTATTCAAATTGGATAAAAAGTTTTTCTGTCTAAGGAAACCCAACAGATTGCATCCAGTCAGTGACTTGCAGCATTACTCCTCCCAGATGAGCATGTAGAGACAGTGGACAGTGACTGGCGTTGACTTTGCAGCAATCCCTCATACTGAGCATGCATGTAGCGATAGTGGAGAGGAAAAATTCCCTTTTAACAGGAAGAAACCTCCAGCAGAACCAGAACCAGGCTCAGTGTGAGCAGCCATCTGCCACGACTGACAGAGCAGAGACACAAAAAGAACACAGAAGCACTGATCCAGGAGTACTTTCTATGGGAAGGAAAAGTAAATGTTAGTGGATGTAGCTCCTTTAGTCGTTTCACCTAGAAAGAAAGAACAGATAAACTCTGAGCCAGTTTTCAAGGTTAGAGTCTGAAAGAGAGCACATAGAGTTAATCACAGTAGAAGCTCAGTCAATTGCCATGTCTAGGAGAGAGAAAGAGTTAAACACTAAAAGACAGGGCCATGTGGATCATCTGTAGAGGGTGAGCATTAAGTTGTTGCCAACAGAAGCTCAGACGATTCCCCTCTCCAGAAAGGTGTCACAGGTAGACACAGAGCCAGGCCAGGTGTAGCTTCTAGGAAGAGAAAGAGAGAACAAAGTTAAAAGCTGAAATAACAGCAAATAATGCAAAATTGGAGAGTAGTGTGAGAATGTAGCGAAGAGGGTGAAAGTGGTCGTTATGTCCTCCAGCAGCCTAAGCCTATAGCAGCATAACTACACAGATAGTTTCAGTTCAGATTATTTAGTTAAACGGCGCTTATTTACAACAATGTCGTCACAAGGAACCCCACAAAGGGTCCCACTGATGGTCATTGTTATAATAAAAACCACAAGGATTGGGATACCTCTCTATGTCAGACATATTATAACCATTGGAAAAGAGAGGGGGTCATACAGGTAGCAGAAATGGAGGGTGTGTTTGCACCTCAACCATAACTGAGCCGGTTTAGGCTAAACCTGACTCCCCCTTACTCCATCCAACAGGGAGGGAGGAAGGCTCGGGCATCTATACCGGATGCCTCCTGGACGCCTTCCTCGGGAGGTGTTCCAGGCACGTCCCACTGGGAGGAGGCCCAGGGGATGGCCCAGGACACGCTGGAGGGACTATGTCTCTCGGCTGGCCTGGGAACGCCTTGGGCTCCCCCCGGAGGAGCTGGAAGAGGTGTCTGGGGAGAGGGACGTCTGGGCGTCTCTGCTGAGTCTGCTGCCCCCGCGACCCGGTCCCGGATGAAGCGGAAGACGACGAGTACAAGTACGAGATTGGATATAGGTCTGTAATTTTTCAAGTCATCTCGATCAAGCGAAGGTTTCTTAAGTAAAGGTTTAATTACAGCTAATTTAAAAACCTGTGGTACATATCCATTTACTATGGATAGATTAATCATATCTAAAATGGGGCTGGTAATCAGAGGGAACACTGCCTTAAATAATTTGGTTGGGATTGGGTCTAACATACAAGTTGAAGGTTTAGATGAAGCTAATATTTCTGATAACTCAGGAAGCTCCACAGGATCAAAACAGTCGAAACACAAATCAGGTTCTGCAGTTATTTCCAATGGTTACTCCAGTAACCAAGAAGGTTAGGAAAAAGTGGGTAATATATTCTGAGGTAGAAACACAATAATTTAAGACAGCTACTGCCATTACAAACTAAATTTGACAGGTTGGATCTCATCTTGTAAGATGCTTTGAGAAGACATTTGTTGTAAATTGGTGCCAAATAAAATAAAATAAAATGATTTAAACAGAACAATTAGTCATGCACTCTAAGGCTACTTGCCATCTGTTTGTCCCTTGTTAAGTTGAAAAATAACACACTACCAGTTGAACATTTGGACACACCTTGTCATTCAATGGTTTGTCTTTATTTGTATTACTACCTCCAGGAACTCCTTCAAGACTGTTGGGAAACTATTTCAGGTGACTACTTCATAAAGCTCATCAAACAAGTAAAGGAAGGTCTAAAACTGAGCTGTTTGGCATCCAAGCAAAATGCTATGTGTGGTGGAAAACAGACCTTCTGTATGTAGCCTGACTAAGCTTGAACTATTTTGCTAAGAAGAACTGACAAAAAAAAACAAAAAACCCTAAGGTGGTTTGGTATTAACCGTGGGGGCTGACTAAAAATATACGCCATAGTTTTAATGTTTGTATTTATGATAAAATGAAAACCATGCATTATTTTCACCATTGTGTGATGGTCTGTAGCCTAAACGCTTAATCAAATACATTTACTGTAAGTGTGTGGTTGTAATGTGACAAAATGTAAAAAGTTCAAGGGGTAATTGTTGAAAATGCTGTATACATTCACCCTCACCAATATTTTGGCTGAGTGTCTCACAAGTTGCAACTCTACCACATACCCTTATAGTCAACATTGTTCTTATCCTATAGCCCTTGCTGGACATTTGACCACTCATCTCTACATAGTTAATAGAGTTTGTATTCAATGTTTTTTTTTTATTGATGTCACTGAAGTAGCGGGTCCACCATCTTGGGTGTCTCCGTATCGCTTCATGCATTTCACAACATGGCATACTTTTTTGACCATGGATACGTGTCTAGAATCGTTACAGCCTCCTGACGAGCCCATGTACCTCAAGAAAATTGCAAATTCGGACGATTAGCCGCACAACAATTTTTTCGTAGTCACAACAAAGGCAAAAATCCATAATAAGTTCAATATTGCCTTTTATTGGATAATTACATAATAGTTATATTACTAGATAATACATTTACAGCATAACAGTAAAGGTAAATTGCAGCCTACATCTAGCTAGTCAAGGCGTGAGAGCGCAGCTTACTGAAGTAGGCCACAGTGCTGAGTGCTGGGTGGCAGTGCTGAGTGCTGCAGCTCAGAATCAACTGATAAACTCATTGGCAAACTACTTTCCAGAATATTATTAAACATTACTTATTTACCTGTCACAAAATGTCCACCACACACTCGGGCGTGAGTGAGGTTAAATCCGTCCGAATCTGCCCTGGATATCCGATTCAGCCACAGTAGTCTGCATTGTTTACTCAGTGTTTTTGTTTTCTCACACTGATTTTCTATCACGGCTGGCAGATGATAGAATGAACATTGGTCTTGACCATAACGCGCAGCACAACCCACAATTAAGCAACTTTTTGCCATAGTTAAATTGAATGGTCGTGAGTTTTGCTTCACTGATCAGGCTAAAACAACAAAAACAGGCTGCAGCTGCCACCCAAGATGGCGATCGCAAAGTGCGGTCACATGACCACGACGTCATGTGAAAATGCTTCATTGTTTGTTTTCTGTTCTGTACCAAGATTTTAGGCATTGTCCACACATTTCCAATGATGTATAGGTTAGGATTTTAGGAAGACCCTTTACATGTGGTTATCATGGACTTGCAATGTTTCCTCTGAGTATCTATTGATTTGATTTTATATTGCTGTTGTTACTACGTATGTCTTTCTTTCTCTTGATAAGTATTTATTGCCAGCAGCATCAATGTTTGTATTTGTCTCCTTCCTGATGGTTTCCCCTTTTCCAAACTTTGTTCTGCTGGATCGTTCTTCCTCTAAATGGAAGTTTTCCTCTCCATTGTTGCCATGTGCTTGCCCAGGGTGAGAGTATGGAGCAGAGTGAAAACTTGATGTTATCTGCTGATTTCTTCAGATAGACAACTTTCTAGTAATTGGTCCTAATCTTATTATCTAAAATTGCGATTGTATCAAATTGTATTTACTGGATAGAATGTTGACATGACTGTAGGAACTGCAATTAACTAAATTGAGTGTATTTGTTTTTATGTTAAAATTATACGGAATAACTTTTTACTTCTGATTTGGCAATGAAGAAATACTTTCAAATGATCTGAATTATTTATGGAGAACAGTTTCTAATGTTATATATCAGTAGGTAACATAGGTAAACCTGTTTGGAAGGTATTTGTTCTATTTTAAATTGACCTTAAAACATCATTAATCATGTTTTAATAATACTAGAGGAAATTAATGACATGAGACTTAGGCCCTGTTTACATGACAACAAGTCAGGAAACCTGAAGCTGTCTGTTGTTTGCATGATGGTGATGCATTACCGTACTAACATGCCACCTGTGAGGGAGGATGTGCCATATTATCCTGTTCATTCAGGACTACACTGGTTCTGGATCTGGTTCTCCCTGTGGCTTATGGCATGACCAGTAACAAACTCACCCTGTTTCTGCTTCTACATAATTCATTACTTGCTCTTTTAATTTCATCCCTCTCTCACCTTTTCATGTGATTGTTGATTTTGTAGCTTCTTGCTCTCTTTGCCCCTCCCTCACTGGTTTGAGGAAGGTGGTGTAAACAAACCAAACCAATTAGTCATGAAATTAAATCATGAAATCTAATCATAATAGATATTTGTGAAGAAATTGAAATTGAAAACCTTTAGCATTTGCGAAAGATAAAGAGGGACCTGTTTTCTCTCTTACTCAGCAGAAAACAGCTTTATTGAGAATATGATATGCAAATTAATTTATGGTTAAAATTGGGTCACTTGTAAAGAATGATTAAATATTGCTATGAAATAAATTACTCCTGTTATATGCTGGGATATGAATATTGCCTGTAATATTATAAAAAAACAAAACCATAAAGATCTTTTAACAGAATAGTGTAACTGAAACAAAATGACCTGGAGCAAAAGTTCTCAAGAACCACTGGTGCCTTAAGTGGTACTCAGAGGACATGGAATTAATTACAGTGCAGCAAAAAAGCATTCGCACCCTTACAGATTTCTTCTGTCTTAACAAATGTTCAGATCAGAACATGAGAAAATTTTTATTTGTTAAGGAAAATAGTGGAACTTTCCTCAGTTAAGGTTGGTGTTCATGACTGAACAATAATAGAAAGACTGGGGAAAACTGGTATTATTGGGAGAGTTCCAAAACCAAACTCACTGCTGACACAGAAGACCCTTCTCACAAAGAATATAAAGACCCCCAAGACTTTTGGGAAAATTTTGGGAACTGATGAGACAAACGTTTTAAAGGTTTGTAAGGTGCGTCTTTGATTATATCTGGCATACAACTAACGGCATTTCAGAGACAGAACACCACCATACTAACAGTAAAACATTGGTGGTATTAAGATGATGATACTGGGTGCTTTGCTGCTTAAGGACCTGGACAACTTGTTGAAACTGATGGCACAATGAATTCTTCTTTCCAGTGGAAAATCCCGTTCTGCTATGTAAACTTCGGTTACGTAGCAGAACAATGATCAGAAGCACACTAACAAGTTAATCTTCATATTGCTAATAACAAAAACCGAAGGTTTTGGTGTGGCCTAGCCAATGTCCAAACTTCAAGTCAACTGAGATGCTCTGGCAAGACCCTAAACAAACCACCCATGCTTAAAAACTCTCCAGTGTGGCTAAAAAAGCCAACAAGAGTGGGCCAAAATTCTTCCACAAGGATGTCTAATATTCACGGCAGTTATTGCAAGCACTTGAAGGCATTTGTTGAGGTCAAGAGTGACTCAACAAGTTATTACAGTTAAGGGGACAGTTAGTTTTCACACAGAGTGAATGATTTCGATAGCTTTTTACCCTTAATAACTGAAATCTTCATTGCATTTTGTGTTTACTTTGGCTATCCTTGTCTGTTGGTTTCAAGCATTTAAGCATGACAAAAACAGTCAGTTTATAATGGAGTTAACACTTTTTGACAGCACTATATGTAAATGTCGCTATTTAACTATCTGTTTTTTGGGGATCTATCTAAATGCCATTGTTTAACAATGGATTCATTCACCAACTTTTATCTCACACACTTCCTCATACTTCTTTTTGTTCCAGATTCTCTCAGACCAAACAAACACCTTTATGCAAAGTAGCAAATGGCATGAAGGAGGAGCCTTGCATGTGACACTACCCTGTAATTTCACCTCCATACATAATACGAGGACAGGGTGGAGTGACCAGTGCAGCTAGCTGCCATTTCAAATACCATTTTCTCAGACATTGTACATCCCTACATAATGGTAATGTTATTCTATGATTCTTCTTACATGCAGCAAAGTAAGTTTTTATATGCTGTGAACCAGATCATCATTTATGTGACTTGTGCTTTTATAATAGTACATTTTACACTAGTAATATATTTTTTAAATTCTTTTCTTCAATATAAAGAAATCGAAGGTTTTCAATCTCTCCTTCATTGCGGACGTGAAAAAAGTCTCCACCACACTTAAACAGTTTTTTCTGTCGGAGTCACTGATCATTTCCAGGCTACCAAACTCTTCAACACTCTTTTCACACTTCATACATCATAAGCTCCTGTGGTCTAAACCCTCGCTACACTCTTATGCCGACAAACAGGAAGGAGAAACTGTCTACGTGCAGGGCAGCATGTTGCACCCTGTTGTAGCAGACAGCCATACCAACCGCAATGCAAATGAAGCAGCTGTCATAGATTAAGCTCTGCCCCTGCTTTTCTGCTAATAATAGACACTTGTAGCCACAAAATTATGCAACCCGGAAGAGCAGAGCTGCTCTTATAACCTGATGGTAAAGTCTTCATTTCTCCATAGTAGTTGACCTGAAATGCTTTTTCTGTGTCACTCATGGACTAACGCACACACACACACACACACAGGAAAAATAAATGTATTTGCTAGTAATCAGTTCCTTTACTGCTTTACCAGGGTAATGTGAGCTTTTTGGCTCTTTGAAAACTAGCTGGCACATGTTCCAAGGTTATTTAACAACTATTTGCTTAGTTTTTTTTTCCTTCATACTTTCTTGGTGTGTCAACTGCTTTTGAACTGCATCATTTCCGTCCTGCCCACCAATTCAGTTTCTAAGTAAGTGTGGCCAATATATGACGTAAAATTAGAACGACAAATACACAGAACCAGATTTCAGCTTTGATTGATCTGTATGACTAAAATGGCATTACTTTAATCTCACAGTGAGACACCTCTTTTTGTGCTGAGGAGAAAATAAAAACTGAAAACCCTAAAGTTAAAGTTTAATGTTTACCTTAAAGTGAAAACGTATGAGGAACCAATCTATTTAGGAATTAAAAATACTATGAATATTATCTGGGGTAGAAATGTGTTTGTTGATTATTAATTTGTTAATTGTAAAACATTTGTTTGAATCCCTGATAACGAGGAAGTCAACGTTTCACTGCAGTAGCTTAAAGATGACTGTAGAAACGGACAGGTTTAGGGCAATGGGAAGACCAGTACACATGTTACCTGAATGGCACATTCTCAAGTCTTACCTATTTTTAAGACAGACAGAGAGAAATGGGCCTCAGTCCTATCCCTGGATGGATAACCAAATGTCCCTTAGAGACTCTGATCAAGTTTAGACAGTAAAATATAACTTAAAACACACTTTAGTTACATTATAGTAAATAGTTGTGACATGTAAAACATTGTTGTGTATGGTTTTCTTTATGCTTAAGACATCAGATGTAGTAAAAATAATCTCACGGCATGTGGCATGGAGTGAATCATAATAAATACAAAATTGATCTCAGATGTTTCTCATTAAAAATGTACAAGTCCAAAATATTTTAAGGTGGCTAAAGATATAAATTTTCCTTTAACTTTTTCTTTAGACAACCATTTATCCGTATTTTTGTTGCCATCAAACAAAACAAAATCGATCTCTTGTATTTTTGATTTGTTGCACGAATTATTCAGAACTTGCTGTATACTGGGAACTTATATGACTTTACCTGTTTTTTTACATCTATCATGGTGGCAGCTGAGAAAGATGTTATGAGGTAAAGCCAAACCAAATGGCAACACAAAGGTCCTGCCAATGAACCATTCATTGGCACAGATAGTGCTGCACAAGACCACCCAGCATGACGTCATGTCAGTGAAATTTTTTTTATTATTTTGATGGGGTGTGTGGGAATTGAAGTAATGACTGCTTGATGTATTTAGCTGTTTGGTTTCTACCAAGAAGGTGGAGTCACGTTAAGCTCCTGTTAAGTCTTATGCTGGTTTTGCCACTTGTGCCACCAAAAGGACCTTTATGGGAATATGAAAAAACAAGAGCACCTATTCAAATACAGCTAAGGTAAAATGTAAAACAAAATTAGAACACTTATAAAATAGTATAGTAATAGAAAAAAAGGCTGTAATCATTCTTTCAAAATGCATATGATAGAAAATACCCGGATAATTCCAAAGGTTAGCCACTGGACAGCCAGTCACCCTGTGTTCTTAGCCATACAGGTAACATTGTGCAACATTCAGTATATAGGTGTTGATATTGATTCAATGTTCGCCTGACATGTCAAACAACAGGATGCTTGTAATCTCCCAACCTTGTCTGTGAAGCTTGTCTGCAGCAGGGAGGGGATGTCTGCTGGGGCTGAATCAGACTAAATATCCTTTTTCACAATAGTCATACTTGCTGTGCAAACAGTAGAGGGACAAATCGGAGAGTTATAAAACAATGACAAGAAAACTGAGTAATTCTTAAACTAACAAGCAAACTTTGATGTTGGAGGCCTCTCGATCGTCATACCTGAAGTCTTTCATACAATAAAAACAGTTCAAAAAGGCATCAAGGTGGCGGTTTGGGCAGTCTTTGAAGAAATTAATCAAAACAAACCCAAACGTACTGACCAAAGAGGAAGTTACTTCACGCAGCCTTTGACTTCAGGAATTTTCATTGTTTCAGGGGAACAATTAACCTCGCTCCTGGAGGCTATTTTAAACACCTTTCCAAGCCTAAATGAAGACAACAGAGAAGGGATTTCTTACAGAACAGCAGAGTTCAGGTTCAAATTCATCACTCAACGAGAACTGCTTCAGCCTTTGTTTTCCAATTAATAGAAGACTAGAGAGCCCATTAAAAAAAAATAACTAAATAATAACAAAATAACTCTGCATGTGAGGCTTTGCTGTGGTTAGGTTTGTCATATTTCTTTCCAAAAGAACATCAAATTGAATGAACTTGAGTCTGAGAGCCTATAGGCCTTTGAACATAATATATCACGATGGCGCACCCAGGTGGATGAAAGCTCAAATAACGCCTAAAATCTCAGGTAGGTCTGTTACATGACTTAACCCAGAGGTTCTGAAGTGATCACTGAGGGGAGTGGAAGTTGTTGCAGCTGTATTCTCTGTTGAGTAGACTCAGGGTCATTCCCACAGAGTTCAGTGTGTAATGCACACTTTAACACACAATATACATAAATATATGTTTCTAAATTTGGTTTTGCAAAGTATTTCTTCCCCATTGTTTGCTTTTTAAAGTCTTTGTATTGCACTTTGTAATATTAATTTTGAAGGTGCTAGATAAATCATATTTTACCCACTTATTGTTATTAAAATGGTGATGATGTATATGGGTTTTGACAACCAAATTATCGTATATATTTGCACATGCTGTAATATTGAGCTTTTTAGTGCTTTCTTAGGCATAGAGAGTTAAAGAAGGAAAAACAGCATGAAAAAAATCAAGTGAACTTCAGAACAGTGAAGCAGAGCAGCAAATCTGAACAAACTAAAAGTTGGATTTGTAACACAAACAGTGCAGACACTCTAAAGCTCTACACTGTTAAAATGTTTTAAAAAAATTATAGTAAAAGGACAATAAAGTTAGTACTACGATAAAAGACAATTAAAGCAAAAAATAAAAAAATAAAAAAATCCATGCACAACAATTAACCATAAAACTGTGTCTAAATTACATGTTTGGAGCTTCATTCATTACATTTTAACCTCTTTTTGGAAGAAATAAGATGTAAAAATATTGTATCAGCACATCCATTTTCCCAAGATAAACTTTTTGTATCTTCCAGGAAAGTATTTCTTACTATATAGATCATATATATTTATTCTTTATTCAGTAGAAGAGCAAAACATAAAGTAAACTGATTGGTATTCATTTTGCATGAATTGATAACTTTTTCTTCTCTCCTTTTTGTTGCATTTGTGATAAGTTTGAGTTAATAATTTTTAACTTTACCACAATATTGTTGAAGGCCATTAATTCTCATAGATTGAATACTGTGGGCTTCTTTTACTGTTAACAAACAAATATTTTCCTTAGGTACCTATCTCTAATGGTCACTGGGCGAAAGGCGGAATACACTCGAGATCACAGAGCGTCAGGTCATTTCCTGTAACATTGTTTTAAATGGTGTTATGGGAAGTGATGTAGGCATGTTCTTCATCGCTATTCCAGAGGTAGATATACTACTTCCTTTTCATTTAGCTTTCACCTGGACATGAAAGTTACATTCCTGTTTGTAATCCCCAACAGCGATGTTCCAATTGTTGAGTTGATGACTGAAAACTACTGGCAACACTGAGCCTTAAGGTGACAATAAACGAGCGGACTTCAACAGTCTCTAGTTGTCCTTCCTGTATTCTGACTCATACACCATCTTGTTTGCTGCTCAAACTTAATCCTAACCTACTACTCTGGAACAATACCTGTCCATCACAGGCCAAAACAGAGACACACAGGACAACAACCATACATGCACTTAATAACTCTTAAGGGCAGTTTAGATTGGCTAATTAACCTAACGTATTTTTTTGGACTGCGGGTAAAAGTCTGAGAACCCGGAGACAACCCATGCATGACTGCGGGTAAAAGTCTGAGAACCCGGAGACAACCCATGCATGACTGCGGGTAAAAGTCTGAGAACCCGGAGACAACCCATGCATGACTGCGGGTAAAAGTCTGAGAACCCGGAGACAACCCATGCATGACTGCGGGTAAAAGTCTGAGAACCCGGAGACAACCCATGCATGACTGCGGGTAAAAGTCTGAGAACCCGGAGACAACCCATGCATGACTGCGGGTAAAAGTCTGAGAACCCGGAGACAACCCATGCATGCACGGAAAGTACATGCAAACTCCATGCAGAAGGGCCCTGGCTGTGTTATAAATGTAGATACCTGTGCAGCCACATTCAAGTCATGCAACCTGGAAAAAAATCAAAACACAAAAGAAAGTCCTTAATATGGGCATAATTTATGTGGCACTTTTCCAGTCATACCTACCAATCAAAGCACTTCACACTAGAGTCACATTCACCCAGAACAGAAGGGAACTTGAGGTTAAGTGGCTCACCCAGCGGCACATCGACATGTGGCAGGAAAAGGCTGGAAATTATCCCACAACTTGCAGATTGAAAGATAGCTACTTGTCCCACTGAGCCACAGTTGCCCCAAATATGTATACAAGATAATATAAAATGGTAGCATATATTTATGTTGAAAACTAAATAATAGTTGCGGTACAGTATGAGGACTTTAAAGGTTTGATTAAGGTGATCTCAGGTGAGTCAGTTCAAACAAATCTGGTAAATGACATTTTAAATGTGACATGGAACAGAGCCTCTGCACTATCATTCATAGATGTATAGTAAAAAAGTACATAAACCATAGATCAATTTAATTTGTAGAACCTGATATTAGGTGTTAGTATCTATCAACATGAATGGCTCAATTTGCTTCCTGAGTTTCATCTATGCCTACACACCTTTAATCAGAGATACCGTATGTCTGAGGAAGTTGCTGACAGATTAGTACATACCACTAATATAGATTATATTGATGTACCCATGTGAGGAAGCAGGATGTGTCTGGGACAAATACACTCACAAAGGCCACTCCTGTATTACTGAATGTTGGAAGAATACAATCTTTTATAATATTTGCTTTTGGTGTGTCACCTCCTGAAATATCTGACATCCCATTTTATTCTTGATCCAATCAATTGTTAAAATGCAAGATGTTGGTTAGGCAAACTTGCATCTTTTCAGGGGTGTATTTAGTGAGAGAACAAGAGATGATATGGTATGGATTGATAAAAATCCATTCTGATCTTAACAGTAGTACGTTTTTAGATTCGAGGTCCAGCAAATCACAAGCTGTGTTGAAGAATCTGTGATGAGTATAGAATAATTAAATCCAGATTTGACAGGCTGTGTTGTATGATTGTACTCTTGTTCCAATCTAGAATGGCTCAATTGCTGTAAAAGAAACAAAAACTTGCTGTTTTTGTATGTTTCTTGTCTAAACAAAATGATATAAGGGAGTCAAGGCTGTTTAAATAACAGTGAGGTGGATTTTCACTTTAAGGCCAAAGTAGAAGCTGTGAATCAGCTACCATCTTCTGCCCCAAAAGCCACCCACAGTGGCATCAGCAGTACTGTTGTCAGTGCTTACACTGTGCACAACACAAAAGGTCACCATTTTCACAATTGATTAAACATGCAAGTAACTAACCACCCACTTGGCCATGCCACCCTGGGATGTGAGTCATATTGCAAATATCATAAATCACCACTGGAAATGCTTTTTTTAAAGTAATACTCTAACCAATCTGTTTAAAATATGTTTTAAAAGAAGCCATTTATAGAAGATTTTATTTAGTTTACCAAACTTAAACCAAAGCACCCAAAAGGATTTAGGCTAAAATCTGTCAACTTGAGCTATTTTCTATCAACCTCAGAAGAAAGTAGAAATCTAAAATACATTTTATTGTACATGTTAAATCATCAGCCTACATTTTGTGAACATTTCACCCTGAACTACATCAACAACCAAATAAAACATACAATTCTTGCCCTAAAGGTTTTGATTTTTTTAAATCATGCACATTTTTTGGATACCCTAAATCTAAATCATTAGTGACACATTGTGGTCATCCACGGTATTTCATGAGAATCTTGTTCTAAAACCAAATACCAAATAACAAGCACAGCAGGTGCCAGCTGAGAAAATAAAAAGAAGAAGAAAACAAGTTTGAATTATGAGAATGTTTGTCCACTCAACGTGTTTTATTTTCTCAGCTGGCATAAGCAGAGCTCTGGAAGAATCTCATCTTTTTGTTGAAGGGAGAGCTTGTTTTTACTGTAAGAGAAAGAAAAAGATGAAGTGTAACTATTTCTTAGATCAATTAAGAACCTGAAAACAGAATGGTGTAACTTGAAAAGTTTTGCTAATTTTAGATGCTTTTTAGGAATTGTTTTCTATGATTACCACACACTGCTTGTATAAAAAAGGACAGGTGTACACAAAAATATTTATTGCATTATGAAGATAATCACAACAGCGTATCTTGAAATATGTGCTTCTCATTCCTTTTTTTTTTTTTTTACTTACAAAAATTCCTTTTAAGGATTATGCTTGGAAAGTATAAAGAAAATACAGAGCTGCTGCTGAGAATTATATTCCACTAGCAGAGGGAAAAGTCCTGTGCTAATTAAGGTCACATTGCAAAATCCTTGAAACTAATCTACCAGCTTGAGATAATTAGAAATATTTCCCAAAGAGACCGGTCTTTCATTTAGGGACCCTCCAACATACTTTATGGAAATACATGTAATGGCTTTCAAGAAAAATGCTTTCCGAGGTTTAAGGGGGAAATGTAAAAAAAAAAATGAAAACAAAAATGTTGCATTATTTACAGTTATTTAACATTGTCACATTTTATCACATTATAGCCATAAATGTCAAAGTGATGCATCATTGTGAAGATGAATAAAAATGTGATGCTCCAAAGGTTTTACACATAAAAAACCTCAAATGTGGGAGATCCCTCTGTATTTGGTGCCCTTTACCCTTATACCCCAACATACAATATAGTGCAACTACAGACCCATTCAATAAATTAGATTATTGTTTAAAAGTTTAGTTATTTCAGTAACTTAGTTAATTAAGTAAAACACATTATACAGATTAACTACACACAAACTGATGTTTTCAAGCTTTTATTTCTGTTAACTATAAGGATTTTATGAAAACGCGACATTTAAGATTAGAATATTACATCAGACCAATAAAAAAAAACTTATTTTGATACAGAAATGTGGGCTTTTTGAAAGCTATGTTTTATACCTGCTTAAAGATGATTATTTTCAAAAACTATTCCTAATCTGACAATCCTATTGTGACTATAACTTGTCCACTTGTGCATAATTTAATCTCAGTGGAAATACAACTTTTCTGTGAAGGTCTCAGAGGTTTGTTGGAGAACATTAGTGAACAAACAGCATCATGAAGACAAAGAAACACATCATAAAGGTGTATTTTAACGAATAATTTGTAGAGTGAAATCTTAAAACAAAATATCAACCTTTGAACATCTCACCAAACACTGTTCAATTCATCATCTGAAAATAGAAAATGAAAGGCATGACTGCAAATTATCAAGACACAGGCAGCCATATAAGCTGATAGGCCAGGCACGGAGAATATTAATCAGAGAAGCAACCAAGAGGCTCATGGTAACTATGAAGGAACTGATCCACAGTTCAGGTGTCACACTCTGTAGACACAACTATCTGTCGCAGGCTCTACAAATCTTGTCTTCATGGAAAAACAGAAGGAAGAAAGCTGTTTTGGAATGTTTTGTATGCAGTTTCAAACCATGTCAAGAATACAGTAAAAATGGCTACAATAAAAAGAGATGCTCTGGTCAGATGACATAAAAAGTAACCTTTTTGGCCTACATGCAAAATGCTAAATGAGACTTGCTACTGTAACTGCAGTTGTTTTTCAAAGTATTAACTCATGGAGGCTGAACACAAATGAATGCCACACTTTTCAGATTTCCATCCATCGTTCTCCCCTTATCCAAGATTGGGTCGTGGGGGTAACAGAGCCAGGAGGAAAATCCATATTCATGTATTTGCTTATTATTATTTTGCATTGGTGTATCATGTAAATTCCCAGGAAAATAAGAAGTTTCCAGCTGCAATATAATGAAATGTTGATTACTTTTGCACAACAGATATTTGCCTTCATAACCACCCACCATTTATTATATCTCCATTAGTTTCACATTCCTGTGCAGTCTGATTGCTATATTCACAGGCATAACAATTTTTTACCAATAATTTATCTGCCTGTGTTCACCTAGCCAATAAATTACTGGATGTGGTTTTGTTTTTATTGTTACCTTCCTATTCTGTTATTTTGCATTTCAGTGTCTGTGGAGGCTCTGAGAGACAATGAAAGCATGTCTTTGTCTCTTTCCTGTCCTCTCAACCTGATCGAGGCCAATGGCAGCTCATCCTCGGCTTGGATTTGCTGGGGGTTATTTCCTTTTCATATTGCGTTTTCTTCTGTGCTTTCAACAGCGTTTGAGCCAGTGTACTGGCTTGCTGAGATAAACATTGCATTAAAGATTGATTTCAATCTAACTGGATGGATTTGGATTGAACTGGACAGTATATAACTGAAAAAGAACTAGACCTGTATGGCTTGCTTTAGAGGCCTTTGTTGGTAGTTGTTACTTTATAGATAAAACGGAACTGGACTGCATTAAAGAAAGAACATTTTAGTTACAAAATATTCCAAAATGCATTCAGATGTGGTGAGCAGCTCTTGTTAGTGTGTAAAAACAAAGGTTCATACATAGACTCTTACTATGTGGCATAGTTTAACATAAAAGTGCAAAGCTCAAAAAGATGCAAACTAACCCCAAAGAAACGTAGAGTGCTTACAATTCTTTTTGTCTAAAGAGCAAGTTTTAATTGTCTTTATCTTTGACTTTGTAGCTTTTTTAAATATTATGTCGAATCTGTGTTTTATTGTCAGGACAAGTTATTTGTAATTGGTAATTTATTTATTTAAAACGGGACAATGCATATTAGTTAAAGAGCAGAGGTTCACATGTAAATATGCCAGATTCAGCCATAAAGGCTCATTTTCATCTGTAGTCCCATAGCAGGTTGGTGTAAAAACATGACAAGGACGTAATGCTCATACATACAGGACAATTTAAAACAAGCAATTACAAAAATACTTTTACAAAGTCTTAGTACAAACGGTCATACAACACAGAAACAAACATATTTTTAAAAGACACAAAGATTATAAACAATAAACAATAGCATATTATTAATAATAAAATGTTAATGAAACTAAATTATATTATGTGTGCTTATTTGATTGTCCAGGAGCCACTTTTTACTGATTTAGAGAACATTTTAGTGACAAATGTAGTTTGTTTGAGCATGATTAAATATTTGTACTCCTGTACGACTGCTAAGGTTTGCCCTGCCATTGTAACAGGCAGGTGTTGTTCTTTGTTTTGTGCTTTATAAAAGTACATACATACTGTTTTATCCAGATTTAGGTATAAACATGAATTGTTAAACCCGTTTAGAACAGATACCATTGCTGATGAAAGTTCCTTAGCAGCGTGAGTCTTAGTTTTTGACTGTAAGTAGATGACGGTGTCATCTGCATATGTCTGACATGTTACAGATGGATATATGTCTGGTAAATCGTTGATATATAGGGTGAATAAGAGGAGGCCCGGGGTTGATCCTTGTGGTACACCCATACAGATTTTAATTGTAGAAAACCCAAACACACTGCATTCTATTTTCCAAATATGATTTTATCCACAGTATTACAGTTGGTGAAAAGTCGCACTAATGCAATTTATTAATGAAGATGTCATGTTTGACTGCATCAAACACTTTTCTGAGATCAAGATAATCAGCCCCCACTACGCCCCCTTTATCAAGTTTAGATCTGGTGTTTTCCAGTATGGTTTTTCCTGAAGCCAAACTGCATGGGATGAAACACTCTGGCACTGATTGACCAGCTGATGCTTTTGCAGATGATTGGAATAAGAGCATCTTTGTGATGCAGCAGCTTGATTTGGTAAAGTTATTTCAGAAAGATAAACTTATGCTCAAGAACTAATTCAGCTGGAAAGCTTTTCTGTTTGTGAGTTGCTTTGCCTTAAAATTATAACTAGGACAATTCTGCAATTTTGTGAAACACCACCACCAACCACAAATTGGTAAAATAAATGTCTGAAGGGTATTTACTCGTATTACATGCTTGATGTTATAAAATAATTATAAATCCTTGACTTTATGGGATCAAAAATAACATTATCATAAGCGGTCTGCTTTGGAACCATGTTCCAGTCCATCTCAGAGCTCAATTTCACCTCTGCCACATCATTAATATCATAACCCTGTGTCTGGCTGCGACCGTAAGACTTGCCTTTGGGAATTGACTGCGTTACTGGAATGATACTGTGTCCACAGTGATGCTGCAAGTGAGGTACCAAGGGAGCTATGAAAGAGTAGATAATTAACTCAGGGGCCAACCAGATAAGTCATATTCTAATAAATTATTCAGTATTTGTAAGGAAATGAATACTGTCCCTTCTCATATTGCAGGCAACACAATAGTGCCTCCCTGAAACATTAGAAATTTACTTTTGTCTGATTTACAGCCAAGCTGGATCATTTCTATATTAAGTGCAGATTCTGTTTGTGGTTTAAGTGTGTATGGACAATGCCAAAAACCAACAACAGTGAAGGCAACTGAAGCTGTTCTCAAACAACATGATACATTTAAAATTGTGGAAATTCAAAGAAATGTTTAGGACTTTTTCTTTAGGTAGGGGAAAAAAATACAATGACATAAAACAGAATTCACATGAGCATCTCTGACTGGACTCTCTTTTGACTTGTTCTTTTATAATCAGAGGAGCCACAGAGAAATAGGGGATTTTAATGTGCAAAAAATGAAATTGTGTATTTATTAATTTCAATAACAGTTGACAAAGTTTTATATAATAACAATACATTATATTAATTATGTTATATTATATTATATAACTATATATAATCAAACTAAGCTAAATTAAAATATATGATACAAATTAATAATAATTAGGAGAAAGAAGGCTAATGTTATATATTTTACATACATTTTAAACTCAAATAATATCAGGTGGGAATGGTGTTTGAATTTAAAATGTATGTAATATTTAGGACATTAGCATTATTTCAGGTGTTATCAATGACATTACTGTTATTTTGATTCTAAAACCCAAGTCTTAATAATGTGAATAAATACATTTACACATTTAAAAATAATATTACCTGCAAATCACTTCATCCTCCGGCACCTGGACTCCACAGGAACCTATGCCAGGATCCTGTTTGTGGATTTCAGCTCTGCCTTCAACACCATCGTCCCAGCTCTGCTCCAGGAGAAGCTCTCCCAGCTGAGTGTGCCCGACTCCACCTGCAGGTGGATCACTGACTTCCTGTCTGACAGGAAGCAGCGCGTGAGGCTGGGGAAGCACGTCTCTGACTCCCTGACCATCAGCACCGGTTCCCCCCAAGGCTGTGTTCTCTCTCCTCTGCTCTTCTCCCTGTACACCAACAGCTGCACCTCCAGTCACCAGTCTGTCAAGCTTCGGAAGTTTGCGGACGACACCACCCTGATCGGACTCATCTCTGATGGTGACGAGTCCGCGTACAGATGGGAAGTGGACCATCTGTTGGACTGGTGCAGCCAGAACAGCCTTGAGCTCAACGCTCTAAAGACAGTGGAGATGGTTGTGAACTTCAGGCAGAACCCAGCCCCACCTGCCCCCATCACCCTCTGTGACTCCACAATTGACACTGTGGAATCTTTCCGCTTCCTGGGAACCATCATCTCCCAGGATCTCAAGTGGGAGCCAAACATCAGCTCCCTCATCAAGAAAGCCCAGCAGAGGATGTTCTTCCTGCGGCAGCTGAAGAAATTCAACCTGCCAAAGACTATGATGGTGCACTTCTACACAGCCATCATTGAGTCCATCCTCACCTCCTCCCTCACCATCTGGTACGCCGCTGCTACAGCCAAGGATAAGGGCAGGCTGCAGCGTGTCATTCGGTCTGCTGAGAAGGTGATTGGCTGCAGTCTACTGTCGCTCCAGGAACTGTACACCTCCAGGACCCTGAAGCGGGCAGGGAAGATTCTGGCTGATCCCTCCCACCCTGGTCACAGACTCTTTGAGACTCTCCCCTCTGGCAGGAGGCTGCGGTCCATCCGGACCAAAACCTCACGCCACAAGAACAGTTTTTTCCCATCTGCCACCAGCCTGGTTAACAAAGCCCGGAAACCACCCTGACATTCCCCCTTTCCCCCACACCCCCCCTTTTTTTGCTGACAGGACACCTGTAACCTGTAACTCTATGCGTTACATTAACGCTCAGCTTGGACTCCTGCTTACTTGCACTGCTTTACTTGCACAATGATCACCTGCACTGTTGTATTGCTCTTGCATCTTATACTGCTCTATATTTACTCTCACTCACTTAAAACTGTGCACTTATATTTATATTATATTGTAGATATGTTTGTACTGTTTAATTTGTACTGTATTGCACCGACTACGCCAAAACAAATTCCTTGTATGTCCAAAAACGTACTTGGCAATAAAGCTTTTCTGATTCTGATTCTGATTCTGATTCTGAAATGCAGGTTGATAACGAGAGTGCTGATCAATGACCGTGATGGCAGCTGCAGAAAACGGTAAAGACAGAATTAAACTGGCCTTGAACACCAAAAGAATAATGCTTTTACCGGCTACATGCAGGGGAGCAAGGGGAAAAAACCACAAGCTTAAAAACTGTTAACCAAAGGGCGAAGACAAAGTCACTTCCCCTTGTCCCTCCTGGCAAAGAGCAGTGGAAGCGCTGGCCTGTGCTGTTGCCCTGGAAACAGCACAGCGGCGTCCACTTGACAGTTGCGTCACACGGGGGTGGGAGGGGTGTGATTGCCATCGGAAGAGGTGGGATTATATAGGGGCTCTAAAACTATTGGTCATAGTGGTGTGACGTCGTCAGAATGGAATGCAAATGAAAGAGTTTCTTGGCCCACATCGGCTCTGCTGCTCTGCTGCTGATGGTCTGATCGGAGCCTGTTGGGCGCACCGAGCTACCGTCCAAAATTTCAGGTAGAGTATCTGAAGGAACAACAAGAAACCGAAAGCTATAAAGAGGCGGGAGGCTTCCGTTTTCTTGAAAACGGTAAGGTGGCAAATGTTTAGCTCCGTGGAGCAGAATGTCACTGTTGGCATGACTGTTCGTGTTTGTGTCGGAACGCGTGAGGTTAAACGTCCGTCACTCCGTGCAAGCTAATGTCTGTTCAGGGGCCCCAAACCAGAAGCATGCAATGAGTTGTAGCTCGGAGGCTAACGTTGACATCAGTAATACGGCTGATTTTACTGTCCGCTTCCCCATTCACTCACTATGTACTGCTATTGTACACAAACGACACTTCATTTTTAGCTAACATCAGCTAGTTTTGTTATGGAATGTTGTATTGTGGCTTAGGGGAAAATGAGCTATGAATGAATATAAGCGAGTGTCCAAAACGTTTAAATGCATTGAAGCGGGCTGCAGTAAGGTCTCTTCGGTATTTTAGATGTTTCTTTGCTTTGCTTTGCTTTATTGCTTGAGAGATGTTTGCTAAAGTTAGCCAGAAGCTGTCTGCTTCAGAAACTTCCCTCATCCTCGCGGCCTTTGGCACAGACGAGAAGCTGCTTTATTTGACAGATGGGGGGCACCAATCATAGGCAGGCAGACAGCAATTAATCTGGAGTCATTGCGAATATAGAATATTAATTGTACACTTGGCAGCTCAGAGTTATTTTTAAATGTTTATAAGGACAAATATTAACTGTACTTTTTCAGTTTTAGTTTTTCATTGTACCAAAACCAGATTGGACCCCATATTTTCTTAATTTGTGCCAACAGTCATGGGTTGAAATAGCCTTAGTATAGCTTATCTGCATATCAGTTTATCTGTGCCTAGCCATTGTTTGTGGGCTAGTTTTGTACTGCCAGTTTTTCAGTTTACAATCAGCAGTTATTTAACTCGCAAAAAGAACCAGCATAGTTGTACAAACGAAGAACAACTTTAAGTCAATTTACTTCTTCCACAATTTGTATCCCCAGTTTTGTTCCTATGCCTTACCATTCCTGCTTCCATTTGTACCTGTAAACAAACCATTTAATACCAGTGTACATAAATCTTTTTAGTTACCTTTACATTTGGTACTTTCATAAACTGGAGATGGTCATAAAATGCTCAGATTTTACGTAACTTTAATATAATTGTAAAATACTTTTTATTGCACCCTATGTCTATTTATTGTGGTTCTAATCCTCATTTGAAACAGTTGACGCCTATGAAATGTGATGATTATGACCCCTTATCAAACCAAAAATAACTGTAGCGTCTTGGAGCATTCAGTCCTACACTAAAGGGCATTCATTAATTATGAGCTCACAGCTATCTTGCAGACTTTTAATGGGTTAATCATGTCTCTTGGTGCTAAGATTGCTTCCTCTTTGGACTCTGAACACAGCACACAGCTAAAGAAAGCTTGTTCATTTAATGTTAAGTTGTATTTCAGTTGCAGCCAGTATACTCACAACTAGTGCTGGGGAAAAAAATTAATTGATTCAGATACACATTTTGATCACCTTTCTTCTGTCTTTTCTCCTTTTAGGTTGTTTGATCATCACTCACATGAGACCGCTCTAATGTGACATAGCTGGTTAGCTGAATCAAATTCTGTTTACAGGAAATATTTATAGATCTTCCTGTTATTATTGTGAATATTATCCAGTTCAAAGCATTGGATGGTGCTCTTATGGAACACAGGGGCTTTTAAAACCTGTGATCACAGCCAGAGATAAGTTATTTCACCACTCTTCTCATAGCAGATGTGGTAAGCTTTTATTCAAGTGAAATGTTTTGTGTTTTATTTCTTGGTATTATGAACAAGCTGATTTGTTAATTTCGCAAGAGAAGTTGAACCACACACAATCCCCACGTTTAGCTGAGAAATTACATGTAAAGTGGCCCCTGTTTGCCCTCACCTTTATCCCTTTGTTACTTCCACTGGCATTTATTGGAGATATATTAACAATCAGTGAACACATACTGACTACCTAGTGTGCTTCAGTAGCCCAAATATTGACACTCCTATTTTTTTACACAAAAGCAGAAAAGCGTGGAATGCTTTGATTGGCATAATGGTCAACAGATGTTTCCAGGATGCCTGCTATGCTTTCTTGAGAAGGTAATTACTTTGGTATTTTGTTCTACAAAATAACTTGAATCCTCATGGATGGTTTTGGATTTAACTTTGGATTTCAAGTGTTGAACCTGAAGACAGAATTTTATAAACAAGTTGAAAAAAAGGAAGTTTACAAAGAAGGAACAAAGTTGAGCTTGCTTAGGTTATTCCCCTCTCAGCTTTAAAGACCTAAAATATTGTCTGCTGCTACTACCACTATCTTTGAAAAGGTAAGCGAAGTCCACTCGTATGCAATCCAAGTTTCACCATATGTATATCTAATATGGTGGAGAATTAGCTTTCTGAGTCTTGGTTCCCCACATTCCCCGTCCTGTGGGTTTTTGTCTGCGTCCGTGACCTCGAGTGGTGGGGTGTTGGGAGACATCGGGTCTCTTGCTATTATTGAATTAATTATTTCAGGATAAATATCTAATTGTCTCCACTTTTTCAAGGAAATCTACCACTGGCGCTGAAAGGCAGCCAGACCCACCATGCGGATTTCAAGATGCCAGCCCTGGACAGAAAAAGGTTGTGAAAAGACTAGCGACCGGTTTGGCCTGCAAACATTAAAAAGAGATTTGTTTTACACTAGTTTTACACTACTACAGACAAAGCGCAGCCCACAGACCCCTTATGATGAATGCCATAAATGGAAACTGTGTTCCTTAGCCCGGATTGGGGCCACCGGGGCCCCACTCTGGAGCCAGGCCTGTAGGTGGTACACGCTGGTGAGTGCCTGGTGGCTGGACTTTCACCCATGGAGCCCAGCTGGGCACAGCCGGCAGAGGAAACGTGGGTCCCCCTTCCAATGGGCTCACCACCCATGGGAGGGGCCAAAGGGGATGGGTGCAATGTGGTATGGGTGGCTGCCAAAAAGCGGAGACCTTGGGGGTCTGATCCTCGGCTGCGGAAGCTGGCTTTTAGGACTTGGAATTTCACCTCTCTGGTGGGGACGGATCTGGCTCTGGAACAAGTCTCCTTGAGAGGGGTTGGACACTCTTCCACTCTGGAGTTGCCCTTCGTGAGAGGTGCTGAGCTGGGGTGGGCATACTTGTTGCCCCCCACTTCTGTGGTCGTCATGGATTGTCCATAACTAACACCATGTTCAAGCATAAGGGTGTCCATATGTGCCATTGGCACCAGGACACCTTGGCCGCAGTTTGATGATCGACTTTGTTGTGTCATCTGATCTGCAGCCGCATGTCTTGGACACTCGAGTGAAGAGGAGAGTGGAGCTTTCCATTGACCACTACCTGGTGGTGAGCCGGCTCTGATGGTGGGGGAGGATGCCAGTCACACCTGGCAGACTCAAACAAATCTTGAGGGTCTGCAGGGTATGCCTGGCAGAGTCTCCCGTGAGGCGGAGCTTCAACTCCCACCTCCGGGAGAGCTTCAAACACGTTCCGGAGGAGGTGGGAGAAATTGGGTCCGAGTTGGACATGTTCCGCGCCTCCATTGCCAAGGCGGGTCACCGGAGCTGTGGTCGCAAGGTTGTTGGTGCCTGTCACGGTGGCAACCTCGAACCTGCTGGTGGACACCAGCGGTGAGGAATGCTGTCGGGCTGAAGAAAGAGTCCTACCGGGTCTTTTTGGCCTGTGGGACTCCAGAAGCATCTGATGGGTACCGGCGGTCCAAGCGGCATTCGGCTCGGGTGGTTGCTGAGGCAAAAGATCGGGCGTGCGAGGAGTTCGGAGAGGCCATTGAAAATGACTTCCGTATGGCTTTGAGGTGATTCTGGTTCACCATCTGGCGTCTCGGGGGAGGCAGAGTTGCACCACCATCACTGTTTACAGTGGGGAGGGTGTGCTGCAGACCCCATCTCTGGACGTTGTGGGTCGGTGGGCAAAGTACTTGGAAGACATCCTCAATCCCACCGGCACGTCTTCCACTGAGGAAGCGGAGCCTGGGCACCTTAGGGCGGGCGCTCCAATCTCTTGTGCTGAGGTCACCAAGGTGATTAAAAAGCTCCTCGGTGATAAGGCCCCGGGGGTGGATGTGATATGCCCGGAGTTCCTTAAGGCTCTGGATGTTGAAGGGTTGTGTTGGTTAACACGACTCTGCAGCATCGCGTGGACTTCGGGGGCAGTTCCACTGGATTGGCAGACCAGCGCGGGGGTCCCCCTGTTCAAAAAAGGGGACCGTAGAGTGTGTTCCGACTATAGGAGAGTCACACTCTTAAGCCTCTCTGGTAAGGTCTATTCAGGGGTTCTGGAGAGGAGGGTCCATCGAATAGCAGAACCTCAGATTCAGGAAGGGCAGTGTGGTTTTCGTCCTCGCCGTGGAACACTGGACCAGCTCTACACCCCCAGCACGGTCCTGGAGGGTGCATGGGAGTTCGCCCAACCAGTCTACATGTGCTTTGTGGGCTTGGAGAAGGCGATCGACCGTGTCCCTCGGAAAATCTTTTGGGAGGTACTCCGGGAGTATGGGGTACCAGGCCCTTTGATACAGGCTATTAGGTCCCTGTACGACCAGTGTCAGAGCTTGGTCCGCATTGCCAGCAGTAAGTCGGACTCGTTTCTGGTGAGGCTTGGACTCCACCAAGGTTGCCCTTTGTCACCGATTCTGTTCATAACTTTTATGGACAGAATTTCTAGGCACAGTCAAGGTGTTGAGGGGATCTGTTTTGGTAGCTGTAGGATTGCGTCTCTGCTTTATGCGGATGATGTGGTCCTATTGGCTTCATCAGCTTGTGATCTACAGCTCACTGGAGCAGTTTGCAGCCGAGTGTGAAGCAGCGCCTCAAAGTCCGAGGCCATGGTCTTGAGCTGGAAAGGGTAGAGTGCCTTCTCCAGGTTGGAGAATATACTTGAACTCCTTCACTTGAAGTTGAGGTCCAATTGAGTCAGATGGGTCAATTATGGGCACTCGAGCAACTGGAGCATCTTTGTGCCATACACTTACACAGGCACTGCCTCGGTTACTGTTTTATGAAGCACCACCATGTATTGTCAGTCTCAGGGCATGCATACGCAATAGACCTATTTTAAATACATTTTTTAGCATTCCCTATAGGACTTTTTTGACAAAAGCCTCTGACTTAATGAAATTTGGATGTGAGAAAAGCTGGTATCTGCTTCTCAATTTTTTTAACCCTTTACTTTCATCGTTTTTATTCAGTATTTGATAATGATAAAAATATTATTTTATTGTCAGATTAATACAAATTAACATATCTAACATTGTTGTGAAAAATTCTAATTATGGGAAAAATCCCCAAACCTTATTCAAGGGGAAAAACTGCATAACAAATAAAGATTCCCAAATATCTATTTTTTATTTATATATATATATATATTATAGAATCTAACATTGAGGTCAGAAAACTCTTGTTCTGAATTTTCTTTGAGTGATTATGATGTTATCAGACTTGAGTTATATTGAGATTTTTCCATTAATCCTTCCAATTGAGAACGACAGCGCCCCTAATAATACCATGTTCGTTTTCTTGAAACATTTAAACCAGCTTGAACTCTGACCATAAAAATTTATGAGTCTGGCTGGTAGGTCTTACACACATTATAGGTGATCATAAGTAGGAACTCCCTGCCAAGGCATAATTGAGGGCACACGTGGATGAACCTATCTAAAGAATTTATTTAACCCCACAAGGTAGTAAATAGTTTGTGGCTTTTTGAAAAAAGCTTTTTGTTTTTACTGAATTTCTTAAGATTTACTGTTATTTTGTTAAATTCCTCATATTAGGCATTTCTTGTCCCATAAAGCAAATCATTTGTGTTTTTTATAAGCGATTCAAAGATAATGGGGCACTTGTTTTCAAACATCTTAATAAAATTGCTAGTTTGGCACAAGATCCATTGAAATCTTTAAAGAAAAGGTAACCTTTGTTTTATAATAATGCCTGCTGGATAGCATGTCATCTGTCCTCAGCTGCCTTTTTTAGCAGCTTTCAGGTTTTTAGGTCCATCGTCTAAAAACCTCACATCCAACTGAGCCACATCATTCATGGTCTTTACTGTTTGTTTTACCCCTTCTGGTGCACAGCTCTGTTGGCCAAGTGAGAGACTCCAGGCTTGTGTTTCTGGCTGCACCATTAGCTAATCTATATGCTAATGAGAAGATGGTAATCAATGAGGTTCCTGCATGGTTGACCCCAATCAATTCTACATTGCACTGGTAAATGAGTCAAATAGCTACATTTCATACAGGCTGGATGGTTGGATGGCGTGTTAATGTTCTGGGGGAGACCATAAGTATGTCATTATCCCTGGGTTTCATCTACTTTATCCCACAGAAATGTATTCCGATATCATTTAAGATGAGTTTAAATTCAGCTTAAAAGCTATCCAATTTTTACCTTTTTAATGGGGTCTTCAAGCGCTGCTGTTTTGCATTTTATTTCTGTACCTGCTATGAATAGATGCTTCCCTGCTGTGAGCTGGCTCACATGTTCTTCATAGGCTCTGATTCATACGCCTGTTGTGTTTTTAAATAAATGGTGACAATAGAATGGGATGCGGTTATATTTTTGACAAACATTTGGTCCTCCATTGTTTTCCTGAAACGATCATATTTTCTTCCCCAAATATGTTTTATTTTGGCAAATCTGTTTTCAGTGTATTTAATTAATGTCTGAATATTGAATAATATGTGTAGCTTTTACTGTTGCTGTTCTTATTCAGATATTTATTTTGGCCTATGTAGATTATTATAATGTTTTGAGGATAATTAGATTTTTAAAAAATATGTATAAAAGCATGTTTCAACCAAAACTGAGGGACATGAAATAAAAATTTAAAGCTATTTTTAGAGCTGTTGTTTTATTTAAAATTGGCAGTGTCCACCTGGATGTGTAGCTTCATAAAAATAAATTTAAATAATGGTGGTCTGTTTTAATCGGTCATTGCATTTAAAGTAATTCAGTATTCAGGCATCATTGGAGGGGGAGGAGAGGGACAGAGTAAAACATTACCATCACCCTCATTAGGGAGGCTCCTGTTGTCCAATCAGCATGCTGCTCTGCATGAGGATTCCATAAGCATCCCATTGGCTGTCGCTAGGATACCACATAATCAGGGGGTCGGATGCTGGGATGACGAGCTTACTGCGTGTTGGGGGTTGATGAGAAGGGCTTTGGGTTTTTGGATGTAGCACAGAAACAAGCTTCACACGCGCTCATTCGTCAGTCGACCAGCCTGCCACACAGTGAGACAAAGAGGAGCAGCATCCTGCAAGAGGACAGCACGCTCCCAGGGGATGGGGCATCTTACCCCTGCATCGCGTTGGGGGTGTCGGAGGAGGTAGGGAGCACGAGGGCTGTTGGGGGGCTTTGTCTCGGCAGCAGAGGAGCACCTCTGCACAGACGCATCTGTACACACAGGCACATATTTCTCTGTGGACATCCTGGCTTTTAAAGGGAGACACCGTGTCTATTAGTGCAGAAGAGAAATGCCTTTCTGTAGTGTTTTTTTTTTTATGTGGGTCATCAGTGTTGTCCTAGATGGAGACTGGAGGAGGGAGCCTGTCTGATGGAGCCTCCTGCACTTCCTTATTATGATGTGAGCTTTTAGAGAGAGCCAGTCTGTCTGACAGTCATTCAGCAGGTCTCGTCATTCTGCTGGCAGCACAGATCCTCCAGACATAAAACTGACAATCTGGTGTCAGCACGAGTAGATCAATATGTCCACATAGAAGAAGTGCAAAGTACTGACAGTGTAATATTATTGTGTTGTCTCTTAATGCTTTGATTTTTCTACCAAGCATGTTGGCTCTACCCTTCTCTATCGGCAGGTTTTATTTTAATGCAAATCCATTTAAAACCACACTGCATATATGAAAACAGGATTTGCGATGAGTGGGGGGTGTTTCCTATTGGACCCAGACATTCACTGATGGATGGATGACTGCGCTCAGAGAGACAGTGGTTTAAGACTTCATTACCAGAGGGGATTCTCTCCCCTCTTCAGTCATAAGGGGGCAATGGGAGGTAGAGTCTGGGATGCACGCTAATGATCCTAAAATACAGGCTGGCAGTGTTTTTTTTTTTTTTTTTTTTTGGGGAGCAGGGGTGCTTTGTTTACCATCAAACCTTGATTGTCTGAATAGATATTGGGTTTAAACCACCACAATGCACACACAGTATTTTCTGGCAGTTGTCTACTAGTTCGCAATTTGGCTAATTCAGTTCAAACACTTGAATTTGTTTTGTGAGCCTTTTGTAGCCATTTGGTTCCATTTTGTTTTCAGGAGAAATGGGTTTCCTTTAGCAGCATAGTATACTTGAGTATAGACTTTTACTTTTACTTGGCTGCTGATCCTCCTGAAAATATAGTGAGAAGTAAGAGGAAATAGCTCAAGATTTGCAGCATGACGGCAGCGTTCCTCCTTTATTTAATTACTTCCATTGCACCCCCTTGCATCTCGGCTCCTTGACATTTAAGTTAATGTGATCACCTCTAACCTTTAAATCTAGCAGGTCTAGCACGTCCATCCATCGTTTAAGTCTCTTTTGTTTACCCAGCCCTGTGCCATTAGTTGTCGCCAGACGTTGATGGCCAACATTCTTTTTTTCTTCTTTCTTTTTAAGCTTAGAAATGCAAAAGACAGCTCAATGTTTTGTCATATTGACAGTGAAGGGTTCAAAACTGGAGCTGAAACTAACTTGGATGGCCTGCTGTTTTGTATAGTCGGCTCAATTCGGCTTAATTAGTAGCTAATGAAGCACCGTTGCAGGACACCGGGCATCTTCTAGAGCTGGTCTGTTATTAGGTGTTGACGTTTTTGTGTGATATGGATATTATGCTATATCATGGATTGATTTCTAAACATTATCTGGCTTTAAAGGGAAATGTGCGTTTAATGGAAGACTTTTGTATTCCAACCTTTTTTTTTCATTTCTCTAAATTTGTCATGGCTTTCTTCATATTTTTAAAACATCTAGATTTCATGCCGAAGAAAGCTGCTTTCTCGCACTCCATCTTCACATGCCATACTGAGGCTCGGTTCATTTCGTCTTTGGAGAGCTCAGAACCCATTATCTTTTACATTAATGAAGAACTCAGCACCAAGAGCCAAACCTTAAAAGGCCTTTTATAAAAGGAGGGCTAATTATTCCTTCTAATGGTGATAAAAGAAAACAAACTACATTTAAACATCATAGAAAAGGTTTTTTATTTCTTTTTTTTTTAATGGAATTGTTTAATAGTGTTTTAATTGTCCAAGGTGCATTTTCCTCTCATTATTTATATTAGAGTTGGTTATTTAGGGTTTCTTTGCCATGTTTGCAAGAAATAAGGCACTGTTTAAAAGAGTAGTTTGTTAACTGGCTGCCTTTATATTTTGTATGACCTTTCACACTTTATTATCTTCTTACACTGCTCTTCTGCAGCTCTCTAAGCCAACCTCTTTTTAAAATTTAAAATCACAAATTAATTTTTTTTCCCCCAAGATTTTAGGTATGACTCATTTGAAAAGGCACCTCATCCTTGTTGTTTTTATTTATGTACATTTTTGTTTGCATTGAGTTTATGTATATTTTAAAATGGCAGTGACCAATGACAGGGAGATCAAACTCAGGCAGGTTTTTAGTTTGAATTTGATTAAGCAAAAAAGTCAGCCATACTCTTCTGTCTGAATGTTTCAAAAGTGAAAGTTTTTTTCTTGTAAGTAAAACATACCTAAATGTTGTGCTCAGGAATACCAGTAAGGCAAGAATAAGTTTTGGAGGCACACCTTTCAAAACGACTGAAACAACAAACTAGTAAAATGTGTCAAACAGCTTTTTATAGACCGTGGCATTTTCTGGCTCCTGGCTCAAATCTGGACCTTTTGATTTCTTGGACTATCCTGTGGTGGTCAATACAAAACCCAGATTAAAACAAGCAAGATGTTTACTTCTGCACTCATATCTGAATCTGCTGCTTTTAGTAAAAAAAAAAAAAACGTTTTTTATTTTGAAGGTGGCCGCTGGCTTCTCTGGTTGGATATCTACATTGGCTTCCTTGTTTAAGCACCAATGTCGGCTCATGCTAAAACGAGGGAGTAGATTTCCTTAATGAGGAAGTAGATTTCTGGTCCAGTGCTCTACATTGTTTATATATTTCTAATGTTTCTATTCTTCAATGCTAAGGATTTACACCTGCCATGTTCTGATGTTTTTTAGCTCAGAGGTTTATGTACTTCATATAGTTTTGCACCCAATCTTTGTAAGTTTCTTTTCAAGGAAAGTATTGTATGAGTTGTCTTTTTTCCTCATGAGCTTTACTTTTTTTCTGTCTCTTAGGCACAGGAGAGCCATTCAGAGAAGTCGGGGGTCAAAGGTGAGAAGAGCAGAGGGCACCATGGAGAGTGAACCTGGGGCCCCTGCCTCTACTGCTGGCAGCACTGGGACCATTTCCACAACCAGCAGCTCCTCCGCCACCACCCCCGCCACAACCAGCAGCTCCTCCAGCACCACAGCTGTTAGCACTAGTACTTCAAATACTACTACCACTGCTGCCACAACTTCAGGCAGCAGCAACAGTGTTAGTAGTAGTAACAGCAACAGTAGCATTACAAGCAGTAGTTCCAGTAACAACACTGCAGCAGGAAGACAGGCAGTGCCACAGATTTCAATTTATAGTGGGATACCTGACCGACAAACTGTGCAGGTGAGCATCATGGAGTTTGAACCGAATCACTTATTGAGAGCAGACTTTTTTCACTCTACTGCCATCTGTTGGTGTTTTTTATATCCAAACATACAGTATAATCCTGCTTCAAGTTGGAAATAAATGACAGAAGGATGAAGGAAACAGGGTGGCCCCTAGCTGAATGAAGGAATGCTAATGGGCTTTAGGCGCTTTAGTACTCTTGACCTTTTTTATTTGAGGGTAAACCTCTACAAAGGCTTCGTCTCTGCTTGAATTAGGGCCACTCAACTTTGGGTGCTAATTCTTTGACAGCAGGTTTATTGTTGCACAGATCCCTCATTTTCTTGTACTGACACCTAAAAGCCTGACATCAGTCACTAGTCTTTTGGGTATAAAGGATTACTGGTCATTAATGCTCAGTAAGAACTGAACTCATGCATGTGTTTCACCTCTGCTGATTTTCTGCTCACTGCTGGAGATGTTAGTCTGGATGGTTCTCTGACACCATGAACCTCAGGTCAACATCCTGTCTAGTTGCCAGGCAACAGGGCAGAGTACACTTGCAGAGGTGAAGGGTGACGAGGTTTAGCTCTGGTGCATAAAGGTGGTGTTTAGACTTGTTTGGCATATAATTAAGGAAACTGGCTTTCTTAATGCTCTTTTCAGACTTGAAAGTCTGAGCAATCCTATGTTTGTTTTCTTTAAAAGAAGTCTAATCAGTTTGCAATACTACTGAAATCCCAAATTAAATTAGTTTGACTTCTGGTTGTAAAATATTTAATTTGGTAAAATGAAAAGGTTATTTTATTACTAATAAAAACTTTTTCATAGAGTTGTAGTTAGCATGATCGTTTTTAATACAGCAGGTTTCTCTTTAAAACATCAGTACAAAAACATGCTTTTTTATTGTAGGTGAAATCTTTTATTTCTCCATATCTTTCCCTTTTTTCATTATCATGTAGGGCCAGAACAAATAGCAAATGCAACCATTTATAAACTTTTGTACAGCAATGCTATTTTCAGTTAAGAGTAATACTTCAATCAGATCTCAGAAAATTATTTAGCTTTATATAAATTAGAACTAAAATCCAAAATAAAAGACACTAAAATACTCTAAAACACCTAATTACCACAAGCATGAAAAGTTATTTTTGCAGTTCTTTATTTATAATAATTATATATGATTTGATATTCTGCTAATTGTCTGCTATAGCTGTTCATTTGCTCCCGTCACTGTGATTAGTTCTGCAGGACTTCAGGAAAATATTTTCTTGTGTTACTATTGCTGAATATTCCTATACCGATTATGATTAATCCTCATGCTCAGCACAGTTTTTCTTTTTTACCTTTGCAATTTGTCCCCACCACATAGTGCTGTAGCATCCCAGCCATTAAAGGACTACTGTTGTGGGCAAGGGAAGTTGTAGTCGACTGAACTGGCCAAATATATATAATGTACATATATACATATGCAGAACGTGAATGCATGGTACTTGCAGTTCTAACTGTGATTACTCTATGAATGGAACTGGTTTAGGTGAACCTAAATGTCGTAAATGTAAAATTGCACATGGCTTATGTGTCAGTTTGAGGTAGCAGGAGCTCCTGGTGTGTTGATTTCAATGTTTTTCACCACTCAAGCTTTACTGTAGCCTCTTTAAGTTGATATTTTCAGTCTGCGGTCTACACGTGTTCTCCATGCCTCAGCGATCCCCTGAAAGCCTTGACACAGAAGGTGAGGTCATGTTGACCCACTGCTGTTGAGCCACTGATCCACTTTGGGATGTTGTCGCAGAGCGATCACAGCCATGAGATGAAAGGGTGAATTAGGATTGCTTGAGGGGTGTGATGTGGTGATGCAATCCACAGACAGCAGCTTCACACACAACCCTGTGATTTTTCTGAGTTGACTTATAAGATGTTGATGACCGTGTGATTATAAGGAGGTGTTTGTATGTTTTTGTCACTGTGCTACGCTCTGAAAGAGGCTTAATATGCTTCTATTTTCTATTAGGTTAACCTTTACATCCTGACTGAGCATATTTTATAGACTCCAGCTCTTTTTCACTATTAATCTTTACCTTTTTCCTTTTATATTATGTATTATATTAATAATTATGTTCCCAGGCAGAGATTTAAACCTTCTCAATTTGATTTTTTTTCTTCCTTTTTACTCTTATTTGGTTATGGCCAACTGTTGAAGATTGTAAAGTTCATGATGTGCACATTACCCCTCAAATCTTTGAGGTTGATTTTATCCTGAAAGTCAGACTACTACAAGGGAAGTACATAGATTTTTCTTGAGTAGGTATTGTTAACTTGTACTAAAGAAACAGCCCGTTTTTATTTTTTAGTTATGGTTTTGTATTTTTTTAACTTGTTGATAACAGCATTCATAGTCCCCATGAAGAATGGTTTGTAAAGCTGCCCCAGGCAGCATGAATATTGCTACTCTTTGTAATGCGTTGTATCAAGGTTGGAAAGTAACACTTTGAAGATTTGGTTCTGAGTTTAAGTACTTACTGCAATTTTTAACAACAAAAGCTTGGAAATGTCAGGCCGTTACTCAGTTGTTTTTGACTTTATTTGCAGGTTTTCCAGCAGGCGCTACACAGACAGCCAAACACAGCAGCACAGTACCTGCAGCAGATGTACGCTGCCCAGCAGCAGCATCTGATGTTGCAAACTGCAGCCCTCCAGCAGCACAGCCTCAGCACCGCCCAGCTGCACAACTTAGCGGCTGTACAGCAGGTCAGCAAACCATCCTTACCAGTACAAAGTCTACTGCTTGAACATTTTCAGACTTTGTTTGGTAACCACAAACTTCAACATATTTTATTGGGATTGTTTAGTTGATAGACCAACACAAAGTAGTGAATCTTTAGTTGAAAATACCTCTAAACAATGTCTACAATAGGCAATTTACAACAGACATTAGGGAATGCATGATATATCTTATTGACATCTGTATCTGCTGAAATTAGTCCTTTTTTAACATATCAGTAAAGCTGGGCCGATATTACTAATCGATATTTATTTTGATGTTGTTGCCGTGTGTGTATATGTTTTGGGAGGGGGTCGGCCATATGGTTTTTGTTTGGGCATGTGACAGTGATGCAGTGCAGGATGGAGGAGTTTTTAACTGAAGCACACAGGAGCAACGTTAGCGGTGTGGCCGTTTTTTCAGTGTTGAAAGGGTCGGGAAATGTACACTACCAGTCAAAAGTATGGTCACACCTTCTCATTCAATGGTTTATCTTTAGTTTTATTCCTACCTCAGGGAACTCATACAAAACCTCCTGGAAAACCATTTCAGGTGACTCATGAAGCTCAGAGAGAGAATGGCAAAAGTGTGTAAAGCAGTAAGCAAAGGAGGGCTATTTGGAAGAGTCTAAAATAAAGATATTTAACAATTTATTGTCTGCTATGAAATTCTATATACTTTTGCACCATAGTTTTATCTCCTTACTGAATCTAGAGTGTAGAAAGTAATAAAAATAAGGAAAAGCTATTGAATGACAAAGATGTGTATAGATGTATATAGTATCGTTAATTATCGGTTGTTGATGATAACAGCATTCTAATTTGGTAGTTTTTATTTAAAGGTGAACGACTTGTAATGTCCAGAATTGGTTTCAAATGTTTATCAGAACTCTAAATGTTAACTTCTGTTAGCCAAGACTGACTTGTGGACAGCTGCAGTAACCCTGAAACGTGTGACCCTTTTGATTACCCTGTGCTTGTTGAAGTGAACCATCCGTCAGGATATTCAAATCTATCCAGTAATATATGTCATGTACCTTTCAATGTGTTCTATCCCGGTTTTTATTATTGTTTTGAGGAGATCATTCTTTGAATTAAAAATAAAAATCCAGTCCTTTATCCTGTCCTTCACCCATCAGCGCTGTTCTCTCTGCGCTTCGAACATATCACGTTGGAGCTGTATGTAGAAGTTTTGCTGAGAAATGGACTCCACTGACATTTTTCTTATCTAGCAAACTGAACTTCGTCTTTATTATCCAGAAAGCGTCTTTGCTGTGTACAGCTCGGTTCTCACACGACAGTTTGGATTGAAACGGTCATTTCTGTTTGTCAGAACAGAGTAATTATGTAAATATCTAGTCAAATTTATCACGGTTCTTTTAACTTTATGCCCACAAAAGAAAAGAGTATTTTCTGTATGTATATTATTACTGCAGCATCACAACTGTAAAATTGATTAAATTGGTTTTTAATACTAAATCAAACGAAGCTGTAGTCGAATATTTAGTTTATTTTTCCATATAGTCATCTAAAAACTGTGGCGTAGATATGTTTTTTAGACTGTTTTACTCTTTTACCCCTAAACCATCCAATGAAAAAGTTACTCAATAAGTAAAGTTAACCTGTGTGTATTTTAATGTCTGTATAAAACCCAGCTGTTCTTTGAAGGCCTCTGGGGTTTTTAGAGAACATTAGTGAACATTCAGCACCATTAAGACCAAGGGACACAGCAGACAGTTCAGGTATAAGGTTTTGGAGAAGGGGAAGGTTATAAAAAATATCCCAAACATCTGAGAGTGCTGTTCAATCTATTGTCTGAAAATGTGCATGCTAGACTTTTAAAATTATTTGTGTAAAAAAAAAAAAAAAAGTCAAAACAATGGATCATTTTTTACTTCCATTTCACAGTTGTGGTGTATTTTGTTTCAGATTATTACAAAAATCCTAATAAAACGACAAAATGTTCAAGGATACACTTTTGCAAGGAACTGCTGTTCTTTCTTGCATTTTAATGCTGCTGTAGACCTGCCTCAAATTCTGTTTCAGAGACTGCACATTACTTTGTCCCCTTCTTGTCTCCTTCCTGCCTAATGACAGGCGAGTATTGCAGCTGGCAGGCAAAGCTCCTCACAGAATGGCACTTCATCTCACCAAACGGGGTCTACTCAAGCTACAGTAAGAGCAATTTCCAGTTTTGAGTTTTGAGCCCGTCACTTAAAAGCCTTTTAAAGTTTAGATTGACTAGAGTAAAGGTTTGAACAAATTTTGTCTTTAAATCTAAAGTGCTGTATTAAAGAATCTTTTGTGTTATTATCCTTAGAGGGCATGTAGGTCTGTAAACTAATAATGCTGTAAATTCCTCCCCAAAGATCAACCTAACCACATCCCCAGCAGCAGCTCAGTTGATCAGTCGAGCCCAGAACATAGGCTCCACCCCCACCAGTATTTCCCAGCAAGCTGTTCTGCTCGGCAGCCAGTCCAGCACGACTCTCACACCCAGCCAGGCCCAGATGTACCTGCGGCAACAGATGGTGAGAGCACAGAGGAGCAGAGCCTCTGGCACATTTACACAAGCTTCAAACATGCGTTAAGAAAACACACTCATAAACTACGTTTTGAGACTAAGTTTGTGGATCCCTATTCAACCATCACATTTTGGTACAGTCTGTGAAGTTCATACAAAGAATTGTTAAGGAAATATAAAGGACTTGCTTTGGAACAGCCATCTTGTCTGTTTTAGAGCCAGCACAGAAACCACTCCTCCTGATATGACGTTTCTGGTTGGCAGATATCAACACATTTTGAAATTGTTGGACTTTATTTCTATTTTAGGACATTTTTAGGACTTTCTGCACAGCACCACTACCACCTAGAGCGATATGCATTAGATGTTACACACACACTGATTGGAAATGTTATCAATTCAATTCAAAAATATTTTTTTGATCCCCAAGGGAAATTAAATGTTGTTGCAACTCTAACTCTCCAAGTTTCCTAAAAAGAGTGATGAGCATGGACAGCATAAAGATCTCCTGTAGTGGTCTTTCTTACAGTGGATCTGAAGAAGCCTGACTTGTTGTAGGACAGTCTCTTGAAGAGGATGCTCAGGGTTCTCCGTTATGGTCTTAATTTTATGAAGCATCCTTCTTTGCACAATGATCTCTAGAGGTTCCAGAGGAGTCCCCAGAACAGTCCCAGCAGATGATGGCAGAAAAGATCACACTCTCCACAACAAACTTATAGAAGATATGCAGCATCTTGCTGCAAACACTGAAGGACCTAAGTTTCCTCAAGAAGTACAGTCAGCTCTGTCCCTTGTATAATTCAATTCAGTTTATTTATATAGCGCCAATTTACAACACATGTTGTCTCAAGGCACTTCACAAAAGTCAGGTACATACATTCCAATTAATCCTAACCATTGAACAGTGCAGTCAGATTCAGTTATTTATTCAAATTGGATAAAAAGTTTTTCTGTCTAAGGAAACCCAGCAGATTGCATCAAGTCAGTGACTTGTAGCATTCACTCCTCCTGGATGAGCATGTAGAGACAGTGGACAGTCACTGGCGTTGACTTTGCAGCAATCCCTCATACTGAGCATGCATGTAGCGACAGTGGAGACGAAAAACTCCCTTTTAACAGGAAGAAACCTCCAGCAGAACCAGGCTCAGTGTTAGCAGCCATCTGCCACGACCGACTGGAGATTTGAGAGAACAGAGCAGAGACACAAATAACACAGAAGCACTGATCCAGGAGTACTTTCTATGGGAAAGCGCTCCACCACCTCTCTGTTCTCAGCCTCTTGTCCATCTCTGATCCACCTGATGACTACAGAGTCATCTGAGTATTTCTACAGATGACAGGAGTCTGTCTTGTACTGGAAGTCTGAGGTGTACAGAGTGAAAAGGAATGGTGAGAGCACTGTCCATTGTGGTGCTCCTGTGCTGCTGACTACCTGGTCAGACACACAACCCTTTTAGTTTCACAAACTGCTTGTTTGTCAGGTAGTCTTTGATCCAGGTGATCGTGGGAGCATCCGTCTGTGTCTCCTGGAGTTTCCGACATAGGAAATCAGGTTGAATTGTGTTAAATGCACTAGAGAAATTAACTTAAATTAACTGATCGCCGAGCTCACTTAAGAACAAGGGAGGACTTCTTCCACAGCACTGGAATTTTCTCCTTGGTCCAGCTAGAGTTGAAGAGGTGCTGTAGAATCCTACATAGCTGGTCTACACAGGCCTTAGGACTCTGTGGCAGGCACAATCTGGAGCTGGAGCCTTGTTCCTTTTCAGTCACTCATGCTGCCTCTTCATCTCACTTTTAGAGCCACACAGGAGGTGGGGGGGGAATGAAGGGACCACAAGCACCTCCTGATTTGGCTGAAGGCTATGATGAACAAGTAGCAGGATCCTATTGAAGAATGTGTTGAGTTTATTGGTTCTGAAGACTTCTGTCTATCTGATCCTTGCTCTGCTTAAAGCATGTGATCTTCATAATTTACCACACGTCTTCTATATGGTTCTGCTGCATCTTGCTCTCCAGCTTCTTACTTTACGACTCCTTGCTGTCTCTAATCTTGACTTTACTTGGTTATGGACAACTGTCTTAAAGTAAGAAATAACAGCAGAAATCCTTCCCATTGCACAGCGTCCAAAGCCAATTTGAAAAACCTTTCAAAAGAAAATCAATGTATCAACCAGAAAATGTAGTTAAGTTATTAGAAAGAAGAAAGTATCAAAGCTGCTTCAAGCCTCACAAGCATCCTCACAAGTAATCACATGTAACTGTGCATAGATTCACTGTTATAAATGCTCAAATATTCACCGGTTTTAGATGTTTCTTACTCTTGAGAAGCAAGATTGAGAACAATCACCTGAAGCCAGAAGAAAACAGATTTTTTGTTTTTACAGGTTTGTCTCTCCTCTTTGCAGTGTATGAATTCATTCACTCTCACAAAAATAATTCTGTCGAACGAGTTCTGATTTTAAAATTTGAATATGTGGCTCTTTCCAGGCTCAGCAGAGTAACCTAGTGCAGGTGGCCAGGAGTCTGGGCCGGGCCGTTCCTTTGTCCCCGCAGCTCATCTTCACCCCAGCTGCTACAGTGACGGCTGTGCAGTCTGAGAGTGCCACACAAGCCTCCTGCCAGGTAGGCCGGGTTTATCATATCATAAAATAAGAATTACCAACCAGTCAGGCTACATTATACAGGTCCTTCTCAAAAAAGTAGCATATTGTGATAGAGTTCATTATTTTCCATAATGTCATGATGAAAATTTAACATTCATATATTTTAGATTCATTGCACACTAACTGAAATATTTCAGGTCTTTTATTGTCTTAATACGGATGATTTTAACATACAGCTCATGAAAACCCAAAATTCCTATCTCACAAAATTAGCATATTTCATCCGACCAATAAAAGAAAAGTGTTTTTAATACAAAAAACGTCAACCTTCAAATAATCATGTACAGTTATGCACTCAATACTTGGTCGGGAATCCTTTTGCAGAAATGACTGCTTCAATGCGGCGTGGCATGGAGGCAATCAGCCTGTGGCACTGCTGAGGTCTTATGGAGGCCCAGGATGCTTCGATAGCGGCCTTTAGCTCATCCAGAGTGTTGGGTCTTGAGTCTCTCAACGTTCTCTTCACAATATCCCACAGATTCTCTATGGGGTTCAGGTCAGGAGAGTTGGCAGGCCAATTGAGCACAGTGATACCATGGTCAGTAAACCATTTACCAGTGGTTTTGGCACTGTGAGCAGGTGCCAGGTCGTGCTGAAAAATGAAATCTTCATCTCCATAAAGCTTTTCAGCAGATGGAAGCATGAAGTGCTCCAAAATCTCCTGATAGCTAGCTGCATTGACCCTGCCCTTGATAAAACACAGTGGACCAACACCAGCAGCTGACACGGCACCCCAGACCATCACTGACTGTGGGTACTTGACACTGGACTTCTGGCATTTTGGCATTTCCTTCTCCCCAGTCTTCCTCCAGACTCTGGCACCTTGATTTCCGAATGACATGCAGAATTTGCTTTCATCTGAAAAAAGTACTTTGGACCACTGAGCAACAGTCCAGTGCTGCTTCTCTGTAGCCCAGGTCAGGCGCTTCTGCCGCTGTTTCTGGTTCAAAAGTGGCTTGACCTGGGGAATGCGGCACCTGTAGCCCATTTCCTGCACACGCCTGTGCACGGTGGCTCTGGATGTTTCTACTCCAGACTCAGTCCACTGCTTCCGCAGGTCCCCCAAGGTCTGGAATCGGCCCTTCTCCACAATCTTCCTCAGGGTCTGGTTACCTCTTCTCGTTGTGCAGCGTTTTCTGCCACACTTTTTCCTTCCCACAGACTTCCCACTGAGGTGCCTTGATACAGCACTCTGGGAACAGCCTATTGGTTCAGAAATTTCTTTCTGTGTCTTACCCTCTTGCTTGAGGGTGTCAATAGTGGCCTTCTGGACAGCAGTCAGGTCGGCAGTCTTACCCATGATTGGGGTTTTGAGTGATGAACCAGGCTGGGAGTTTTAAAGGCCTCATGAATCTTTTGCAGGTGTTTAGAGTTAACTCGTTGATTCAGATGATTAGGTTCATAGCTCGTTTAGAGACCCTTTTAATGATATGCTAATTTTGTGAGATAGGAATTTTGGGTTTTCATGAGCTGTATGCCAAAATCATCCGTATTAAGACGATAAAAGACCTGAAATATTTCAGTTAGTGTGCAATGAATCTAAAATATATGAATGTTAAATTTTCATCATGACATTATGGAAAATAATGAACTTTATCACAATATGCTAATATTTTGAGAAGGACCTGTATTTGTAAATATAATTAAGAAAGAAAATCAACACTTTTCCCCATTTAATAGAAGAATGGTTTAATATATAAAAACACTGTTTAAACTGCGTTAATAGTGACTGATGTATCCTCTTAGAAAGCATTAGACCACAGCTATTGTTTCTCTGTCCATTGTTCTTTTCTTAAGAACCAGGTTCAGAATTTGGCTATTCGTGGCCAGCAGGGGGCGACCACATCCTCCACTCAGACTCTTCCTCTCAGCCTGAAGCACAGCCCAGTACCCATTCAGCCCGCTTCACTCGTCAAGAATCCCAGCCAAGGGACCCAGACCTCCTCAGGTGGGAAGTCCAGTTCCTCTGACAGCCCCTCAGATGGAGCAAAGAAAGGAGACACTCCAGCGGTCACAGAGGTTCGAGCCATAAATATGAGTCGCAGCGTCACAGCTGTGAGTGCCCAGCCTCTTGTTGCACCAGGTAAGTGGTGGTTCTCCATAAAACATAGTTTAAAAATATAATGTCAAAGACTATTGGAACTTTATTTTACTTGTTATATCATAGGGCATTATCTTTATTCATGTCTAATTTTATATACAAGCACCAAATGAATAAAATAATCCACTTTTATCTGTTTAGGTTATCTTTAAAAAGACTAAATTTGTCATTGGAGTTTTTTTTTTTTTTTGTTGCAGGCATATATACATTAAACTGTTAAATTGCCTACCAGCTGCTTCATGCTACTTTTGTAGTTGCTGCTCATTTCAACCCTAAAATAAACCGGATATTCCAAGCAGAAATGCACAGTTGTGGTTGCAGTAAGATTGTATTAAGAAAAGATTAAGACTTTTCTTCGTTCCACTGCTTTCCTTGACTGTGACATGCCAGGGCCTGCACCACAAATCCATTAAATGACTAAAGGGGATACCTTTGTTTTGGGTTGTTAGAAAAAGTCTCATTGCAGTGATTTTTTTAAGATACTCTGATCTTTGACAGGGTTTCATTGATATACAGTTCATTGTATCATTTGTGCACGAGTGAATCTTTAGTTTGTATATGGGGAACCGTAACACAGACTGAATGCAGTGTTAATCCACTGTATAGTTGTCTGCCTCGCTTGAACGTGTGTGCATGTTTTCTTTTTTTAGGGGGGGGGGGGGGGTTGTGATGGGAGTGGGAGTCGGATTATCCAAGCGTGTCGGTGCACAACTATGTGTCGCTTTGTTTCAGTAATAGATTCACGCAAAATGAAAGGGAGGATGGAAGCTGGAAATCTGGCTGCATGCTGTCTGGTAAAAGAAATGAACTTGGGTTGCCATGGCAGCAAGCCACAAGGGACAGGTGTGCACACGAGATGCTGGGGAGTTAGGATTCAGATCTGGATTGAAGCTTGGTTTCTGACTTAACTGGGACTGAAGTCACTGAGGGCTTTTGTTTGAAATGACAAACTGTTTTCTAGCAATGGGTTTCCAAATGTCTTAATTTTACATTTTATATGGCCTTCACAGCCAAAGGAGATGGGTGGACCTTCAATATGGACAAAATAATAGACAAATGCAGCTGGTTTGTCCAAACTTCTAATGATTTAAATGGTTTCCTCTGCCTAAACAAATAACTGGGTTATCCAAGTGCAAGAATAACAGGAAATGTACACCTACAAACTCCTTATGATTGTTCATACAGATTGAACTGAATTATAATTGAAACCAGTTTATTTATATAGTGCCAGTTCACAACCGATGTTTCAAGGCTAATATATAGCAAATATATCATTATTGCAATATCAGTGTGTGCAATATTTCTATCACAAAGGACTGGAATACATTAGTTGTCAGCAAATATATTCTAAGTGTCATAAACTAGCATTTTATGTGCTAATGTAATGTTTGGCCAGTAGGACAGAATCTCACAGCACCAGATGCTTAAATCAGATGTTGCTCAAAATGCTAAAAGTCACAGAGTGAAGGAGGCATAGATGAGAAGGAGAGGAATGAAGAAAATCGGCACGTATCGCATCTGATTTCATCATTTCCATATTTACCAATATCGTCTCTGCGACAAGATTTTCTTATATCATGCAGCCCTACCCAAGGCACTTCATATAAAAACAAAATCCGATGTATGTTTTAAAATGTGTGGCTGGTTTGGATTAGAGAACAATAAATGACTGGTGGGCCTGTAGTTCCAGGTCACTTAACATGAACTTGGCATAAATCACAAGAGTGACAAAATCCCTTTTTTTAAAAGCTCAAACATTGTTAAAAAAAAAACTGTCACAAAATGAAAATACAAAATACATCTTTGAATTAAATGCTGGCAGTTAGAGGTTCTCAGTCAGTTATAAATAAGCGCATTGAATTAAAATGTTTTGAATATATTTGGAGGATGTTCAATTTGAATCAACTGGACTTTGAATTTTATTTTAGGTTAAACTTGTTTATATTGGACAATTGAAAATAGTCCAATATAAAATCTTTTGGAAACTGCAGACCTTCAGCCTCGTTGGAGTGACTCTGTTCATTTCCAGTATCTCTCTTTCCCTTCAGTAGCCAGTTATGAAGAAGATGCAGCTAATCCACTGACATGCAGTTACCACTTCTGGAGCTTTCAATTTCATTCTAAGTAAAACTTGCATTAATAATACATTTAATTTCTTCATTTGCTTGAGTAAGATAAGAAACATTCAATATCTTTCTTTTATTTAACCCTTGTATCTGGAAATGTTTAGAGGAATATGAAAGGTTTCTATGCTGTGGCTTTTGTTTTAGGTGTGACTTAAAATGTCTCTTTTAAATGAAATGCCATTAATGGCTGTCAACAGAAATATTTTCACACAGCCAAACTGGGATTTTCTATGTGCTGGAAAAGTGTAGGAACCCTCTGCACCCAGCTGAACAGTGTTCTAGTTTGCAGCAACATGTGTGGGTGGGGTAGTCTGCATTACCCTATGTTCCATACAGCCAGAGTAAACTCTGGTCACTCTGACACTTCAAATTAAAAAGGATTTTCTATATGTAGCTCGATATTCAGTACTGTAGTTCGGTGGATCCAAAGTTAGGGTTAGGACTCCACTTGAGTCGTGAGATCTTGAGAAAATGAACTAATTAACAAAAATTAAAATGATGAATATATTGACATATAGAATAAGTTTATGCTATAAATATCAGCGATAAATAACCAGTACAGACAGACGGTACTGGTTCACTAAGGATACTCATCTTGGCCTCACTTGTGTTTTGACACACTTCAACAATCAGCTGTCTGACCAATGCCCCTATCACCGAATTTCCAATAAACTCAGTATTTCTTTGTCATTTGAAAATGAATTGGGGTGGAAACAAAGTGTTGGGGACATCTGGCCCTGTGCAGTAAGTGTCTGTTATTGCCTTTTCTTCTTAAGAAAGAGCCAAGAAGTTATTCTAAGCCCCAGCAGGGAACCCCCAACAGCACAGTTCTGGCAGATTAAAAGATCAGATCTGCACATATGTTGACTGAGGTTGGTAGAAACCAGGATCAGTAGTCAGGCTTAATCTACAGTTACAAAAATAATATAACATAATAAAAACCTTTACAATAATCAAAGGCATTAAAAAGTCATGTCTCTGTTACAGTTTGTTAGACATGCATAATATGTACAGAAAGAATCCTCCTCTGTGGGAATTTTCTTTCTACTGATCTGACATCAATTTGTGGTTTAGTAAAAAGAAGTTTGATGGGACAACTGTTACTCGAAAAAACATCTGCTAACTTGATTTCAGTCTTCTGCACTAAGTCAACACATTGCACAGCCTGCTGTTGCTGTGTTGTAGTTGTAGGTTGCAATGTGTTTGAAAGTAAGCCAATGTGGAAGCCAATGAGAATGTGGAAACTCAGGGATTTTCCAGGGCCTACAGTGCTACAAATACTGAAAGGAATGTATACTGTCCCCAGGTTCTGGACATTGCACAATTATTCACAGTTGTAGGTCTATTAAAATATTCCTTTGGGGGGAGTTGGACTCACTGCTGCATTATACAGATTGTATGATTTGCATGTGTGTGGGCGTGTGGAAAGGGGCAGCATCATTGCAGACATTTATCCAAAATATTCAAGGGGAAATGGTTTTTACATCTGTTTCTTGACTTGCTTGTCTTCCAAGACTTTTATTCTGTTTCTCATTAGAGGTTTTAGAAAGTTGTCAGAATTTATTAGGAGGAAAGATTGGATCCGGCAAGTAATGATTGAGAAATTCTCTTCACTCGTCCAGTGCTTGGGAATCTTGTGACTAAGCAGGCATCTGTTTGATTCCAGGATAATTCTTTTGCTATTTTGACCCTTGTGTAGCAGCTGCTCATTGTTTTGAGCAAAATACTCGATGTCCAGTGGCAGGGTATTGTTCTGACTTGTGTGAGACACCTAAAGGGGTGCTGTTGGACCCTGCTGAGTTGTTTCTCTAAAGTAATGTGCCTTGTGAAAGAGCTTAAACTAAATAGTTTTATGTACAAGCACAAACTTTGTGTATTTTGAGATTTTATTTTGAGAACATTGGTGAACAAACAACATCATGAAGACCAAGGAACACATCAGACAGGTCGGAGATAAAGCTGTGAAGAAGTCTAAAGCAGGGTTTGGTTATACAACACGATCTTAAGCTTTGAAAATCTCACATGTTCAGTTCATCATCTGAAAATGGAAAGTGTATGACACAACTGCAAACCTACCGAACGTAGTCTTCATCTTAAACTGGCAGGATTGGCTAGGAGAGCATTAATCAGAGGAGCAGCCAAGAGGCCTAGAGGAAAACTATTAGCTGGCATTTTATATCTTTGGTGGAAAAGTACGAAGAAGAGATTTGTATAGAAAGTCGTGATTCCTTTGGCTGGACTATGCTAACTTGAAATATTTAGCCTACATGCAAAATCTGGAAGAAGTTAAATATAGGAGAATCCTGGAAGAAACCCTGGTAAAGACTGCAAAAGACCCGAGACTGGTGATGAGGTTCTGAGAGGACTACAATGGAATGGTTTGGATCAAAACATGTTTGAGTGTTAGAACGGCTTCGTCATAGTCCAAACTTAAATACAACTAAGAGTCTGTGGTAAAACTCCATCTAAGCTGAGTAAGTTTAGGCTATTTTATGAAGAAAAAGAAAAGGCAGAAACTTTAGTCTCTAGATGTACAAGATAGAGATATAACAAAAGGTTTACAGCTGTAATTGCAGAGAGAAATGGTTCTGCAAAATGACTCGGGTTTACTACATATTTCAGATTTTTCTTTATAAGAAAAAAAAATAAAACTAAATAAACCATTCATGCAGTTCTTTCCCATGCAAATGTATGCACTGCTTTGTGTTGGTCTAAGAAATAAAACTGTAATAAAGTACAGTAAATGTGTGGTTATAATGTCACAAAGGTAAAACTGCAAGGAGTCTGAATGCGTTTGCAGCACACTATATATTCTGTCTTGTTAACTAAAAGAAATGCCACCAGTTTGTTTTATTTTGAGGTGCAATACACTTTATTCCAGAAATATGTTAAATGACCTTCCAGTTAATTTACTAACTTATTTATTTGTACTGATTCAGAATTTTCTAACAGACAGAAATGCCTGATTCTTTTTTTTTTTTTTGGCCTCCCATAAGCTTTGCTACAGAACTGGAGGTTCATCACAGTTTAAGTTGCTTTTCAGGTGTAGATTCCCTTCTTTTTAATTATTCATTCATTCATTGTAAATATTAACTTACGATTCTTCGTGTTCACCACAGCTAACTCGATCTTCTGGCCGTGAGTTCCCCTGTCTCGCCATGTGAAAAAGAAAACATTTTCTAGCACATCGTGTCGTATTAAAAGCCCTATAGACATGCGAGCTCTGCTGGATAAAACAAGAAAACATCTATGTTTTCCACAGCAGGATACAGACTGCAGTTAATGCCTCACAGGGGAACTCTGCAACCAGATGGAGCCGATCCCACACAAAGCATTATGAAAAGATTGAGAGAGGAGGGTGGCAATTTTCTTGGCAATTTTCCACTCTTAGATTTATTGTGAGGTTGATTAACATGAGGCAGCACATCTCCATGTTCACACGGGTTGTACAGCAGGAGCCACTGGACAGTACTTTGGAGTAGTAAGACCATTTCTGGATTGGGTTTGGTAGTAACAACAGGGTTATAAGGTTTATTGTTTCCTGTGGGTTGGTTTAGAGATCAAAGTGGAGAGAGAGAAGTTGGTGCCTACAGACTCTATAAAGGTGTCCTGGACTGTTTGCTCAGCGTTTTTATTCCTGAGGCCTTTCTAATATTAGAGCAGCCTCAGGCTACTTCCACAGAACACTATCCCATTTTCACATGTTGCCATAATACAAGATTGATGTGCTGTGTCTTTGGCTTCAGGGCAAGTTATGAGCCCAGGATGTCTCCTACAATGCACAGACAGGTGCTGACAGGCTGTTTTAAGACAATTTGTGGGTAATGGTCAGGTCAAAGCCCAACATTGGATTTGTCGGTGCGCCTTTCAACAAGCTCTTGATGGTACTTCTTGTCAACGGGGGGCACAAAGGTGAAGGCAGCACTATGAAATGAGATCGTTTGTACAAACTTCTATTTTTCACTGTTTGAGCCTGAGGCTGAGTGCTGCCATTCACTTTACTTTCCACTTCTTCCTCACACATTTTCTCATCTGTAATTGCATTGCAGCTCATCAAAGGTGGTGGATAATGCCCTTTAAAAAAATGGTATGGTGTCTTTGTTTAGATGCTTTGAACCCACATTTAAAAGTAGCTCAAAAGGTATTTCTAAATATGAAAAAAACAGATCTATGCCGTTTACACTGACAAAATCATCCAAGGCCAGAGGAGAAATTATAGTATGAAGGTGGTAAAGCCTTTTCTTCTTTTAAAATGGTACAACTTTGTGTAAAATGCTTAGTGTTTGGGAGTAAACAGAGGTGACTGAGGCAGCTGTTCTTCTGGTTCCAGCGTACACCCAGATTCAGCCTCATTCGCTGGTTCAGCACAAACAGCAGCAGTTCGTGGTCCAGCAGAGCCAAGGTTCCCAAAGGACGACAGGCCAGCTGCTGCAGACCGCCTCCATTCAGCCGTCACAGCATTCCGTGCCTGTTCTACCCAAACCTGCGCCTCATCAGCCCTCCACTCCCAGCCAGCAGGCCACCATCTTCCACTCCACCCTCAGCCACCAAGCTCTTCACTCCTCACTCAGCCAAGCCAAAGCTCAGCCGGTCCAACTCACTGCCATCAACCTGCAAATACAGCCAGCCGTACGTAATTTGGATATCTTCTACTAGTTACTGTCGGTACATTTCTTTTCTGCCTCGTGTGAAAGGATGAGAAAAGGTTTTCCCCATCATGAATGTACAATTGTGCTAAAACTCAAATTAGGAAAGACCTCAGCAATCAACTTAAAGAAGCAATTGTTGTTGTCCATCAATCTGGGAACGGTTATGAGGCAATATCCAAATAATTTGAAATCTGTGATATTTTGTACATTTGAGGTTTAAAACTATTTTAAAAACTATTGACCAGATCATCTCATTATTTCCTGGTTTGTAAAACTCAAGAGTAAAAGAAAATTACTTATTTTTACCATGATTGGACATCTAATAATTAGGTTTTCTAATAACACTTCTGAATGTAAAAAAAACCCTACTTGTAACTTAACACAAATGGCTAATTTTCTTGTCTTCGTTATAACTCTGGATGTACCGTTATCAGGGTTCTACGCAGTCTGGAGCATCATGAAGGATGGAGTTTGATTTGAGTGTTTTCTAAGTCTGGATTGTATTGAAAAAAGAATAGGAGTTTAGATGAACTTTTGTTTCCAGATTTACCCCATTGTTTGTCTTCCTTCCTTCCTTGCTTATGTCTGCCTTCTGTCTTCCTTACTGCCCCCCCATCTGTCCTTTCTCACTTCCGTCTTTGTTCCTTGTCCTTCCCCTTTTCTGTTCCTCATTGTGTTCGTCCTTCCTTCTCTCATTTCTTCCTGCTATACCTTCCTTTTTTCTCCTGTCCTTACATGTGCCTTTTCATCATTTTGTCCTTCATTCTGAGTCATTCCCTTCTTATGTCCCTCTTCATGTCATTCCTTCTTCACTTTCCTCTTTTTCCTTTCTTCCTAGTGTTTCTCCACCATTCTGTCTCTGTCTTCCCTTTGACTTTTTCTTGTGCATTTCTAACTGTTCTTCATTCCTTCCCTGTTGCCTTCCTTCCCTCCCCTCCTTTTATATGGAACCAGCCTAATGTAGAAATGTCTGCCATAAATTCATGGGGAATCTGTGTATTTATATTAAAAATGGACAGGAAACTATGAAATTTTTACATGAAAGATGTGGAGGAGTCCCGTGTTATGGCAAATATCTCTCTCACAGTGATGTCATGAATTAGCCACTGTAGGTAAGCCTAATAATCCACATTCATTTCTGAAGTAATACTTTTGTTGTGCAGAGCCTTTTGTCTTGAAAATATCCTAAAATAAATTATTTAAGAGAGCTAACAAGAGAAACAAAAGCTGCTGTTGCTACATCACACAGAGGCTGCATTTCTCCTTCAAGATACACATGTAGGGAAAAAACACTGGAATGTCTCTCATGTGTCTTTAGACTCTTGCTGCAATATTTTCCCTCAGGATAATTAGTTTTCAGACACTGACATTAAAAATCCATAAACTTTGAAGCTAATAAGTTTCTTAGATTTCTGTTCTCACACATCTGCCCATTTTTGTTCTGCTTCTTTTAGACCCCACGACCTGTACAGGACAGTAAAGATAAGCCAACCTCGTTAGTAGTAAGAGAGACAAGTCAGACCCCATCAGTTCAACAACAGCAGCAGCAGCGACCTGCATCTTCTCCATCACAGCCCTGTAAGCCTGGAGAGCAGCCCAAGGTTAACACTTCCACCCCGCCTGTTCCAGTACAAGGTAAACACAGGATTCAGTAAGATGGCTACAACTCGGTGGTGCATTTATTCTGGATTAACTCATTCCTTAGTAAGCTGCTACTCTGCCTCCGAAGCTCCAACTTTTAAAAGGTTTTCAGTTTAAGACGATTCTCTTTTAATTTTGTGCATGTTTCATTACATTTAGGTTAAAAAGGGTAATGGAGTTTTTTTTTTTTAGTTTTACTTAATTACATTTTTTTAATGAATCATTTAGAACGTCAAGATTTTATAGTACTGCTGTTCTCCAAATATGAGCCCAGATTTCACTTTCACAAATATTTCATAATGCAATATGGACATTGCTGACCACTGTAATGGTAGACCTGTGTGGCATGAAAAACATTTCAGGACAGTACTTTTATGAATCCCAGAAAAGCAAATCCGCATCCTAAAGTTCGGAGGTTAATTCAGCTTTTTAAGAAGACCATAGGGAGTTGATTGCTTGAATCAGTGTTAGTAAATTTTGCAATAAGTTTTCCTGTCTCTGACTAATGTGTGTAAAATCAAAAGAGCTGCATGTATAATTCAGTTAATCACTTTTAGCTGCTTTTACCCAGAAACCTCCAGAAATTATACTTTAGCAGCCCAAAAAAAGTTCCTGCAGTGTTGGTGTTGCTTCATTTTGTGCTTAATGTGTACGTTTTGTTTTTTTAGATGGATGATTCAGATATAGCGTTCAGTGGCCAGTAGTGCTGCAGTCAAGTAGCTAAACTTTATTTCTTAGACACGGTATTATAAACTGGGCCAAGATGATGTTTATTGCCAAGCGAAACCTGATTTAAAACTCATGAAGAAATAAAAACCTTGAGGGAGGAGAGTATTTTTAAAGTCACATGTTTATCTGCAAACCTCATTCAGCCTGGTTTTATCATTAGAATCAGCTTTCTATCAGAAATAGAGTTGGCTTCATTATAGAATGGTGTGAAAAGACTTTCTATGTGTCAATGCCAATCCATGTTAAAAATAGAATGAATACTTTGAATTAGGGATTGAGCACTATATCATGTAGTCTTACTATGTGTTAATATTACAAACGACTCTTTGAAATGCAGTATATGTTTCGTTATCATGTCATGAATGCACATATGCATGCTGCTTTAACATTATGAATGGAGTCTTACTGTAACAGATGCTCAGACCTGACAAAAATGATGCAAAAATGGTGAAAACAATAACGATCAAAACCATATTATCACAATCCAGTCTGGCAGTATTGTGCAGCCGTACTTTTGAGTATTGGTTTACTCAGTGGTGGGCACCGACCCTGCTAATCCACTAACAGCTTAACCAATCATTTGTTCAGCAAATTCGCGTTTTTGTTAACTTTCAAAACTGTTAGCGGACCGTTTATCTTCCGTTTCAATTGGGTTTCGCTAACTTTAAGCCTGCTAACAGAATCCACAAGTTTGTTTCTTTCTGTTGAGGGTCTGCCGGAAGAGTCCATTAAGAAGGCCCACGTGTCGACAGAACAGTGACGTGGGGACCCGTCCTCAGCGTTCCGAATCCCTGAGATACTGATGAGAAAAACCAGCCGCGTTGTCCGTCGCCTATCAGACCCTCAGTTCAGTAGATTTTTTTTTTTATTATTATTTTAAGAGTTGTGTTTTTTTTTTTTTTACACACTCCGTGCATCTCTCTTTTCACACCCACACAAGTGTTCTTCTTCTTCTTCTTAGGTTTATTGAGAGTTGGCAAACAGCGTTAGTTGTGCATTGCTGCCACCTTCTGAATTGGAGTAAAGTGCGTAATTACTGCGGAGTTCGTGCCATGGCAGAGTGGAGACGGATGCTGTGGAAATTACACGGTTGTCTCACCAGCCTAATTTCACATTGTTGGTCGACTTGTCTTAGCGGTTAGTTGTGAGCGCTACCTTCCACTATATATATATATATATATATATATATATATATATATATATATATATATATATATATATATACAGGTCCTTCTCAAAATATTAGCATATTGTGATAAAGTTCATTATTTTCCATAATGTCATGATGAAAATTTAACATTCATATATTTTAGATTCATTGCACACTAACTGAAATATTTCAGGTCTTTTATTGTCTTAATACGGATGATTTTGGCGAACCTAATATTTTCAGCTGTGCCTGCCACTGAGGTCAAATGTGAAGTGGTGGTTTGTGGAGAAGAGATGGCTGTTATCTGGAATTACAGCTTGAGTTTACATCACTAAAATTACTGTGAAGTAAAGAATTTACACATTTGAAGTGTTTTTCTGAAGTTTTTTTTTTTTTTTTTTTTTTTTTTAACTCTGAGTTAATATGAAGTTCCAGCTGATAATTTTTCAAGTTGCATTTTAAAGTTTCTAGAAGTTGATAGAAAGCACATTCAAAGCTTTTTGGGACTCCAATAACAGCTGTAGTTACTCATGTGGCCTGTTGGGAAAATGCATTGCCGACTTTTGATTTAAACGTGAGGACTGTGGTGTTATTTTGTGGAGGAACTTTAGGTTATACGCCTGATTAATGATATGTTGAAGGTGACATTTCCAGTTGTTGAGTCTGGATCTGAAGGCTGTTTGCTCGGTGGAAAAATGTTGATCTGCAGCTTGAACTGAACTATGCAGCGGCTCCTGCGGGGCTCTGTGGGAGGAAACGGAGGAGGCGGGTCCTCCTTTCACAGGCTGTTCATAGGCGGGTGTGAAGAAGCGCCGCTGCAGCTTCAAGTCGCTCTCAGTCTCTGCAGCTGCCCTGCGTATTGCTCTGAGTCGGATCATTAGAACAACAAACAAACCAAACAGCACATGTTTTCCGTCTGAACAGCGCGGTAAGAAAACTCATCTGATTCAGCGCGACGAGGCATGTCGGCTCAATGTTTGCTTTCTTTTGTGTGGCTTTTTATCCGATAAACAGTTTTTATCAGCATGGCTCAAATGTTAGGAGATAGCTGCGCACTTATTGTTCAGTATTGACTGGTGAATACTTTTAAAAGTTCACTTTTGACCGTCGGAAGCCACATTTTAATCAGCAGGCAGGTGGATCTGATTGTTCATGTTAGTTTTGACCGTTATACTAAATATACACATGACATTACTGATGGTTAATCAAAAACGTCAATGGCAACAAAATGATGTCATTTATATGAATACCAGATATCCCCGCTTTCCTTGAAAGTTCAGACGTTTTTACCTCCAAATACAAGATCCCTGTTAATTATTTTGGTCATATTTTATTCACACAGGATCAGGAATTGCTTATAGCTTCTAAATAGCCACTGTGGTCTTTATTAAAGTAGAAAACTTAAACATTCAATAAATATTCAGGTGCACATCTTCAAAATGAATATATTTAGCGTTTCTTCTCAATTTGCTACATTTAATACTGAGAAATTATTATTTACATTCCTTAGCTGGTTAAAAAAGAAATGTTCATTGCTAGATGGCAGTCCAAATGTCAAATGTGTTCCAGTGAGAGCATACCAAACCAACTTGAATGTGCTTTGGTGCTCTTTAAAATCTGTCACATCCATCATCAGCCGATGTTTTTTCCAAGTCTAACCCAGTTTAAACAGACATTTCTCTGCTGTTTCATCTTAAACGTATTTGATGTCCTTTTCTTGCTTAGGAGTAGGCTCGGTCAAGAGGCCAAGCACAACACCTGGGACCCCACCTCCAGCCATGACCTCCGGAAATGAGAGTGAGGCGCCCACCGTGACGGGCAGCGCGCCGCAAAATGGAGAGAACAAACCGCCGCAGGCCATAGTCAAGCCCCAGGTCCTCACACATGTCATCGAAGGCTTCGTCATCCAGGAGGGAGCAGAGCCGTTCCCTGTATGTGTAAGTGCCCCAACCTCAGACTTACTGGCAGAGAAACACGGTAAACAACCAAGAGTCGGCACGCTCTCCAGTGTACATGCCTGCAGGGAGCTGTCAGCAGGCAAACACAAACCCTCTGTTGGTGCTTGTAGTGACAGCTCACAGTGCCTGCTTTAATCAGTCTTTAATTAAAGAGAGATGGGGTTTGTGTTGGTGACAGAATGCAGATGGATGGAGATGAATAAGTTTCACTGCCTGCACTTTTTGCTTCCTATTAAGATGTCAGAATTCTTCCCTAATTTTCCCATGTACTTCAAAGTTAATGCTTTGTCGTTTTTAATTGCTGAATTTATCGGTATGTCTGAGTATATCACAAAATGTAATCTTTTTAACTCGTTTAAAAAGTGTAAATTCTGTAGGACGGTGATTCAATGACTTCACCGTCTGTGCCTCCTACTGGACAGTTGCTGTACTAAAATAACAGGCATTTACACCAAGGTCAAATTTATATTTATTTATTTATTTTTACTTGATTAAATGACTCAAATAAAATGTTAAAATATTCAAACACTCAGCCTGCACAGTAATAAAAGAAAACGTACAAGCTGCTCTGAGCATCAGGATACAAGTCACTGTACCATTGGCTTTACTGTTGAGATGGCAACAGGTGCATTTTAATAAATTAGAATATAAATTAAAAGTTAATTTATTTTAGTAAGAAAGGGAAACTTATACACTGCTTAAAAAAATAAAGGGAACACTTAAACAACACAATATAACTCCAAGTAAATCAAACTTCTGTGAAATCAAACTGTCCACTTAGGAAGCAACACTGATTGACAATCAATTTCACATGATGTTGTACAAATAGAAAAGACAACAGGGAGAAAATCTTTGGCGATTAGCAAGACACACTCAATAAAGGAGTGGTTCTGCAGGTGGGGACCATAGACCACCTCTCAGTACCGATGCTTTCTGGCTGATGTTTTGGTCACTTTTGAATGTTGGTGGTGCTTTCACACTCGTGGTAGCATGAGACGGACTCTACAACCCACACAAGTGGCTCAGGTAGTGCAGCTCATCCAGGATGGCACATCAATGCGAGCTGTGGCAAGAAGGTTTGCTGTGTGTGTCAGCCTAGTGTCCAGAGCCTGGAGGCGCTACCAGGAGGAGGATGGTATGAGGGCCCGACGTCCACAAATGGGGGTTGTGCTCACAGCCCAACACCGTGCAGGACGCTTGGCATTTGCCAGAGAACAACAGGATTGACAAATTCGCCACTGGCGTCTTGTGCTCTTCACAGATGAAAGCAGGTTCACACTGAGCACATGTGACAGATGTGACAGAGTCTGGAGACACCGTGGTGAGCGATCTGCTGCCTGCAACATCCTTCAGCATGACCGGTTTGGCAGTGGGTCAGTAATGGTGTGGGGTGGCATTTCTTTGGAGGCCTGCATGGCCCTCCATGTGCTCGCCAGAGGTAGCCTGACTGCCATTAGGTACCGAGATGAGATCCTCAGACCCCTTGTGAGACCATATGCTAGTGCGGTTGGCCCTGGGTTCCTCCTAATGCAGGACAATGCTAGACCTCATGTGGCTGGAGTGTGTCAGCAGTTCCTGCAAGATGAAGACATTGAAGCTATGGACTGGCCTGCCTGTTCCCCAGACCTGAATCTGATTGAGCACATCTGGGACATCATGTCTCGCTCCATCCACCAACGTCACGTTGCACCACAGACTGTCCAGGAGCTGACGGATGCTTTAGTCCAGGTCTGGGAGGAGATCCCTCAGGAGACCATCCACCGTCTCATCAGGAACATGCCCAGGTGTTGTAGGGAGGTCATACAGACACGTGGAGGTCACACACAATACTGAGCCTCATTTTGACTTGTTGTAAGGACATTACATCAAAGTTGGATCAGCCTGTAGTGTGTTTTTCCACTTTAATTTTGTGTGTGACTCCAAATCCAGGCCTCCATTGGTTCATAAATTGGATTTCCATTGATGATTTTTGTGTGATTTTGTTGTCAACACATTCAACTTTGTACAGAAAAAAGTATTCAATGAGAATATTTCATTCATTCAGATCTGGGGTGTGTTATTTGAATGTTCCTTTTATTTTTTTTGAGCAGTGTATAATATACATTCATTTCACATGGTGTCAGTTCATGCATTTATTTCCCTTAATTTTATGGGTTGTAGAAAAAGAAAAATAGTTTCTCAGATAATAAGGCATTTGCATCAGACCAATAAAAAGGTATTTATAAGACAGATATTTTGGCCTACTGAAAACCAGGTCCATGCATATATATATATATATATATATATATATATATATATATATATATATATATATATATATATATATATATATATATATATATTAATCCTGAAGGGAAATTAAATAATATTCAATACCTGATTGTGGCTCCTTTTGCAATGGCTACAGGTCATTCTCAAAATATTAGCATATTGTGATAAAGTTCATTATTCTCCATAATGTCATGATGAAAATTTAACATTCATATATTTTAGATTCATTGCACACTAACTGAAACATTTCAGGTCTTTTATTGTCTTAATACGGATGATTTTGGCATACAGCTCATGAAAACCCAAAATTCTTATCTCACAAAATTAGCATATTTCATCCGACCAATAAAAGAAAAGTGTTTTTAATACAAAAAACGTCAACCTTCAAATAATCATGTACAGTTATGCACTCAATACTTGGTCGGGAATCCTTTGGCAGAAATGACTGCTTCAATGCGGCGTGGCATGGAGGCAATCAGTCTGTGGCACTGCTGAGGTCTTATGGAGGCCCAGGATGCTTCGATAGCGGCCTTTAGCTCATCCAGAGTGTTGGGTCTTGAGTCTCTCAACGTTCTCTTCACAATATCCCACAGATTCTCTATGGGGTTCAGGTCAGGAGAGTTGGCAGGCCAATTGAGCACAGTGATACCATGGTCAGTAAACCATTTACCAGTGGTTTTGGCACTGTGAGCAGGTGCCAGGTCGTGCTGAAAAATGAAATCTTCATCTCCATAAAGCTTTTCAGCAGATGGAAGCATGAAGTGCTCCAAAATCTCCTGATAGCTAGCTGCATTGACCCTGCCCTTGATAAAACACAGTGGACCAACACCAGCAGCTGACACGGCACCCCAGACCATCACTGACTGTGGGTACTTGACACTGGACTTCTGGCATTTTGGCATTTCCTTCTCCCCTGTCTTCCTCCAGACTCTGGCACCTTGATTTCCGAATGACATGCAGAATTTGCTTTCATCCGAAAAAAGTACTTTGGACCACTGAGCAACAGTCCAGTGCTGCTTCTCTGTAGCCCAGGTCAGGCGCTTCTGCCGCTGTTTCTGGTTCAAAAGTGGCTTGACCTGGGGAATGCGGCACCTGTAGCCCATTTCCTGCACACTCCTGTGCACGGTGGCTCTGGATGTTTCTACTCCAGACTCAGTCCACTGCTTCCGCAGGTCCCCCAAGGTCTGGAATCGGCCCTTCTCCACAATCTTCATCAGGGTCCGGTCACCTCTTCTTGTTGTGCAGCGTTTTCTGCCACACTTTTTCCTTCCCACAGACTTCCCACTGAGGTACCTTGATACAGCACTCTGGGAACAGCCTATTCATTCAGAAATTTCTTTCTGTGTCTTACCCTCTTGCTTGAGGGTGTCAATAGTGGCCTTCTGGACAGAAGTCAGGTCGGCAGTCTTACCCATGATTGGGGTTTTGAGTGATGAACCAGGCTGGGAGTTTTAAAGGCCTCAGGAATCTTTTGCAGGTGTTTAGAGTTAACTCGTTGATTCAGATGATTAGGTTCATAGCTCGTTTAGAGACCCTTTTAATGATATGCTAATTTTGTGAGATAGGAATTTTGGGTTTTCATGAGCTGTATGCCAAAATCATCCGTATTAAGACAATAAAAGACCTGAAATATTTCAGTTAGTGTGCAATGAATCTAAAATATATGAATGTTAAATTTTCATCATGACATTATGGAAAATAATGAACTTTATCACAATATGCTAATATTTTGAGAAGGACCTGTACTGCGTCATGGCAGCAGGGCAGGGAGGCGATCAGTCTATATCACTCCTGAGAAGTTAAGGAAGCTCATTTTCATTATTGGCTCTAGCGGGTCTCATCTTCCTCTTGACAACATAGAATCTCTATGAGGTTTGGGTCAGGTGGGTTTGGTCAATCAAGCACACTGATATGGTCATTAAAGCAGGTGTTTGTAGGTTCCAAGTCCTGCTGGAAAATGGAGATGGCATCTCCATAAAGCTTGTCAGAGGGAAGTATGAAGTGCTCTTAAATTCCACAGACTCTGCATCCTTGATTACCAATTGAAATGCAACATTTATATTCATTTGAAAAAATTGACTTTGGATCATTGAGGTCACAGTAATTCTGTGAATTATTCTTCTTGTTATTCAGCAATCTTCCCTATGATTGTGTAGACCATAACATTTCTGTTAACATTTCATATTAACAGAAATGAATGCTTAATAGATTTGATGAAAAAGAATTTCACTTTTTAAAAATAATATACTATCGACATAATATACTTTAACTATATTTATTGAGATGCAGTGTATTTGGAAAATGCAGTTCTTGATGTTTTTTTGTTTTTGTTTTTTTAAATCTTTTGACTCCAGGTAGAGCGTCTGCCAATTCTCATCGACAGCCCAAAGAAACTGGATCATCAGTTGTCCTCAGACCCAGACAAAACTCCTGTCAGCAATGCAGCGAACAGCGACTCTGAGCCCGAGGACATGAACCAACCAGGTGAGACCTAACAGATTAAAGTCAAACAGTTTGTCCACTATATTTGTGTCGGTTCATCCTGTTATAGCAGTGGATTATCCCACTCTCTTCTCCCACGTTTCCTGCTTACATCTTCAACAAAGGGGTAACATTTGTGAAATCAGGCGTCCAAGATCCATTTTCCAGGCACTCTTTTCCCAACACACTGGAGTCATGCCTCCACTGCATATATCTGGGGCAGAAGGAAAGAATGTGTAAAATGTTGTATTATTTACATCATCTACACCTTTTTTTATATTTAATGTTTTGAACACAAATATTATACGATTTCAGGTTTTCCAGTTTTATGTTGTTTGAATCCAAGCATCACTTTTTAGACTAAATATTTCCTTTAAACTGTTGGTTTTAGTGTCTCATGCTTTTACTGCGTCTGCCCGCACAGAAAAAGAAGAACCCAAGCTGACCTGCGAGTTCTGCGGCTGGGTGGACTTTGCATACACCTTCAAGGGATCAAAAAGGTTCTGCTCTGTGGTTTGTGCAAAAAGGCAAGTTAGCTAAATGTTTACATTGCTTCATTGATTTATAAACTCTCACCAGATATTTCCTACACTTATAACCTTTTTTTTTCTCACTGTCTGACACCAAATCTGAGTAAAGTATAGATTGTTTTACTTTTCTCAAATTCTGAAGTTTACATATAATAAGGTTACCCTGTCTTTAAACAAAATACGAAATCCCAGATGATGTCATAGGTTTATAATGTTCTGATTTAAGTTTAATGAAGACACTCCTACTTCCCTGTGTGACATCATAGAAACATCAAAAGAAATCAAAGTACCAGAAGGAGAACTGTGGACCTCCACAAGTCTGGTTGTGTCGTCTGGTTTGGTGTGAAACGCTCGTATTAACTCCAGAACATACGAGACTGCGGAACGAGGGTTCTAACCTTGGGATGGATGTGATCATTATAAGGGATTCATAGTTCAGGTTAAAGAATTTCTGTGACTTACCCATCTATTCCAAAAATCCCTTTTCAATGGTTCAAATTTTCTGAGAAACAGATTTTTGGGTGTTCATAAACTGTAAGTCTTAAGACTCAAAATTAACAGAAATAAATATATGATAAACACAAGTTTCACTTTTTAAAAATAATATACTAAGAACAATTAGCTTTTTGATTATATGTATTGAGATGCAGATGTGTTTGACAACAGAGCCAGATTATATGATTACTGACCACTATGAACTACAAGGGATTCATAGTGGTTATGGGTTTTGGACTACCTTCCGAGGTGATTCAGGGGTGTAATATTGTTGGGATGACTTCAACCCCCCATTCTGTGTCAGGGCCTTACAGTTGATCGCCAGGCATAAAGAACATGTAGACAACAAAACAAAAGGAAGATGTGAAAGGGGCTTCAGTTACAGCAAGTTATTGTAAAATGTTTGTGGAAGGATACCTGAAATGTTAAATACTTCATATAGTTTAAATGGCAATAATTCTATGTACTAAGCAAATGTATGTAAAGTTCAGATTTGGATAAAAGTTTAAAAGGATTCTGACTTTTAGCAAATAGAAATTTTCTTGATAATCGTAGTCGAGCTAAAACAGGAAAAGTTTAGTCTGATTAAATGTCAGGCAGTGAGAAAGTGTTTTTGTTATGCAGTGTATAGAAAGTATGTTCTTTCAGCTTTATATTAGGAGACACCTTATTAAGCTGGAGGTTCTGTCTGAGCAGGTACAACGTGGGCTGCACAAAACGGGTTGGACTTTTCCGTCCAGAGAAGAACAAAACAACAAATCGCTGGCGTAAAAGATCTCATGGCCGCTCCAGTATAGAAGCTAAGAAGCAGGTAAAGAGGCTCATAAGTGCATGTTTTGTTTTTTTTCCCTCATAAACCTTATAACTCTGTACACAACATGTTCTATAGCCTTTCACTTTTCACACCTTTATTGAATTAATGAACTTCAGATAATTTGTGTCAACCTGATTGTCTTCCTGTCTTTATGGGTCGTTAACTGTTCTGCGATCCAAAGCAACCTTTATTGGTTGCCCTGAAAAGGGCAGAATTACTTGGGATTTTCTGCCCACATCTTGTATAGAGTATAAAGAACTGAGTGGACCCAAGTAAAGAGTTCAGAACCCTCCAAAAATGTTTACTTGACATAACTTGTTTTGTATCATTCTCAGTGTTTAATCCTCAACATCAGGTGTAGGAGATGCTTATTTCTCATGTAGTCAGTGAACTTTATCACTTGATGTCTCTCATGATCATTTTTGTTCTTCTCAGAAAATGTCGCCGTCACCACAGCAGGCACAGGGAGGCTCTATATCCTCGCCGCATGCCTCTCAGCCCAGTCAGGAGGAGTCCAGCCCTTGTTCAGACATGTCCAGCTATGAAGAGCCACCATCTCCCCTGTCGGCAGCCAGCTCAGGACCCGGCGCTCCCGCTCCAGCCTCAGCCCAGGTCCCCGCCCACCGGCAACCAAGCAGGTCCTCAGAACTAGAGGGCTGCGACGGGAGAGATGCACCCTCCCTCGACGAGCGCTTCTTACCCAACGACCCGGGCAACTGGAACGTAGAGGAGGTTTACGAATTCATCCGTTCTCTGCCAGGTTGGTGTTTAAGCAGGGAGATTCAGAAAGTTCTGCATTCAGGAATCATGTTTTATTGCCTTTCTCTGCTGTCTGGCACAGGTTGTCAGGAGATCGCCGACGAGTTTCGCTCTCAGGAGATCGATGGACAGGCGTTGCTCCTGTTGAAGGAGGACCACCTAATGAGCACTATGAACATTAAGCTGGGACCTGCGCTCAAGATCTTTGCACGCATCAACATGCTCAAAGACTCATAGCAGAAATTGTGTGAATTGAGCTGATAGCACTAGCAGCACACAGCACTGATTGCACTGCGACGCAGTCTTCTCAGCACTACTGGACTGCTTCCTCCACCAACAGAAAAAAGCTGATCTGCATCTTTATCATCAGTTCTCATGTTATAACATGAGCGTTACTACTTCATGTTTTTGCAGGTGTGAATACAGACAGAAATTATACGCATTCGCCACACTGGGTCATTTTGTGCTCATATTTTGAAAGATGTTGTGGTTTATCGTCGTGTCTTGCTCCTCCTCCAACAATCTGCCTAGCATTTCTAATGTGCCGTCAGGAAGCTGAAAAGTGCCAGTTAATCTGTATGACAAAAAAAAAACCCACATTTATTAGCCCATCATTTAGCATCTTCTTTATTTGCAAAATTATGATTTTGCTCATGAGAAAGAAACCCAGTTTCCAAAGGAAAACCGAGCTGTAAGAGCAAGCAGTGCTGGTGTGTTCTACCTGTTCAGTGGTGCCTGGGTCTGCTCACACTGCAACACAATCTGCCCTTATTTGAGGCATTCTGATTAGCACGAGTGATGTCTGAATTTATTATGTTATTCATGTTTTTGTACAGTTTTGTTGGTGTGTGAAAGAAAGAGGCGGCTGTGAGTACAGAAGATTGCATTCAGTAATTGGCGTTTTTATTCAGCAGAGGCTCCTTTCTGCCTTTCCTAACAATAAGACCCCCACAGCTATCAAAGAGCAAAGCTCGAATGAATGCAGAGAAAACGATTCAAGGAGCCTCTTTTGTGCCAATTTTCTTTTCAGTCTCTAGTTTTCTCTGTAGATTTAAACTACTTACAAATTATCTACTTCAGAATGATTAACTAAAATATGACATTGATTTTCTGACTCAGGTTTAAAAGACACTAATTTATACAAGGAACAAAATGGGTTTGCTGCTCTCTCGACAACCTGACTGTTTGCTCTTGTTTTCTGTCATCCTTATGCACAATATGTTGTGGTGTGCAATTGTTAAACAATGCAAGTTTGTCCATGTATATCAGATCATTTGAGGGAAAGCTTGGAACTATTCTTTCTATAACTTATTTTTACTTTAAAAGAGAATTTTAATTTAGGTTAAAATTTTGATATATGCAAATTTATAAAATACCATTGGTGTTGGAGTTCATTTATTTCATGGTTTTTTTTTATTTTACAAAAAAGACTAATTGTTTTCTCTGTGTGATAGTGAACTTTTTTAGATGATTCTTCGTCAAATGCTTGTATTTATGAAAAGTTTGTTACACATTTTGCAGTTATAAATAATTTGCAGAAGAGTTTTGTCTTGGTTTGCTTTTTAATGTTTGTATGAGTTTTTAAATTATTTCTGCAATGATTAGGTGCATTTTTATCTAATTATAAGGTTGATTTATTTTAGTAATAAGTAAACATACACAAAGAGATTACTTTCAAGACCTTATTTCTGTTCATTTTGATATTCATGGTTGACTGCTAATTAACACCCAAAATTCACTTTCTCATAAAAGTGTGGGATTCAATTTTAAGTAAAACATAATAAATTAAACAAGACAAATGTTATGGCCCACAAGATCATGGGGACGACCGCTGTCGAGGGTTAACAATAAAAAGTAATTGGGATAGAAGTTGTTCAGCGCTTTATCCAAGCACATTAAATGGAAAGTTCAGTGGAAGGAGAAAGTGGAAGAAAAATGCACAACTAACGGGGATAACCACAGCCTTGAGAGGATTGTGGAGCAAAGCCCGTTCAAGAGTTTGGGGGAGATTAAAAAGGTGTGGGTCGGAGTGTTTTTTAAGAGCCACTAGACACATACAACAGACATGTCTAGGACATGGGCTAAAACTGTCGGAAGTGTTGTTCTTGAGTTAAGGAGAAAAAGGACCAGGCAGCTGCTCAGTTGAGCAGCATTTCATTTAGAAATCAAGGTCCCAGCATCTGAAGGAAAAGTGGAGCGGCACAAAATCCAAGTTGATTGAGGTCCAGTCTGATGTTTCCACAATCAGCGATTCGAGGAGCCATGTCATCTGCTGTTGGTCCTTTGTGTTATGGAGTTTAAACAAAAATTCAACATGGAAGACTCACCATCACCTCCAGCTTCATCTATTTACTCCTCAATGCGGCTCTGCTCCACCAATCAGCGTCAAGTCTGCATTTCTCCCCCGGCCAATCATCCTTCAAGGCTCCGCTTTAAAAGATCTTCATCCGCAAAACCCTCCATTCTGCCGCTGAACTTTGACCCTCCTCCACCCCATCTCCACAATTTGGCTTCCAAACTCTTTCCAAATCTCCTCAGGCCTCCACTCCACCATCAGAATCAGATCCCCAGGAGGGGAAGACATCTCTAAATCTAACCTTAAGATGTTCATTCAGGCGCATGTCATTCTCAGCATTCACGTGTTCCACTGGGGTCCGAGCACCAAAGTAATAAACATTCACTGATAAACTTTTCTAATTGCATCCCTGTCTTCTCTTTGTGAGTCTGTCCAGGTTGAATTATCAAGTCCAAAGTCAACAGAACCATCAACCAGAAAATTTTACAGCACTTCATGGTTCACTCTGCTGACAAGCTTGTTAGAGATGCTGATTCTATTTTCTGGCCGAACGGGCCACCACTGCAAAAGTAACAGTACCTGCTTTAATGACCATAGTACCAAAGTGCTTAACAGGACAGCAAAGTCACCTACTCTAAAACCCAAAGAGAACCTGTGGAGTATTGTTAAGAAGATGAGACTCCAGAGGTGACAGTGTAGATGAAGAAAAGGCTTCTTAAGGCAACCTGGGTTTCTTTAACCCCTCTGCAGAGCCACGTGCTGATCACCTCCATGTCACACTGCATGAATGCAGTAATTCATGCTAAGGAGCTCCGACCAAGTATTACGTAGCATACACTGACAAGCTTTTCAGTAGGCCCACATTTATTAAATAAAAAATATATTATTTTGATGTAAATATCTGATTTTCTGTGAACCAGAATTTTGGTTTGTCATTATTTTTTAGTCATCACCAAAATTAACAGAATGTAACACTTTGTGTGAAATGAATCTGAAAGAATATTACTTTTTTTTTTTTTTTTACCGAATAACTGAAATAAATAAACGTTTTAGGATTTTCTAATTTACTGATACATCTCTGAAACTGAATCGCATTGTGACGATAAAACTTCACCCGGACTCTTTCACTCGGCCGATGTTTCTCCAAACTGGGGCTTGGCTTGAAACACGACATTTCTGGTTAACTAGTGCTTGTTTTATACAAAAAAAAAGAGTTTAAACAAAAGGATCTACCGCTTTCCGTTTTGTTTCCACAGTGTTTCAAAGAAAAAAACAGGACGAGGCGGGTTTATTACAACAGAGTGAAAAGCAGCAGCAGGAAGTTACAGGACAGACACGCCCTCTGTTTTGATTTGAGATTGGACAAAACTAAAAAAAAGTTACGCATTTCTAAGGCTTGTCTTACTAAAATAAATACATGTCAGCCATTAACATATTATAAACCTTTGTGTTTTGTTCCAAACCGAACCATGCATATAGGTTAAAATAATGTCGGACCGCAAACAAGGTGTTTTTAGGGCCCGGTGTCTCGACTGGAATGGTTTAGTCCAGGTTTGAACTTGAACGTTGACGCAGACGTCATTTAAACGGCTGATAGATTCACTGTCTGTCAGACGTTTCACTTCTCAAGTCATTTAAAAATCAACACCTGGTGAGTTAACTACTAAAACCTTTAAATATTAAGTACATTTAGTATTTAAACTGTGTCTTTCTTTATATTTCAATATGTTAATTTACTTGGGAAATCTGGGAAATTTGAAGGGTTAAAGTAGACTGGCTGTCTTGGATTTAGAAATTTACAAAATAAAAAGTTAGTTGGTTAATGGTTAAGATGTTACCATTGTGCTATTTTTTTTACCTTGTCAGAAATATTGAGTTTTGCGAACTTTGCAGCTTGTCTTTCTAACTCTGTTTTCTAATTAAGGTGCTGACTAATCATTTACATGTTATTAATTTAATATAAAGAGTTTAGAAACTATTTTGCTAACCTGATTTTAGTATATAAGCCTACAGATCAGCACAGGTAAAGCTGTGAACACATACTCTTATCAGACTAATTAGAAGTCTAAATGATATAAAATAAAAGCAGATGTGCTTGAAAATGTTGTTTTCTTCTGTTGCCTCCACATAAAAGCATTTCACCATTTGAATTACAATAGCCTAATAGTGAAATGTCACGAAGAATATAGCACCTGCAAAATGATCTTGCCACCAGTGCAGGCTAGGAAGACAAGCAGCAAAGATGCCACTTTTGTCTGATGTCTGGGTAATTGGTTAAAAAATATTGACCGTAAAATTTTTGAAGCTGAAGCCAGAAAACACCCCAGATTTTAACCACATTGAAAAGCAGCGGCCAGTTTTCAAAAAGCCAGTGGATATATGAAAAAAGCTAAATAAAGTGTGACCAACCTCAACCACTAAAAGGAAACAAACAAAAAAAATGGCTCTGAAGGTAATACCAACACACCAGAGTAAAGGGGAAGAGGTCAAAACTTAACCTTTATAATAATACCAGTTGTTACTATAGCATCTAAGTATTTGTTGATAAAACCTTTGAAACATATTAAATACTTTAGTTCTTCAGTGGACTGCTAGAAAGATAGGACAAAATGACACCAATTATTTTATTTTTACATGTAATACAGTGTAAAACATGAACATGCAAAATAATTTCTTTGAAATATTACTTGTTGCAATGAACAATGAAAACAGTTTTATCTTTCCATTTACCATTATTGGCCCTTCTTTGCCCTGGTAATGGCCATGTTTTTAATATTCAGTAATTTGCTCAAACGTTTCCTCCTTATAGAAACATGTGTGTTATGGTTAAGGTTTGTTCTTGCTGCAAAAAACAGTTTGATTACCAACAATAACAGAAATAGAGGCAAATACCTAAATTCAAATGGCCTCAGCAGTAAGCCCTTGTTTCAACCATATCCAGTTATACCTTGTTAATGAGGAAGATAAATGTTGAATGCTGCAGAAATGTCCAGTTGGAGAGAGGAGCCCTCTGATGATTCCCCGGCTGACCTTCCCAGTCTGGAAAAACTTGACTCTCCTACAGGTATATAAAGCTTAATGACAACAGCTCCTACACCTTCAGAGCCTATTAGTAATTGAATTATTACCACCAGGGTATTGTTAATTATCTGTGGATGTGTGTGTGTGTCTCTCTGTGTCAGGGAGTCCACCCACTGCCTCATTATCCAGTCTGATAGAGCTGGAAAACTGTGTTTCCAACCTGAGCCTTGCACATGAGATAGTAGTGAATGGAGACTTTTGCATCAAAAATAGGAGCCCTCCCACTGACAGGCAAGAAGCATTCAACCAGTTATTGCTTCATAAATCAAAACTGTTGAGTTCAATTAAACAGTTGCTTTTGTTTTAGCCTGGAGGGCAGAGTGACAGACATCATTCACCAGGCATTTTGGGACAGTCTTCAGGAACAGCTGAGCAGCGATCCCCCACATTACAGCCATGCAGTTGTCCTGCTGCAGGAGGTCAAAACCGTAAGTTTTCTGTCATTAAAAGGTCAGCGTTTCACTCGAACGAAAGGGAAAAAGATGCACAAAGAGGTCTGCACAAATGATGTTTCCTTTCTAAGAATATGGCCTTAAACAATGCATACCTGCGGGACAAGACTGTGTCAGACGACATCTTTATGTAAAACGATAAGACAGAAAAGGTTTGAAAACACCTTTACATTTCTAAGATCTGGCTGTCCAACTGAATTAAGTCATCTGTTTAAAAACCTTTGATGAGACAGGGAGCAACAACACATTTCTGCTGAGTTTTAGCCCAGCTTTAGCAAAGATCAGCCAATCAGAGAGGATTTGTGAAACAACAGCTTGTGTTTCCTCTCAGATGCTTGGGTCGCTGCTGTTGCCCGGTCACGTCAGGCTGAGGTCTCAGTTGGACGAAGTGCTGGACATGGAGTTGATCCAGCAGCAAGTCCAACACGGAGCTCTGGACCTCCACAGGTTGGCAGGATTTGTCATTAGCAAGATGGCATCTTTATGTGCTCCTGTGCGTGACCCTGAGGTCAGGGCACTGCAAGACCTCAAGGAACCAGTGGAGCTCCTTCGGTAAGAAGATTGATCTGTCACACCTATGTAACTCCGTGAAACATAACAAAACATACTCAACCCAATTATCAGAACTTAAAGTGGTTTGATAGTCATACCTCTTTTAAACATCTTTGAATTTTGTTTTGGTATTCCCAAAAAAACACCCTAATGTATTTTTATTGGGATTTTACTTGATAGACCAACAGAAATTAGTCCATAAATGTAAAGTATTTAGAATATGGTTAATTGTTTTGAATTTCTTTTAGAAATAAAAGTCTAAAAGGTGTCCCATGCCTTTTTATTCTGTAGAATAACCTTTCTCTGCAACTACAGCTTCATGTTTTTTTGGCAAATGTTTCCACCAACTTTGCACATCAAGAGACCAACATTTGTGTTCATTTTTCTGACTTATTCCAGTCAGAATGGATAGGGAGCATCTGTAAACCACAATTTTCAAGTGTTACTAAGGATTATGAACTGGATATAGGTCTGGACTATTTAAAAACATGGATAGGCTTTGATCTAAACCATACCTTTGGAGTTCTGGCTGTATTTTTAGAGCTTAGGGTTGTTGTCTTGCTGGAAAGTGAACCTTCAAGTTTTTTGCTGCCTCTAACAGGTTTCCTTCCAGTATTGGCCTGTATTTAGCTCCATCCAACATCCCAGCTACACTGATCAGCTTCATTACACTTGCTTAAGAAGCATTTCTACCGCATGATGCTGCCACCCACAGGTTTCACCATGGTGGTGTGTTCAGGGTTATGAACAGTTTTAGTTTGTCATCACACATAAAGTTTTACATGGAGGCCAGAAAACTGAATTTTAATCTCATCTAACCAGAACACTTTCTTTTAATTGTTGTGTCCCTTACAATGCGTTTTGAAAATTACATGCTAGACTTCTTTCAATAGTAGCTTTCTTCTTGCCATGTTTTCATAAAGATATGTGGACTTCATAAGGGATAGTTGTCATGTCATCATATTTTCCCACCTGTGCTTTGGTTCTCTGCAGCTCCTCCAGAGTTACCATGGCCTCTTCATTATGCTGCGTGTTCTCTAATGTTCTCTCATAAACCTCTGAGGCCTTCACAGAACAGCTGTATTTATACTGAGATCATATTACATACAGATGATCTCTGTTTATTAATTCGGTGGCTTCTGAAGGCAATTAGTTGCACTTAGGGGAATCAATGTTCAGGGGACTAAATGCAAATGCATGCCACACTTTTTGGATCTTAATTCCTAAAAAAAGGTCAAATACCACGTGTCATTTCCTTTCACTATTCGGTGTTGGTTGTATAAAATTTCCCAAAAATACACTGAGGTTTGTGCTTTTAATGTGCTTCTATAGATATGAATACCTTTGCAAGGCACTGTAAATAAAAAAGTAATGCTTTTTCCTTCAGGGGGATCTTCCGCGTCTTGGGACTGATGAAAACCGACATGGTTAACTTCGCCATCCAGAGCCTGAGGCCTCATCTCCTGCAGCAGGCTGTGCAGTACGAGAGAGCCAAATTTCAGCAGATCCTGGACAAGCAGCCAGGTGAGGGGGGAAATCTATCTTTGTTTCACTCTTGAGTTTTAATTAAGCAGTGACAGAGATAAATGCAGACGGCATAGGTGACTTTGTGAGAGGAACATTTACGGTAATTTAATGTTTCAGTATTTAATTAAACAGATTCTGACCTCTGTCGCACTAAATCACCATCCTGCAGTTTTTATCTACTGATACTCTGTGTGAGAAACTAAACAACCAGTCACTGATATTAACAGCAAAGCTAAAGCTACCCATTCATATAATAGCTCCCACTTCTATTGTTCTACCAGCTCTCTAGAACACAAGTAGGTTTTATAAAGACGAGCGGGGCACAGTCAAAACATGCACCTGAATAAATGTTTTCTGAGTTAATTTTTCTGAAACTTATCCTTACTGAACAGTAAGAAGTGAGAGCAAAGCAACTGATTTTTTAATTGTAACTTGGTGATTCTATGGGAGAATTTGATATTGTTTGCACATGAGTGCATGCTTATTTCCAGCATATAAGTATAATACACTGCTCAAAAAAATAAAGGGAACACTTAAACAACACAATATAACTCCAAGTAAATCAAACTTCTGTGAAATCAAACTGTCCACTTAGGAAGCAACACTGATTGACAATCAATTTTACATGATGTTGTTCAAATAGAAAAGACAACAGGAGGAAATCTTTGGCGATTAGCAAGACACACTCAATAAAGGAGTGGTTCTGCAGGTGGGGACAACAGACCACTTCTCAGTACCTATTCTTTCTGGATGATGTTTTGGTCACTTTTGAATGTTGGTGGTGCTTTCACACTCGTGGTAGCATGAGACGGACTCTACAACCCACACAAGTGGCTCAGGTAGTGCAGTTCATCCAGGATGGCACATCAATGCGAGCTGTGGCAAGAAGGTTTGCTGTGTCTGTCAGCGTAGTGTCCAGAGCCTGGAGGCGCTACCAGGAGACAGGCAAGTACACCAGGAGATGTGGAGGAGGCCGTAGGAGGGCAACAACCCAGCAGCAAGACCACTACCTCCGCCTTTATGCAAGGAGGAACAGGAGGAGCACTGCCAGAGCCCTGCAAAATGACCTCCAGCAGGCCACAAACATGCATGTGTCTGCACAAACGGTTAGAAACTGACTCCATGAGGATGGTATGAAGGACCGACATCCACAAATGGGGATGGTGCTCACAGCCCAACACCGTGCAGGACGCTTGGCATTTTCCAGAGAACACCAGGATTGGCAAATTCACCACTGGCGCCTTGTGCTCTTCACAGATGAAAGCGGGTTCACACTGAGCACATGTGACAGAGTCTGGAGACACCGTGGAGAGCGATCTGCTGCCTGCAACATCCTTCAGCATGACCGGTTTGGCAGTGGGTCAGTAACGGTGTGGGGTGGCATTTCTTTGGAGGACCGCGCAGCCCTCCATGTGCTCGCCAGAGGTAGCCTGACTGCCATTAGGTACCGAGATGAGATCCTCAGATCTCTTGTGAGACCATATGCTAGTGCGGTTGGCCCTGGGTTCCTCCTAATGCAGGACAATGCTAGACCTCATGTGGCTGGAGTGTGTCAGCAGTTCCTGCAAGATGAAGACATTGAAGCTATGGACTGGCCCGCCCGTTCCCCAGACCTGAATCCGATTGAGCACATCTGGGACATCATGTCTCGCTCCATCCACCAACGTCACGTTGCACCACAGACTGTCCAGGAGCTGACGGATGCTTTAGTCCAGGTCTGGGAGGAGATCCCTCAGGAGACCATCCACCGTCTCATCAGGAGCATGCCCAGGCGTTGTAGGGAGGTCATACAGACACGTGGAGGTCACACACAATACTGAGCCTCATTTTGACTTGTTTTAAGGACATTACATCAAAGTTGGATCAGCCTGCAGTGTGTTTTTCCACTTTAATTTTGTGTGTGACTCCAAATCCAGGCCTCCATTGGTTAATAAATTTGATTTCCATTGATGATTCTTGTGTGATTTTGTTGTCAACACATTCAACTTTGTACAGAACAAAGAATTCAATGAGAATATTTCATTCATTCAGATCTAGGATGTGTTATTTGAATGTTCCTTTTATTTTTTTGAGCAGTGTATATAAGTATATTCTGGAAAATAAAATTTCCACTCACTTTAAGCTTTATGCATACACCATAAAGGTTTTGGTATTTACAACTGTTTATAATTTTATCCCCCTTAACAAAAAGCCCTGTACAGTAACATCTTCTGCCACAGTGTTTTAGATAGACCTGGATGCTTAGTTTGAAATACAAGGCTTCTGCCGTGCAGCCCTACTCTGTAGTTAAGCTATTTGCAGAATATAGTAGATAGTTGACACATGTAGAACGAATCCAATGCTTGCCAGAAATTCCTGCAGTTCTTTCATTACTTCTGGCAGCCTCCCTGACATCTTTCTGGTGTTTTCATTGTTGTCCCATAATTTATATATTATACAGGTCCTTCTCAAAAAATTAGCATATTGTGATAAAGTTCATTATTTTCCATAATGTCATGATGAAAATTTAACATTCATATATTTTAGATTCATTGCACACTAACTGAAATATTTCAGGTCTTTTATTGTCTTAATACGGATGATTTTGGCATACAGCTCTTGAAAACCCGAAATTCCTATCTCACAAAATTAGCATATCATTAAAAGGGTCTCTAAACGAGCTATGAACCTAATCATCTGAATCAACGAGTTAACTCTAAACACCTGCAAAAGATTCCTGAGGCCTTTAAAACTCCCAGCCTGGTTCATCACTCAAAACCCCAATCATGGGTAAGACTGCCGACCTGACTGCTGTCCAGAAGGCCACTATTGACACCCTCAAGCAAGAGGGTAAGACACAGAAAGAAATTTCTGAACGAATAGGCTGTTCCCAGAGTGCTGTATCAAGGCACCTCAGTGGGAAGGAAAAAGTGTGGCAGAAAACGCTGCACAACGAGAAGAGGTGACCGGACCCTGAGGAAGATTGTGGAGAAGGGCCGATTCCAGACCTTGGGGGACCTGCGGAAGCAGTGGACTGAGTCTGGAGTAGAAACATCCAGAGCCACCGTGCACAGGCGTGTGCAGGAAATGGGCTACAGGTGCCGCATTCCCCAGACCTGGGCTACAGAGAAGCAGCACTGGACTGTTGCTAAGTGTCCAAAGTACTTTTTTCGGATGAAAGCAAATTCTGCATGTCATTCGGAAATCAAGGTGCCAGAGTCTGGAGGAAGACTGGGGAGAAGGAAATGCCAAAATGCCAGAAGTCCAGTGTCAAGTACCCACAGTCAGTGATGGTCCGGGGTGCCGTGTCAGCTGCTGGTGTTGGTCCACTGTGTTTTATCAAGGGCAGGGTCAATGCAGCTAGCTATCAGGAGATTTTGGAGCACTTCATGCTTCCATCTGCTGAAAAGCTTTATGGAGATGAAGATTTCATTTTTCAGCACGACCTGGCACCTGCTCACAGTGCCAAAACCACTGGTAAATGGTTTACTGACCATGGTATCACTGTGCTCAATTGGCCTGCCAACTCTCCTGACCTGAACCCCATAGAGAATCTGTGGGATATTGTGAAGAGAACATTGAGAGACTCAAGACCCAACACTCTGGATGAGCTAAAGGCCGCTATCGAAGCATCCTGGGCCTCCATAAGACCTCAGCAGTACCACAGGCTGATTGCCTCCATGCCACGCCGCATTGAAGCAGTCATTTCTGCCAAAGGATTCCCGACCAAGTATTGAGTGCATAACTGTACATGATTATTTGAAGGTTGACATTTTTTGTATTAAAAACACTTTTCTTTTATTGGTCGGATGAAATATGCTAATTTTGTGAGATAGGAATTTTGGGTTTTCATGAGCTGTATGCCAAAATCATCTGTATTAAGACAATAAAAGACCTGAAATATTTCAGTTAGTGTGCAATGAATCTAAAATATATGAATGTTAAATTTTCATCATTACATTATAGAAAATAATGAACTTTATCACAATATGCTAATATTTTGAGAATGACCTGTATATGCATGTATTGCTGTGGATATTTGTTCCCTTCTCCTGATTGATAACTTTGTTCAATTAGATCATTTTGATCTTTTGTTACCTTTCACCAGTCTATGGTTTTAGTAAAAGGGTGCAACTGAGAAAATATCAAGCTGTCATATAGTTGTCTGATATTAGAAATTTATTGCTGGGAACATTTTAGAACTTCTGGTAAGCATGAAAAAATCTGCACCTGTATACTGTAAAAACACAGGAGATCCTCTGCTTATTCAGTAACTTATTAAAAAACATTTCTTTACTTGTGTGCTTTATTTTAAAATGTTCCACATTTTTCCCAGGTTTTCTGGACAACACAGCTGCTTGGCTTCAGGTGGCAGCCTCAGAGGAGGCGCTGGCTCTCCAGGCTCAGTGTGACTCTCCTGGTCCTGACAGTCAAGTTCTCCCTAGTGCCACAGCTATTCTCAACCGCGCCTACATGCGTCTGCTCCGCTGGGACCTGCAGGACCAAAAATATCCCGAGGTCAGCGTGTGGCTGCATCTCGCTGCACCTTTCATTACGCTGTGTAATATCTTATTGATAATGAGGGAATATTCAGTTGCTCCGTGCACTCTTCCTCACCCTGCTGCATGTTAAAGCATGTGACAGGACATCAGAGCTCTTGTAGAACAGCAGCTCCAAACCCTTTTATTACATGTATCAACACTGGACTGTCAGATTAAATCAAAAAACTCTACTTGAAGTCCAACTACCTTCATTTAAAGAAATTGCACATGGCAATAAGGTGACCCTGTTTTGCAGACCATGCAGATGGACCGATCCCGCCTGGATGCTCTGAGCCAGCAGCTCCAGATTTTGGTCCTGGAGGCTTCAGTGTTGCTCCTGACCGGCACTCAGTGTCAGGGTGTCATTTTCTCCCTACAAGGGTTTGTAGGTAAACTCAAGCAGACGATCACTGCCCTGCTGGAGGGCAGTCACACCAGGTAAGAGCAGGACTGGGTGATGTATGTACTGGCTGTCATGGAGAACAGGTATTGTATGAGATGGACACCAATGGAGGTGACAGGGTGCAACTAGTTTGTCAGAACAGATCCAGCTAACCTCATTCTTTCCATTTTAGGAAAGCTTTGCCATACTTATTTGATGACAGTAGACCAACAGTTTTATTCTCCTAAAATGTATTAATTTATTGCAGCAGATGTTTAATTAATTTAAGTGTTTACCCCCTAATTACTCATTCTGCACAGAGGTATGAATCTCTGGGAAATTTCAGCTGTGACACAGTTTAACATTAGTTTCTGCTGCTCCAGGGAAGCCGACCTGAAGAGGGCCCTATTGGAGCTTGGGGAGGCAGTACTGCAGCAGGTGAAAGAAGCTCTGAGCATCCAGGGAGGAGGAGAGTTGCCCCAGGAGAGCCAGGATCTGCTAAGAGGACAAATATCTGAACTGTGGAAAAATAACAACTCGGTTCGAACACTCATAGGTCAGGCGGGATTCCAAGAGGAGTTATTTTCCAGGCACTTACTGGCTCATTCTGTTGGCTGTTCTCTATAATTAAAGTGTGGCACCGAAAATGCAGACACTTTGCTGATAAAATGGATAAAATTTAATGCTACAGAAAAGAAAAAAAATGAAAAATAAGCGAGAAAATGTTTAATCTTACTCTAAACGATTTCAGGATAGTTTGCATCTCCTTCATAGCACAGAAACAAGCCTTGTTAGAATCTCCAACAACTGCCTCATGGCAGCTAACAAGAATATCAACCATTCTCCTCATTTACTGCAGCCTTTGACACCATCTCCCATAAACCAGATTATTGTCTTTTGGCATCACTGCCTCAAACCTCAACTTGTTTAAATTTGATATCTCTGGTCGGAGTAAGCACATTTAGATTAAAAAAACATTTAAATCAAAACCATTTCCAGCCTCTACTGGTGTTTCTCAAGGTTCTATCCTCAGTCCTCTGTTGTTCATCTCCTTTTTAAAAAAAATATCTTCCTGAAAATGTAATAGCAATTTACATTGCTTTGCAGATGAGACACACTTTCCTCCAGTCCCACCTCCTTTATCCCCCCTACCGCTGTTTCTGTTTGAACTAAATGATAATTCTTCTCAAACCTCCATTTAAATAGTGATAAAACTGAGGTTTTTATCAGCTCTTTCCAAGGGCTGCTGCTTCTCTTTTGACATCTACAGTTGCACAATTTGACTCTCCCCTAATGTTAAAAGTCAGGGTATCACTCTAGATAGGATTCATTCCTACACAGCTCACAAAAAGTATGTCACCTGGTCTGCGTAGTTCTACTAACGCAACATAAATTCTTTTGGCCCTTCTTTGGCATCCAGCTCCTCTGCAGTAATGCTAGCTCCCATCTTGACTATTGTGACTCCTTTCTCTATTCTCCATGCCCTCTAAAGTCCCTAATGCAGCTTCAGTTAGCTCAGAATTCTGTCACCCATGTATTTTTTTTTATTAGAAATTACCAGAATCCCTGCTACCAGTAATGTTGCTCCAGTTTTTCAAGGACCTGGCTTCCATGTGATACGCATGTTCTTGTTACTGACCTTTAATGCCATTTATAATCTTGCTTCTATGTAGCTTTTTGATCCCATCTGCATGAAATCACATTGCTTAATATGAAAGGCCAGAATCCAATAATTTGTTGAACTAATATTTACATGTTAAGACTTTAATAAATAATTAATTAAGAACCTTATATTTTTTAATTCAGCATATTTTAAATCTAATTATCTTACTATTTATTTACATATTTAAATTTTTCTGTGCTATAATCTATCATGAAATAATTGAAACTTTCAATATGGCTTGTCAAATAGACCTTAATAAATGATTGGTTCACTTAACCAGCAGACCAATCGCCTTGGCTATTTGAGTGTTAGCCCCGCCCACTGGATTTTGATGGGTAAGGCTGACACATTAAAATAAATTCGTGATATGCTGCAGCACAAGAATACTCAAATAGACACTGAAATATTTTTAGATGCTTTTCATATGTATTGATTTAAAATATTATTTCTGCATACATTATTTATTTATGTATTTCCAATTGTATTTAAAATCTCACATATATGAACGTTATTTCAGTGACTTACTCATTTGTTCGGTTGTAGAACTTTTGACCCATTTTTATGTTGTTTTATTTTGTGCCTGTAAACCTTTGGTGTCTTAACAAGTACTTTTAAATGAAATATATTATTAATGTTTATGGCTGTTGAAAGCTTGTGTTTAGGGATGCACAATTTTCCCTGAAAAGGAGAAACATGATGTGCAACTAAATTTTTATTCTCAACTAATGGAAGAAAATAAGGAGAACTTTTTATCTTACTTTTTCCCTGCTTACATGCCTTAAAACTTTGATGATATTCTTCTGCAGAGGTCTGACTTTCCTCCATCTTTCTCTCATTCCAACATAGAAGAAAGAGTTCAGGGCTTCCTCCTGGCCATGCTGCAAGGTGGCTCTGCTAAAAGGCGTCCAGAGCTGCATTTTCCCCTCAGGCTGGTGAGTCCCGAGCTAGCAGAGTTGGGGACTGCCTTTGGGCGAATTGTCCACTTCAACCGAACAGTCTTTGGTCCCTTCTACGCACCCATCCTCAGGAAGATGCTGCTACCATCAGGAGAGAGTGAAACTGGGGAGGACTCACGCTGAGTTAGGGCTGAACCAAAAAACCCATGGTCTCATATCATAAGCTGGCATTTTGTATCACATTTTTGAAATGCAAATATGATTGTTGGGACAGTTTGAGTTGAAATTCTCTAGTCACAACATAAAACTATGCAGTTGAATTCCTTTTGTTTAATGACATTTACAGTCTGTAGAAACAATATTTTCTCAAACATCAGGATTAGAGTCAGGGGAAAAGCATAAGGCAGTTACTGAATTCTAACAAATAATGTGTTCACAAAACATTAAGGAAGGATATGTAGCAGAAACAAACACAAACAAACCAAAATGTTAAAACACAAGTAACAAAAATATATGCTAAAATGTTGTAAATAATACTTTATACTAAGCTTTACCTTGTTTTCTGTTGATGAATGTTTATGTATGAATTACCAAAGGCGTTGTGCACTTTCCATTTATTTCTTTTTAGTCTTTATGTTTTGCACCTTTGATTACAAACCAGAAATATACTGTTAGAGAGGGAAACATGTTACTAAACAGGGTTTTATTGGGAAACAAAAAGCTTCTTTTTTCATATTTTTCAGCCATTCACACAGCTCACATCACAGAACGGATAAATAAATAAATCTACCAAAAAAAAATCTTAGAGAAAAGTATTTAAAAGTAATGAACTGGGAAAAAATATCCTGCAGATGATCTTCATTAGTGTAATATTCTATTTTGGGGTTTCTTTTTCTAATAAAAGAACTAAGTGTTTGGTTATGTCTTGTTTCTTTTCTTACTCTGCTATTTTCTTTTAGAAAAAAAAATGTGATCTGCTGTTTGCTTACGACTTTACAGGCTGTGAGCAGTGATTAATGTGATGCCGACACTGAGCAGCATTAGTTTTAGTCACATTTTTGGGTTTAATTATAAAATTATAAGTCAGTTTTTGACCAGTGGCCCTCAGCTCCAAGGTAGCCCAAGCAAACCATTCAGATGGAGGTGTCATCTCAAAGGGCTGTTTTTGATCAAGGATCCTTATTAGGTTACAGGAAAAACAATGTGACTCAATAAACAAATGCACCACAGCTGCAAATTTTAGTTGGGTTTGATTTAAATGTATTCAAGATTTTTAGCTTTGCTTTTTTTAAGAATCGAGTGTATGGGGAAATATTTTTCCCCTGTGAAGTGCACACACCTTGGATTTGACATTTCTTCAACATGATCTCTATTTTTCCACATCATGTCAAATAGCTTTGCTTGCCTCTAGATTTAGTCTAAACAATCACTCATTTCCACCAATGGTGTGGCAGTCTACCAAAAAAAAGTGTTTTCATGGTTATTGTAAAAGATGCTCGTCAAATTAAACAAAACAAAAAAAATTTCTAAGTTAATAGTCAAATTTTATTTTATTAAGAAATTTGGAAAGCAATAAAATAATTAAAAGTTAGAAGTTAAATTTCACTTTTGTGAATAATAATACAAGTTTTGAATGTCAACCTGTCCTTGATTCAGGAAAATGATTTGAAATGGTTAAATATGAATACAACCTCATTAATAAGGCAGTTATTAAAATTAAAGTGACAGATTGTTAACTTTTGTTTTTTTTAAACTGAGATTTCCATGACATCAAAAGAAGGCATTTTAGAAAAATTGTGGAATCCCTTATCATTGGCTGTCTAATGTGACATAGTTCTCACAAGTCCGCTTCTGATTGGTTGATCAGTCCCTTGTGATGACTCATCCCTTGAAACGGCACTCTTTGAAGGAGCTGGGCTTGGAAATTCAGACAGAACTATTAGGTGGACTATGTAGTTAATATTTATGTGGATAATATTGAAAGGAAATACGTAATTTGTTGCACAATATTAAGAATTTAATGTAAACAGGAACAGATCAGTGTGAAGATGTGTCTGGTAAAAGTGTGGACCATTATAAGTTCATACTTCTCCCAACCCCTTAATTATGTACCAGATTTGTACAGAATCTCACTTTTCTTGTTTTTTTTCTTCTATTCTTTTTTAACATTGTGTATATGCTGTTGCATGTAAAAAAATAATAATAATTTATCCATTCAGACAGATTTGTAATAGATTAAAATACCAACTGGTTTATGAACGTTATTATAATGTGTTTATTGTTCCCTGTAAATAAGACAATTACAATGTTGACTAAAAACTTAACGCAGATGAAAGAGTTATTTTTTATTTTATTAATTTTGTATTTGTACTTAGGAACAGTACATAGGCAATATCTGTTGCCTTGTATATAGCCTTCTGATCAACGCCTAATTTCACCACTAAGTCCTTGGTTGGGCTCTTCAAGGTATAAAAAATAAATCAATATCATAAACTTAAAAAAAATCCAAAATAACAAAGCTAACTGATAGATTATGTAACATCGTGACTCAAGATTGAAGTTTATAAGCAAGTTTCAAAAATCTGATTAATATTATTTAGGCTATTTCTTTATTTTGTTGTTCTGCAACAAAACTGCTAGAAACCTCCAGAAAACTCCATCCAGTTGAGCACTTTTACATATTTTAGTAATGAAATTTGACTTTTTTTGTTAAGGAGTTTCAATAAACGAAGTGCAACATGCAAAAACAGGGATTGCTCCTTTACCTTTGAGTGAATGTTTCTGTGTCTCACTGGAATGGATGGGAAGTTACAGAGCTGTGCATTAGCTGCAAGCTAAATGTTCAGAAAGCCTCAAACATATCAGGTCTTTTAACAATTCATCAGGATCCTAAACGGCAAATGCTCACTCTGCTGTACCACAAAGATTTTTTCTTGAGCTAAAACTTTACTGAAGTTGTTATGGAGATTATATATTTTTTTTTACATCTTTAGTAAAGCACACGAAAAATACAAAGCAATATTGTATAAGTAATTTAAGTTATTCCCTGTTACCGCTAAAACCAATCACTTCACATTTATATTCTTTGCTCGTACTTGTTTGACTTTAAAGGTTCTGTGAACGCCAACAAGGCTGACGCAGCTACACTAATCTTTGTTTTAACTTTTTTTCCCCAAAGATCAGCAAGAGCTCAGCTCCACAACTTGAAAATAATAAAGTACATGAGAGGCACAAACGGGGCTAATCGTTTGTTTAGATTAGAAGTTGCACCACCCACTAATCTCGTTCAGCGAGGGAAAACAATGAAAGCACAATTGTACAATAATTACCATCTTGTAATGTCACTTTTGATTTCGGAGAGCTGGTGTAATTGTGTCTGTTTTTAACTGCTCAGCTATGTAAAGAAAATCAATGCTGACAACAGATCTGAGAGGGTTTCTTTAGTCGTTGTATTATTTAATATCATGAATATAATATTGCTTTGAAATTTAAAACAGTATCACATTTTCAACAAGCCATACTCTGACCACAAATATGGGCAAAGCATTGTATGCTGGAACAGATTTTGTTCTACATTTTTTTACCCCTTATCAAATCTCACTCTTGTTATCTTCAGTAGACCTGGATCAATGGAAATTCTCATTAATGGTTTATATTACTAGCGGTCTACAGTGCTCTACTGATAACAGTACCTACATGACTGGATCCGCAAGTCACACGGAGGCCCAGGAAATAGACTTGACCTTTCTGTCTGACCTTTCTCAAGACAGTGGTGATACACAGGTCCCGTTAAGCCAGTGATGTGGGACCACAAGTTACCTTTTGACTTTGAGTTGGGAATTCATCTCAGGGGCAGTGGAGAAGCAGGTGTACAGACTGAGATCTAAATGTCAGAGTAATGCTGGTTGGCCCCTTCTCCCTCTCTTTTTACCATTTTCCCACTGCTTTTTGCACTAATTCAACACACGCAAACACACTCGCATCAGCTGCTCCCCTTCAACTCACAGCTTGGTGTCCGGAAACTTGAACGTTGGGGCGAGCTACACAGGGAGAATACGAATGTTAAAAAGAGGACTGGTACATGCACAGCCACATCATGCTACCAAAAACTTGCTTTAAATAGCTGCTCTTCATTAAAATCTAATGCTTTTTTTTATAGTGTGCAGCCATACGAGAGCAGGTTGTCCTGGTGACACACAAAATGGACGTGACGAGTGTGACAAAAATTGTGAGAATGGTGAAAACGGAGGGACGGGGATGGATTAGCATGTAAACAGAGAGAAACATAAAACGCATATGCAGATGAAAGAGTGGAGGCGAGATGCTGCTACAGTACAGTACATACAGAGATTGTTCAGGCCAAGTGCATCAGAGGGGACAAAACACAAAGACACTGCCAAACATGCATCATCAGTGGAAGCTAACAGATAAAAGTCATAACAAAGTGGCCATGACACAACACAGTGCCGCACACACACCAGCTACATCTATATAGTCTTCAGACACACTGTCTTTGAAGAGGAGCTCAGTCCCTCACTTCTGCGGCACACAAAAACAAGGACAGCGGCCAGTGATGTAGCAGTCTAAACTGCCTCGAGGACAGACAGAAACAAAGCATACAGCACACATGGTTGGCAGTGCACAGGAGGGAGAACCCAGTCATATCTCAGCTTCACAATAAGCATCTTTTTTTTCTTTTTTATCACAGTGCAGGAGGAAAATACTTGGTTTAAAAAATAATTATGTGTTTTTCCAGCTTTACTAATCTATTCGCATCAACCAGAGACCAAACAAAACATTTAGATTTGGCTCTGTCATGTGGAGTGACATACGTTTATTGTACCATATTGTACCAAATTCGGAAGTGGAGGTAAATAGAAACCCACCCGAATAATCATGTTTGAGTAGCTATGCTATGAAGGGAAATCTGCACCAAACTGTGCTGGGGAGCGTACTGATACACTCATGTTTAAGAGTTTTGGAAGTGGGGCTATGTCAGAAAGCAGTAAATATCTTACCTGCAGCAGATAACTGCTTTGGTGTCTTCTTCAAGCACAAATTCAGATTAGTTAGTCCTGGAGGCTGAAGCTAATGGCTAGTCGGAAAGAGCCAAAACCAAAGTGGACTTCTACCTTAAAAAACTTCTATCTTAAAAAACTCCGATCTCAAATATGTCAGAGACGTTTATGCAAAAGCTTTTTGTGAACCTTTAAACAAGAGAAAGATTCACATTGGGAGATTATTTAAATAGAACATGTTAATTATTTACACAGGAAATTGAAACAGGAGGAGGTGCAACACCGACTAACTTCCTGCATGCAACATGTGCTGAAAATGGACCATGCAAAGAACTTCTGGTCATAATCACAGTCTGATATAAAGCTTAAGCTTGTAAAAAATTTAATTTATTGCTACTTAACTAGACACTATTTTATTAATTTTTACACTGCATTACTATTCTAATAGAAAGTTACTGTATGTGAGAATGCGGTTTCAGCTCAGAACATCCGAGAACATCCAGTGAGCAATATACTCGATTTCAAAGTTGAGGCAAGTTTACACAAAGCAAAATTTGGTCTAAAAGTCTAAGCTAAAGACTTCAAATTTGTAAGTTCCACAAACGTTTGTAAATTATCCAAAAATGCCACACAGCATAACCCCCGATTTTTAAAGACAGCTTCATTTAACGGAATATGACGGCATTTTATCCCTTTCAGTTGTGATATCGGAGTAAAAATAAAAATTGGCTGGAAAAGACCCTCTATTTTTGTTTATTTGAAATGTAAGGATTTAGAAAATAGTGGTAAACATGACAACATATTTACATATTTGTACTGGACTAGTTGATGGTAACGACTCACATTTTAATCTAAAATGTTGTGAACATTCAAACTCTACAGGTTGTGCGTTAACAAGACACTTTCTCAATATCACCAGAGAGGACCAGCTCATTTTCGTACAAATAAAACTGTCCTGTATAGCAGCAGGACAGTTTTGACAGAGATCCTCATTACAGGGAGAAAACGCAGCAGACAGAATATCTCTGAGGCATTTTAGGAACAGAGTTTAATTTGTGCTGTACAGTAAGTCCTTATTTACTCAGAATGACAATGAAACCAAGACTGGTACACATGAAACGTTCTGGACTTCTACATTATTTGCACATTATGAAGTGTGTGGTTGTGTACCTCATCTAGTAAAGACATGTTAGTAATTGGGATATCCCGAATTTGATCCCAGTGTTCTTTCTGCTCATTTTTATGTTTGTCTATCTCAGCTAAAACAGCTCAACATTTAGACTTCTAAGAAAATGTATATATTTTCAGAGTTTTGCAGAAATATGTACCAATGTTGGCTTAGATGTCTATAGACCAGTTAATTTAATTTTAGCCCCCCCAGGTTTACTCAACAGCTTCTGTATAGATAACCACCAAACAGAAAAGTGACACCTGCTTAGAGGTTCACATAATAGTGTGTGCAAAAAAATCTGTGACCTTTTTCACTTAGGTGTTGTTTAAGGAAGGAAAAGTCCAATTTGGTCTGTGCCCCACTCAAACCACCTATTGGCTTCAGCCTTAGGAACCAACTCATTTGGATTTGTAGTAAATGAAGACACCAAACGATGGGTAAGACTTTAACGGCTTATTCTTTTCAGCATAACCTCACTTCAAAAGTTCTAAGCTATCTATTTAAAGAAATTATCTTTAAGTGTAGATTACAAAAATAAGTGAAACATGGGACTATTATCAATATGCTAAATATGCTCATTTTTTTCTTTTTTGTAGTATTGTCTTTAATATTTTAGCTCATGTTGGGATACCTATGGTCTGTTTTTAGTTACCTCCCTTCTTTACAAAAAGTATCACAAAATGCACTAATACTCCATTTGCACTGTAGGGAAACAATGTTTTAAAAGGGATAGTGCTTTTTTTTAAACACAGTGCTTGTAGTTCTTTTTTTTTTAAATGAGGAAGATTTGCAGGCTGTCAGTGCTACCATTAAAGCAGTACAAGGCCAGACTCATCTCAACAAACCTGTACCATTATCTAAGCAACATCTTCTCAGGCAGTCACAGTTAGATACAGCAGGAAATCCAAAATGTAGCTTTTTTTTTTTTTTTTTTTACCGTTTCTGTCCTTTAAAAACTGGTTTGAGGCGTGCAGCTGTTGGGTGGCAGAGTTTGGCAGGATAGGGGCTCAGGTGGGATTTTCAGTTGATTATAGTTACCGCAATATCATGTGGAGGTTTCAGTTCTTAGTCCGCTTTCAGTTCAGACATCAGTGATAGATTTGTGACCAATCCATTTGTGGTCTTACTATGAGTACTGTACAAATGAGTAAAAAAATACAGGTTGTTTGCTGCATGTTGCTGTTTTTGTCTTTCACTTATATATATATATATATATATATATATATATATATGTTTGTCCATCTTGCATCCCATGCTAGCAAAGCATCCTCCTCCTCATAGTGCCTCACAGTGGTAGATGCCTGGTAAGACAGGACAGGCTACAGATGGAGAAAGAAAAAAAGAACTTATAACTGCCTTGAAGCAAAACAAATTAATTAATAAATCAAAATTAAAACTATATGCTTAAAAATGTGAACACAACAGCTTTACTCTACAGATCTATAGCTGTGAAAGTCTTCAAGGAACACGTCAACATTTTGAGAAGAATGCAGTTGCCTTCTTGCAGAGACTTATGAAAAGACTGATAACCCACTAAGATCTATGTTAAAATGTTAAATTGCCAATATTAGCTTGTCAATGACACATCTGTTTTTTACTGTAATCCATACAAAAGAACACAACGAACAACTGCAACCTTAACGACTGACAAATATAACCTATTTTTGAAAAAAAAAATAAAAAAACACATTTTCCAACAATCTCCCACACATTCTTCAGCCCAAGCTCTCTAAACAATTATTGGTAAATGCAAAAAGCTGGAAAATATATATATTAAAAAGAAAATTAAAAATCTAACCCTTAATTAAAGTACATTTATTCAGTGATGGAAAAAATCCCATGTGATGAAATAATTGCATTAAAATAATTCCTGGAGAAATAGTTGCAACTCAGGCACTTTATACTTTGCCTTTTTAGACTGATCTGCATGTCCATTGACTTTTAATTGGCTATCCATGACTTCCTGTTTCCCTGTATGACAAAAATTGGATGACAAAGAGGCATATTTCTCTTAACCACTTGTTAAAATGGGGAAAAACAAGAGAGGTAGGTTTAGATGGCTTTTTTTTTTTTTTTTTACCTCAAATTAAATCACCATTTGAAAATAACGTTTTGTGTTTACTCAGGTCATATTTTCTGATGATCTAAAACATGTGTTGTAGTGTTTTAGATTATCAAAAATGTGAAGAAAATATTAAATATAACAGAATGACCTCTAATAACACAGGGTAATTACAAACTTAGATTTTGTCCTCTGCAGTGACTAACTTTGCACAAATAAAAGATTAGACATTTTTAATATTAGAGGCCAAAAAATGTCTTACATCTACAAATACCCTAAATCTCCTACAAAATATTAATGACTATCAATATTCTCAAATCTCTGCAAGAAAATAAATATTCAACATTTTTGCCCAAAATGTTAAACTGTTCATTTTAGGGTTAAACCCACAGACCAATTAAGCCTTACGCAAATAATTCCAACATCTCTAACAGTACTTGAACTTTCTGTGAGGTCAAGCATGAACAAATCAAAAATTAACATACTTGTTTTGCCTGTGGAAAAAACCAAAATAAAATAAAAATGTCTTAAAAGAGGAAGAAGAATAATAAAGATGCAACCTCTGGGAGCTATCGGGGATTTGGAGGCAGATGCAAGTTGTCAGGATGAGGAAGATGAGTAGGAAGAGGCAGTTTGGTTGAGAGAGCAGGGCCACTGTAAAATAAGATCAGTCCAAGATCATCCGTTCCAGGGCTCCGCCATTGGCTGCAGCAGCAACAGGCGAGGGAGGCTGCCGAGGATTTTGGGGGAGCTCGGGAGAGCCACAGAAGTGTTTGTCATGGCACGTAGGAGGTCAGCGTAGGTTGCTGGGCAGGGCAAAGGAAGGTGCAGGAGGAGGCAGCCCTGAGGGATGCTATACCATCACAGTGAGAAGGCACGGGGCTGACATGTATATATCTCTCTGAGTGTGTGTGTGTGTGCGTGTGTGTGTGTGTTTCTCAGTGAGAGAAAGAGATGAGCGGAGAACCGGATGCAAGGATAGAGGAAAAAGTACGAGGGAGGTGCAGTGAGGAAGGGCAGCTTTGGGGGTAGGGGGGTCCGGCCTCAGAATATGGTGGTCTCGTACTTGGTGCTGACGGGACGCCTGTTGGAGTCCCGCTGGTCACAGAGCCAGGTGGTGCTGCCTAGCGACTGCATGTCGGCGTCCATCTCCAAGGGGTCGATCTGCCGGAGGGGGGTGGGGAGGGAGGAGGGACGAGAGGAGGAGGTGTGAGACGTGTGGCAGTGGAGGCCATTTGCGCCACACTGACAAGTCCTCAGCTCACACATGTGCATGTGGATTAGAGGTACAGTCAGTCCAGTGATCAGGTTATAATCACAGACACTGAGGGCTCAATCCACAGAAAATGGATGACATTAGACAGAAAATACTCTCAGCTTCTGTAAGCAGCAGCAGCAAACCAAACATATGACTCTGGGATTTAAAGAATACACTGATTAGTAGTTTAGAACAACATTGGCTCATTCTAGATGCACATTCCGTTATACTTTATGCTGATAAAATTACATCTAAAAATAACTCATGGTAAGCATTCATCATTTTACAACCATCCATCTGTAACAACCATGGCATTATTGGTACATGTGATTTCACCCTCACTAGCCTTTTAACCAGGAGTTTAACAGACTAAATCAAATCACTTCCCACAAAACCTCTGCTAATTTCATTTTCAGCTCTAACATGTAGGATGGAGATGAGAGATGGGGAAAGTAAAGGGATGAGGAGGTTTATGAGATCAAAAATATTAAGAATCACAAAATAAAGAGTCAAAGTGCACTGCAGCATCCCAAAAATAACAAGAAAAATAGATATAAGGGAGGTATTTGTGTGCAAGCAGATGTATGGTGACTGAGGGCTGAAAAAAGGAAAGGAAAGAGAAGGACCTGGATTCCAGGGCTAACAGAGTGCAACGGGAGGAAGGAAGGACGGTGGGTAGTACACGTGTGACAGTGACAGCAGCGGCAATCGAGCAGAGGGGCACCCTGGGAAGCAGGAGGACCGAGAAGACAAGAACAAAGACATGTTATATAAAAAAGGCACGAGAGGGGGGAAAAAGCATTAAATGGACAGTAAAGAAATCCAGTAGCAGCACAGGAATATCATTTATAAAAATATGTTTTCCTGTCAGGGACTTTTGGCGCTGAATAACAACCATCCAATCCCAGTTAGCAGCGACAGCAGCTGAGGATGGCAGGTCGGTGGAGCTTTGGATTTCTACACATGCTGACGTGATGTGCACGTTGCAGTCGTGAGGGTGGAGCAGAGTGTGATTAATTAAACATCGTGTTCATTTGTTTGTCATAAGCAGCAGCTCTTTTGCATGCCTGACAAACATGGACGGATTATGAAACAGAGAGCAAAGGCATGTGAAAAATTCTTTACCCATCCTACGGAGGTGTAAGACGACTCAAGACCAAAAAATAACCACACACTACAGTACAGATGTGATTTTCGGTTGTTTTATGCATTCAGCAATATATTTGGCACAGTTGTTATTAGCCCCATTTTATTTATTCTTTGGCATTTTTCCATCTCTTACTTCAGATTATTGCAACTTCGCATTTTTATTTTTTCATCTCTGTAAATTTTAGCCAGTTTTGTTTTTTTTCTGCATCTTTTCTGCATTTGTGCATCTGTCAGAGTCACTCAAACGAGCACTGAATTTGGCAGACCCTCACTAATTACCCATTACCATAAAAGCCTTTCCTAATTACTTTAAAACAAGGAGCAAGAGTGGGGCGTCAGATTTTTCCATATCAGCTTTGAAGGGCTGGAATTAGATGTGGGTTCGCCACATGGATCAGCTGCTTATGCGGGGGCTGACTGTTTGCTTTAGGCTTAGTCTTTTTTTGTAAAGCCACGCATGCATCTGTCAAGTACATACTTTGGACCGCTTTTACAGTTTAAAACAGTTCAGGGCAGAGTATTTAAGGAGATAATTCACTCAGAGGGGGATATTTAAGTAATTACGTGTGGAACTCAGAAAATTCTCAAAGGTAAAATTCATTCATATTTAGATTTATTACACAGAGTTCATAAATTTAAAGTGTTTATTTCCATCATTTGGGTTACAGCTTATAAAAAAAGCAAAAATCAGTTTCCCAGAAAATTTGTCTTTTACATAAGACTAATTAAAAATGATTTTTAAGACAGAAATGTTATGTTATGACAGTTGTCCAGCTGACATTCATTGACTTGTTACACAAGGAGAGTAAGCCACAAAAAGTAATTACTAGCAATGTTGGCTGTTCACAGAGCGCCGTATCCCAGCATAATAATGGGAAGTTGAGTGGAAAGAAAAAGCATTGAACATAAAGGTGCACAACCAACAGTGATAACCACAGCCTTGAGGAGACGGTGAAGCAAAGCTAATTAAATAGTTTGGGGGGAGATTCACATGGTGTGGACGACAGTTTGAGTCACTGTTTCATGAGTCACCATACACAGACACCAAAGGCAGGACATTGGCTAAACCTTTCTGTGTGTTAAGACACTACTGAACTGGTGACAAGACATGTCTTACCCGAGGTAAGGAGAAAAAACTAGACTGTTGCTCAGTGCTAGAAAGTCTTCTTTTTCCAAATGAAACTACATTTTGCATAACATTTGGAAATCAAGGTTCTAGACTCCGGAGGAAGAAAGGAGAGGCACGAAATTGAAGTAGCTTGAGGTACAGTTTGAAATCTCCACAGTCAGTGATGATCTGGTAAGCCGTGTCATCTGTTGCTGTTGGTCGACCAAGTTTTATCAATCAGCACAGCCATCTACCAGGAAAGTTTAGAGCACTTCATGCTTCCCTCTGCTAACAAGCTTAATGAGATTCTGATTTTACTTTTCAGCAGGTGCTAGAACCTTCCCACACTGCCAAAATAGCAAAACAATGCATGGAAAACATTGTCTGCGAAGGCTGGATGCTAGTAAAAGGATTTCTAACCATGGCATCACTGTGTAGGAATGGAGGAGGAATCTATGGGGTTTAGGTCAGGCAAGTCAAGAGGAAGATGAGAGGCCACAGGCACAACACTGCAGAGAGGCTGAAGGCCACTATTAAAGCAACCTGTACTCCTCACACTTTAGCAGACTGGTTGCCTCTATACCACGCTGCAGTGATGCAGTAATTCAAGCAAAAGGAGCTCCAACAAAGTATTTATTGCATATACTGGACAGTACATGGACATATGTTAGTAGGTGGACATTAACCCCATTTTTTAAAGTTGGTCTTCTGTAATATACACATTTTCTGAGAAACTGAATTTAGAGATTCAGTAGCTATAAGCCATCATTTTCAAAATTAACAGAAATATAAGCTTCAATTCATCACTCTTTTAGTAATGAATCTATATATTTTATATGAGTTTCACTTTTTGAATTGAGTTCCTGAAATAAATTACCTTTTGAATTTACAGAGGTGCACCTGTATTTGTTAAATACAGCTGATAAACCCTGTTAGTTTTAGCCACTGTGCCACAAAATGGATAGTTGTTAATGAGACACCGGCATGTAACCACATAAATCGTTAATGTTGTAACAACTGTAACAATGTGGGATGGGGCTTAGCAGACAGTTAATAGCCCTTTTGAGATGATGTATAAAATCAGTTTAAACCAACAACATTCTGCAGCAGACTGAACCATTAAAAGTAATCACAGATGACAGAAATCAGTCCCCATCTCATCTGAAACCTAAACACTGAGTCAGGCTCATTATGCAGATGTGTGCATACTCCATATTTTATAGCGAGAGGAAGGTGATAAAACAAAATGATTTGTGTTTCTGCATAAAACGTTGGTCCCAACAGTATGCACGCTCTCTCAGGTGACAGTGATTGCTAAATGCCATTTATATGCTGCCTGAAAGGTCAATATGTCAATGTGTCCCCCAGGGGGACCTGCGTAAACATTTACGCAACCCACTCAATCATAGGTGAGAACATGTGGGCAGGTCTGCTCACCGGGGAGTTGAGCCCTTAGTAAGGGCCCGCAGAGAATCATTCATCTGGCTGTAAGCAACAAATAAAGCTTTCAATCATCACTTTTTTTGCAAATGCACCAATGGAAAATCTGAGATCACTGATCGGGAGTGACTTTCAGTGCTGTGGGGTATGTGAGACGAAGCTGGTGGTAAAGTAATGACTCATCATTTTTTTCCCACACACAGCAAATCTTCCTTTATAGGTGGCCTATTAGGAATTGAGCAGCGAAAGGGTAAAAAAAAACACGATCATGACGTCTGTGTATATTTTCTGAATTATGACTCCACAGCAGCATATTTCTACCTGTTCTTTGTCCTTATAAAGTTGAACAAATTCAAATAACAAGAAAAGCCTGATACAAGTAATGATTTTTATTCTTTTTTAATACTCACCGCTGATCTTCTCACGCTGTTCCATGATTGAGACACTGGGCGGCTGGTTTTGGGTTCTATGAACTCTGAGCCCAGAGACGTTGGAGGCACATACTGTCTCGCCCTGGACTGAACTGCCATCTGATAAGCCACCTCGAATGCCTGTCCCAGTGTTAAGATGATCTCATAGGTTTGGATCTAAGTTAGATGAAAGGAGTTAGGATAAACTGACACGGTACAACTTTGTCTCAGCCTATTTTTGCAGTGTATTTAAAAATTTTTTAATTTAAAGACATTTGTTGTGAAATGATTATGTAACAGAGCAACACAAAGTAGCACATAACTACAGGTCCTTCTCAAAATATTAGCATATTGTGATAAAGTTCATTATTTTCCATAATGTCATGATGAAAATTTAACATTCATATATTTTAGATTCATTGCACACTAACTGAAATATTTCAAGTCTTTTATTGTCTTAATATGGATGATTGTGGCATACAGCTCATGAAAACCCAAAATTCCTATCTCACAAAATTAGCATATCATTAAAAGGGTCTCTAAACGAGCTATGAACCTAATCATCTGAATCAACGAGTTAACTCTAAACACCTGCAAAAGATTCCTGAGGCCTTTAAAACTCCCAACCTGGTTCATCACTCAAAACCCCAATCATGGGTAAGACTGCCGACCTGACTGCTGTCCAGAAGGCCACTATTGACACCCTCAAGCAAGAGGGTAAGACACAGAAAGAAATTTCTGAACGAATAGGCTGTTCCCAGAGTGCTGTATCAAGGCACCTCAGTGGGAAGTCTGTGGGAAGGAAAAAGTGTGGCAGAAAACGCTGCACAACGAGAAGAGGTGACCGGACCCTCAGGAAGATTGTGGAGAAGGGCCGATTCCAGACCTTGGGGGACCTGCGGAAGCAGTGGACTGAGTCTGGAGTAGAAACATCCAGAGCCACCGTGCACAGGCGTGTGCAGGAAATGGGCTACAGGTGCCGCATTCCCCAGGTCAAGCCACTTTTGAACCAGAAACAGCGGCAGAAGCGCCTGACCTGGGCTACAGAGAAGCAGCACTGGACTGTTGCTCAGTGGTCCAAAGTACTTTTTTCGGATGAAAGCAAATTCTGCATGTCATTCAGAAATCAAGGTGCCAGAGTCTGGAGGAAGACTGGGGAGAAGGAAATGCCAAAATGCCAGAAGTCCAGTGTCAAGTACCCACTGTCAGTGATGGTCTGGGGTGCCGTGTCAGCTGCTGGTGTTGGTCCACTGTGTTTTATCAAGGGCAGGGTCAATGCAGCTAGCTATCAGGAGATTTTGGAGCACTTCATGCTTCCATCTGCTGAAAAGCTTTATGGAGATGAAGATTTCATTCTTCAGCACGACCTGGCACCTGCTCACAGTGCCAAAACCACTGGTAAATGGTTTACTGACCATGGTATCACTGTGCTCAATTGGCCTGCCAACTCTCCTAACCTGAACCCCATAGAGAATCTGTGGGATATTGTGAAGAGAACGTTGAGAGACTCAAGACACAACACTCTGGATGAGCTAAAGGCCGCTATCGAAGCATCCTGGGCCTCCATAAGACCTCAGCAGTGCCACAGGCTGATTGCCTCCATGCCACGCCGCATTGAAGCAGTCATTTCTGTCAAAGGATTCCCGACCAAGTATTGAGTGCATAACTGTACATGATTATTTGAAGGTTGACGTTTTTTGTATTAAAAACACTTTTCTTTTATTGGTCGGATGAAATATGCTAATTCGGTGAGATAGGAATTTTGGGTTTTCATGAGCTGTATGCCAAAATCATCCGTATTAAGACAATAAAAGACCTGAAATATTTCAGTTAGTGCGCAATGAATCTAAAATATATGAATGTTAAATTTTCATTATGACATTATGGAAAATAATGAACTTTATCACAATATGCTAATATTTTGAGAAGGACCTGTAAGTAGTGGACGGACAAACTGAAAAGTGTTGCATGGAATTCTATTCAGTCTCCATTATGCAATGTTTTGCCAAACCACCTTTTGCTGCAATTACAGCTGCAAGGTGTTTAGCATAGGTCTCAACCTGTTTTGGACATGTTTTAGGCTTATAATTTTGCCCAGTATTCTTTGCAAAATAGGCAAAGGTTAGTCAGATTTGATGGGGAGTGTCAGTATACATCAAGTTTCAAGTCTTGCCGCACATTCTTAATTAGATTTAGGTCTGGACTTTGACTTGGCCATTGTATTACTTGCATATGCTTTGATCTAAACCATTAAATTGTAGCTCTGGCTGTATGTTTAGAGCTTAGGGTTGTTGTCCTGCTGGATGGTGAACCTTCGCCCCAGTTTTTTCTTGTGCAGCCTCTAACAGGTTTTCTTCAAGGGTTGTCCTGTATTTAGCTCCATCCATCATCATATTAATGCTAGAAAGCTCAGCATACAACAGGTTTCCAAAGACTCCTCATGTTCTTCTTCATTTTGTACAGATAAGCTGTGCTTCAATACGGATGTATATGTTTGAATTGAAGATATTTATTTTACTATATTGTTGTCATTATTATTATTGATATATTACTATTAATATTAATAATGATAATGACCATTTTTCACTATGTGGATAGAGTTTTCCCCTACAGTGTTTTGCATGTAGGCCACAAAGCTCAAATATTGTCTCTCCTGATCAGATAACCTTCTTTTAAATGTTTGCTATGTCCCCTATATAGCCAGTGGCAAACAGGACTTATCATGATGATCTATCAACAATGGTTTTCTTCTTGCCAGAGATGTGGAGTGCACGACTAATTGTTGTCCTAACAGATTCTTCCACCAGAGCTGTCATTTGCTACAGCTCCCCCAGAGTCCGAAGGCAACTGATTGCACTGAAATTTATTTAAGGCTCTCAGAGGAATTAGAGTTGAATATAAATGCACAACACACTTTTTAGATTTTTATTTGTAAATAATAAAAAAAAAAAAAAATTTCCCTCCACTCCCTGCTTTATATTGGTCGGTCAAATAAAATCCCAGTAAATATGTTGAGGTTTATGTTTGTGGCATTGCAAAAATTTAGAAAAATTCAAGGGGTATTAATACTTTTGCAAGGCACTGTAAGTAAGACGCATAAAACTCTATGTAAGGTAATGACTTTGTGCATGCATAAGGACAGGAATGAATACCATATGTGCCTTGTTTTCAATGTATGAAAAAGCAAACTATTCTTTTCTATTTTCTGAATCTTAATTACAACATTAAGAGAAAGAAAAGACATTCAAGAGAATTTCTTCCTGATTAAGAAACTGAGATTTCACTGACTGCTGACAGTGATAACTTAATTACTTACTTAACTGCTCTATAAAACTCCACTTCATACAAAAAAGTAAGAAAATACAAAGATAAAAGATTGCTGTTGACCTTCTCACAATTACTGAGAAGGTAATGAAAACTCTTCCTGCGTGTGAAAATTGATTCAATGTAACTAGGACTCAAATCAAGCTGATTGAAGAGCGAACAGAGAAAGAAAATGACAACAGGATGTTTGCATGTTGGCTTAAATGCAGATAGCTGATGGCACACAAAGAGCACTGATTTTTATATTTCCCTTCCAGACGAAATCATATTCAACGGTGCATATATTTCTTTGCATTTCTCACAGCTTGAAAGTGATTTGAATACTTACGACTTCCACAGTACTGAAGACATGACAGAAGTGGTGGCCACTCTTTGAATCCTTGGTGATGTAAGCAAACGTACAGAGATCATCTGGGTCCTGGGCTGCACACGAGATGTTTCTGATTTCATGCTCTGCAACAATAGTCTGTTGGAGGAGGAAGTGAAATAAAATGTAAAAAGAAATCAATCTCCATCAAGTTGACAGCAGTGTTTGTGTTGGACTAACATAACTTTACCTTAGTGGCAGCATCAATGAACTTGACACCTCTGTAGGTAATGGACAGTATGACCACTGGGCCCTTTTTGGAATCCTTTGATTTCTGAAATAAACGAGATTCACATAATGGTTGTGTTTCAGAACAAGAACAATAATTAATTAACATAGGGGCAGTATGATCTTGCAAATCAGTTTTTTTGATACCTTGTTGTTTGCTGATGGTTATTCATTTGCTGGAATTTATTGATATGTAGTTTGTATAGTTTGTAGTTTTGGTCAATTCACTCAATATTGTCAGGTATGTCAGGGTAATTTGGGCCTTTTGAGAAATTTTTCTTCAGGTTACACATCTCAGATATGCTATATTTGCGAAAGTATTGGGTCACACCACCAAGTCAATGAATTCTGGTGTTCCAATCACTTCCATGGCTGCAGGTGTACAAAGTGTGTTGTGGAGAAACTTGCTTGCAAGAGTCCAAACCTAAACCTTCTTGAAGACCTTTGGGATGAATTAGAGTGGAGGCTGCAGTTCTGGTTTTCTCATCTAACTATGAACACACTCCTAAACCTTGAGGAAGATGTTTACAGAATAGTTAAAGTTCCTATTGCTGGCAAAGGTGAGTCCAGCAACAATTTGGACCTTATAGATTAAGAATAGGATGCCATCAAAGTTCATGTTCATGTAAAAATAGACAGACAAATACTTTTGGCAATATAGCTTATGTGTTTACACCACCACTCATATTAAACCTGTCAGTAGGCTGCAACTCAACAACACAGATTGTTTAGCCATCATCAAGCTTTTCACGTAACGCTTGCTCAGTATAGTGACCTCTGTTCCTGGCAGAATTGGTGGGGTTAATGTAAATTGGTTGATTCCTGGCACAGGCCCTGACTTGTAAGTGCTTCACGAAGTTCATTCTACTTTACCCTTTCAGAATAATTTCATTGTGTGTGTTTGTAAGAGGTTGCCGACCAAGAAAGAAGCATCAGCTCCAAAATTTAAACCTCCAAGCATCAATGAAATTTGCAGCTGCCCATATCCACAAACCAAATGCATTGTGGAGACAGGTTTTATGGTGACATGAGATAATGGCACAATGACAGGAACTAAATTTGGATGAGTCAGGATGAGACTTTTAAAGCCAACAACACTGTGCCAAGTGTCAAGCATGGTGGTGGTATCATCGTGCTGAGTGGCAGTTTCACTGACAGTGGTACTTGAGCATTGAACAAAGTAGATGTGCTATTGAAAACTAAATGGTTAAAACTTGGACACAGCTTGGCACTCCATCAGAACAATGATTCCAAAATAGTACTTGAAGGGATAAGGCAGGCTTACATGATGTTTCAGGAATGGTTTTCCAAAGCCCAGACCTCAACCTGATGAAATTAATCCATGCAATAAGCTTAAAAGTTTGATTTGTGCCAACAAAACCAAGCAATTTGAAGGTATTCTACCAATTTGGCCGAGGAGAGGTCAAGTATTCAACCAGAATTATTCCAGAATTTTGTTCTTGGTAACAAAACATGTGTGATCAAACCTTCTAAGGGTCACCGGGAACATATATGATGAAAATCTAATATATGTTCAAAATTGTACACAGGTGTTGTTAATATTCATTCAAGTTGTTCATTGTATTATCAGTCCACTCTGAAAAATAAATAAATTATTATTAACAAATTATTCAATAAAATCTCCAAATTCCCATGATGACAGTCTGTAAAGTTCAGGAGAGAAACATACAATCATTCTTTTAGGTCAGAGCAAGTTAAAAGTAAAAAAAACAATGTTTTCTCTAAAACTCACCCTAATTTTAGCACAGGCGTCTTGTGTGGATTCAATTCCTCGTAAATCCCTGATTATCAATGACCCTAAATACTGGGAGAGAAAATAATCAATCAAACACATTTCAAATGCAACATCATTATTGTTGATGGCAAATCAAAAGTCAAATCAGAAAGAAGAGAAAAAGTTAGTTCCTTTTATGAAACATATATAGGTGAAATGTTTCTGAAGACAGAAAAGGATACTTACTGTTGCCTCGTACCTGCAGGAGTCCAGGATGAGCTTCTCTGGCTGGTGATGCCAGGCGGACACGGTGGCGTACGTGGCAGAGTGGCTCGGCGGCCGAGGGTTTAAACGAGACTCTTTATGTCGTTCACTGTGTCTGTCCTGCAGAAATGCAGATTCACAGCCCTGTTTCACACAGCTGCTTCCCACCTCCAACAAGTAAAACCGGGGTTTTTTCACTAATTTGGGTAATACAGTCAAAGAAAACTTAAAGAGTTTTTTAATGCAGATATGAATTTGTGTCTTCATTGAGCTGGTCACTTAAAAGACCTCTAACCGCTGCATAATTAAGTTAAAGCATCTGAAGTCTGTCTGGTCAGCACTTTGTAGTAGGGCGTTTTCTGATATCAGAGAAGGCTCATAAATATTCATGCATGTTCAGCCTTTAGGTCAGTGCAGGATGTGCTGAGCTCTTTCATGAATCACCTGTCAGAATAAACTGTACCTAGATAAAAACACACTAACCTACAGAAATGTATTGATAGAAGATGTCATTTTTACTGGGGCAACATATTCCTGTTTTCAGGGATGTTCCTGTGTCTTTTTCACTGTTGGCCTCACTGAGTCAGAAACCGGGAGTGGAAGCTTGACTGTTTGTGTTGCGGTCTGACCTTTAGCAAATGCTAAAATTTGATCACAGAGATATTTTTAGCTCATTCTCTTGCAAAATAATTCCAGACATTCAGGAAGGGTGGACTGAGCTTCATGAGATAAAAACAGCTGTAGGGGAAGGTTATTATTTAATGCAAGCATATTTTAACTTTCAGAGATCTATTCAAATGCAAGAAAATACATTCAAAATTAATGGGTCTTTCACATTTTTTACCTTATATTTTGCAAGGGTTTTGACCAGTTTTTTTATTTGTGCTATCAGATGTACTTCTGTGTTCTGACCTGACCAAACTTGATATAAATTCATCCAAATATTTCAACCCTGAGGGACGATTTACTGAGCTTAGCCTGCTGAACTTGAACGCATATTTAATATATGCAACGAGTTGCAGTTTTTATAACCAAAGGACATAGCAGTAGGATTTAAAACGTAGCTACTTAATTTTATTTTGAACTCACCAAATTAAGATGTTTTATGGAAAACATGATAATTGCGAATAAATGGACAGAGATGCATTTTTTAGAACAAGACTCCATGGAATTAAAATCTGCCCACTAATTATACCGCTATATTAAACTGCGGATAAACATAACAGTTCTGCCTCTGGGAAGAAAGCAAATGTGCTGAATCCTCCTCCATTTTTTTAACTATAAATTATCTTATAATACGCTGCAGTGGGTGGTTTCTTTAACCAAGATCCAAGTTAAAGAAGTTGAAACTTACTACAGAGCGCGGCCTCTCATTATAGGATCGCAGGGAAATACTACAGTCTTGGTCGACTGCCCTTCGCCTCCGGTCTGACTCGGTGAGCGGGAGGAGCATGTCCATGGAGCGACTGGTGTAGGGGTCCAACTGACTGAGGGGCGAGGTGGTCTGGGACAGGAGGTCATGGAACTGTCACAAAAACACACACAGACACACAAAGCAGATTCATGGATTGACAGCACTGGTTTCCCTTGCCTTCATACAGCTTAACTTTTGACATACATTCATCTCTCAATTAATTATAGCTCAGTTTAATCTGTCTGAGAAATCAGCCCTCAGTTTTTCATTGTTCTAAATCAAATGACACTGAATCACATCCCCAACTTAAATATCTTGTCCTGGGGAAACAAATCTCTGATTAAAGTATTTAGACATAAAAAACAGCTCACCATATGATGCTGGTTAACTTTAAATTAAGGCTTAATCTCCAGTTATCCAAAATATATCAACATAAATACAAATGAATGAAAACACACTATTATAAGTTACAGAGCACATGAATTGAGTTACACTTCATATATATAAATTTGGCAATTTTATGTTATGGATATGTAAAGCCACTAAAAGTCAGTGCTAAAGAAGGTAGCCATTCTAAGACTGCTGCATCCAGGGAGATTAATGGAATGTTGAGTGGCAGGAAGAAATGTGGCAGAGAAAGATGCACAAGCAACATGAATAATCACAGCCTATTCAGTAGTTTTGGGATAAAACACCATGTAGATGAAGACACAGTCAAATCCTGGAAATGAGATAAAACTTGTTTAAAGTTCACGCTTTAGATAAAAGTTAAATTGGTATTTTATTTGGAAATTAAGGTGTGTTAGCGGAGAGACACAGAACGAGTCCGGTCTGAAATTTCCTTTCAGACTGGACTGGTTCAGACTCCTAGTTTACATTACGAGCTGAATTAGTTGATGATATTCGCCTTTTTTGAGAGTATGAAAGTATGAAAGTGAAGGCAACATTCAAGTCAAGTCAAGTTTATTTATATAGCGCTTTTCAGCAACAAGGCACTCAAAGTGCTGTACATGACAAAAAACTTTACAATGATACAGAAAATCAAACACAGAAAAACAAATCAAATGACACTAATAATCCTTGGAAGTTTACTGGTAAGAGCTGGTTCTAATCCAATCTTTCTAATAGAGGTAATTAGCTCATTAAGTCCTCTGTGGTAAGGAATTCATCCGGTGCTAGAAGAAAAATGATAATATTAATCCTTGAGGTCGCTGGTATGAGGCAGTTGTGATCCCATCATTCAAATATGCTGGGTCACTGGTATAAAACATTTTTAGTCCAAACTTTTTAAATACTAATAATGTTTTGCTGTCACTGGATATGATATAGTTGTAATACAATCCTTTTAAGAAATCTAAAATTCTCTGGTCATTGGTGTAAAAACAATTTTAGTCCAAATTTTCAAATACTAATAATATTTGGCTTTTGCTGGTAATCCTTCTGAGAAATCTGATAATCTATGAAAAGTAATGAAATCACACATTTAGGTAGATGAGAAAAGAGACCACATTAGGTAAGAAGAGGGAAAAAAATCATATTTCGCACTGTATCCTTAGCAGGATACAGTGCGAAATAGCAAAAGAAAACTCAGCACAAAGAAGCAACATACAGTATATATGAAACAACATTATGCAGGGGATCCGGTGAAGGCAGTGTGAAGGGGTGCATATGTTTATCTTGAGCATGTGTGTGTGTGTGCATGTGAGTGTGTGCAAAGTAAGTTCGTGAAGCACTGTCACAGAGGCCATTGTCCTTGATGATGTTCATCAACCAGCCACACAGTTCTGAGCAGGTCCATAGATGTCCTCAGGGAAGGAAGGGGGCATAGGGAGCAGTGCGTCATGTTTATGTAACTTCCAGGAGAAGTTGAAGATAGCCAGCCATCAAAGCCGCGCAGCGGAGCCAGATTCAGAAAAACAACAATTATTTGGGTTAGGCTGACTCTTAATTTTCCATCAGCCTTGAGAGTCTCGCTGGTGCTCACGTAACATCTCAGCCTGGGTGTTGATCGCTCTGCAGATCCCATCATACATGCCAGGCATCCTTACTATGGCCAGAACAGCTGACGACGTTTTTCGAATTTCTCAATATGCCAGGTAACCGCCAACTCCAAAAAAACAGAAATCCTGTTATCAAACATCCAATTGTGTACACATCTTCGACATCTTCGACTGACAATATCGACAGACACACAATCCTCCACTTCTGCCAGGAGTCCATCGTGTATCCGGAGAAAAATATCCCGTCTGGACAAGAGGGTTCCCCTTCACCCTGTCTTCTCGTCGCGAAAATTTTATCAATTGCATTGAGAGACCAGCTGACCAAATCCATAACTCTGAATTTTGGAAGATATGCAAAAAGAGGCTCCAAAAAGGATGACAAGACACAGAGCTGAAACATGGCAGATATGGGAGGGTGACAGAGAAAAGCGTCCTCCTCCACCGGGAGCAGAAAGAAAAGTTTATTCATTCGTTCATTCATTATGTTGTTTTTATTTTCTTCAACAACCCTTGCAATAGTATGCAATGTAACTGCTAATGCAGCTAACATGATTACCACAGTCTTCCACAAGCTGTTCCATCTCTCATCAATATTTCTTTTTCTGTATAACCTGACTCATACAGTAGTCGTCTTTTCTCTCCAGCCTTTTGTCTTAGACTTGGACTTTGCAATTACTCAGTTTTACTTTCTGTAGTTGTCAGGGAAACAGCACAAAAATAGTGTTAACATAACCTAGAGTCTCATGGAGATCTATTAATGGAGAATGTAATTCAGTAGCGGGCAAAACATTTTGTGGCTTTTCTTGTTTTTCATGTAAAGGACCCTATATTTAGGCTAGTTTGCCACCAGTAATAACAAAGTTTGCTGATTTTAGAGCTTTGAACTCCCTGGTCCAACACATGGGTATATCTGTGCTGATTTCTTTTTATTGGGGATGTTATAAACATCTGATTTCCATGTCAACTGCTCCATTAGAAATCTATTTACTGAAAAAAACTTTGATGAGTTCAACATTTTCCCTAATGAACATGTCTTTTGTGGGAAGCAAAAAGTACATTCAGCAAAATAATGATAAAGAAGGTAAATCAAATGTTGAATATGTAAACTTCACAATCACTCCTACCATGATTGGGGACAGCCGACGAGATTTAGAGGGAGCTTCTTCATAGGGTCTCTCTGCTAGAGACGCAATAATCCTCTTCCTGTGGCCTAAGGGCCCAACCTTAATAACCTGCAGGGAAAAACATCAGTCTATGAATTTCCATTATCCCGTCACCTAAATATCTCATGCAAAACAATATATCCAGACAAAGCTAAGAGAGGTACATCCAAAACACACCGACGTACTTGATGGCATGTACCCTTTACTGGCAGGCAAACAGAAGTGACACTCGTCAATAATTCAGCCTCAATCTGTTTTGCCGTAAGCTTAAAGTACAACACCGTGTCCTTCTTGGGATGCTCTATAATTTATGAGTCATTTTTGGACGATGAGCTACAAAAACAGTGAGGACATTACAGACTTATAGAACACTATCAAGAAATATATACGCAGTACACCTATGTGTCATACTTTCAATTGATGTTTGTAATTTATGGCATGACAACAGAGACATATCCATAAGCAGAATCTCTATTTAACCATCAACAAAGAACACATCTGATCATATGTCTAAATGTCTTGCAGGATGAAGCAATTTCATGTAGCCAAATCCCATCTCCTTAATACTATATATTTGCATAATTGACTATTAACATTCATGCTCATCCTCAAAGGGTGGATGTTGAGTGATTAATGTTACATTTGCAATTATATTTCTGGTACAAAACCTTTCAGAACAAGCTAATATAATTCTTTGTCAGATAGGTACAATTACCAAGAAGCAGAAGAATCAAATGGTCCGTGCATCTGATTTCTGGTTATGTTTGTATTATCATCATTCATGAAATCTCCAGCAAATCCGGTGAAAAGAACACTTTTGAAAGGAACCTTGGAATTATTTTGGAGACATAGATGATCAAGAAGCCCGGTGCCATTTGCTGTAAAATGCTGAAGAGGATGTAGGAAATGTAATGGGCAAAGAGAATTCTGCCAAGATGCTCAGAGGCAGTTCTTGCTGCTCTGCACACTGAGAGTAATGTGCCTCGCACTCAGACCCCCATTTTTCTTCATCGCAGTCTGTTGGACACCATCCCTCTCACACTGCATTGGCAGCGAGCTGGGCTGCTGCTACTGCAGCTCTTTCTGCTACTTTATCACCGCTGCCTTTTCGCTTACTGCAACCAGATGCTGCAAACATATCTTCAGACACACGTTCTCAGTTTCTTTCTTATCACATAGCACTCAGTATGGCTCAATTGCTTTGGTCTGGTTAGTTAGTTAAGCACTCTCAATAAAATGTAACATTACTGTGGTGATTTACATATTTCAAAAGGAGTGGGACGAAGTACAAACTTCTTTAGTCCCATCCCTTCTCTGAAACTTACAATTAATAAGATGTTCTTTTCCCTTGTTCTACATTATACAATTATGAGTTTAATGAGACTGAAACATATATAGAACAACAATTACAAAATAAATTTACTATTGATATATTACCATTTTAAAAATATATTTTTTGAAACGTGCAATTCTTTTACAAATACATACATACATGCATACACATACCTATACACTGCGCATAGAACACCATAGAAAGTAATAGTAATAATAATAATAATAATACATTTATGTATATATGAATACTTGCCTTAAGTAGTATTAGTGCATGTGTTTGAGCAATTTTGACTGCAAAATTAAGGAGTTGATGTGAGCCCCATGAATACTCATTGCTTGCTTTTGGAGAATGAATGGTTGCACTAAACTTTAAGAATTTTTCCCAAAACCACAGTGCAGTTATTTAGAGAACTATTGAACAGTACAGAACATTTATTGCTTTGTAATGCCGAACCTGTTTTGCCTTATTCAGTACTGTAGTCCCTTTGTACATGTCTAACGAGAGATTTCCAGCATATTTGTTCATTAATTATTACTCCCAGAAAATTTATTTTATTGACCGTTTCAATTTGAACCCATCTAAATGAACCTGTGATTGTGGGATAGTTCTACCATACCCCAAAAGAATGAACTCTGTTTTGCTCAAATTTAATGATAATTTATTTCAATTTGTATTGTACCATTTTTTTAATTTTTCTTAGCTCTGTAATATTTACGTATAATAACAAGTTATAACCTAAGCAAAAATGTTTGTAACATCACCAAATAATGCACTCAGTAAACATTGCATTAGCAAACATGCTACATGTGTCACTGATGCTAAAACAAGATTTAACTTAATTAAAGATCTTAAACAAAAGAAAAACTGCACTGGTGGTTACCAAAGGGGTCTAACTGTTCTGACAGAAAAATACCAAATTAACCATTGTTTAACCAACATTTGTGAATATTAAAAAAGTCAAAATAACAAAAATAAACCACAAGATTGTGTCTTTTTCACATTTGACTCAAATTAGTGTACAACAGTGTGTATTTTATTTAGATCAAATGTGTTCAACTAATACAAAGTAATGCATAATTATGAAGTGGAAGGAAAGTATAACATGGTTTTTAACATTAATTTACAAATTAATATCTGAAAGGTGTGGCATGCATAAATGTTCAGACCCTTTTACTCTTAAATTAAATCCAACTCGCCAGCTGCCTTCAGAAGTCTTGAGTTTTGCTTGAGAACATTACAAATTATTGGTTTTAAAAAAAATTATAAATGGGACAATATATGAGGGTTATAAGTGTAAATAACATTGTATTGTTACACTGCATCTGGTTTTGTTCCTATGTGTTTTTTCTTTTCACCGAAACTCCGATTATTGATTCCTATATTTAAGTAATGATGTGTTTTGTTTTTTTTCCTTTCTTTTTCTTGTCTTTCTCTTTCCTGTATTGTAAGAATGATGATGGGTAGTTAATTTTGAAGTGTAGGACAGGCACAAACATAAGCATTGTGCTTCTAGTGTACCTTTTTCAGTCATTATTCTGTTATTGTCTGTCATGTTGTCTGTAGTGTTGACAGCAAATTATTTGATGATTGACTGAATAAATAAATTAATAATTATTAAAAAAAACAGAACAAACTGCATCATAAAGACCAAGGAACACAACAGGCAGGTCAAGGATAACATAAAAGAACGCAGATGATTGAAACAATGTGCCAAGGTTTGGGCATATACCAGAGCAAGGTTCAAACAGTCGTTCAAATATGGTCAAAAACATGGTCATCTACCAAAACTGACTGGGTGGGCAAGGAGAGCATTAATCAGAGAAGCAGCCGAGAGACTGCTTAACAATTATTCCTGCATTCCACAAATCTGGCCTCTACTAAAGAGTAGGACGTTTATTTAGTTGTTCAATTCCCTTTTGCCATTCGCCACGAGACATATGGAGGACACAATAATCATAAGATTATAAATGCTGGTCAAACATTTTAGAACGCTTTTCTCACTTAATAGGTTTCTTTATTTTCATGACTATTTAAATTGTAGATTCTCACCAGAGACACCAAACCTATGAATGAACACACATGGACTTATGTAGTAAACAAAAAGTGTGAAATAACTCAATAACATTTTCATATATTAGATTTCTTTGCTTTGATGACTGCTTTGATCTCTTGATTCTCTCCATGAGCTTCATGAGGTGGTCACCTGAAATGGTTTTTCAAAGAGTCTTGAAAGAACTTCAGAGATGTTCATTGAGAGATGGCTAAAACTTAATAGTTTAGTCATTACAGCAAAGGGTGGTTACTTTAAGGATTCTAAAATATAACATGTTTAAAGTTATTTTACAATTTTTGGTTTGCCACATAATTGCATATGTGTTCATTCACTGTTTTGATGCCTTCATTGACAATCTACGTACAATATAAATGGTTAAATGAGAAAGGCGTTCTTCAGCTTTTGACCGGTAGTGTATGTGTGGCAGAAACGTAACACACTTTTTTTTAACAATGAACTAAACACAGAATAGATAATTTGGGAGAAAGACTTGAGATTGAGGTAAATGTTCACTTTCCAGCAGGACAGCAGTCCTGAACAAATAGCCAGAGCTACAATGGAATGATTTAGATCAAAGCATATTAATTTGCTTTCAAGGCATATTCATATTCAGATTGGTCTTGGCCATTCCCCAAGACCGAGCTACATGAAATTAGGAAATCATGCAATCGCATTGTTGTTATATTTTACGCTACCATAAATCCCTGTTTTCACAAACTCTTTCTCTCTCATTCATCATCATAGTGCTTCCAACTCTCTCTGTGCCCTTTAGTGTCTTCTCCGCTGGCATCTTTTTTCAGGTGTATGTATCTACTACAGCTGGACTCCATCCAACAGGCTGATCATTTTATTTGCATACAAATTGTGAACTTCTGACACTTGGAATATAATAGCCAACCAATACTGTATCTTAAACAGTCTTATGCTATATTAATGTGGCACATGCTTATATTGAGATGATACACTGTCTGGCCAAGAAAAAATGGCCACCACTCTAATATTTCGTTGGACCGCCTTTAGCTTTGATTACGGCAGGCATTCGCTGTGGCATTGTTTAAACTTCTCCAATGTCACAAAATGTATTTCCACCCAGTGTTGCATTCATTTTTCACCAAGATCTTGCATTGATGATGGTAGAGTCCGACTGCTGCGCAAAGCCTTCTCCAGCACATCTCAAAGATTCTCAATGGGGTTAAGGTCTGGACTCTGGTGGCCAATCCAATGTGTGAGAATGATGTCTCATGCTCCCTGATCCACTCTTTCACAATTTGAGCCCGATGAATCCTGGCATTGTCATCTTGGAATATGCCCGTGCCATCAGGAAAGAAAAAATCCATTGATGGAATAACCTGGTCATTCAGTATATTCAAGTAGTCAGCTGACCTCCTTCTTTGAAAGCATACTCTTGCTGAACCCAGACCTGACCAACTGCAGCAACCCCAGATCATAGCACTGCCCCCACAGGCTTGTACAGTAGGCAGTAGGCATGATGGGTGTATCACTTCACCTGCCTCTCTTCTTACCCTGAAGCGCCCATCACTCTGGAACTTCTTCCATTGCTCCAGAGTTCAATCTTTATGCTCCCTAGCAAACTCAAGCCTTTTTTCCGGTTAGCCTCACTGATTAGTGGTTTTCTTAAGGCTACAGAGCTGTTCAGTCCCAATCCCTTGAGTTCCCTTCGCATTGTGCGTGTCGAAATGCTCTTACTTTCATTATTAAACATTCTACTGTAGTTTCTCTTCAATTTGATTTCACCAAAGGTTTAAGTAATCGCCGATCACGATCATTTAGGATTTCTTTCTGGCCACCTTTCCTCCTTGAAGACGATGGGTCCCCACAAACCTTCCAGTTTTTAATAGTGCGTTGGACAGTTCTTAAACCAATTTTGGCAGTTTCTGCAATCTCCTTAGATGTTTTCTCTGCTTGATGCATGCCAATAATTTGACCCTTCTGAAACAGGCTGGCATCTTTTGGCCAGCCAGTGTATGTTTGCAATACATAGTAAAGCACTAGGCTAGACCTACATCTAATTGATAATTTTGTTTTATTTATTTGCAAACTGCTGTTAAAAGACTCACATACCCCAAAATACTTGCAGCTGTAATTGCAGTGAAAGATGGTTCTACAAAAGTATTAAAACAGGGGACTATACATGTGCATTTACAGTTTTCTGATTTGTTTTTTTTTTGGGGGTAAAAACGTTTAAAAACATATGTTGTATTCCTGGCACTTCATGTGAAAAAGTTCAAGAACATGTGCATGCTTTAATAGGGCACTGTAAAAGGACCAAATTAATAGAAGATTGGGAATAATGTGTTACATTTACAAAAAATTATAACTGCTTTTAAACCATCATTATGAAAAATTGATGGTCATATTTGTTCTGCTTTTGTTTTTATGTTCATATTCCAAACCTTTAAATATTTTAAAAGCCTTAAGAAAAAAATCTAAGCTGTACTCACAACTCACACGTTTTTAAAGAACTATTTGCACTAAAATGCAACATGCATCTCTCCATAAAACTGTCACACTTTTTCCCAAAAGATAAAACCAAATTAGACTTTTCCTGTCATCACTCACCACTTTTCTCCTTAATTTATATTATCTGTTAGTTGTCTACTAATCAATCAGGGATTTAGAAAATGTCTAAATAGTAGTTTTATGGAAATATCTCCACCACTGAAGCACTTCTCTGATTTATCAGCACTCCAACATAAAGTGCCTCTTGTCTTCAAACAGAAGCCACAACACCTCTGTTTTAGTGTGCAACAGTTTCTTATGTACAGAAATGAAGTTTGATGACATTTTGTGTCACTTAAACATAAACATTTAAAGCTAAAGAAAAGTTAAATGTTTAAAGAATTCTTACATTGACAATCTCCAGCTCCCACAAATTCTTTACACACTCCAGGGTTCGGTAGCCGTTAGACAGAAAGTTGGGAAGATACTCATGCAGGCCAAGGACGTCCAACCAAGAGGATAAAGATGTGCTGCCATCACAACCCAGTGGTTTTACCTACAGATAGAAAGAGAAGTGTGTGAAAGCAAGTGATGTGATGTTAATTTCAAATTTGGAATAAAGAGAAAGTTGTACAAAGTCATAATATTCTGTTTCAATTCTACTTGACCAATGCAGGCTTCCGCCATGGTGTCCTAACATAGGACCTCAAGTTATAGGCAATTTCAAACAGTCACTGAGCATTTTGCAATCCATTTCTCTATTTGTGTCTTGTTTGGATAAAATTGTTTTACCAGTAATTAACAACTTATTATTTTATGCAGCGAGTACTTACATACTAAAAATCACATTTTTGGTGTGTTAACATGTTTATATTGGCCTGTAGCTGAAACACACAGATAAACCTGCATCAATTCCTCCATCCTTGGATCTACCCATACCTCCACCATACACTCATCCATCTATGTATCCATCCTTGTATCCATTTTTCCATCCCCCTGTCATCACTGCATCCACCTATGTACCCATCCACCCATCCAAAATGTAATTATTATGTTGTGAATTTAAGATTTAAACTAACAAATAAAGAGTATTAAAATAAAAGCTGTGGAAATCTGAATTCAACACAAATGGATGAGCATTTCAGATGCGTTAGCGCACCAAATTGTAGCCTAAAACTGATTACTGTGTTATGTGCAGAAGATTATCATTTCTGCTTTAAAGAACTAGTGTTGAAAGGAGCAATATCACATTTACAACAATTCACAAACAAAACCTTTATCTTGCTTCATTTTAGCTAATTGACAACTGCTATTGTCATATATTGTTGTATATTCTTCTGGATGTGGCGTTAAGCACCTTGGGTAAGCTGCGCGCTGCATGGAGGATTTTCTTCCTGTGTCCTGGGTCAGTGATCCCCATGTCTCTTAAATCTTGGTCCTCCATCACGTTACTTCCCTGCATGTGCACAAACACGAGAGAAACATGCAAATAAACTCATTCACACACAAGCGCAACCACACGGACAAAATCACCGGAAACATCCATGCAAACAGACTCTCTCAGCCCCAAATTTGGTCCCAGACTGTAAAAAACACAAATATTCTGTTACATATCTTGCAATACATCTCATTTATAGATATCTAATGTTTACTCAGAAAATATCTGATAAATAAAACCATCATTAATTGTTTTACATGCTTCTGGAGAACAGCAAATTGTTGCTGTACATGTGCACACACAGAATATGCACATCTCTGACACGAGTACTAACAACAGAGTGGGAGGACAATGAAGTCAAATAAATTGTGCATGCCAGGAGTAATCAATCTAATCTGGTGCGACTCAGAGAGAACAAAGCAGCAGCAGCATCTACAGGACGCCTTTGCTGCTCTGTCAGTGTGGGCCACAAAATTAAATCCATTATTTCCCTATTTTATTCACAATTCCTGCTTAATTGAGGCCATTGGAACAATCCACAATTATAACTATGTTACAAATCCAGAATTCTTGTGTAATACATGCAGATGTTATATTACAGCTCAAGAGGGTTTCTCTTCTTTTCCTTTTGTAGGCAAGTATAAAGTGGCAAGGACAAGCAGGAAAACAAGGAACTACATGTACACCCCCACCTGCACACTGCTGCTGCCGATTGGTTCTCCCTGGCCAAGAATGTTAAAATGCTCTGTTGTCTTTACTCAATCTGCTTTCACTGGATTGATTTTAGAGCACACTCTGCAGCAGCATTCATAGGCCTGCATGAGGGTGCAGTCAGGAGATTACTCACTGATCACTGTAATAAAAGGTCAAATGAAGTTGTGTCGGACGTAAGGGAGGCCCAAAATAGATTCTCCACTTTTATTAACACAGTTTGAAGTTTGATGATGCCTCGGGGACTCTGCAAACTTATTATTTCATGCTGCATTGGAAAACATGTGACGGGACTGTATAGTTCAGTTCTTACATAGCTCATAAGCTATGGTGGCTTGATCTAATCAGATATGACTTGCAGATGTAGCCATGGAAGAAGTCCTTCATCTTACTAAATGCACTTTGGTTAAAGCAGCTGGGAATTAGAATTGCTCTATTTGTCTGCCCCACAGAGAAATTGTTTAAAAAAACAAATTTTGTTACTATTTCAAGACTCAGTGGGCGTTAATGGAGAACCGATGAGGAAAAATAGGTTTTTTGTGTTACAATATGTATGCTCAGTTCCACATGAAATAGAAAGGGCTGCAGAGTCTGATGCAATATTAATGAGATAGAGATGCAATGTAAATCCATGATGAGTAACTTTTAGAAGCTCTACACAAGACAATATGGCTCACTGCCACAGTTGTTTGGAAATTAGAGCATCAAAGCAAGCTGTTATAGGAGAAAAAAGAAAGAAGTTATGTGGAATTTTAGACTGAGAGGAAACGTGTCGGCATAAAGGCAAAGAGAATGAAAGCCACAGCCGCCCCACTTCTGGTGGCATGAAAGGAGAACAAAATGATAATTGTCGTGTAAAAATTATGAGAATGGGCGCGCAGCTGTTCATAATTTATGATCCCTCAAAAGCCACATCTCAGTGCAATCATCACGTGCAGAGAGCCTCGCTGAACCATGCCGGTGCCGGCCCCTTTGCTCTAATGAGAGAGTAAAGTGGAATTTTGCAAGATACACAGTACAGTAATCTTCAGCTCTGATGTTAGTGGTTTGTAGGTACAGTAAGGCTTACATGCTGAGGTTCCTGCTGCATCAGAATTGGACCGAAGTGAATCTCTGTTACATTTTAGAAAACCAAAGTCCACTTTTCTAAAACATGGTGGTCAGGCACACCAAGGTCGGTGTTATGATTTACATCATGGAGTTCCACAAGCTTCGTTTTAGGCCCCACACTTTTAAAATCTTTATATGCTAGTGATATTGTCAAGAAATGCAAAATTTATTTTCATAGCTATACTGAACACAAAGCTCTGTTTTGCAGAGCTTCCTGATGACTGTAGACCAACTAATGCACCGTTTAACGGTAATTTAGATATTAAGAAAGTGATTACAGAGAATTTTCCAACTCAATCAGGGCAGGACTTGAATCTTAGTTATTGGCATAGACATTCAGAGAGAAAAACACTTCTGGTCTTAGTAAGAAGAGAAAAGCACCACCATAGTTATAAACTTTAGTTAAACAAAATGCAGATGAGGACCAGATGTGTTTCTTGGTTTTTAAAAGTAATAATGGATTTAGTCCAACCTATGATCTAATGTGCTTTTACACCAGTGGTTGTTCAGTAGGACTGCACATTATTAGGCAAACATGTTATGTCTGATGATGCTGGTGAATGTTGCAATCATGATATGTATTGGAAAAAGTAATTCTCGTGGTAGCATGAGACGGACTCTACAACCCACACAAGCGGCTCAGGTAGTGCAGTTCATCCAGGATGGCACATCAATGCGAGCTGTGGCAAGAAGGTTTGCTGTGTCTGTCAGCGTAGTGTCCAGAGCCTGGAGGCGCTACCAGGAGACAGGCCAGTACATCAGGAGATGTGGAGGAGGCCGTAGGAGGGCAACAACCCAGCAGCAGGATCGTTACCTCCACCTTTGTGCAAGGAGGAACAGGTGGAGCACTGCCAGAGACCTGCAAAATGACCTCCAGCAGGCCACAAATGTGCATGTGTCTGCACAAACAGTTAGAAACTGACTCCATGAGGATGGTATGAGGGCCCGACGTCCACAAATGGGGGTTGTTCTCACAGCCCAACACCTTGCAGGACGCTTGGCATTTGCCAGAGAACACAAGGATTGGCAAATTCGCCACTGGCGCCCTGTGCTCTTCACAGATGAAAACAGGTTCACACTGAGCACATGTGACAGACGTGACAGAGTCTGGAGACACCGTGGAGAGCCTCCATGTGCTCGCCAGAGGTAGCCTGACTGCCATTAGGTACTGAGATGAGATCCTCAGACCCCTTGTGAGACCATATGCTGGTGCGGTTGGCCCTGGGTTCCTCCTAATGCAGGACAATGCTAGACCTCATGTGGCTGGAGTGTGTCAGCAGTTCCTGCAAGATGAAGACATTGAAGCTATGGACTGGCCCGCCTGTTCCCCAGACCTGAATCCGATTGAGCACATCTGGGACATCATGTCTCGCTCCATCCACCAACGTCACGTTGCACCACAGACTGTCCAGAAGCTGGCAGATGCTTTAGTCCAGGTCTGGGAGGAGATCCCTCAGGAGACCATCTGCCGTCTCATCAGGAGCATGTCCAGGTATTGTAGGGAGGTCATACAGACACATGGAGGCCACACACAATACTGAGCCTCATTTTGACTTGTTTTAAGGACATTACATCAAAGTTGGATCAGCCTGTAGTGTGTTTTTCCACTTTAATTTTGTGCGTGACTCCAAATCCAGGCCTCCATTGGTTCATAAATTTGATTTCCATTGATGATTTTTGTGTGATTTTGTTGTCAACACATTCAACTTTGTACAGAACAAAGTATTCAATGAGAATATTTCATTCATTCAGATCTAGGATGTGTTATTTGAGTGTTCCCTTCATTTTTTGAGCAGTGTATTTTGTGCAGCTCTAGTTTCCAAAGGCCTTTACTTTATTTATTTAGTTCAGTTGTATTTTTTTATTTAGAATTTAATGGTTTTAATAATATTCATTTCTTGAAATGTTTTTTTTTCCTACAATTTAAAATGTAATCATTATTGAAACTAAGGTGTATGTTTGAGCTCAATTTGTCAAATGGTTAAAGTATGCTTGTAGAATTTCTGAATTTTAATATTTTATATTATTTGTGCAGTTGAAACCAAATTTCTACATAAACTGTATAAAAAGACACCTAATATTTTTTAATGTCTGATAAGAAATCAGGCTAAACCTTTCCTGTTTTAGGTCAGTCTGGGTTGTCAAATGTATTTCCATTTTTATTCCCACATACCAAAATAATGAGAGAGAATTTTGAAAGATTTTATTTTAATCACTTTCCTCAAAAATCTAAATCATACCATTCAAGAAAGGGGCAGGTTCTGTGTCAGAGAGAAGATTGGTTAGAAATTTGCATATGAACCCCAGTACTGTACTAGAAAAGACTGAAAGTCTCCTCAATGAGGAAGAAGCCATCACTTCAAAAGCAACACGAAACAGCCAGCTTACAGTTTGCAAATGCACTCAGAGACAAAGACTTTTATTTGGTCAGCCATTGGGTTGGCCATAAAGAAGTGGCAACATGTTGTGGGTGTGTTTTGCTGCATTACAAAACTTTGAACTTTCCAAAATAGATGGCCTATTGATATTAGAAGATTACAATGAAATTTTGAAACAACATCTCAAGACATCAGCCAGGAATTTCTGGCTTGGGCACAAATGGGTATTCCAAATGGACAATGACCCCAAGCATGCTGCCAAATTATTTACAGCTTAGGGACAACAGTGATTTGGTGCGGCCATCTCACTTGTACAAAAAATGTGTGTGCAAAGTGTGCGAGTGGCCTAAAAATAGTTACACCAGTTCTGTCAGGGGGAATGGGCCACAATTTCAGCAAACAGTTTTGAGAAGTTTGTGGAAGGACACTCAATATGTTTAACCAAAGTTATGCTTTAAAGTAAATTCTACCAAATATTAAGAAAATGTATGTAAACTTCTAAATTTAAAGTAATAGAAAATTGACTTGCTTTTCATTCAGGAAGTTAGTAACTAAAATCATTTTCAAAAACTACTGATGTAAGAGATGAAAAGTTTAGTTTGCTTAGATGTCAACAAGAAAAAAGGTAATGCATCTGTTTATACAGTGTATGTAAATATCTTGTTTGTAAATAACTGTATTGTTTCCCCAGTTTCACATTTTCTATATTTGTTAATGATTTTTAGTTTATTTAAGTAGTTTAGCATTCTTCGATGTGATTATTGGTAATTATTTTTAGATGCTTTTGCCTTCTTTTTTAAATTCTGCAAAACATTTTGTGTTGTATTTAAATGGATGGAAACTGCTCTGTGAATAAAATCTGATTAATTGATATAAATGGAAGATTATAGTTTTTTATGTTGTTTGAAATCAGTTTTTGAAAAACTTCATAACAACAAACTGGTCTTGACAATGGATTACTCTATGGCTGTCCTTTTAGGAAAAGGAATCCAATCAAAGCTGAATCGAAAATGAGCCATAGCGCTGCCATCTACTGATCAGCCAAACCACCTCACACAAATGAGTTCTGATCGATCACTTCTGAAACAAGTCCGGCACCGCCTTAAAAGGGCACAATATTAAACATTCACATGCTAGCCTGACTAGTCTGACCTTTCTCTTGTTTGCAACCTCCACATCTTTCTGGAGGTTGCATGGATAATTTGCCTGGTGAGCCTAATGATTTATCTCTTTGATGCATCAAGTTCAGCAGACACATTAGTTGTGACATAAACAAGAGCATCTGAATGCCTGATGACCTATAGTCTCCGTCACATTTCTGCCTTGGGAGTTTCCACAAACACTGACTCTAAAAGCCCATCAGAAAATAAAATATGTCAGTGATCTTTACAACAACTGTAAATAATGTTTTAAGCAGAACATATTGTGAAATAAAAAAAGGTCTTATAACAGTACAGATATTTCTGCACAGCTTATTTTATGACCATCATTCTTTAATGCATCTGACTGAAAGATAGTGCACCATTTGTGGCAAAGCAGTGACAGAATTTGTTCGGATGAATTTAAGTTGTCTACTTCTACTTTGTTACATTGACAAATAAGCCAAAAATATATAATTGTTGATGTTTATTTCCAAATAATGTCTTTATTACAATAAAAAATACTAAGAAAATCCAGATAAATGATGCATCCATTATGCCACCTCCTTACGTATTGGTTGTGATGCGATAGATTCACATTTAATAAAGTTAATTTGTGAGTAATGTTAGAAATATTGTATGCACCTATTACAAGCCTCAGGCAGTGAGGGTTTATAATTTTACATTTCAGGCCAGAGGTAAATGACATGGGATCAGCAGTTACTTTCAGCAGGCTCCCCGAGTGCAGCTGTACAATTTAATGTAAAAGTTTGTTGTAGAAGATCAAAAAAGAATGCTTTGACCAGGCCCACTGATATTTTTGCCAGGGTCCGGTTCAACACGGTCTTTCAGGATCCACTCCCCCGCCCACCCCGGGGTGACACAATGCTACAGAATCCCTCACCGACAACGCTGACAACTATGTACTCTTTTGGAGTTCTCTGGTGTATTTTCCTCACTTTAAACTTACTCTCAAACACAAGCCCCACATCTTTTGTGGCTTTCTGACCAAAAGCAAGACCAATGCCACTGTGCTCTGAAACCCATTAATTCTCCATGCACCGCACAGCAACAATTTTGGGCTGTGTCTTGCAAAGTGCATGCAGAGGCTTGGCCCTCGGCACTGCACTGCAGTCAAAGTTGAGTTTGATTAAACGTTGACTGTGGTGTGCTGTGACATATGGTTGCACAGCTAATTTACAAAAGATAAAGTATCTATAAAACTGCTCCTGAATAAGCTGAAAATAGCTGGTCAATGAGGAAACAATGCTTCCCCCTCTGTCATTGTAACTTTCTCTTCCTTCCTTTCACTGTTGGTTGTAGCGCCAGACATATGCACCATCACAGCTGACAGAATGGCTGGTTTTCGCTTGTCAACTATAACCTAATGTCAGCTCATTATTTTAAAAACTCTGCCTGTTTTGCGCTGCACTCCATGAAACTTTGTTGTTCAGTACAGATTTCCAGCTGAAGCCAGTGACAAGCTCAACCCAAGCGGTTTTTGGTTTAAGTAGGCTGTTAAGCATCAAAACGTCAGGCCATTCATCCTGTGGGAGAGTACTCTAGAATCCTATATGCAGGAGACAGAGGAGGAAAAGAATTGAGCAGCTATTCATATAAAAACTTTAAGACATTTTGTCAATCATAAGTTTCCTTTTTTCATTGTACATGCAGATATAGCCTGAAAAGCAACTTGGACGTATATTATTTGAGTGGAGGTTTTGTCAGGCTGAAGCCACCCCACCCCATTAACGCCTCCTCAGCTGCCATGTGAGGTAGTGACTGTGCCATACGCCATCTTTGTCTCTCCTGGTGTGATGATGCATGGTTTCTGTGAATAAATACTAATCAGAAATATCTCCAAGAAAAGAGAATAAAGTCAAGTTAATTCATTTTACAAATGCAAAAAGAGCTCGGCTATCAAGAGGAAAACTAAACCATTCATCCACCAACATGCTTTTGAAAGGAGAAATGGGCAGTGGGGATGTCAGTAAGATTCTACTTGGGACTCCACATCAACCCTGCTGAGTTTCAGTCCATGCAGGCTGGCTGGCTGGCTTCATTAAGGAAAACACACTTCTCAGCACTGGCTTGCTTGGTGATTTGTAAACAAGTGGTATGTTCTATATTCGTAGGAACTATATTTTCTTTATCTCTTATATGTACCAAGGAGAGTGATACATCACCCTAAAAAAGTCCATTCTGCTGGTTCAGTGTACATGGAGGTGTGCTCTGGCTGAATGGAGAGAGGAGCAGAAAAAATAAAGCCATACAGTTCTTTAACCAAGACCCACAGTAAAGAGGTATCACTGAGATTGAACCCTAGTGCTACTTTATGCAAGCTACTGTATGACGTCATTTACCAACATTTCCCTTTTTCAAAGATTTTACAAACCTTTGTTTTATGTATATTGGACGTATAACCCTAAACTAATTGAATTATGAGTTTAAATGTCCAGTCAACACCAGTGACTGTCCACTGTCTCTACATGCTCATCCAGGAGGAGTGAATGCTACAAGTCTCTGACTCGATGCAATCTGCTGGGTTTCCTTAGATAGAAAAACTTTTTATCCAATTTGAATAAATAACTGAATCTGACTACACTGTTCAATGGTTAGTATTAATGGGAATGTATGTACCTGACTTTTGTGAAGCACCTTGAGACAACATGTTGTGAATTGGTGCTATATAAATAAACTGAATTGAATTGAATTGAAATGTTTTAGTGTTATAAAACTTGTTTATGAGAAAGGTAAATTACCACATAGGAAACATCTTTTTTTTTCAAGTGATATTGTATTCACAATATCAAACTCATTGTTGTAAGGCACAACACATCACCCATATATATATATAAATATATATATATATATATATATATATATATATAAATCAATGGAATCAATGGATTGTTATTATGTGTGAATTCAGACATTTAATTTGTTAATAATAATAATAACAATAATAATAATAATAATAATAATAATAATAATAATAATGATATTGTACTGAGATAAGGTTTCAAAAGTTTTAGTGAATAAACATACAGGAAAAAACAAAATGACCTCAAATGTATTTTTTGACACATGATGTACTATATGCAGCAATAGTGTAAGAGGATTAAAGCAGATTAATAGATGAGTGATTCATTGATTCAGCTTTATGCCATGCAGCTCTCTCGAGATCTAATCCTTTAATTCAACATATCTAGACCTGTATGACTCATGCTGCCTTGTTGTCACCTGAACCTTCATAGATCAAAAGACTAGATCAGCGCCACACTTTAAAGTTGGAGTGATCACATGTTCTTAAACATCTCCACTATATTGTGATCAGATACCTCCCCAGAAAGGGAATGTAACACTTTTTGAGCAGAACACTTCTTTTTTTCTTCTGATCTCAGTTAACTGAGCTCAGCTGTGACAAATAGATGTAACATATAACCTCTGGCCCTAACACAGCTCTGTGGTCTGAGAAATGTCCACAGTTAGACCTCTGGGCCGACTGTTTTACAAAACACAGCCGTGTTTTCTGAGAAACATGACCAGTGGTAAAGGAAATCTAATTCTGTTTTCCACCGCCCCTGATGACTGAGCTATCAGCTTTCCACGTTATGTTCTTTACAGGAAACATGATAAAGCTTTTAGTCAGATTGTGGACATCCTTTGAGCTATAGTTGAGTGAAATTATTCAAATGTAATCTGACATAGTTCTGTGGGAAAAAAAGTAAGTCGTGTGGAAAATGTGTCAGCGTTTAAAAAATAATATGGCCGTGATTTTAACAATCATGCTGGAAAAATTATGGAATAATCTTTTATTAACCGGCAAAATGATAAATTTAGGATGAAAAATTAAAGTCCACTCTCACGACGTGCAATTAAGCTATAATATAGATGAGCATCTATAAATACAAAAATAAAGCAGGTGGCTGCAGTGCTCTGATATTGTGTACAGTTATTGGAAGCAGTTTGGGGTCAGTAAGAGGAGGGTGCAGTGGTAAGAGTAGGTGTACAACTATTCAAAATGTTTGTTCTGATCATCTGGAAATAAGACATAGGGCTGTGCAATTAATTGAATTTGGCTTCTGCTCCAAACAATTGCTAAAACATTATGACCAACAACAACAACAAAAAAAGTATTTTGCCACATTCCGTTTCCCTAACAACTTCTGCCATGTAGAAAACACATTTGGAAAAATCCTCTAAAACTTTTTTTTTTTTTTTTTGAAGGAAATACTCTTTCCTGTATGGGCTTTTTCATATACATTAAAATGTAGATGCCTCACATAAAGTTTTTAGGCTTCACCTGAGGCTCCCAATAAAAGAACAGTGATGGAGAGACCATGTTGGTTGCTGCAGCTACCTGTCTGTCAGTGTAATGTGACACTTTTTTGCTGTTTTCATTGACATTTTGTGATATTTCTCAAATTGGGGATTTAGTTCTTAAATGGGGGATTATCTACTTTTGAATTCTTGAAATAATATACAGTGGAAACCACACATTGGCATACATTGTATGGCATTGTCTGGTATTGAGGCCCTGTGCACACAACAACGATCCATTAAAAACAGGATTGCTTTTCAGTTAATACATCTACATGACAACACTTTACAGGTAGAAATGTTTAAAATGGTGTCATTTCTCTGCCACGCCACTAGACATGCCACTGCGCATGTGTCAGGGCTTTTCCATGCAGGAAGATTCTGTTTTTTTCTGTGTACACAACGGCAAAGACTGGGATGTTTTCAAATTCTTCCATTCTGGAACCCGTTTTTAAATCATGCCATTGTCATAGAGAATGTGAGCTGTTGTGGTGTGCACAAACAGTTGAAACACAACAAAACTGTTGTGTGCACAAGGCCTAAATCAGACTCAACTTTCCTTTTTTTAGGTCAGGATTTTTTTTATTTGCTAAATGCCAGAATGACAAACGATAACAATAACTGAAATCTTGGAAAATCCTTCAAATAGAACTGGTGGTGTGGAAAAATTAGGGTCTGAGTCCCTAAGTGCATTTCCAAATCTTTCTTTATATGTTTATTTTGGAGGGATGGCTTCTTCACAAGGCATTTTGTTTTTGTTCTGGGGTTGATGAGCACATTTGGCACCAAAACAGTTTCATCTGGGACACAGAACCCATCAATGGGACATTCCCATTTTGTTTATACAGACATATAATTATTTGCACTGATTAACATGGAGCCTTCAGGCATCTGGAAATTGTACCCAAGGAAGAACAACAATTATTTTCCTGATTTCTTGGCTGATTGTTGTTAGATTTTTCCATGATGTCATACAAGACATAAGCGTATTTGAGATGTTGCCTTTAAACAAATCCACAGATGTGCCTTAGATATTACTCTTATGTCTTACTCTCCTTACGCAGATGTGGTGAATTAACAAACAGGGGAATTAACAGAAGCTCACAAAGTGTCTGATAGCTTTCGTGTACAATTTGAGCTTTCCTGTTAAACAGCATCACATTCTCAGTTTATGTAATCTTCTGAATTTGCTAACAGATTCTTGTTGTTGACTGTCTTTCTACTGGTGGCAACCCATACTCTTTAAAAGGATTCACTGGGGAGACATAAATTTCTCCTGTGGTCATGCATTGCACAGAGCTGAAGACAAAGTTTTAAGGACAGGGTCAAAAGTGTTATGAGGGAAGGGTGAAAGGGGTGGGAAAGAAAGAGTAATAAAAGGGGCTGAGCTTGTGGGAGACAAGTGGAGGGTGGGAGAGCAGAGTGGTGACATGAAAAGATAAATGAAGCCGAGTTGACACAGGCAGGGATGGGATTGAAATAAAGTAGAACCGACCTCTGAGATGACATGATGAAGGTGACTCACCATGAATCGTAGGTCATCAAAGCCATTAAGCAGGAACTTGCTCTCGTACTGCGGCAGCCCCACGTGCTCCAGCCACTCTCCGACCGGCTGGTCCAGGGCTTTACCACAGGCCCCATCTGCCGAGAGAGGGAAGCGCTTCAGCAGGGAGAAGCCGTTCAGCCGGTAGCAGCGGCACTCAGAGGACGACACATGGCATTGCCACATCATCCTCGGCCAGCAGAGGCAGAGCCGAGTGCAGCAGCACCAGACGGGGTGGGGGGGAGACAGGGTCCAGGCTGGGGATGAGGGGCTCCCACTGTACAGGCGGGGGCCCAGCTAAACTCAAACACAAGCGTAGGATAGGAAGTGCTGCAGGCAATGCTCAGGCCCCTGCAGGGGACTGACTAAGTAGACTAATATTACACCTACTGGTGCTAGTTTGACTGACAAGCGAGGGTGGAAGAAGTGCAGGGAAGGGAGCCCATCTGAAGTTCAGTTTTCCTAATTATGTTGGACTGAGCCACTGTGGCATCTTCCAACAAACAAGGTTCACTAAACATTCCTTTAGTGAGCAGATGAGCAAGTGTGAAATAAACAAATCCCTAGCTACAACAACACTAAACACTACAAATTAAAACGCTAGGTATTTTTAAGCTGAGAGAAAATAGGAAGCAGAAATTCATCTAAAACACATTATTTTGCTATGCTAAAAATGTGCCTATCATATTAAATATACTAAAATCATTAGGGTGTAACACAGATATATTCAGTTCCCCCAAAATAAAGCGGACAGGGTTTTCATCACATACTTGTAAAGCTCTGGCTGAGTCCCATGGCTTCATTGGTCAACCTCTTTGAGAACTAGGACAGGGCTCATACAATGAAGGTAGCAGCATTCTAAAGTACTGTTGAGGTACTAATGTTATTTTTTTTTTTTAAATCAAGGAATACACATTTGCTTAAATCATGTTTCGTCCTTACTCCAGAGCCACACAAAGTACGATCAGGTAGACATATTGTAAATCCCACATCAAAGAAACGCTGGATTTCCAGTGTGCCAATTCCAAACTCCTCAATTCATATTCAAATCCAAGAATATATTCCTCTTTCCAGGTGAGCTGTGTGGCAAAAGGCTCAGTGTCCTTGGTGGTTCCAGTGTTCCCAGTGCACCCCAGCATCCGCACTCCTTCAGAGGGCTACTGTCTGTGCGGCTCCGACAGTGAACGTGCCCCTCATCTCTCAGAGCAGTAAATCCAGGTTCAGATCCAACGCACGACAGGTGAGCTCTCTCTCCTCTGAAACAAGGACCACCGTGGGACCACAGTGCATGTTAAGCTAGCTCCTTCATGAAGAGAGCAACCCCCCACTCTTGCGTCAAGCCCACCTGGTTCTTCTTCTCCTCGCTGGGTGCAGCTAGCAGCCTCTGCGCTCAGGGCAGAGGTTTTCTGCATCCCTTGCCTGTGTGAGACATGCAGGCAGTGCTGATGCAGGATCACACACACATACACACACACACTTAGCCCTCACTGCTCACAGGGCATAACGTCCTGACGCTTTCTACTTCCACACAGAAGACCACAGACCTTCCTGAACCTCAGCCACTGCTGCCACGTCCTTCCAGCATCCACGATGGGCAATGCAGCCAGTGATCATCCCCCCACCACCACCTTCTTTTCATCCAAGCAAATCCCTCAAGCGCTTCTTTTCAACTTCCCCCCCTCCTGCTTGCTCTCGTCTCTCTTTGCTTTCTGTCTCTCGTTCTCATGGCCCCATTGCCATGCTGTGTGATCGCACTGCAGGTCTGCTGTATGCTGCCTGATGAAGTGGGGTGCTGTTCCACGTAACCACCTCGCTCTCTCTCTCCCCCTCTCACTATATCAATTCCCCTCCCTCTGCCTTTCTCTCCCTCTCTGGCTTGCACTCTCCTTCACTCTGTCTCGCTCTTTGCCTCTCAAACACACACAGATGCAAGCACACACTCTATTTTTGCTGTCATCTATCTTGCACTGCTTTCTTAGCCTTTCTTCACTTCTTCCACCTTTTTTCCTTTCAGTGTACTGATTGCAATTACACACAGCCACGCTGATCTCGTCAACTGAGAAAGGACACGACTTGCAGAAGCAAGGTACAAGTTGAAAATCATAGGACTTGAATGTTGGGCTGCAACTGAGCAACCCTGACCATTTTGGTAGCGAATAGTGAAACAAAGAGCGCTCCTCAATCCACCTCCTTATTACCAGTGGGCTTTAATTCATTTACATCTTACTTTGATGATAGGACAAGGGGGGGCAGCATTGATTCAAGTCAGTAGAGCCTTTAATACACTTGTAGAAGAGCAAAGAAGAGAGGAAAAAAGAAGAAAAGAAAAAGGAAAACAGACTTGTCTCTCCTCATTTCGCTCAGTCATGTCGCATGACAGTAAAGAGGCAAATTCCATTATGTGCTTCCAGATTTTCATGTCACATCAACCATTTCTGAAGCACAACAGAAGGTACTTACAGCAAAAAGCATGAATGAACAAGCAATATGATAGAAAATTCTGATATATTTGGCGTAACAGAAAAAAAGACTATTTGACAGACTTCACCAACTACCAGTTGAGGGGCTGCTTACCCTTTCTAATACCGGTGTTATCAGAATCCAGCTGCCAGACAAAGCATAATTATTCAGGCTCCAAAGCTGCTCGCAATCACCCGACAAATTCCCAGTCGGGTCGTCAGCCAGTCAGTTAGTCGTGGCAATAAGAGGCAGCCTGAAAAAAGGCAGCGAAAGGGCTATTGATTGAACCTCTTTTGTAATTGGGCACCTATACCAGCGCCACTCGCCCCATGCAACGCTCAGGTAAAGGCCAGGTCAGCTGTGTGTGACCTGTCAGTCATCCGGGCTTCGCTTGAGCCAGCAGGGAGAGAGACTATAATCAGGAGCGAAATGATGGGAAGAGAGGAGAAGGAAGACGGAAGAGAGAATGAGCCAAGGACAGATAAGACACAGAAAAGACTAATAGAGCAGCAGGCGATGAAACATTTGGCTGAGATAAGGATGGTAATAGTATGTGAGAAGAACTGTAGCAGACTAATTATGATTCACTCGAACTCCTCTTCCTGCTGTAGGCTTTTCTTCCGAGCTTCACGCCACTGCAGCTTTTAACATTCGGACAAAGCCTGGTAAAAACATCAGCCGCTACACCCATTTACTTCCACTCATCCCCTCCCACATTAGATGAACCTAATTACTGACTGACAGAGTATCCAGAGCTCGTCCAAGGGGGAAAATAGGTCACCCCCGGTTTATTAGGGCAAAGTGTCAAATCTACCAAAGTGGTTTTTTGTTCTGTTTGTGCACAGTAAGGTGTAGTCGCCTTAAAGGAGCACCAAGAAAGACCTGTACACAAAAAAATGGAAGCAGAGGTTGTGCCTAGATAAAGCTTTATCAGAGCAGGAGAAAAGCAGTAGCTCCTTGTCAACACACCCAGGCAGTGAAGAAAATGAGCCGCAAAGCTGAATTAATTCAGAGAAACTGAAGGCGGACGCTTTTCCTTTGAACATCAGCGTGTGCCTGTACACAAACCCAGTCAGTGCCTCCTGTTAGCTGTGCTTTCTCTCCTCTTTCTCCCTGTTTGTTAAGCTAATTTACTCCACAGTCGAGGTACTCATAATGGGCACAAAACACAAACAGTTTCTGACTTGAAACTGCAATATTATTTTGCTCACCAAAAAACAAAACCACATCTTTTTTTTAAAAACCATTCCAAGAAAAAAAGAGATCCATAATTTTTATCCATCATACAGATAACAAACAGTCAATTCAACACAGTAAATATTTCTTCATTTCTTAGCAAAAATAATAATAGTGAAATGACAAATATTTCTGTCTCTCTGCTCTCACTGAGTACTGTGAAGGCTACCTGTTTGTTTGCTTTCCTCCCACTTAAGAAAAGGAACTGAGCTCTTCTCTAAAAGCCCTCACAGTAACAATGAATCTCCAGAAGTACTTGCTCATAATCTACATTTACAAATCGGAGCAGTGACTGGATGACTCAGCTGAATCTGGGACACTTTCAGAATACCATTCTCTGATTACCACACAGCTATAAGAGGGGAAAGGAAACAGACACCATATTTCCCTTTATGTAAGGTCTTATTTCAGACCTTAACTCTTATTGTTTTATGGTAGTTAATCTAAAAATGCTTAGTGAGCTGGAACTTATAATTAAAATAATAAATTAGGGCTTTGCTGGACATGTATCTCAACATCAGCCAATATAAATCCTTTTCTAAGCTGTGCATGTAATCATTAGTAAATGTACAGATTATAATATACTTACAACACTTTCCATGGCAACTGATGGTTGAAAATACACTCAGCAGGAATTGTTCTTGATTAATTAGGAAGGTTTCATATTCTTTTTATATCAGAAGTGATCAATTTCAGCGTACACTTGTCACGGTCAGTGTTTAAAACGAGCAGGAAAACATGATATGAGAAATAACGTCATGGGAAAAAAGAAATCTCCATGCCTGTCATTACAGTTTAGGTCTCATGAACACCTCAGATTTGATCCCTCTCGTACTATAACTGCTTATCTCCAGGTCACTTTAAATGTCACACTTTAGGTCTCACCAAGATATCCTAAAACTACATGCATGTGATGTCCCAGAATCTGTAAATTATTATGTTTTTATGACCTTAACTGTGGCTATGTTCAAAAAAGTGACATCTGAATGCCTATCAATGTATTTCAAAGTTTGTCTTATATAATTATTATTTCGCAAACTCAGAACTTTCTGCAAAAAACTTCTTCTGCAGATTTTTTTTCAAAGAAACAAATCTGAAATAATTCATAAGTAGTCATACTTTTATTTTGATTAATGTGATTAATTAATGTGGTAAACCTTGATTGTGAACCTGTCTTCTGTTCAATAAAATTATTGCATGTTTGAAACTCTGAATGTGAAAACAGCCACAGTTGTGAGAAAGGATTTTAACTACAGTTAATTTCTCTGTATTATTAAACCAGATTGTTGTGATGTCTCAACGACTTTCGGTTAAAATACATATTTTTGTTTGCACCGTACAGTACGCAATTGCGCTACAATTTTTTTTTTTCACTACACCTTGGCCTTCAGTTCAGCGGGAAATAGGGACGAAAAAACTCAAAACTAGTCTTCAGACACCTTTCTTCAAGTGCGAGAAACAGATGGTATTATTGATAAATGTTAAACTATAGATCCAGTTGAATTAGTAATTTGAACATTTCTTCCCAAGTCATAGATCTATAGCAAAGAGTAGATTTAGCATTGTTGGCATATGTTGTTAATGATCAGAACTGTATGTTTGTTTTTTAAAACAGTTATCCTTTATTAAACAGATCATACTTTCATTAATAATAAATTCAGCTGCTAAATAGAATATTTACTGTCTTTCTTTGTTTCCTTGTTATAGTCCTAGATGAAGTGTAATCATTTCCATGTTGATACTAAATTGTAAAAAAATATACAGAAATCATTGCATCTTAAACGTGTACAAAAGGTTGGCTCACTGCAAATTGAAGTCTTCAGATTACTTTGACTTTATAAGACTGATTTTGATAGAGTGCAAAACTGATAGGTTTGTGGAAAAAACAAAGTCCATAAATGAATTAAATTGAATATTTACTTTGCAAAGGATTTAAGAGGAAAAGTAGCACCCATATTTTCTAAATAAATGTACTTAATGAAAGGAGTCTTGGCATTTTGCTGGTCTGGAGCATGCATGTGGGTGTTAACACACTGCTGAAAATGAAATACAACATCCATTACCATGGAGGAGCAAATGTTGCTGCCCATCAATCTGGAAATTTTTTATCAATCCAAGACATTTACGGCAGTTGCAAATCTTCCCAGGAGTGAATGCCACAACAAATTCAGCCTTAAGGCCAGACAGTGCACTGCTTTGTAAAATTGCAAAAACCCAGGAGGACATATCAGACAGTAGAATTAGAAAATGACAGAATAAGTATGGCTTGTTTGGAACGATTGCCAGAAAAGAAACTATTTTTCTCTTAAAGGAACATTGTAGCATGAGTTAGGTTTACAAAGTAGTGTTGAAATAAACCACAAGACTTTGGGAACCCAGCCCTTATAATGAGCAGACTCAACCAATACCATTAAGTTGGCTATTCTATCTATTCTAGTCAAACATGAGGCGCTATTTCTGAAACCTAAAATGTGATCAAAACTGGGTCATAAATGGGACAATGACCTCGAACTCAGCAGCAAATCTGAAACAGAAAGTCTGAATAGGAAAATAATGAAAGTGTTGTATGACTCAGTAGAACTCCTTTACCTGACTATAAAATCATTAACTTATGATGCACTAAAACACACTGTGTTGCTGTGTCTCAGTTGCCCTTAATTCACTGATTTTGTGTGTATGTAATCAAATTTACTGCTAGTTTCTTGACTGTTTCTTGCCCTCTTGAAGCTTAACATACCTTGCTGTGGCCCATGAAGCACACTGTGCATAACTGATGAACATTTTATCTAAACCAATCTGTGTAAAAAGCTGTCCTGTGCAGAAAAAAGCTGTTATATAATAAGATGAAACCTCCTTATAGGAAAGTATCTAATGGAGGTAGCTGTCAGCTTTACCTAAACACACGAAGTTGGTGCCAGCTGGCCTCTCCCTCTGCACTGCCTGAAGGACACTCGCTGAAACCCACTATCAAACTGGGAACTATTAAAATATAAATCAACTGGAGCGAAACTGACAGAGGAGAATTTAAAATTATGTATTTTTCATAAAGGGGAAACTTGTGAGTTAAAAATGGCAACAATGAACTGTTCAATGAATGTCAACTTGAATCCCTTTGACGCAGAAAAACAATACATCTACCAGCCAGGCATTCTAAATGTCTGCGTCAGTACTGGAAAATAAGCACACATTTGTCACAAGTTAGATGATGTTTAAGTATATGGGACACATACAGATCCTGTATTTTAACTTTGACCTTAAAGAAATCTTTTCTTTTACATCTCTTTGATAGACTTTGCCAGATGTTCTAGTCAAAGTAAATGTTTTACCCATGCAGATAGCATCCCCGGATTTTGAAAAACCGAGGAGTATATAAACTTGTCAAAACGTTTTGTATCAGTGCCCATCAATCCGTGTTAAAGTTCCTCTTCTACAAATATTCTTGTTCATTTAGAAATCTAGAAAGACCTGTGTTCGATACAGTTGATCATAATGTCCTGATTGACACATTGGAAAGTGGGCAGGATTGTGCGGTTCTGTGCTAAATTGGTCCAGATCTTACTTGACAGACTGGAACTTTGTGTCGTTTGATAATCAGAGCAAACAACGAACCCACATGGGTTACCTCAAGGCTCCATTCTTTGGCCACTTTTATTCAACATCTAAATGATACCACTAGCTCAGATTATAGTACTACAAAATCTCTTAAAATATCTATGCTGATGACATAAAACTATATTTCTGTGTCATCCCCAGACAATGGTCCACTACAGTCACAGACTCAGTGTGTCCAAAATTTTCATGAGTGGATACATCAGACATTCCTCCAGCACAATGCAAAAAAGACATCATTGATTTTGGTACCAAAAATGTAAGTTTAGAAATTTACACTTAACTAGATTACATGGGCGTAAAAGCCCCAAGCTAAAAACACAGGTGTTATTATGGACTCAGACCTGAACTTTAACTAAATAAAGCCTATCAATAAATCACTACCACCTTAAAAAGATTACCAGAGTAATGGGTTTCTTATCAAAACACAACACCAAAAAACTCGTACATGCTATTATTTTCAATAGGTTTCAATTATTGCAATGGTGTATATAAAGATCTTGGTAAAATCACTCAGAGAATGGATCAGATTCCACAAGTTTTTAAATCACTGCACAGGCCCCCTGTAGGAACCACAAAGTCCCCTTAGGTCAGCAGAGACCTTAGTTTATATGCTCTTTGGCTCAGGAACCAACTGTCTCTGAGCTTCAGATGTGCAGAAACTGTTGGGTCTTTTAAATAAAAGCTCAAAACAGTTTAGTGCAACTTGCCCATAAAAGCCAAAGATTACTTTATCATTTCTATCATGTCTTAGCTTTTTTTGCCGAAATGTTGTCATTTTACATTTCTATCTTTTACATGATTACGGTTCATGTTTTTATGCTTTTATGTGATACCTCTATTGTCTGTTTGTTGTATCAGGTGTCTTTTTTTAAAATCTCTGTTACTTTGTTCTTTTACACTTTAAATTTATCTGTGTTTGAATGGTGTTATATAAATAAACTCCTTATTTCCTTTTTCTGCAGTAGTGGATCTGTTGCTGAAACACATTAGGGATTGTTCCAACACTTTGTTTTGTCTCCTCTTTTTAATCCTTCCACTCATCAAAAAGTAAAAACGTAGGACTACCCTCCAGCATTTCTTCCTTTGGGCCTCTGAAAGACAGACAAACTCCTAATGAGACTTTTAAGTGGTTAATTATTGTAATTTTGAGTGTTGGTGTATTTGTTCTTTATTTTTTTAGATTTTAATTACTTTAATCAGTAGTTCTTAGAAAGTTCATTAAATAGTTTAAATTTCCCTTTCTAGTACTTTGAAGATTGATCAAAATTGTTCCTCTTTACTGGTAAGAATTTATTTCTTTGGTTCAATTAATTATTAGTAAGTACATATTGGTTGATGAAAACTTGAATTCTGAATCTATAAGTGATTTTCTGAGTCTTCCTCTTTTAATTGAAGTGTTGATCAGCTTTTACATTAACTTCAACTAAATTCTAATCTGAGAAATGTACTGATTGTCCTTTTACTGCAATAACGTTTCCTGCTTGGAATGGCAAAGAAATGTTGATCCTGTAGAGTGTGTTTTCTTTTTTGTGCATTATAATACTGATCAATACATGAACATCAATATAATTTAACGCAGCCTAATATTGCTAGACAAGCTTTAGCTAGAAACTCGTACTCATCCGTTTTTTTGTGATCATTCCGCTTCATCCAGGACTAGGTCACAGGGGCGGCAGACTCAGTAGAGACGCCCAGACTTCCTTCTGCCCAGACACCTCCTCCAGCTCCTCTAGGGGGAGCCCAAGGCGTTCCCAGACCAGCTGAGAGACGTAGTCCCTCGAGAGTGTCCTGGGCCGTCCCCTGGGCCTCCACCCAGTGGGATGTGCCTGGAACACCTCCCGAGGAAGGCGTCCAGGAAGCATCTGGTATAGATGCCCGAACTTCCTCAACTGACTCCTCTCAATATGGAAGATCAGCAGCTCTACGCCGAGATCCTCCCGGATGGCCGAGCTCTTCACCCTATCTCTAAGGGAGTGCCCGGCCACCCTACGGAGGAAGCTCATTTCAGCCGCTTGTATCTGGGATCTCGTACTTTCATTCATGACAAAGTTCATGCCCATAGGTGAGGGTAGGAACGTAGACCGACAAGTAAATCGAGAGCTTTGCTTTTCAGCTCAGCTCTCTCCTCACCACAATGGACCGACACAGCGTCCTCATTACTGCGCCAGCTGCACTGATCCGTCTGTCGATCTCCCGCTCCATTCTCCCCTCACTCATAAACAAGACCTAAGATACTTGAACTCCTCCACTTGAGCAAGGAACTCCTCTCCAACTAAAGAGGGCAAGCCACCCTTTTCCAGAAAGGGCTGGCTGGAAACTAACAACAGTTAAATAGACATTTGAAAATACGGCTTAAACAATGATTAAGACACAGATTCCACAAGAAGACATTTCTGAAGCACATGTTTTAGTGTCAATTGGTAGGCATTGTCTTAACCTTCTATTTGGAGTAAATCATGTAAACCCATTGCAATCATTTACAGTACTGTAAATTTTATCAAATAATAACACATTAATTGTGTCTTTGTAGGGAATTGCATAAAGGAAACTAAATTTCTATGATTTTAAAGCTTTAGTTGTATGACACTACAAACCTTTGATGGTTTTTCGTTGCTTTTTTTAGCAAAAAGAAATCAAGTGAAAAGGCTCACCATCAATACAAGTAAATAATTACCTGGGCTTGGTTTGGGCTGCTTGCTTTTGGTTGTTTCAATGCCAGCCCCAATCAACGTCATTATCTTCTCAATCTGTTAAAAACAAACATGAAACATTGGTCAAAATATATCACATTTGGTTATAAAATTCAACACTTACAAATTAGAACACCTAACGCAATTAAAGTTTTTTTCTGAATGAGTGAGACTTGCTATATAGAATTAGAACTGTGTGCTGCTGTTTCTGTTAGAGTCGGTCAGTAGGTGGACTTCTTTGCGGAGATGGACTGTGAGCACCACTCTAACACAGAGAGCAGTTCAATGAGTAATCCAGTGCTTAGCGAAAACATAGACAGGTAAAAGGGTGAATTACAACCAAGAATCTTCAGCAGCTCAGCCTTACTATGGCCCTTAGAAGTTTTTGTAACCAAAACACAACCTCTGGAGACCCTGATCTGATTGAGTTTGCCGTATCAGTCATACAATGTCCTGTATTTAGACTCAACAAATACAAAAGCAGTAGCTTGATGCAACATCATGTGTACACAGTGTGGCAGGCATGAGCTCAGGAAAGGGATGTTTTGGGCCTTAGAGCCAGGAATGTTTATTTAAGAAGTCACTGGCTTTCCAGAGCCAAAATAGAAACACTGTCAGTTGTTTGCATTTGTCTTATATTGCCACGGTGAAGTTTTACTGATGTGCTTTTGGAACTAGTGTACATGTTACATGAAATCATAGCAAGAAACATGTCAACTAATATTAGTTTTCTGAGAAAAAGGGACTAAATAACAAATAAACTGTAGGTCTTAATTCTGGAGTTAAAACTGAGCTGAAAATTGGCCATTAGAGCATAGTGTCACAGTAAACAGATCCTGTGGTATTTCAGTACTGTCATTCACTGAATGGCAAAAGCTGAATCAGAGAACATGCAAAACTCAAGTAGCAGAGTGGAAGTTTATCCAGCCTTTCTACGTTTCACCTAATGTAAAACACCTTATAGGAAGTGCGTTACTTTAGCTTTTCCTTAATAAGATGATCAGATAGGATCCGTGATAGTCTCTTGGCATCAACTTTAATTCATCTTCACTAAAACCTCAATTTACTAAAAATATTGGCTTTAAGTGAAGATAAATGAGATTAGCTTAAACAGATCCTTTCTTCTATTTTTCTTTTTTTGTTGTTTGAGTGGCTGGCTTCCATGTTTGCTCAGGAAAAGGCTTCGCTGCAAAGTTAATAATTTGACACAATCAGCTGTCCACTGTCTCCACATACTTGCTGAAGATGAGAAGTGCTGCAAAGTTACAGGTGGATGTAATCAGCTGGGCTTCTTCTAACTTCACTCTCAGATATGCATTGTAAATTGAATTTGCCTGCATTTTACCATAACTAGAATTGAATTGGAAGATGAACTGAAACTAAACCTGTCCATATCAGTTGGTTGATATGTATTTCTGAATATGAAATGTACCTTTCTGTAACATAAACTACCTTGAGATGACATTTGTAGTAAAATGGCAATATCTAAAAATGAATTTAACTGAATTGAATTAATATGAATTTAACTGAAATGAGCTACATGGTAACATGGACCCAATATCTTCAGCAGAGATATATAAAGTACATTTTTCTGTCACCATATACTAAGACAAACACACACTCTGGAACTCATATGTATTTTATACACTGCAGATTAGAAGAACTAACACATGTGTACAGGGTGCTGAGGTGTTTGCTGACACTCAATGCTTCAAGGACAGTAAGATCTCACACGCATTCAAATATATCATTCTGTATTTATGCAAACAAACCACACATTTGTTCAATAATACTGAATGGCAACTGACATGCAGAAAAAACAACCTGAATGTAAATGTTTGTCAGCTGCAAGCAAGCCGACGTTGATGCACAGATGGCCTCAAAATGTATGTGCTAAACATTGCAAACCAGACTGGTATCTAAATATAGAAACCCTGGAGTAGACTTTCCACAATAAGCAATACAAGTTTTTGCAAGGTTGAAAAACTGATTCTACTTTCACTACTGACACCAGGCAGAGACACAGCCAGGCTTATTTGATGTAATATTTATTGTTTGAAAAAGCACTATGCTCTTCGCTAGTGGCATCAACACTGTGGAAAAGCCTTGATTCATTTGGAAGTCAGGCACGTGGGATGCATGGCATATGCCTGCAGCGATACAGACCTCACATTATTCTTTGAATTAACCCAGTTACATTCTATATAACACACACACACACACACACACACACACACACACACACACACACACACACACACACACACACAGAGTCCAGGAAAGCATTACATCTAAGCTGAAGTTCACATTTATTCAAACCTGTCACCAAAAATGCTGCCTTTGAGCGAAAACAGTGTCAACAAAATTAACAGAGGTGAAATATTTTACAGCTGGAAATTATTACAAAGATCTCCAGCAAATAAAACACAGAATAAAAATTAGGAACATATACATTTGTTGCACTTTACATTACAGGAAAAATCTGACATTATCTGATTTTGAAAAACCATCCAACCTTTACTATAGGCTATGGTGATCCTTTAGCCCTGAAGTCTAAAGTCTGTCACACCAGCCACACTAGTAACTAGTAGCAATTATTTAGAGTATACACATCACACATCAACGCCCCAGCTAAGATTTAAACTTGTGACCTCTTAACTGTGAGGGACTTTTCTATCCCATAGCCTGTGTGTATCCTTGATAGAGATACATTTTTTTGTTTTGTAATTGTTTTTATCCATGTTCAAATTTCCTTTTCTGACACTGAACTGAAGAATGATCATGTGGAGGTCAACAAGTCTTCATAAATCTTTAACAAACATATATCATATATTTATTTATTTTCTATACCTGCATAATCTCTGTGAGGTTTTAGGATCATTCATTGAGGTTGAGTTGACAGTAAGTATATGTCCAAGCTCAAGTACCCCTGACTCAAACTGAAATAATAATTATGATGTTGGAGGAAAATGACACATATTGGCATCCAGTTAAGTCAGAACGTAGTGGAACTACATTTTGTTACAATTACTAGTGATCATTTGTGCTATTTATAACAGTCTTGTTTTTTTTTTTATATGTTTTTTGCACTAGTGGCCTTTATTGTTCTCAGTGTTTCTGACAGGAAATGGGTGGAAAGAGGGTATGCAACAATGGAAGTCATGCAACAAAGGTTGCCTGGGCCAGGAGTTGAACCCATGACAGGCTGCGTTAAGGACTGAAGCCTCTGAATATGGATCATGTGCTCTTACAACTGCGCCATCGCCACACCCAATTTCCTTCTTTTTAATAGAGCCAAAACTCAGTAAGATTAGATAGAGAGCATCTTAGCATAGCAATTTTCAAAATGTTACCAAATATTTACAATTAGATGTAGGCCTAGGCTATTCCATCGCAGCTCTGCTTGTTTGTTTAGGGTCAGTCTCAAGTGTTTTATAGTCTCTAACCTGTTTTTTCTTTCTCAACTCTAACCCACTTCCCTGTCTTTGCTGAAAAAAGCATCCCCACAGCACTATGCTGCCACCACCAGGTTTCACAGTGGGCATGGTGTGTTCAAGGTTTTTACTTTTTTCTCCACATTTAGCATTTTCCCATTTCTGAAAAAGAAAAAACACTTTTAGTCTTATCTGACCAGAGCACTTTGTTCCACATGTTTTCTGTGTCTTCCTGATGCCACATGGCTTGTGGCAAATGCTGGAGGGAAATTATTTTGGCCTTCTTTCAACACTTGACCAGTCCTGCCATTATTTCATTGAGATCAGATTTATCAAGTGCTCGGCTAATAGTGGTCCCATCAACAGACTGTCTCCTCTGGAATGTGAATATCTGCAGCTCCTCCAGAGTCACCAAGGGCTTATCTGCTTCCCTGATTAATACTCTCCTTACCTGTCTTTGTAGGTTTGAAGGAGTGCCATACTCCTACCCAAGGGTGTCCATCTCTATCCCTCTATCCCTTAGAGGCTCCCCTGGTTCTTTAACATGCCTCTGCAGATTTTCATGACAAACAGAGGGGGCTTATGCAGAACAGCTTCATTTATACTGAGAGTTAACAACAGAAAGGTGGACCTTTACTAATTAGGTAAACTTGCAAGGTAAATAGCTGCACTGGATTTAATTTAGGGGTAAACAAGTAAATGGAGCTGAATACATGTGCTGGCCAAATAATCAGGTTTATATTTGTGAAAGAAATAATCATTTGTATCATCTTCCTTCCAGTTATGCACAAAATAATCCCAATATTATACATTGAAGTTTTTGATTGTAATTTGAACAATTCACAGGGTATGAATACTTAAGCACACCTCTGTAAATACAGGAACACATTTCATTTTAAATATTATGATTTATGTTGATTTCAGTGACACTGTATATATCATATTTATTCAGACCTTCAGAGATATTTCCAAGACATAAGGTTCTCCCTCAACAACTAAAAGAAAATTGATCCTCACTGATGCTTCTCTTCGGATGAGCTAGAGAGTCTGAATTCATCTCTGAACATTTATGCTCCTTCATTTCCAGCATTCAGAAACATAATCTTTTACTTCCAGTCCAATACCTAAGACCAGTGCAGATGGTTCCTTGGTGCTGGAACAAGCCACCAAATTATGTTAGTGAGTGCTCACTCTACTTTAAAGAACGTATCACTCTAGCATATCGGAACTGTTTTTATAAAGGTACAGTCCAAAATAACACTGAAAGGTTTCAGAATGTATGACAACCTTTCTTGGGCTATTACGACAACACATTTGATGCAAAGTCCTTGCAGTAAATTAACATGTCATCTTCTCTGCCCCACCCACCGTTTCCCCACATTTTCTGCTGATATTTGTCTCTTGTAGTCATTTTCTTAGACACCTCCTTGAGGTGGAAATGGGGAATGCAAGACTTTATGCTAAATATTCAGTTTGTAGGTAATATATGACAAGAGGAAATGTATATTGATTGGCTGTATTTCTGTTCTCTATATTCAACATAATAAAAACACACAAACTAAACAGTTTTTATCTTGCACTTGCTCCATTTGTATAATCATTTAAATAATCTTACTGTAAAGATTTTATGCCAGTATGTATACCTAAAGCTTAGACTTTCTGCAATTATCTTTAGAGCAAAGAATAAGCTAAATGCATAGACTTACACTTAATAGTTATACTGTTAGATAAATTGATGCTGCACAAGGCACCAAAGAACACAGCCATTTACTGATCATTCCGATTGCGCTTTATCTAGATTCTCAGAATCTTTTAATGTTACTGAAGCCCCAAAATAATGCAAAGAGTGCCATTTTTCATAATTAGAATTACAATTTGTCCATGTAGTTTGTACTCTTTTATCCAATTAAGTTGGTGACCTGCTGTGAGATGTTACAACAGTTTTTTAGTTCCCTCCGGTTAACTAAGCGTAATGCACTTGGCCCCCTGCACACAATAAGCACAGTGATTCAGCCAGCCTGAATTAGTTGTTGTGCATCATTGCCTTTGGTAAAAATAGACTGTATGCATACTGTATTGATCTTATTATAAATAATCAACTTGACTGAATTGGAATTCGCTGGAAAATTTCCAAATGTGAATATGAGCGCACAAGCAAAGACAGGCAAAGATGTGCACCAGGACTCTCTTTTCTCCAAACATCTATGTAACAAGACTCTTGGAAAGCTATGCAGCGATTGTGCAAAACATAGCGGTAGTGAATGGAAGCACCTAAAAGTCTCCATATAGTCTGTTGTAGTCTTGATTTACTTGTGAGGGTTTAACTGCATGTCATTTATTGATTTATTTAAAAATGTGGTCTGTAGGCATCATTAGACATCAGATATTTATGTACTGACCAAGGTGCACACCACAGTAAAAAAACACGTTTTTTTCCTGAGAATGTTTAAGAACAGATTTTGGTAAAACTATTTAATCCATTTTACAGTGTTGCCATTCCGAATGTTCTAATTATATAGTTTTTTTGTTTTGTTCCAGTTTGTTCCAGTTTCTGTAGTTCTATATTAAATAATTTCACAGTGCACTCTATATATGGGAGCTGCCCCGGTGCAGTGTACGTTTGACACTGACAGGCACTTAGTGCATCAGAAAAGTGAATTTTAAAATGGTCTATATGCTTAGAAAAAGAGTCAAAAGACCGAAATGTAATTTATTAATGCGAATAGTATAAAGAGTTTTATTCTCTAAAAATTAAGGAATAGGGACTCTGTAATAAAGAATACTGAATTTGGTTCACTGTTTCATCTGATGTAGAGACATTGAAACAGTATTTAATGTTTGTGTTCTCACTTTGTTTCAGTATGATTTTATTTGCGCCATTGTTCCTCATCTCCTTTGTCTGCATGAGATAATCTTAAACAAAGTGCTTTAGGGATACAGAGTACATTATTGTTTACTGAGCCTGTCTCTCTCGGGCACAGATGATGGCTGAAAGCCCAAAACAGAGGAGATAATGAAAACGATGACTCGATATATTAAACCAAGCAAAACAAGCTGCCTGCTTCACTGGCGTTGGTCTGAAAACAGGATTACTGCTACAGTATCACTGTCAATGAAGACAGATGGGCCAGAAGCACCGGAATGAATGAAACGCAAATCACATAATTATATCCAACAGTTCTGATTATTTGAAGTGAGTATTTAATAGCTTTGAAACCACACAGTGTAAATGAAGTCAGCGTGAATGACAACAACCAGATGGTGAAGTCACTCTAAACGTAGGCTGGTACGGTTTGTGAAGAAGTTTGCTCTCATAAATGTTTGTATCGGGATTTTGGTTTGTAGTTTTTGGAAAACGGGTTTATAAATTCTGTGATAATGCAAACTTATGTGAACGGCTTGTTTTATTTATACATTTTTCCATAAAGTTTTTGTTGTTGATGATAAAAGGTTCTTGCTGTACAATACTACTGATAGCATAATACAGATATGGTGTGTGATTATATTATTGTAGGGATTTAGTATAAATGACAGGTCAAATGATAAGATATGTAATTTCTGTTGTATGTATTTTAATCCATCTGAATAAAGGACATCCTCAAGCTCTATACAAGATTGATGCATAACAGCAGAGTTGGAATATTTATGAAGCCTTTCAGATGCCTCTGGTGCAGCTATATATGGGTACATCCAACTGTGTAAATCATTTAAACCAGCTATTCATTTTTCTATTTCAAAGTAATGCAGCTTCTTTTTTTTTACAAACAATTTATAAAAAAATAAAAATGTTTTAATGTTTTTATTCAAACACTGGACTGGATAAAACAATGCTATATAGTATCTGGCATGTTCAAACCTGGTTGACAGATTTAACTTAATTTATTGCAAACCAAACCAAAAGATCCAACAGAGAACCATGACCTTTTTTTACTAGTTCACTTTATTGTCTACTGATATGTTAACTAAATCATAAACTTGTCTTGTTGTGAAGATCATAAATATTTCAGGAAAATTTTATCTAAGGTACATGTTTTAAGAAGAGTTACAACATGAAAGTTTGAGTAGCTGACAAATAAAAAAGCTACATAGATTTAAAAAAAAATAAGCATAACATTTTACAAAGAAAACAAAAAAGGCAGTCAGAATTTCTTCTTCAGTTTAAGTGCATATTTTATTCTGGATTTGTTTAAAAAAAAAAAACAACAAAAAAACTACATTATTTTAAAATATTCTACAGCCAATATGAAGCCAAATTGCAATTCACCACACTTTTTGCTCCCCAACATCGGCCTTTCTAGATCTTTAGGATGTGTTTGCTCTGCCACACCTCTAACAAAATTATGAACTAGCTGAAATATATTGTTAAAAATTAGTCAGTCATTTTCTATATCACTTCCTCCATGGTGGGTCGCGGGGAAGCTGGTGCCTATCTTCAGCGTTCTATGGGCGGGAGGCGGGGTACACCCTGGACAGGTCGCCAGTCCATCGCAGGGCAAGACACACACACACAGGACAAACAACCATGCACACACTCATTCACACCTAAGGGCAATGTAGAGAGACCAATTAACCTAACAGTAATGTTTTTGGACTGCGGGAGGAAGCCGGAGTACCTGGAGAGAACCCACGCATGCACGGGGAGAACATGCAAACTCCATGTCCCCCGGCCGGGGAGTCAAACCCAGGACCTTCTTGCTGCAAGGCAACAATTATTATAAATTATTCCTATCAGCTAATTTAATATAATAAAAATATTTATAGTTTGGTTCTCTTTTGATTTTAGCTATTCAAAAATTATACCATTGATAACAACAAATCCTGATGTATTACTTTCATTTTCAAAACAGTGTCATGGAAAACTAAAATACAATTAATTATTTCTAAAAGAAAATGTCTACAGAAACCCCCAGTGAAGAATATTAAATCACCATGATTAGAGTTACTTTAGCTGTTTATCTCGCAGCAACAATTAACTGATATGAAACAAACAACAATTTTGTTTTGCATGCGACACCACATAAAAATAAATATTATTGCTATAGATTACGACCTTTTCTTTGTTTTAAAGTACATAGTAAAGACAACAGGATGGTGTAATAAATAAGCAAATTGACATAGCCTACCAAGACTTAACCTTTTAGTTAAGGAAAGCATCGTATCCAAAATTGATTAATGAACTAGTTAACAATTGTTAAGTGGTAACCTATGAACATGAATTAGTCAGTCAGTCATTTTCTACCGCTTATTCCATAGTGGGTCACGGGGAAGCTGGTGCCTATCTCCAGCAGTCTATGGGCAGGAGGCAGGGTTACACCCTGGACAGATCGCCAGTCCATCACAGGGCAACACACAAACAACCATGCACAAACTCATTCATACACCTAAGGGCAATTTAGAGAGACCAGTTATCCTAACAGGCATGTCTTTGGACTGTGGGAGGAAGCCGGAGTACCCGGTGAAAACTCACACATGCACGGGGAGAACATGCAAACTCCATGCAGAAAGATCCCCAGTCGGGAATTGTACCCAGGACCTTCTTGCTGCAAGGCAACAGAGCTACCAACATGAACATGAATTATTATGTTTCAATTTTTGTGGACTAAACTCAAAAACAGTTCTGATTGAGGATGAACTTGCAACACATCATCCTTACACATACTGTGCAGAAGACACAGAGAATATTTCAACTTGATCTAATTTTTAAGAGAATTCTGAAATGGGTTTAAAACTCTAAAGATAGATAAGCTAATCCAAAACATAAATAAATGAACCCGGTTCTGCCTTTTAATATTTGAGCATTACTTTTATTCACTGAGTTATATTAGAAGAACAAAAGTCAGAAAAATGTCATGTATCAGAACATTATTGTTCTAATCCAACAGAAGCTAATAGGAAATGGACATCAAAATGCACATCATCATGAAGGCGAACCAACAAACAGTCAGCAGCACAGACATCTGCTGCTGCAGGGACCAGGGTGAATGTGGTTACATCTTTGAGGTTTTCCACTGAGTATTTTCCATAATTAAAGTTTTATTTACATCAAAGACAAGCCCACACAGATTCAAATGAGTTAGAGCGTACTGCTGTAGTGTCCCACATTCATCCACAATGTGTTTCAACATGGACAAAAATTTGGCCATTTTTGCATCAGAAGCGGTCTCATTACATCAGCCGGCTCTCGTTTTATGTAAGCAAAAGTGTTAACAGAATACCACGTTCTTTCACTACAATAGGAAACAAAAAATGGTGTGCCATTACACAAGTTGCCACACAGAATAGTATTTAATACACATAAATCCAACATGTCAACTGGATGTAAAGGTTATACTTAAAACAGATATTTTGTTTTTACTTTAATGCCACAGTTATATGGTGTATACTGTGAAGAAATACAGTAATAGTGTTTCCGTGTCAGACTTCATTATCAGACTTTCTTTGAGCTCACTGATTAAAAAAAGAAACTGTCACTCTGAAAGAGGTTCATGTGTTTTTTTTTAAAACAGGCTGTGAATAGAAGAAGACTCTTACTTTCTGCTTTCGCTAAAACAATAGTTTGAACTGGTTAGCTGATAGCAACTGCAAAAAGGGCAAACATGAGTGAAGTGAGCTCAGAGAAAAGGTCAAGAATTGTTTCCCTGCAGATAGAAGGCCACGCTGTTCATTAGATGAGCAAAGACTCGATCTTCTATTCCCCGCAGCTGGGGGTCTTGAGAAATGATTTAAAATTGAGGGAATCAACAAAAGATTGGAACAAACAATACTAAAAAAAAAACAGCTGCCTGATTCTTTTAGAATTCAGAGCAAATTCAAAGACATAACTCTGCTTACTCGTTGATCCAAATAAGATCAACCAGTAAGAGGTAGATTGATAGAGTGACAGGAACCAGTGGGACTCAAGAGTAGGACATTAGGAATTAAATTAGCAGTGAACAAGCAGGGAATAATGGAAGCTTTTGGAAATAAAGACTATTTCTAGAGTTTAAATGACACAAATAGTGGAAGGTTTTGAAAAAAGCACTTCAACCTGACAAAAGTGATGGCATCAGAAATGTTTTTTTTTCTTAAAGCTGATGTAAAACTGAACTTCTGGTTATTCATGTTAAGTGAAGCTTAATGAATCAATAAATCAGGCTGCAAAAAGTTATTTTTGCAACCAGATTTATTGCAGTTATTATTGCAGTTATTCTGTATTCTGAGACAAAAAGTCAATATTACTGATTGAATGCTATATTAAAAATGAAAAAAGAAATCATGAAGGACACTGATGCAGCATCTTCCCCAGTTTCTTTCAGTTAGCTCTTTTAAAAACTTCATGTCGCTTACACAATGAGACATTAACACAAATAAGAAGAACATGTTGAGTAATATAAGCATCAGAAAATGCTGAATTACTTGTTGCTACAGTGATTCCCACCTTATTTGGACAAAAGAGGAGGTGGGGTAGCCCATAGCACCACTCTTTCTTTAACCTGTTAAGCCCTTTGGGGTTTTAGAGCAATTTCCACCTGAAATTACATAACTGAAATAAATTAAGTATAACTTCACAGTTATAAAGTCTAAATGCAAACCTTTGGTACCTATGTAAAGGTAAGACATAAAATAATATTTTCCAAGTGGAACCACTATGGTAACTGTTACTATGTCTGATTTATTTGTGATTAAACAGAAAATAAATCTAATTTATTGGTTTTTTTAAATGAGCATGCAAAACATGAAAAATCTTTTTTTTTTATATATATATCGTGTCCTGTCCGGCAGAGTATCGCTCAGAATTGTTGTCTGAGTGCCAAGAAATTGCCCAACAGATTTACTTTCACAAGCGGAGCATCACAGCTAATGCTTTAAAGCTCTGCTTGATATTTATAAAAGAAACATTATTATAAACTTCTTTGGGAATATTTCAATTGTTACGGACACGGAGACTGAAATGAAAAGGAAAAAAGAAGCTCAAAAAAGAGAGAGATGGGGCAAAAGGGAAAAAAGGGAGAAAAGGAGGAAAAAGTGGAGGAGAGATAGAAGGATGAAGAGAATACAAGATCACACCCTGCTTGCTTATACACCTGCAGCTGTTTTTTTTTTTTTAACAAGTACATTTTACGAATGTAAAATGTACTTAGTGAGAGGTGCAGAACAATATAGAACATCTGTGTATCTGTCAACACCTGAAGCTTAACACCTATGAGTATGGGTGTGGACGTGCTTTTGTATACAAGGTTTCTCCACAAAAATATGCAATAGCGAGTGTTAGGACCCACAGGCCTGCCCCATGGTCCCTGGATGGACACTGAGGAGATCCGAGCCACAGACATCCAAAGGCCCCCCAAAGCACAGGAACCCCAGGAGAACCACCGCCAGGACTACCACAACCCCCCCAGAGAAGAGCAGTTGAGAGTCCCAGGGGAACCACCCAGCAGCAACAGTGCAGAAGCCCCAGGGAGCCGCAGCAACGAGCCCACAGGCCCCGCCGGCAGCTGTCCACGCCCGAGCAGATCCAGCCATGGACCCAGAGGCCTAGACACCGGGACACACCACCCCCGAAGCAGAGGCCCGACAGAGCCCAGGGGGCCAGACCCTGGCAAGCAGCCACCGGGAGTGAGCCAGCACACACCAAAGCACCCGGCCCCGGACACCGAGAACCACAAGTACACCAGCGGGCAGAGACTCCAACCACCGGCAGGTAGTGTGACGGGGAGGAAATAGGCCCCCCATAATATGGGGTGCCTAAGCTGATCCAAGAAAGGAAGCAGTCCAAGACCCAACCTGTCGCAAAAGAAAATAAAAACCACACACAGTCACAATCACCCACTCCCACCCTAATGCATACACATAAAATCACTCGCACCCAACGTAAAGACAAACAACAATGGACGTCATACACTCACTCACACTCCTTATGCATACTCTATACTCCCAGGTCCAGGCGCCGGTACCCCCTAGGGGCAACCAGCCCCTGGACCCAGGAGGTGGTTCCCTTCCCTCCTGGGGCAGAGACAGGCAGACAGCGCCGGCACCGCCCAGACCTGGGTGACCCCGGCCCGGCTCCCGCCCCGAACCCAGTCCCCAACAACCCCCATCCACCTCCAGGGGGGCTATGTACAAAAGAGGGGTCCACATGGCTCAAAGCAGCCCGCCAAGAGGAGCCGCCCCAGGACGGAGCAATCCCGACCCCCCAATGAGCTCCGATCCCAGTGAACCCCAACAAGAACCTCCCCACAGGGCCACCCCCAACAAGGGCACCGATATCGAACACATCCCCCCGAACCCAAACGCCACGAATCCCCTCCCCCACAGGGGCACACCCCCACAGGTGAACTCCATGGCCGAGAAGCCGATGAAACCACACCCACACAGTGCAAGCTCTACACACAGGCGCCCTCTAAGAACCCCCACCGCACCCCGCACCCCCACCACACAGCGCGCCACAACGGCAAGGCAAGGGCCCAACCACCCCCGCCCACTGGCGCAACAGGGCAGACCCCACCGAGCACCGCACCACAACAGGACCCCCGACCCCGCACCATGACGGGACAAACTCATCCACCAACAGGTCCCTGGCCAGCGGCAGGCACCCAGGGCCTGTGTCCCCCACCAGGTCCCGCTTAGCCACAAAAAACACTACATCACTGCCACTGCAACGACCGCCCAGGGAGAAACACTATCCAGCTCAGCTCCACCATCGCCGCCCAGCCGATCCAAACGCCGGCGACCCCACGCCCTAGAAGTGGACAAAACCCCTCCACCCCACAGGCTGCAGCTCCTCCACGCCACCCCCCCCGCCCACTGCCCCGATCCCCCCTCGGACACAACAGCCAGCAGAGCAGCACACCTCCAAGCCCGCCCAACCCCCCCCAGACAGCGCCAGCAGCCCCAGCTCACCAGTCCACGAGAGGGATACATGCATTGTGATGGAGCTGGCAGAGGGAGGTGTCCGGGGATGGGGAGGGAAGGACTGGGGAGCAAACTGCTCTCCCAGGGAGCCAGCTCCTCGGCTGACCCCAATAGGCACCCCCGTTTGCCGAGTACCAACAAAGGAGGGAGGCATAGGCACATCTGCCGGGCAAAAAACTAGGGAAAGGTAATACTGAAAACCGGGACCAACGTCCCCAGCCCCCCCGGAACCACCCAGCCCCTCAGACCTCGATCCCCAGCCCCGTTACCCAGTCCGCCGCCCGAAGTAGCCACCGACCCCCAACAAAAAGGAGCCAGCCAGAAGCGCCCAAGCGGCCAAGAATGCGGCCCCACTCCAAACAATGGAGCAGACCAGCCGGCCCAGCGCAACCAAAATACGCCACACAAAGGAGGGCACATGACCAGCATGCCCAGCCACCCCGAAACCAAGGGGCAGAGCCAACAGAGCGCCCAGCCCCCAAAGCCCGGCACCAGGCAACAGCCACAACCAGGCAAGCAGGGCAACAAAACACATCCCACTCCAACATCAAGGCCGCCACCAAACTGCACCCGACCCAAAACGGCAGGCCCACCCAAATGCAAGCCCCAGGCCAGGATAGGTACATGCACTCAGTGCATGCTGTAGGTCTTGGCTACAGCATGACCTAAATGACCTAAAACGTGTTTAGTCTAATTTAAAGTCAGACAAAGAGGAAAAAAAGGTTATATGTCTACTGTTGCAGTAACTATTTTTCCTTTAATATAAGCCTTCATTCATGTTTTAAGCACAGCATCAGCACCTACTAACTTGGAAGAGTCGTGCAGGCAGTATCTGTCGCCACACCACATCCAAATGCCAACCAAAACAAATGCCTTGAAACATTGAGGGGAAAAAAGACATCTGAAGCAGCTGAAAAACAGGATGCCCTCGAGAACAGGACACCCCACCCAGAATGGCCTGAACAAACAGTGTGTGTCAGAGAGCAAAGGGGTAGAGCAGAGAGCAGGAAAAGGGCATGGGAGATGACAGAGAGGGAGAAACACAAATTCAAGAGGAAGTACAACAGTTTCTCTGCCTTCCGTGGTGACACATTTCTGTTTTAACAGTATAATTGCAAAAGTCAGTGTCACAGGGTCATAGCCGTCTTTATGCACTAAGCAGGGCTTAAATGAAGATGGCATCAGTTTAGGCATTTAGAATCCAAGATTATAACAGATAGAGCAGATAATCTTATTCAAGGAGAATCAGAAGTCAGAAGTCAATGCAACCAGGATGGGTTTTCTTTTACAGAACCATTTTAACTAAATAATATTTTTAAGATTAGCCGAATGTCTGTTTTGTTTATTACTTGGACTGAATTGGTCTATATAGTTGACATTAAATCAGACTAAATCTGAATCTGACTCTATGGTTGGACTGTATTGAAATGAGGTGGTCTGTGTATAAATGAGTTTCTTTTTCTAGTAAACTTGCTTTGAGATAATGTGAATTTGCTGTGTGAAAGTGAATTGAACTAAACTGTATTGGTGTATAAAGATGATATTTCCATTTTGTCATCTTCAAGCATGAAGGTTTTTTTTTTGTTAGCTGATGTGGATGGAAATAAAAAATAAACATTTCCAACAAACAGCACCATGAAGACCAATGAACACTCCAACTACATGAGAGGAATAGTTGTGAAGAGGTTTAAAGCATGTTTGATTATAAAATGTTATCCCAAGCTTTGAAAATTTTGCAAAGCACTGTTAATTTCATCACACTAAAAACAGGGAAAGTATGGCACAACTGCAAAACTACCAAGACATGGCCATCTACCTAAACTGACTCAAAAGATCCACAGCTCAGGTAGGAGGTGGTGTTGTCAGGACAACAATTAGTTGTGCACTCCACAAATCTGACCTTTATGGAAAGAGTGGCATGAAAAAAATCATTGCTGAAAGAAAGGCATGAAAGTCATTTTTACAGTTTACCAAGCCATGTATGGGATGCTGCAAACATGTGGAAGGAGATCAGATGAGACTAAAACAATTTTTTTTTTTGCATCTATGCAAAATGCTATGTGTGAGAGAAAGCTCTCTGCACATTTTCCTACCAAGATCTTGCTGAAACATGGTGGTGGCAGCATTATGCTGTTGGGATGCTTCTCTTCAACAGGGACAGGAAAGCTGGTCAGAATGCTAGAAGAAAATCTATAGATGCTGCAAAACACACAAGACCAGGCCCAGAGGTTTGTCTTTCAATATAACAACAAACTTTGACACACTGCCAGAGCTACAACAGAATGGTTAAGATCAAAGTATGTTCATGTGATAGAGTGCCTCATTCAAATTAAATTCAAATGAGAATCAGTGGCAGCACTCAAAATTTTATCTTTACAGATGCTCTCCAATCTGACTGAACTACAGTTGTTTTGTAAAAAAGAAGAACAAAAAACATAGTCTCTAGATGCATATGGTAGAGACAACTTCTCCAAAACTGCAAGCTGGTTCTACAAAGTATATAACTTGCTGGGCTGAATGAAATACAAACCACCTTTTTCAGATTTCTCTTCATTGAAGTTTGTGGTGGTACTGTAATAAAATGTCAAAAGGTTCAAGGGTGTGTATTTATTTTGAATGCGAACGTCTTGAATTGGGATTAAGTATTGTGCACAATGTTAGGAATCTTGATTCTGCTGCGGAAAACTGTCATAGCTGTGGTTCGGTAAACACATTATTCGTCACAGACTTTTTGTTATATATTGTGTTATATTTTAAAGTTTTGGAAACTGAACTCTTTAGTTATTTCACTATGTTTATAGAACTGAAAGTAGGAGATGGCATTCCACAATAAGTGTTAAAGCTGTTGCGGATATTAGTGGGGACTGAAGGAGTGGGTCAGAAATACATGGGGTTGGGGACGGGGTGCAGTGAAGGATTGCTCATAGTGGGGTGAAAAGTAGATGGCGCAAGACGGAGCAAAGGAGCCAGAAAAGAGCAGGAGGAGACACTGGAAACGTGGGTCGGCCCCTGAGACATGTACTGAATGGATGTGGTATGACAGCACAAGCCCAATTAGTCTTGGATGCCAGGGCTGCTACAGGGAGGTCGGTGCAAGTGATCAAGCCATTCATGCATTCAAGCACCCGCCCGCAGGCATTCTCTGCCGACAGCCTGGGTAAAGTTACTCCATCAAGCTGAAATGTATCTATTTTTTCCACTAATCCTTCCTTGCTTCTCTTATCACTCTCCCTTTCTTCTCATTCACATACAGCAACACACTCCAAAGTACCATTCTCTCTGACATCTACACCCAACTGCCTGTTTCCCCATCCCAAGAGCTTGTGTATTACCTCATCCCACTCAGATGCAAAGGAAGGCATGCGCTCCATTGATGGCTTCCCAGAATTGCAGTTAGCCACAGACCCACTGCAGTTAGCCAGACCTCCGTCCTCCTCTCCGACCGGGGATGACAACAAGTCAGAGTCTGACTTTGACAAGCTTCGAAGCAGTCCCAGGTCTGCAGGTCTCACTTTGATCACTGTTGCGGACTCAGACGAAACTTTGCTCCCATCCGGCACGTCGGTCTTTGGATTCTGCATCACCTTGGTGGTGTTATCTGGCATGCAGTCGGCCATTGTTGTAGGGCTGCAAAGTGCAACTCAGGTTCATCCGTTCTGATGATGCAAAGATTAATCCAATGTTTTAGGGGAGCTTGTTGCACAAATTCAAATGTTGGACTGAAAATATACAGGTTAATAGATCAGAAATACTGCGGGATCACAAAAGTATTTCCCTACTGAAGGCTCATGCTATGAAGTTCCCTATAGGCAAAGACAGCATATAACGGAGACACTTGTCCACAGAAACAAAAACTAAGGCCCACCCACTAGTTGTATCCTGTTGCCCTCCCCTCGGTAAATAGCTGCATTCTTCTGAGACTCCTATCTCATATCAACTTTAAACTGTAAGACAAGTTATTTTGCGTGGTTATAAGGCTGAAAAATAGTCATAGCAGAATTCTTAGTGAGTAAACCAGCATTAAAAGACAATTAATGCTCTTAAACAATTGTGCAAAGCATACCGTATGATCCACACAGTGGCAAACAGCTTTAAATAAGAAAAACACAAAGAGACATTAAAATGAGCCCCAAACTACAGCCTAATATATAATGACTAAGAGTCAAACTAATCACACTTAACAAAAAAAGAAAAGGTTTTATGAATCCATTTTCTCACCAACTGACTTTTGAAATCCTGGTTATTTCTTTTCTCATGGGTCCGTGACCGTCCTGCTCAAATGTTGCTTCCCATCTCCAGGAGGACCGGTTTTATCTTGAAGTGAGAATCAGAGGACGTGCACATCCCAAAGCTGGGTCTTATGCAGACTGACAGCTGGGATTATCAGGTTACTGATGCACTGGGGAGCTGCTCCATTTTTAAGGAGTGCAACGTGGGATTCATCTCTCACTGACTGTGAGTCTGAGGTCACAAAGATGGACTTGGTTGCTGTATTGGGTGATGATATGATATGAAATAAATACATTTTTAGGCAAGTAGATATCCACTATGGAATGCCAATAAAACATTTATATGTCAGGTCTAACTTTAGTCCATCTGCGCATTTCCTTCACTGTGAAATGAAGTATTAAAGTATGTAATTTGTGAATTTTGATATCGCCCAACTAAAATTGTTGGAGACCAAACAGTCATGTTCCTGTCCCTCTATAAGAAAATGTATCATATGCATTCATAAAAACTACTCAGGGATGAATTAAGAACCAGAAGGACCAAAAAGTAGCCCTGATTTCACATCAGTGTCCCATGGCATTTATGGGTTTAACAAAGGCATGATATGTAATTTGTACCTCTCACTGGGGCATCACAGCTAATCCCATGTGTTTCAGATTGGTATCACATGTAATACCAAAGGGTTTCACATGGGTGTCACCTGTAAACCTTGATGTTTCATGTAGATATTTAAATGTATTTCCCATATCATCTGATCAAAATGTTCCCAAATCACATTTACTCTGTGCAAAGCATGATATTTACAAGTGTTTTACATATTTCATGTTATTTTCACATTTCTCATTGAGCATTTGTTCCCATATATTATTTCACACGTGCGGTTTTATCTTTCTGTATTGGCCTTGATGATTTTATGAGATGATTTGTTTAGAAAAGTGAGATTCTGTCATGACATAAAGGACATATTTATCTGAACAAGCTTTGACTAATAAAATAAGTAAAATTTGCTAATAGCTGCCAGTAAAAAATACTCATTCATTAGGTTTTCAACTTAAACTTCAAATTAACAGCTTTCTTTCAGTGCTAGAGCTTCATTATAAATGCTAAATATTATAATTTTACGATCACATATTAATTTAAGGCAAGGGCCAAAACCGAAATATCATTGAGGCTGTTGTCTTTGTTTGTTTGGATCTGTTGCTTGTTGAACTATGTCACATGATGTCTGTAGATGTTTAAAAAAAGTAAAGATAAAAATGTTTAATGCATGGCAACACTGGAGGAAACAGTGCTCACACTGTGTGCTATTTATGACTCTTCTAAAAGGGAGCTGAAAATGACAAAAGAGTCTCTTGCGAGACACCCTTAGTATTCACAGCAACCGTAGTTGTGCACAGAGCCCCATGTGCCCTGTGCCCTCAATCAGCCAAGTTCCCTGCAAACTCACCTCTTCCCTGTGGCCAGTGCTGGTGTGTGCATGACATAAAAGATAACATCCTTCTACCACCAAGGACGGGCCACTGAGCCACAGACTGCTGAGGTTGGCAATAACAAAAAGCCACGTCTAACGATGCACGCTAAATTGCACATCTAATGATCTCTGTGACTGTGATGAGGGTAAGGCTGTTTGTGTCATCCACATCTTCTGTGGCATTTAAACAATCGAGGCTCTGGAAGACAACGTGTTCAAGATAATGATGTCTTCACGGCATATTAGAGGGACTAAAATAAAACATGAATCCCCTCCTTCAGCTGGCTAGATGCTGAGCCTCGGGCTGAAGACAGTGGTGACTCATGAACGAAATGCTCACTGTGCAAGTTGCAGAGTGGCTGTGCGTACAGTAAGCACTCACAATGAAGTGCAGCGTCGTCATCTGTACAAGATTTTTGTCTAAAATTGTTTCCCTGATGTATAAATGCCTTTTCAGGACTCTTGTGTATATCTGTGAAGTTCCTTCTGCCAGACGTATTAGTTTCCACTCTCACAAGTGGCATTTTTAATTACACAGTACACATTTTAATACCTTTGCTGCAATTTAGAGCCCTGTAGAGCCAAACTAATCAGCTGGCATCAAGGAGATGGCGCCCGGGGCCACTGGAGAAACATGTAATAAAGTGACTCAGCCACAGAAGCAATTACCTTCAGACATGCTTCAGAACAAAGTAGCCTAAATCAGCCTCTTAGAAACATCATAATTTATGTTTTACATACAGACAAAAAAATCGCCAAGAAAAAACAAGGTTATGTTCCTGGAAGCAGTGTAGGTATCATTTAACCAGGCTATCATTTTCAAATCTGCAAAATGGTTTTCCCAGGGGTAACTAGACAAACAATTATACTTTGTTACTAACAAAGACTAAAAATCAGGACAGAATTTACCAGCAAACAATTAAGGGTACTGATTTTCAAAGCCTGCATAACAGTTTTAAACACAGGCAGTAAAGCATATACCTGTTTAACATTGGGTTTGTGTTTTAAGATCTTAAGAAACAGCCTTTCACCTTCAGGCAGCATTCCTCAAATATTTCTTCATTGCAAAAGACACTTCAAATTCTTGGGCTGGAATGAAGCACTTTAAACAGAGGAAGCAGCAAATCTACCTGCTTTTGGCTCAGAAGGGCTAAATATGAGACCGTTTTGAAAGCTTTTCAATAGGCAGGGAACAGAGCTGACCTCCCAGCAGGGAAATCGGAGGACAAGCGTGCATGGCTGAGTGAAGACGTAGTGCTAGATATCCGTCAGCTTCTGAGAAGGACAGAGAGAAAAAAGAAAAACAAAGAGAGGCTGAAGGGATGAGGCAATCTTTTCTCGGTTTCTATGAACTCAGTTGCTAGTCATGCAGGCTTACTGTGTGGATTCTCTCAAACACTCTCCAATAAATAACATCTGAATCATCTATTGTTTGTAGGGAATCTGACATAAATTCACCTGCAGAGAAAGAATCAGACAAATCTCAACTGAAATAGGATGATTTTCTGGCATTTCAACCAAGATCACTGGATGACTCAGTGATTACTGGATCTATTTCCATCAAATAAGGAGATGCATGGCTTCAACATGCTAAATTTAGGTGCTGTTTTCTAATGTTTATCTTTAGAATGAGGTTTGCCTGAACTATGTGTAAATATCTACAAACTAGACTATGACACTGGTTCCATCTGACTGATTGTAGTGCAGTCAAAGCTGATTTTATGAAACAGCAAAGAATTGGCATGGTTTGAAGAGCTACGTCAGTCACATCATTGCACCGTGAAAAAGGTCTCTTCCACCAAATGACTGATCTTCTTTCTGTTGTATTCTGATATTCTGTAGAGGAGCGCTGTGCAAAGAGGTATATAAAAAAAATCCCTGGGTGCTTTCATCATCCATTGAGGTTCGGTCCTCACATGTTTTATCGTGGTGTGGGAGCTCATTCTTCAGTATCAGGTGGCGAGCATTGAGACGACAAGTTTCAGGTTGACGAGCCACTTTCTCATGATTCTTCCTGCATTTAAATAGCTGGTACTGGAGCAGGGATGATCGGATCTTATGGCTTTTATCAAAAGGACACTGCATGGTTTTTCGGGGTCCCAGTTTGCCCTTTTATTAAAAATCTCCACTTCTTCCACCCTCTCTTCAATGGGTCTAAAACCTGCCATCTGGAATGCAGTTTTACCAATTTCTCAACCACAAAAAGCTGGACAGCCTCAGACTTTGAAGGGACAGGACCTTTTCCTTTCTCTCAAGCAATGCGAAGACTTTGAGTCTAATCAGACCTTTTTTATGTTGAAGCAGGTCTGGTTTTGTTGAATATTAATACTGAACTTACTTTAAAAGTCATTTATTAACCTTTTGTATCGAAAGATGGTACCAAAATATTTCCACGTTATTTGTCAGTGAAACAGAATACTTTCTTTGGAGGTAAAAACTCAATTCAGAATATTATCAATCTGTAAATTGATACTGACTTGTTTTTAGAACAAAACTATCAGAATAAGTGCAAATAGAAGGCAGATGTCCAGAATGTTTTACATTTTTATGTATTACTGTAAAACTTGATGAGAGACCCAATAGATTTTTACCCTGTTAGAAAAGTTCAGAAACGGATTTTTGTGACACTTGCCAACATTTCAATGTCCATCAAAATGAGATAACAGAAAATTGTGTCCCAGGACAGAAACCAATAAAATGTGCTTAATGCATATTCACAAAATGCTGTGTGACTTTAATGCACTGAGAGAAGGCTATGTTCTTTAATGATGTTGCTTCAGACCAGGGGCTAAATGCATGAACAATGTGCTACAGAAAAGCTTTACACACATATTTTCTGCGTAGAAACATGTGAATATGCAGTGAGATGTCCATGACATGCATTTTAGAAGATGTCTTTAGAGCAATTTACTTCGGATGTGGTGAAAAGGGAAACAAAATGGACCAGCATTTAACATAAAATGCACTGATTTAGCTGATTTCTTTGAAAATTTTGTTTCTCTGGTTTGGTTAAATAAACCTGCTCTTTATGGTTATATATTATGATGCCCGCTCTGATGGAGTCAAAAGACTTAAGAGGAACATTTTTCTGACAATGGATGATGAGGTATTACTTTGACATTTTCCTAATTTGGGTTACACAACAAACATACTTTGCTCCATCCATCCGTACAATCCGTAAAATTTCCAGATGATTGAGATTTGTAAAACAGAATATCTATGAAAAATGTAGTAAATAGTGTTTATATGCAGATATCAGTATTTTTGTGTAAAAGTTGCTGTAATCATGAAATTGCATATGGAGTTTTATGCTTCTGAGGTGAAAATCATGGGGGTGAAGACAGAAACCATTTGAAAAGATAATTCAAAATCAGCATAATTTCCCTGTCAACAAAGTCAATTCTAAAGTCGGCCAAACATCTACAGAAAAGAAAAAATATTCTAGTCTTAAAATAGCAAATAGAGGTAATAAGGGATTTGCTGGCATGTAAATATAATAATCTCTACCATCTCTTCCTGCTTCCATATCTACAATCTTGACACTCTTCACACCATATTAGAAAATTTGCATCTATACAAAAAAAGAAATTGTGTTTGGCGAACCTTATCATTGCTTGTATTTTCTAAAGTATTCCTAAAACTACAAACATGGATGTAAATTTAAGCATAATTTTTCTTTAATCAACCTTTCACATGTGATTTTCTCTTCTGTTTTTTTCATATTTATTTCTCTCACTTGCATATCATCCAATTTCTACTTGCATTATTAAAGTAAACAGTAAGACTCAGAAAAGTGAAAGCTTGGCAATAAGTGTCAGTCGTCTTAAAATGGGCCACTGTTTCTGTGGCAATTTGGAAGAGATAGCAACCATTCCCAGGCAACTGATTGTTACACTCAACAAAGTAACGCAATTGTAGCATTTTACCAGCACATGTAAAGGAAAAATTTATCATCGGTTTGGTGTGATAAGGGAGCGCTAAGCCTTTTCCTGTGCTGCAAGGCTTTGCATGACATAAATAATGCTGCAGGGAACAAAAAGACAAAGATTAAAATCCCTCTACAAAAAAAAAACATGTTAATAAGATCATGATCAAAGCAAGCAGCACACAAACACAGGTGTGTGTGTGTGTGTGTGTGTGTTTAAGCATCTTTGCATTAGTGTTTCTGTGACTGTATGTAAACAAGCAGGTTTAAAATGTTTGTGTTGAAGAGGAACATTAATGGGCTGTGTGTCAGTAAAGCCTGATGTGTGTAAAAACCCATCAAGGCTGGTTTGAAAAGCTTTGTTTCCCATAATAGATGAAATCATCATTTGAAACAGAATGTACTGAGTTAACTTTGTCTGATATTAAAATGTATTTGATGATTGGAAACATTAAGTATGTAAGCAAAAACAGAAGTAATCTGTAACTGGGCAAACACTTCTTTACAGGACCTTAAAAGTACTATTTTAAAAGAACCTCAATTCAAAAACTCTGAACTACCCTTTTAAATTAATGGGACAGAGTGGACAAAGAGAAAAGTGTGGAAGAAGATTCAGCTGAGAGCAGATAGAGCAGAAAGGAGATAATTAATCCACAATTAATGCTGACAGTTCATAGCCAGGTCATTTTCAGTGTAACACCACTATCATAGCTGTCCTTGGCAAGCTCCATATCCAGCTGGTACTGAAGATGTATGTCTGAATAATACTAATGGTATTGGCAGTCATGAATCTATCAGATATGCTCAATATATTCAGCTCTGAATCGGGAAATTCATTCTCAGAGTGGGGGACAATCCATTTCTATTAAGAGCCAGGTCTTCAACATAGATTCAGAACACAGGTTAAGGAAAAAGACATTCATCACTGCTGACAGCTGAAGGAAAATATATTTATAGGAACTCTGACATACTCAAGTCTCAAAATATTGTCTCTTTATTGTAGCACTGGGCTGCTTGTTGAACAAAACGGGTTCTCCACCCGACCTCAAAAGGCAGTACGCATAGCCTAAATTTGTCTTCATCTTCAGATATCCAGAGCCTAGCCAAAGGCTTTTAGCCTTTTTAGCTTTTGAACATCAAAGAGTCTGAGAATAAGAAACCTCTTCTTCTTTAAATAGATTCTGCCCTTCTCACTATATTGAGACCATTTTTAGAAGCAGTTTTGCTTGTTGTAGGAGTAAAAGGCATCACAAGCACTATGGTGCTCAAGCTTTCCCTGCTGTCTGATTTAAAAGATGAGATCACAGAGATTTTTTTTTCAGAGTTCCCTTTGTTTGGTTTGAATGAAATGTTTTTATTTTGTTGAATACCCGCTAGTAATGACTACAAGTACAGAAACTGAGAAAAATAGAGATGTGGCTTGACAAAATAATGGAAATAAAATCTCAAAACAGAGATTTGCTTTAAAGGACTGAATAAATTATTTAGCTTGGAGCTTACTTTCTAACCTTAAATATGACCAAAATATAGGAGAAACAATTAAAGAACAAGATTTCAAACTCGGAAGCTTCTTAAATTCTTAAAGACTGATTTTGTTCAGACCAGCCAATTTTATAATTATTTCTGACAAGAAACATACAACAAAAACATTTCTGAGCTGGCGATAACCAGAAACACAACTGACTGCAGAAAGAGCTTAAATGCAGAAAAGGATCAGACATGGTTGAAGCCGTTTCCATTGTGCATCTAAGGATGAGAAAACAAAGAACCCCTGAAACTCCTCTCATTTCCTCTGCAAATGATTCACGTTCCTCACAGCTAAAACTGCATATTCTGCACCTTTTTTGAAGGTACTTTGAATTCACCTAAGAGAATAGAACTGAAGTGAAGGGAAGTATTCATGTTTGAAAAACAAGTGCAAATTTTCCTTATAAGATTTATATCCCCTTGCAACTCTCACACCAAGCTTCTTCCAAATGCATTTAATGATCCCTTTGCCCAGTAACAACGTAGTGGTCAAATAGTGTGGTAACATTTGTTCTTTATGTTATATAATAAATAAAAAAAATCTCTTTAAGGACAATGCTGGTATCACAATTTCCATATGGTAGTCATTTAAGCTGTTCTTCTGCATTCTGTTAGGTATGCCCAAACCACACACCTTGAATGTCTGTGATCTATCGTCCCCAGAAAGTTATGGAACATCTGAGTAACTCTTTTAAAGCTCCATCTACTCTGAGGGCAGTTTAGAGGTATTGCTGCACCAGGTAAAACCATAAACCGTGCTGTGAAAATGCATTTGCCTTCTTACAAATTTCTTCAGTTTTTTTTCTGGGACCTTATTTTACAAACAAATTGGAAATTGAATTTTAATCTGAAAGGAGGGTTTTTGTTGTCAAATACAGTATGTTTTCTACGTAGACTCTTCCAACATAGTCTCATACAAAATCTTGGACACTTAGACATAAAACCTCTTTTCAACTGGGTGCTGGACTTTTTAAGAGAGACGCAAACACCTCCAAGACCATCATGCTGAGTACTGGGGCTCCACAGGGGTGTGTGCTGAGTCCACTGCTCTTCACACTGCTGACCCACGACTGCATGCCCACCTACAGCACCAATCACGTCATCAATGCCCCTTTTGCACTCAGCCCGTTTTGCAAGCATTTCTATTACCGTTTTCTCTGTTTTTCTGGGACCTTGGGGCTGAGTAGGATCTATATGTGATGTTAACTGACTGCTGTTTACTGATTGGCAATGTGACCAAGAGAAATGAGAAGGTTTTAGAAGAAGTAGTGCAGGGAAAAGTGAATAAAACTCAAGAGCGACTACAAGACTATTAAGGACCACAATGGCCAGAGCGGGTCAAACCGAACTATACTTTTCCTGTTTTACCAATAATAAACCATGCCTGAAGGCTGAAAGAAAAGAAAAAGGAGCTTTCTGAATTACATGCACTGTATTTAATAACATCCTAAACCAGCTGATCACACACAAAATCAGCTGCTCAGATGCACAAACATTTCCCCCAAAACACACAAAACAAGCCACCATGAAATTTATTGATGGTCTCAGTGATCGGGCTGCCTGCATCGGGTCAAAAAAGAGGAAGAACCCGTTAAATCCACGGAGCACGAACTTCCAATATGCAACCTTACGAACTTTATTAGTAACTTTAAAGCGCAGCTTTTATTTTCAATTTATTTAACTTTTTTTTAATAGTTTCATGCAGATTAATGTGACAATGTCACACAGTAATGTTAATAGCAGCTGGGCCACTACACTGACAGCGGGAGGTGGGGCTTCGAGCAATAGCTCCATCCATCAGTGAGCCCATAGAAATACAACAGGTTTGCTTTCTGAGTAGAGAGAGACTGAGCAAAGTGGAGCTGATTGATTGATTAAATGATTGATTGATTGTAATGAGTGGCTAAACAGGAGGGCTGTGAAAGCTGTAGCCGATGTCCTGGATATGTATGTATGTGGTGACTCTTGAAGTTCTGATTCCAGCCTTCCGAATCACCCTCAAACTCTTAAAGAGGCTTTGCTCCAGAATCCTCTCAATTCTACCCATTATTTGTGCACCTTTTACCTCCAGACGTTTTCTTTCCATTAAACTTTCAATTGATATGCATGGATACAGCACTCTATAAACAGTCAGCTTCTTTAGCATTGCCCTTTTGTGGCGTATCATCTCTGTGGAGGGTGACGGCGACGGCCTGCTGGCCAAGTCAGCAGTCCTATCCATAGCTGTGTAGGCCATTACATTTCTAGATTTAAAACCCCTGTTATTATTTGTCTTATGTAATTTTCTATTTTTGGGAAACTAAATATTAGGTTGAGACATGTAACTCTGTGTGTAATTAATTTGTAATATAACAAGGTACTATGTGCATGCATCGTCTAAGTGACGCACAGGGACACATCTGCGAGTTTGCAACCAACTGGATTTGTGCACATTAGATGTAGAGATATAGATGAATAATACTGGACAGTCACATATTTGCAGAAGCAAAGCTCATAACCATTCAGGTGACAAAATACAACTAACGAAAGTGGATGGATTCACACACTTGCACTCTCAACCTCCAGCTTACTGGCAAATTATAGAACACATTATTCTGTCAGAGTTGGCCAGGAGAAAGCCACACAGGCACAGGGGAATATGACTTCACACATACAGAGCCCTGCTAACCAGACTTATAAATCATCAGTCTTCATCCTCCTCAGCAGTGACGTGCGGTGACGTTCATGACTGGTGAGGCACTGAATCATCTGGAGTCGGTTGTACAAATACATGAACCCAAAATAGAGGCTTATATTTCAACTGTGATGTTAATTGAAACATTTACTTGTTTTAAAAGCTGTTAATTATGCATTAATCAATTCCATACTGTTCAACAATATGATAGCAAGATAAATAAAAGAATAATTTATATAAGGTAAATTTGATTATTTTAATTATTTTTTTCATTTTGGCTGATCTCTCTTTTTCATTCAGATTAAAAATTGTGTATGATCTTTTCTTTCGTAAGTCTTGTAAAATCTCCTGGTTCTCCCTCACCTTCGCGTTGTGGATGCTAATGTTTAGTCTGTGCTGCACATTCAATGTCAGGTGAAATCTATGTACTCCACACTATTTTCAGGTGTACCACTCCGGTTGAAAAGAGCGAGTTACCTTTCTCCCTCTTGTTTGAATCAGATCTTTCAGCTTCAGTGGCAGTGGTGTGGTAATCACAAAATTTACAAGAAAACGCTTTTTATATTTCAAGTGTAGTTGTTAGGTCATTAGATTTTTTAATAATCAGTGAAGCTGGCTAAACTGTGAACACTAATTTGCTTTAAAGTTACTCATGTCGGCTACACTGCTGACCCCTCTTGTATAGGACAGGGATGAACTGTCTGCCAGTCCTTTTCACTTTAGAAAACTCAGTTTTAAGAGAGAGCTGAGCCGAAAAGCAAAGCTCTCAATTTACCAGTCGGTGTATGTTCCTACCCTCACCTATGGCCATGAACTTTGGATCATGACCGAAAGAACGAGATCCCGGATACAAGCGGCTGAAATGAGCTTCCTCCGTAGGGTGGCCGGGCACTCCCTTAGAGATAGGGTGAGGAGCTCGGCCATCCGGGAGGGGCTCCGAGTAGAGCCGCTGCTCCTCCACATCGAGAGGAGCCAGTTGAGGTGGCTCGGGCATCTATACCGGATGCCTCCTGGACGCCTTCCTCGGGAGGTGTTCCAGGCACGTCCCACCGGGAAGAGGCCCAGGGGACGGCCCAGGACACGCTGGAGGGACTATGTCTCTCGGCTGGCCTGGGAACGCCTTGGGCTCCCCCTGGAGGAGCTGGAGGAGGTGTCTGGAGAGATGGACGTCTGGGCGTCTCTGCTGAGTCTGCTGCCCCCGCGACCCGGTCCCGGATAAGCGGAAGACGACGAGTACGAGTACGAGTTTTAAAGTACATGATGGTTTGCATGCAAATGATGACACCTGAATATTTAACTTGGTTAATTATAAAACATGGCAGACTGGGGCAGGTGAAGGAGAAACAGAGTGCCAAGAGCTGGCCACAGGCAGGCGACCGCACAGCAGGTTGCAAAATGTTTATTCTTAAGTGAAGCATTTAGCATTTACAGTATCCGCATGCAGAGAGTTTACTCAATGGCAGCAACTACTTCTACTCAGATTTTGACATTTTGCTTATGGTCTCAAGCACACTCTGTCAGTAAACATATGCTTTATAGTAGAACAGTTAAAGTAGTTATTCCTCCTGTGCTGACAGTAAATCAATCCTGCAGGGATCAGAAATAACAGTAATTCCACCTTTCTTCATGGTCACTGACAAGACCCACCTAATTGAATCAGACCTAACTTAGTCTGATGTCATTCCCTGGCAAACAAAATAAGCTGTTGCAGTACAACCAACATCTACTGCTGGGATGTTTAACTCTGCTTTGTTCTTCCAGATAGTGTAGTGTAGGACATCTGCATCGGCCCTCGGGCCCATTAGAGCCCCTGCTGGCCAACACAACCACTGTTTGGAATGAGCATATTCAAGCAGCTCTCTGAGGCCCAGAAAAATGGATATTGATCTGGAGCCATGACTAAATGGATTAAATTACAGAGTAGTGTTGGTAGCACGGCAGCAGAGAGAATGAGAGAAGAGGGAAGAGGAGGAACAAGAGATGGCAAGGGAGACAAAACTAAAAGAGAAAGGTGGTATTGGAAGTCTGCTAAAAGTTTTGCCTCGCAGACTGATTTCTTTCTTACAGATTCCTTTAGTCCACAGCCCAACTAGCAGCCTTGTGCAATCATCCTTGCATGCCGTACTCCTCGACATCATCCCGGTCTTCATGCGGTTATGAGCCAATTGGCTACAGAGGAACAGCTAGACAGGGGATTATCGTCTACCATTCAGTCAAGGCTGTTGAGTGGTAAGACTGCTAAGTGTGTGCTGGGAGCAAAAGAAGATGCACTATCATAAATTCAGAACCTGAATAATCCCGCAGAGAGTGTAAATCTGGGCGAATCTGGCCGACAGTCAGTCACAGTCAAAGCTGTTTACTACAAACAGTTTATCAATCAGTAGACCTTCCTAAGCCTTTCTCCTGCACAACCTTGCTGATGGGTCCTGGGGCTGCGGAGAATCGCTTTCTGAGTGCCTCCCCTGTGAGGTCTGATATTCGGGACATTAATGCATACACTTGTGACAGGAATATCAAAGAGATGAGTGTGAACTACACTGTAAAACTGAGGAGAAATTGCAGAAAACCTTGAAAGAGTTTTGGTTTGCGCTATTTAGCCTATAGACCTAAAGCATTGCTATCAGTTTAATGCTTCAGCATGACTATTCAATTCAGTTTTATTTGTATAACGCCAATTCACAACACGTCATCTCAAGGCACACAGTCAATGCAATCGAATCATACAGATTTCAACTCAGGTACATACATTCCAATTAATCCTAACTATTGAAGATCTATACACGTCTTTGAAGGTCAAAATATAAAACAGGCATGAATGGCGTCTTTCAAAAGTTATGCAATGTTGTGCACAGACCTGTAACTGTCTGGATTGTCTGTCATTATTCCCCTCCAGTCTGCAGCTATATGAAATTGGCAAACACAGAGTAAAGCATATGGATATCTCCCCTCAACAATTTTGTTTCTTTTTTATACGTGGCCTAGAAATTTCTTAACCCACAGAGCCACAAAATGTCCTCTGGGTGTGTGAGATACAAAGAAATTTGACAGTCCATGGAAGCACAAAAATCAGTCACTGCACATCATTCCAGTGTCTTGGCTATAATTGCAAAGCATCATGACTCTCTGGCTCCATCTGTTGTAGCCCTTTCATAGTTAAATGGGAATATTAGTGAGAAGAGAGCCCAGCATAGAGAAGGGCACTGAAGTCTTGGAAGGCATTGTGCATGTAAATGTCAGCTGGGATAACGATTTACTGGCTGCAGATGATTCTTATATAAGACTCGTAATTCTTCAAACACGCCTGGCTGAGTAAATTAATGAGGGGCTGGGTCAGCTTTCTCATTTATCTACTGCTGAAGTATTCGAATATCCGTTTGCTCTATTTGCAATGTTGACCGTGACGCTCATCTTGGATGTGGGGATACTTTGTTCAAGTCAGAATGCCGTCACAGGAACCTTCTTAAACCCATGAACGTCTGCAGGCTGACGCCATATTGTACTTCCATTCAGGAGAGCTATGATGTGGTAAGGTTGGGTATAAACTAATCACATGAGAGAAACCTAATAGAAGCTCACCTTGCAGACTCACATTTTCAAGTTTAAAAAAAGATAACATTTTTTGTCGTGACAAATGGGTATAATGGGCCAAAAACTTTCAGGATGGTTAGGTTTGCATAAAACAACTAGTGCAATGTAACGTCAACCCTCAGAATGATGATGAGCCCTAGATGCATCAATTTCCCAGAGAGCACTGCTTTGATCAAGCTTCACCTCTTTTTTTACCCCCCTCTCTTGTTTTTTGAGAAAAGCAAACATGGTTTTTCCTTCTGGGTGATGTAACGTCAAGTTAAATTTTAAACACACCTTTTCATTCTGTCAACTCCAGTCTGCATTCAGCTGCCAAGCGAGAACTTGAATTTCTGGAACGCAATTTCTGGTCAGCATTTTAATGCCGACAACATTATAAAGCAATGTCTCTACAGATACACAGTAATGCTAACAGCCAATGTTTGCCTTCAACATAAAGAAGGGAAGAAAACCATGCAACATTAGTTATATTTTGGAGCTGAACTTTTTTTAGCTGAGGTACATGGAGTGAGATTTTAGGGTCTCATAAATATGAATAGTTTTAAGTTTGGTCTGGAAATTGCATTAAGGAAAGCTCTGAGAATGATCAAGAAAGAGGAGTGAAATTGCAAAAAATCGTGAGAAGCAAAAAACCAGAAGCTTTCTGATGGCAAGTTAGTGGGAACCTTTCAGCTGATGGCCAAGTTAAAAACAGCATCTTTACTGAGGAGCATATTTTTCTGCTTCTCAGTCGGCCAATTTTCTTTTTTACATTTAGCAATTGTAGTCTTTCAAAACAAGGCGGAAAATGGGAACATTTCTTGACAAGGTTTACTGAATACTAAACCCATTTAGGAACAATTTTACTTCCATTATCTGACATGAAGCATCTTTACATCCGCACATCTCCATCACAATAAATTAGAATGTCATCAAATAGCTAAATCATGTGAGTAATTTACATTTAAAAAGTGAAGCTTCTATATAATGCAGTGATACATTTCCAGGGGACATTTATTTTAATTACAAGTAAACAAAACTCCAAATCTATTTGATTATATAAGAGAAAAAAAAAGTTTCTTCTGTTGAGGGTGTCAATAAATAAGTCAGCAGCCTCTTATGTTTGAGCTGACCATAATACTTAATTCTGTAATTGTTCTTTATTTTTAGGGCTTCATGATATTCTGAAAAAAACAACACATAGTTGTAATAGTATTGTTGAACAGACAATATCAGTAACAATGTTGGGTGTTCATTAGCTATACCCTACAATTATCAATTTAAGTTTATTTCTGAGAGAAATTAATCCATGCAATATGTATGTTTTATTTTTTTTACTGAATTCCTGAAATACATTAACTCTTTCATGATATTCTAACATATGTAGGAGTTCATTCCGCTTTTCTGAATTCAAAGAGGGCAAAGAAAAAAAAAAAGGTCTTTTAAAACGCAATACAGAAATAAAATATTTTCAAAACATTGTTTTTATTTCCCATACAATGCAAGTGAGATACAAAATCATTTAAAAGTACAACGAAGGGAAAGAAAAAAAATGACTAACATCAAGTCAAACACTCGCATGTGAGCTGAACAGTACGCCTGCGGAGGGAGAGATCACCATTTTAAAAGTGAGGATGCTGTTTAAAAAAAATAAACTTTGTAAAAAGGTTCTCAGATTGACTCAAACCCAGTGAATAGTAATAAATACCAGAAAACAAGCATTCAAAAAAATGACAATGACAAGGTTTTTGTTCGCACTGAAAAAAAACCAAAAATCTTCCCTGGACAGTATCTGTTCATGGCAACAACGAGAGCGCAAAGTCCGCTTGGTCTTATCTGTCTGGTCGCACCATGCCCGGCCTGACGGGCATCATCATGGGACGAGGATGACGCATCATGTGTGGGGGTCCTGGCATCATCTGCATGGGTCCTCCCATCGGTGGCCTCATGCCTCCTACATGTGACAGTGATGGGATACGGAGCTCAGAGTGGGTTTCACAACAAATTAGTACTTTACAAACAACCAAGGGATGACAGCATCTATCATTTCAGCTGTTAAACACAAAAATATATGGATAAATAGGAACTTGTTGTACACTGAAGATTTGTATTGGTATAAGCTATAAAGAGACAGTCTCAATATTCTGGACTTCTTAAACCTCAAAGTGAATAATCAGCTTTCTACTTGTGACCTTTTCGGGTGCCTTACTGAATGAAGACTAACTTGGCTGTTATGAGGAGGTTGCAAAATGTGCATTGTCTAAAAACTGCAAAAACGTGTAATTTTTCTGAGTGATGTAAAAAGCATGGAATGGCCAAATAAGCTTCGAAAGAAGAGGTTTCCTACCAGGCCCACCGGGCATCATCCCATGTGGTGGAGGCCCCATCATGGGCATCATAGGAGGGCCTCCCATTGGCGGTGTTGGTAGCATGCCTGGGCGTGGAGGTCCTGCTATGTTACAAACACAAAATGTTAGTGAATTACATGCCTTACAGTGAATTATACATTGCAAAGTGAAACTTGAATTTGTACTGGCTTAAACTTAAAGATGACACGAACCTGTAATACTCAAAAAATGTAAAAGAATTCTAAAGATCAGACCTTAAACAAACCTGTCCACATTTACCAAATAAAAACACAATTAACACCAAAGATCTACAAAGCCTGTTATGATAGATCTCCCTGTGACAGAGAAGATTGACTCACCTGGGGGAGGACCACCAGGGAAGGGTGTGGGAGGAATCTTTCCCTGCTGAAACGCAGCCGCTGTTGAGAAACAAAAGCAAAAATATGAAGCACCAGACAAAAGCATAAAGTGTATAAATCACACAGACTAGCATTGGCTTTTTGTGTCATGATTTAATGGAATCCATATACTACATACAAAATGCAAACAACAATAGAGTCTAATGCATGGGGCCTTTAACATTTCAGCATAGCAAATTCGTCATTTAATGCTATTATCTGCAGCCGCTTTAGGTGTGGGTGCAGAATGACTGGCATTACCAATAAACCAAAACATTAGTGAGCAAAGAATGATCTTAGTGTTGCAAAGAAGCATTTCATCTGCCAAATGTCCCATGCCTCAACTGTGGGCCAAACTGAACATTGGTTTTGCTTTACATGTACATGTGGATTAGACGTGTGTAATCTCTGAGTGGGCGAAAAATAAGCCGTTATAAAAAGGTCAGTGTTTGAGAAGAGAGCTTTAAAATCCCACGTGTGCTCCAGAAAGCCTGTGTGGAATATGCAACGCCCTTTTCACGTCCACATCTGACCACACGACTTCATATACAGAAGAAAAAGCATGCAGTGCTTACATCAGTGAGTGAACAGTTCATCATATTACAGGTCATATTAAGCTTCCTACACATGGATTTACATTTGATTTTTTTTTTTTTTTACCTTTCTGAATCTTCTATAGTTAAGAATACCAAGAAAAGCATTTTCATCATCATACAGTAAAACCTTTTTTATTTCTTAAACAAAACGTAGGAAAAATGCCAGCTCAAAATGATGCGTTTTCAGTCTCTACTGCATTACTGATAAAGTGGAAAACCAATGCAATTTATATGCTATGAACTTATTTCTTAAAGGATCAATACAGCTAAATAAAATAGGGTTTTAAATGCACATTTTGCTAATACAGAAGCCATTTAAAACATTAGAATTAATCCTTCAAAGTTACACCACAGATGGATGTTTCTGCAGGGAAAATTATTACTCTACGTTAAACATTTGTTAACGATGCCGCTGAGATGGAATAAATATGTTGAGTTTTATGTATGCCTGAAGAGCTAACAGAGTCATTTTTGGCCAGTTCAAATCAGATTATTTGAAGCAGTTCTTTAAATGATTCAATGCACCCAACAAACAAAGTGAAGGCAAAATGTAGTGATGTTAGGTGCACTTAATTTAAATCTCATTGGAAACTAATTATTTATTCCAGTCCTTTGAATGCTCTGGTAAATGTTATGCTGTTCCATCATTTAAAGTTTATTTAACTATAATATCACTGAAAAGGTTATTTATTTCTCAAATTCAGTTAAGAAAATACATGAATTCACGTTGTATAGACTGATTACACACAAAGATATATATATCCAGTCTTTATTCCAGTAAATTGCGATTTTGTCTGACAACTAATGAAACCCAAAATTCAGTTTGTACATAAAACATCCTTATTACATAAGACCAAAAATTATATATAAACATTTTTTAATGCATAACTGTCAGCCCACTGAAAATTATGTCCACTTAAATTATCATAATGTAATTCAAAACTTGGGTCTGGTCTTTTACCTTGGTGTAGTGTTTGTGGGGCTGCAACTAACGATAATTTTGCTAATCGATTAATCTGTCGCCATTTCTTCCAATTAATTGATTAATAATCGGAGAGCAAAAGGTGCTTAATAGGAGATTTTAAACCAGGTGAAGCTACAGCTATGCCACTTGAAGAGTTCTTGATAAACCATATTTATAGACAAAGAAGATTTTTCACCCCATTTGCAAAATGTATATATTTTTTGTACAATTTTGGCCCGACTACTGCTGAATAGGTTGGTCATTCAGCAAAGAGCATTTTTTAGAGTCTGTTTACTCCAATTATTATTCCATGACTAAATTATTTTCAATCAACTGCATTCTTGAATCTGTGGTCTCACCTTCCTCTTAACCACCACCAAATAGATTCTCGATGGGATTTAGGTCCTGGCCAATCAAGCACAGTTAAACCAGATATTGGTACTTTTAGATGGGTACTTCACACTCCTCTCATGCTGTTGTGTTATCCTTTAATGCTCATGCAGCTTTACCTAGAACACTTTTTCCTTTCACTCAACTTTCTAAATACCATGCTCAGATACAACACTGAACAGCTCTTTTGGGGATTATCCTCATTGTGGAAGGTGTCAGTAGCTGTCTGCTGGGCCGATAAAGTCAGACATCTTACCCGTAATCGTTTAAGCTATAAAACTCAAAATTTATTTGCCAGTGATCTCATTGGTCTATGTCACATAGTCTAGTTTTCTGGTAAATTGAATTTAGCTTTATGAAATAAGCAGAAATAAGCGCATGAACTGTACCACTGTAAGCAACGCATTTGTATAATATACAAGTTTCACTTTTTAAACTGAATCACTTAAATAAAACCTGCTGATGGTTTTCTAAATTACCCAGTTACATCTGAAGTGCATGTTTTTATCTGAGTTTGCCTGAGTATGATGTTTTCAATGTGCTGATGTGTTCTTTACATAATGTGCGTTTGAAAAGTATTCTTCATCAAAGATGTTGTGACTGTAGGCTGATAGAAGGATAAGAACGCTAGTTTCTGTTCAAAATTAAATGACAGATCAGAAAAAACTGATTCACTTAGTGAGAGAACTACTAATCCTGTCCGGAGTCAGACACCGATACAAGACAGGCTCGCATATAACTGACTTTTCACTTCAGTTAACAAACACCAAACATTTACAACATACTTGTGTTTGATGCGACGCAAGAAGAAATGAATTGCGATCTAATTGAAGTTGTGTCAGCAAAAAAATCTTCAGACAAAGACACACCGCAGCTCTTGGCAAGCCACTCAAGATTGTGTACTAAATAAAGAGCAGTATGTTTGTTAGAAAACTGGTTCTGTACAAGTGATGTACAAGAGAGGACATGTGGAACATATTAGAAAATTTAGATTTTCCAGATTTATGCAAAGCATTTCAGGACAGAGTGACCCCAAAAAATACAAACATCACGAACATTAAGAACAATCAAAACAAAAATCGCCTCAAACGTCAAACTATTTTTGGCTACTGGAGAAACTAACCTTAGCTAAAGTGCAGAGATCTGTTCTGGTACGAAGTGTGTTAATGCCAAGAAATTATATCAAAAAGCCACGGGGGTCTCTGTGGGTTATTTACTTTAAAACCACAGCCAGCAGACCAGTTCAGACCATCTGTTGTTGCTACGTCACACAATCAAGCAAGAACCCTGGTTTACGGTGCATTCCATTTGTACTCGGAAGTCGAAATTTCCAAACTTCGTGTAGGAAATTTTAACCGGAACGCGCAGGAAACTGGGAATTACGAGTCGGAAAGTCGGGGGAACAACTCTATAGCCGACTTCGGAATTCAAGATGGTTGCTACCCACCTCAGTAGTAGTAAAACGTTCTTACTTTGACAGTTTCTAGCAGTTCTTTATTATTTATGTAACATTTAGTTAATTGTACACATACAAGGGTTGGACAATGAAACTGAAACACCTGATTTTAGAGCACAATAATTTATTAGTATGGTGTAGGGCCTCCTTTTGCGGCCAATACAGCGTCAATTCGTCTTGGGAATGACATATACAAGTCCTGCACAGTGGTCAGAGGGATTTTAAGCCATTCTTCTTGCAGGATAGTGGCCAGGTCACTACATGATACTGGTGGAGGAAAACGTTTCCTGACTCGCTCCTCCAAAACACCCCAAAGTGGCTCAATAATATTTAGATCTGGTGACTGTGCAGGCCATGGGAGATGTTCAACTTCACTTTCATGTTCATCAAACTAATCTTTCACCAGTCTTACTGTGTGTATTGGTGCATTGTCATCCTGATACACGGCACCGCCTTCAGGATACAATGTTTGAACCATTGGATGCACATGGTCCTCAAGAATGGTTCAGTAGTCCTTGGCAGTGACGTGCCCATCTAGCACAAGTATTGGGCCAAGAGAATGCCATGATATGGCAGCCCAAACCATCACTGATCCACTCCCATGCTTCACTCTGGGCATGCAACAGTCTGGGTGGTACGCTTCTTTGGGGCGTCTCCACACCGTAACTCTCCCAGATGTGGGGAAAACATTAAAGGTGGACTCATCAGAATCAGAAAGCTTTATTGCCAAGTACATTTTTGGACATACAAGGAATTTGTTTTGGCATAGTCAGTGCAATACAATACAAATTAAACAGTATAAACATATCTACAATATAATATAAATATATGTGCACAGTTTTAAGTGAGTGAGAGTAAATGTAGAGCAGTATAGGATGCCAGAGCGGTACAACAGTGCAGGTGATCATTGTGCAAGTAAAGCAGGAGTCCAAGCTGAGCGTTCATGTAACGCATAGTTACAGGTTACAGGTGTCCTGTCAGCAAAAAAGGAGGGTGTGGGGGAAAGGGACAGTGTCAGGGTGGTTTCCGGGCTTTGTTAACAAGGCTGGTGGCAGATGGGAAAAAACTGTTCTTGTGGCGTGAGGTTTTGGTCCGGATGGACCGCAGCCTCCTGCCAGAGGGGAGAGTTTCAAAGAGTCTGTGACCGGGGTGGGAGGGATCAGCCAGAATCTTCCCTGCCCGCTTCAGGGTCCTGGAGGTGTACAGTTCCTGGAGCGACAGTAGACTGCAGCCAATCACCTTCTCAGCAGACCGAATGACACGCTGCAGCCTGCCCTTATCCTTGGCTGTAGCAGCGGCGTACCAGATGGTGATGGAGGAGGTGAGGATGGACTCAATGATGGCTGTGTAGAAGTGCACCATCATAGTCTTTGGCAGGTTGAATTTCTTCAGCTGCCGCAGGAAGAACATCCTCTGCTGGGCTTTCTTGATGAGGGAGCTGATGTTTGGCTCCCACTTGAGATCCTGGGAGATGATGGTTCCCAGGAAGCGGAAAGATTCCACAGTGTCAATTGTGGAGTCACAGAGGGTGATGGGGGCAGGTGGGGCTGGGTTCTGCCTGAAGTTCACAACCATCTCCACTGTCTTTAGAGCGTTGAGCTCAAGGTTGTTCTGGCTGCACCAGTCCAACAGATGGTCCACCTCCCATCTGTACGCGGACTCGTCACCATCAGAGATGAGTCCGATCAGGGTGGTGTCGTCCGCAAACTTCAGAAGCTTGACAGACTGGTGACTGGAGGTGCAGCTGTTGGTGTACAGGGAGAAGAGCAGAGGAGAGAGAACACAGCCTTGGGGGGAACCGGTGCTGATGGTCAGGGAGTCAGAGACGTGCTTCCCCAGCCTCACGCGGTGCTTCCTGTCAGACAGGAAGTCAGTGATCCACCTGCAGGTGGAGTCGGGCACACTCAGCTGGGAGAGTTTCTCCTGGAGCAGAGCTGGGACGATGGTGTTGAAGGCAGAGCTGAAATCCACAAACAGGATCCTGGCGTAGGTTCCTGTGGAGTCCAGGTGCCGGAGGATGAAGTGAAGGGCTAGGTTGACTGTATCATCTACAGACCTGTTGGCTCTGTAGGCAAACTGCAGGGGGTCCAGGAGGGGGTCGGTGATGTCTTTTAGGTGTGAGAGCACAAAGCGCTCAAAGGACTTCATCATCACAGAGGTCAGGGCGACGGGTCTGAAGTCATTAAGCCCTGTGGTCCTTGGCTTCTTGGGGACAGGGACGATGGTGGAGGACTTGAAGCAGGCTGGCACATGACATGTCTCCAGTGAGGTGTTAAAAATGTCTGTGAAGACTGGAGACAGCTGATCAGCGCAGTGCTTCAGGCTGGCTGGTGAGACAGAATCCGGTCCAGCAGCTTTCCGGGATTCTGTCTCCTGAAGAGTTTGTTGACGTCCCTCTCCTGGATGGAAAGAGCCGTCCCCGGCGTGGGTAGGGGGCTGGTGGGGGGGAACTTCAGGGTGGGGGTTGGAGGGGCCAAGGCCCCTCTTGAGGTTGGGGAGGTGGATTGTGGCTGCAGGTGTTGGGGTGTGTCGTGAGGGATGGTTGCAGGACTGTCCCTTTGTCTTTCAAAGCAGCAGTAGAACTCGTTCAGGTCATTGATGAGGCGTCGGTCGTTGATGGAGTGGGGGAACAATACATGTTTCAAATTGTCCACAGCCCAAGATTTGCGCTCCTTGCACCATTGAAACCGTCATTTGGCATTGGCATGAGTGACCAAAGGTTTGGCTATAGCAGCCCGGCCGTGTATATTGACCCTGTGGAGCTCCCGACGGACAGTTCTGGCGGAAACAGGAGAGTTGAGGTGCACATTTAATTCTGCCGTGATTCAGGCAGCCGTGGTTTTATGCTTTTTGGATACAATTCGGGTTAGCACCCGAACATCCCTTTCAGACAGCTTCCTCTTGCGTCCACAGTTAATCCTGTTAAATGTGGTTCGTCCTTCTTGGTGGTATGCTGACATTACCCTGGATACCGTGGCTCTTGATACATTACAAAGACTTGCTGTCTCGGTCACAGATGCGCCAGCAAGACGTGCACCAACAATTTGTCCTCTTTTGAATTCTGGTATGTCACCCATAATGTTGCATGCATTTCAATATTTTGAACAAAACTGTGCTCTTACCCTGCTAATTGAACCTTCACAATCTGCTCTTACTGGTGCAATGTGAAATCAATGAAGACTGGCTACCAGGCTGGTCCAATTTAGCCATGAAACCTCCCACACTAAAATGACAGGAGTTTCAGTTTCATTGTCCAACCCCTATACATTTCAGTCTTTATAAAAGATGTTTCAACCCTGTTTAAATGCACGGAATACTGCATAGAACAGTGTTTATCGTCATTGTTATTACTGTAAGACTGCTGTTACAGTTGCTAGCAATACGAACAAAAGCAAGCAGAAAACTGGAATGCTTTAACTCTGTGATGAAACTCCGACTTCCCAGTTCCGATTACCGAGGTGAATGGAAGGCAGCATTCATCTTGAACAAGTGAGCTGATACGGTGCAGGATATACCTCACTTAGACAGTGAGGTATATACAAAGCGATGGTTTGACTTCACTAGAATTAGAGATTATTTGAGATGCACCTGAGTCTTCACACCCCTGTTTAGCTCTGTCCAGGCACTTTAAAACCCTAGAATCCATGCCACCAAACAACAATTATTTAACCCACCAAAACATGAGCTGATAACCTGAACAAATCTGTGGACAGGCATTTACTTACTTGTTTTATCGATCAAGCTCTGGGCCTGCTCTTCCATCCATTTCTGGTAGTAATCTTTCACATTTTCTTTGTGTTTTCGGCCGCTGCAGTGAGTCTTCCTCACTGAAGGCTAAGATTATAACAAAAAGAGAAACTGGTTTAGTTTGAGCAAGATGTGGTAAAGAGTCAGACTACACAATATTCCGTCCACAGCCGGCGAAGTCATTTTGGTGGATTGTTTTGCAGCATTAACTGAAATTTCTACTTAATAAATGTATAACTAATTCAGATGTGAAAAGGAAAAAAAAAAAACGATATGGTTGTCACTTTCTGAGCAGTTTTACTTATTTTTTTGTGTCAAACCTCTTTGTATTCAAACAACTTAAATTCTTCACATGATCTAACTCAATTGATAAGAGGAGGATCCCAAATAGAAGGACAGGGTGAATAATTTATCTATCAATTAATAACTGAAAATGACTTTTTAAAGAGTGATTAACTGGTTCCGAGATCTTGTCAACAATTCTGGTAGAAGGAAACTGTCACTTACCGAATCGTGTGTAAGGTATGTATCACAGTAGTCACAATAAAACCTGCGGGATTAAAAAAAGAAATCTATGTGTCAATAGAGATGAATGCTCTGATGTCTAAATAACCTATACATAAACAGCATGTACATTGTAACATTATTGTTATTTTATACTTGAATGAGTAAATCAAAATTACACAACACTTTCCTATTTCTGTTCTCTGGTCAATTTGTGCATCTGTAACTGTGCATCATGGGTTCCTCTTGAACCCAACTCTGACAGAGAGAGGGGACATAATTAGCAAATGCATTTAGTAAAAGTGACAAAATATTTGCCACAATAACATTTCAGCTGTGATTCAGTTATATAAGATTACAGATGCACAGACTGACCAGAGAACAGAAATGGGCAGCTTTGGTAGGTGATTGGCTACCAAACCCCAAAAAAAGGCTGTTTTTTTTCTTATTCATTAATCCCATCGAACACTAAGAATTCCCACTATTTTTGGTCTACAAATGCCTCATCCAACAGCAGGTTCATAGATGGATTTTTTAAAATGATTTATTACATTTCTGAGACATTTAAGGACAAATACTTTGATGTATAACTTGGGATAATACTTGATATTCTTGGTTTTCGTTTGGACTCAAAACAACCTTAATCAAATTTGGCAGTACTCATGTACTCATAACTTTTTATCTCGTTTATTTAATTCAGCAATCGCTAGAAACAAACATGTTCGTCAAGTTTCGGGCGACAGCATTTGAATGTTTACTTCCTCAGTAAATTGCTCATGGAGGAAAAAGTCATTAACATTAATGACTAATATATATTAAAACACGAACTGGACCAGAAACTTAAACGGTTTAAAAAAAATGTAACCTATAAAACAAACAGTGGTTGTAATGACGTGAGCTGCGACTGAAAAAAAATATATCGAGATCAAGTTGTGTGAACAAATACGTAACTGCTATTAAAGTACCACAAACTGAGACTTTTTTAACGACCAGAACTATTCAATCTATTTGTTTGATTATGTTTCTGAATCTGCGAATGAAGGTAAACGTTTCAGTTGAGAGCAGTTCCAGTAAATAGCCACATCCCAGACAAAACCAACATCAACGTGAACTGAAACATTTCAAAGATTAATCTTCCATAGCTCGTGACGTAAAAGTAGACATAATTATTATCACGACTAAAATAGGAGAAATTATTTGCAAATAGTAAAGAACATATTACTGAACTTACTTCGGCATGTTCTCAGCAAGCTACGTTGTTGAGAGCGCGAACCCTGTGCTCCCACAAAGTTTCCCGACCAGATATGAAGGCGGAACACAGACAGTTCCGCTAGCAAACTAAAACTACGCGAGATTTAGGTGTATTTAATTTGGGCAAGCAAACGTAAATAAATAAAAATTGTAGGTGATTATAAAAAAGCAAAAATTACTTCAAATTGTTGGCCCTTTGTTATTTTGTTGGTCTAATTTAATGATGCTGATGTCTTTTTTTATTTGTATTTTTTTTTTTTTATCAGCAGAACACAGCTACAATTAGTTGCATCTCATAATTACATTTTGTGCTATACTATATGTGAAACACTGTTGATTTGAAAACCACATGAAAACATATCTTTATTGTAAATTGAAAAAAATATATATCTTACTGTACAAAAATTTTATTTTTACAGTTTTTTACAGGCTGGTTTAAAATGAAATGGTAGTTTGACATAAGTGAGGACCGGAAAAGGACTTGTGGACAAATGTTAACTAATAGGAGGTCAGTAAGATGATGACAAAACAGTAATCTTAACCAACAGTTCTCAAAGCAACAATTAATTTATCATTATTTTTAAATCATTCAAAACATTCAGAGAATCTATAAAGCTTCTATCTTCAAGAAATAACAGGCAAAACCCAGAACTGAGTGGCTATGACTTTCAAGTCATTATACAGCAATGCATCAAAAAGCAAACAACATTCTGATGTTAAAATGCATGTTTTGGACACTGAAATATTTGAAAAACTTTGGAAAGCTACAAGGAGAGAACACAATTTGTTGATAAACTATTTAATACAGAACCTCCAGAACCTAAGAACATGGACACCTGGACCTGCTGTTATTACATATTTGTTATTTTGCACTTTTAAACAACCACTTTGACATCAGATAGTGTAGTAGGTGTGTATCAACCTATGTTACCTTACAGTTGATGTTTTGTCACAAAAGGTCTTTCTTTTTTCTTCATAAATAACTTGCAGAAACATGATCTGCATCTATTACAACAGCATGGCTAAGAATAAGGAGCATCAGAAATATTTATCGTAATAAAAGGTGAAATACACCACAAGATGCCCCAAATTTCTGAGCACCTGGACCCCAATAGCAAGCTGAAAAATAATAAATCCAGAAATGGAAAATTTGGCTTGAAAACACAAAAAGATTGTTAAAATGAAACAGTTTGTTGTTTAAAGATAAAGGATGTTCAAACAGTTTCATTAGAATTAAACGTTTGGGAATAACAAATGAAATGTTTGTTTGCACTCCATGTGCTAAATTACTGCAGCAAGGTTTAAATGACAACATTTCCACATTTTACTTTGTCCAAAACTTTCTAGAAATGCTTTATATAGAATGTAATAAGCATCAGCACAAGACTAGCACATGCTTATTGCTGTGTCTTTACGTTAGCCCCTATAATATAATATAATATAATATAATATAATATAATATAATATAATATAATATAATATAATATAATATAATATAATATAATTACAATTTCAGAAGTGATTGGTAATATGGTGCAAATAGTTAAAGGTAATGTTTTTGCAAACCAATTGTACCCAGTATACCTTCCTGCTATTTATATGTTTCTTTAAAATAATTTTTAGGTGTTTAGCTGTTTTTAACATGCTGCAAATGCCGTTGTTTTTAAAAAATGATATTCTTGGTGCTCCGTTGGCATCCACACCCACAACTGTGACATCACTACAAAGGACAAGATGTCTAAATGTTCACTTTGTATTAAGTTTTAAATAAAATTTCATAAATCGTACTTAACAAAAAGGTTACAAACTAATGCCCACTAAAAGTCTTATAGATGACTGTCAGAAACTCAGGGGAATATATACTACGTTTTTTTAAAATCGTTTTAAAGTGAAACATTTTAACATGAATTTCATTGATGAACCAATGAAAAGGTGGCCACAAATAGCAACAGATGACGTTGAAAGTGACGCACGCACTGTTGCAACGTCAAACGTCGTCCCCCTTTGCTCATGCCATGCGCACTGTCGCTTGTTGTTGTTGTTATTGAACTGGTCGTTATGGTTGAACGAGGCCTCGGACTGAACTGAGAGAGGACCCCCACCACGGGACGACCCGCCATCCATGGAGGGCACAGACATGGACGTGGACGCGGAGCTCATGCAGAGGTTCAGCTGCATGGGCACCACGGACAAGGACGTCCTTATATCGGAGTTCCAGAGGTTGCTGGGCTTCCAGCTCAACCCGGCCGGCTGCGCCTTCTTCCTGGACATGACCAACTGGTGAGTGCGGGGATAGGAGGGCCTGTTGTCGAACAGCAACATGATGCTAACCTACCTCCTCGCTTAGCTGGTTATCTTACGTTAAAATGATAAAAATAACGGGAGCAGTCTTCAGGACTCAGTGCTGATGGCCAGTGCGGCACGGGTCATTTTATCCTTCCGTTACGGGAAATGGCTGTTAACTCTTAGTGGGCCATTCGAGGTAAACGGAAGTAAAACAGTAAAGTTTGTTCTGACCACGAGTTCTACTGCTGGGACTAAGTTCTAAAAACAACCACATTCTGCTTCACATGCAACATAAAGCACATTAAACTCCTAGTTTAGATTATGTTTGTTATATTTTGTAGCGTGGAGAACTGCTTAAAGTGAGCTAACTGTGAAGCAACAACTTAGGTCAGAACCAGTCGTGATCTATCAGTGGACAAAAACAAGCTTCAGTGATCAGAGCGGCTTTGTTCTCCTGATCAAATGAACTGATTAATGAAGGTGATTATTTCCGCATTGAGTCATTTCAATTTGTCTCTAGAGGGCTAAATTAAATCGAAGAAATAGGTGGGTTTTAATAATACAGTATTTCTTCAAAGTTTTAGGATGGCATCCCAGACACTCGAAATGGAAATAATTGATGAATTCGGATTTTAGAAGCACTAAATGTACAAAGTTTGTGAGTACATTTATTTGCAGATACAACGGACCTCAAACATTTAGTTTGCACATTTATCTGTAGAAGTACATCGTTGTTTTTTTTTTTTTTTTTTGTGGCCTTGGGTCAGTTCAGTTCTTCGCCAATTCGTACATGCATTTCATTTATGCAATGTCATTTTACCTAGAAAGGCACCAATTAGTCAGCCAGTTTTCACTTGATAATCTCTGATTGGTAATTGGCAAGTCAAATACTTAAAAATCAGATTTTATTTTTACGCTTTCCGCAATATTTCTGTTCTGTTTTGGTTGTGAGCAACGTTTAGGCCAGCTTAGTCTAAGGAAATATGACAGATCTGGGATCAAACCAAAATACGTCGAAACGAATCGTCCTCCTGCCGATGTATAGGGATATCTTGGGGTCACATAACCCAACTTCATTATAAACGAATATGTGTAGATAATAGAAATTAATTGAACCATTGGTTGTCAAAATGGACCAATAAGCATGGTATCATGGGGTCTGTGCGAAATGTGTGATGACAGACATTCCTATTTATTTCTAGAAGATTTGGGCACAAAACGACCAATACTACACAGGGACGAAATGGCCAAAGGACTTGAACCCGTTTGATGGCAAAACATCACAAATACCGTTAAATAGTTAATGACAGTTCACCTAACGGGCAGTTTCAGTGATCAGTTATTTAGAGAGGAAGTTTTCCAAGTCTAAATCTTCCCAGGCGACATTGCTCAGTTTCCTGTTACCGTTATTCTTTGCAGTGAGACAAGTGAATCCTACTTTTCTCATCTTTAATCATTTTATTTAAATTAAAAAGCTTGATTTATGCCTCAAATTCTGGCACTGAATATGATCTTTAACAAAATGTAACTGGAATGCAGCCCTTCATGTCAGTAATGTCAGCCTCTAAATTGTATACTAAATAAAAAGTAAGAATTGCTTCTTTACACTTAGGACTTGGTTCTCAATAGTTTTAGATCTTGTCAAGATTTTTTATTTTTTTCATTTGATCTGACAAGTATAGTTGCAATAGTGGGTATGTAAACATTATTTGTTATTTAAAATACTGGAAAAGTAAGATTGTATACAGGCAAATCATCATTTTGAGCTGAGGAGAAACCTGTGGCGTGGTTCAAGGTTGTTGCTAAAGGCAGGAATTACATCCTACACTGTGCAACTAAAGAGGGCCCCTTTTTGTTTAATAATATATGTTGGAAATGTTGTGGAGTGTTGTCTGTTACGATTAGCAACTTTTGAAGTATTCTACCTTCCTTAATCTGTTGGCACTCTAAAGCAAAGAGTCAATGTTCTTGGTTGTACATTATTTTAAAGCTACTAGCTCTTTGGGTAGTACTGCTGAACAGATGCGGTTACAAAGAAAAATACACTACACCACAGAAGATGTGCCACGTTGTCTAGAAATGGATAAGCACTTGAGATTTTCCAAAGGGAAGTAGCTCCTTTCACAGCACAGTGTTGTGGTAAATGTCCACAAAGGTGAGCCTGACTCAAAATCTCCTCGGCGTCCTGTAAGGATGTCTAAATAGGAGAATATTGTGGATTATATCTACTTCCCATCTTGTCTCTGTAGCTATTTTCAGATCATACTTTCCCTTCGAGATCTAGACGTGTCCTTTCCACCTTGCAATCAACGAAAAGGTCCCGACCCAGAAGCTGACTCACCAGTTTTATGCCCATGACCCCCCTCAGGGGTACCCTTAAACCCGGGACCCATATGAACTGACTACTTTTCAGTGTTAATAAGATGAGATGTTTTAAAGCAGTTTATATGCACGAAATACCACATAGAACAGTGTTAATGTCATTAATATCGTAAGACTGCTGTTACAGTTGCTTGCAATATGACCAAAAACATGCAGGAAACTGGAACGCTACAACTTGGAGATGACGTAAACTCCGACCTCCCAGCCCCAACTTCTGAGGTCAATGGAACGTAGCATATGATCTATCCTTCCTTCAGCAACGACAGCAAGTTCACTTCAACCCCTTATGTTGTGTCGGTCTCTACACAAGTCACAGAGTCAGTAAGAAGGCGTGTCAGGTCTGACTTGAAAGTTACATCCCTTCATTTAAAAGCCTCAGTGTTTTACATCCAGTTTGGTCTTTTATTCAGGTGAACATCTTGATCTCTTCAGTGCCCACCCTTACTGGTTCTTCCAGGATGCTTCCTAGTGTTCCTCTGCTGCGTATTCTCTCCATTTCTAAACCTCTCAGCTGTGTCCTTTTCCTATTCACATTCAAAATTTTGTGAGAGGTTTAACAACGAACTACAAAGTGACACTTAAAGTTCATTGGTGCAAAATACATTATTTTGCTGTACTCAAACAACGATGGAAAGCTCCTGAATTTATTCTCAAACTTCACCTTTAGGAAATGTGTTAGAATGAACTGGTTAAGAAAAACAATATTTGTCCAAAAATCCTGCTCCATATTTTTCTTTAGTAGTATTTTATCCAGCAGTTGCTTGTTATGTGTAGTGCCAAGGCCAAATGAAAATGAAAGCCTCTGTGTGTCGAGTGACGCGTTTCAGGATATGCTTCAACGTCTCTCACACACTGTACATGAGTTAGAGCAATTTGGCTCGTTTAAAAACTCTGACTCTAAGTGAAGTGAAATGATAAGGCCTTTGAAGTAATTTCCATTGTCACGCAATAGAAAATATTGTACATGGTTGTTGCTAATAAATGAAAGCTGTTGCTTTCAAGGCCTTGGTTGTAAGGTCAATACAATCTATCTAAAATGGTGGCTGCTTTCCAGAACAGGGTTACACAAATGTAGCAAAGCAATTGATAATGCTATTATATTAACATTCATTTTGTGAAACATTATTCTAAAGGCAGACAGACAAAATGAATGTTGGAAATATTGCGTGGCTAATGATGACCCCAGTAACAGCTTTCTTTTTATTATGCTGGAACAGGAACCTTCAGGCTGCTATTGGTGCATATTATGACTTCGAAAGCCCCAGTGTCAACACACCATCCATGTCCTTTGTTGAAGATGTGACAATTGGAGAAGGAGAATCCGTTCCTCCAGATACGCTGTTCACAAAGACCTGGAGAATACAAAACACAGGTACATGCTTCTTTTTTTACATAACTTTAAAACTTTATACAACGCTAAATGTCACTAAATGTTTTTCTTCACTTTGTTTTTTTACTCTGACATATTCTGATCTGTAGGTGCAGAGTCATGGCCACCAGGGGTTTGTCTCAAATACATTGGAGGGGATCAGTTTGGGCATGTAAACTCCGTTATGGTGAAGTCTCTAGACCCACAGGAAATTTCAGATGTGAGTGTACAGATGAGAAGTCCTACAAATCCAGGCATGTACCAGGGTCAGTGGAGGATGTGTACAGCACCTGGATTATTCTACGGAGGTAGGAAAAACTACATCTGAGATTTTGCTTAGCTCATTTTGAACTTTCTCATAGCCTTGGACTAACAATACAAATCATTTTGTTTATAGCAGCACAGTGCTCTGTTCTATAGGATCATTCCAAACATATATTTCCTCTTTCTGTAGATGTGATCTGGGTGATTCTTAGTGTAGAAGTCGGGGGTCTCCTTGGCGTGACTCAGCAGCTTTCTTCCTTTGAGACGGAATTCAACACGCAACCGCAGCGCAACGTGCAGGGAGATTTCAACCCGTTTGCCTCGCCACAGAAGAACAAGCATGATGCCACTGACAGCAGCTTCAGAGACCCTGGAGGAACCTGGGAGCCTACACAAGAGCCAATCCAGCAAGATCAGAATGGACTGTCTCATAATGCTGTAAACAGGGCGTCAAATGGTCTCCAAACAAATCTTTCCGTGGTGACTTATGGCCAGGTATGGATGTGCTAGTATAAATACTTTCATGGCTTCATAAAGTGTTTTTATTCTCAAATCTAGACATTCTGAACTGATTATTTAGCTTAAACCTATTTTAGCCTAAAGTTGTTTCGATAAGGAATTCATCTTATTGTTTTAGAAAGCCACAGAGATCATGTAGGTTGAAAGTTAAAAAGCCTCTTTGTCTACATGACTTACAATGACTTACAAGAGGCATATTATGGCCCCTTTTTATAAGTTTGAAAACTAAATGTATGTTTTGTGCTTAGTTTAAAATAGATGGAAGTGTCAAAGGTTAGGCCTCTGTGAAAGAAAACAGACTTGATGAATATCCTCTGCAGTGAGTTAACTTGGCACAAAAGCAGAACAGCAACAGATTTTTGTACAAATGGACGTGTTTCTGTTTCTTGAAGTCACATCGCCTAGAGATGCATTTAGACTTCACTAATAGAGCAACAAGCAGATGGAGTGTCTCAGATCATTGTGCACAAACTGGAGAACAGATTTGACTTATAAATGAGGATCTGTGCACAACAAATGTAACAATTCGGTGTTCTTTGAGCAGCTTTAGGCACTGGGACCAAAAGGAGTCCTGTTTTATTATTGCTGATATTCTTTTGAAGGTATCAAGACTTAGTGGACGTCTACGTTTTCAGCTCGGAATATCTATGAGTGTACTCACTTGCCTGTTTTGACTTGGTTTCAAAAAATGTATTTAACCAAACACAAACAAAACGTATGGGATCGCCAACTGGCACACTGTTGTCTGCTGGTTCCAAACACCGGGCTTTGGGTTATTCTCGTTTCACATACCCGTTAGGGACCTCAGCACCTTGTGAGAATAAAGAAAAGTGTTTAACTTCAAACTGCAGACTCATAATAGCTCAACTATTGACAAAGGTATACAAGACCAAAGTGACTGTTAACTTTTCTTATGGAAAGGAAAATTCACTGAACGAGTTCTGATGTATACATAAATTATTATATACTAGGGGGTGGAATGATATAAAAAATGTAGCATAATTACTGTGTGGAAATTCATAATGGTTATCAAGATTATTACAATTTTGGCAAAATGTGTTGAAAGTATGCAGGAAACATTATTACATCCTAAAGTTGTTGGACCAGGAGTGAAGCCAGTAGCATTTTATCTTCCATTAACTGTAAGTTTGTTTTTTTCGGTAAAAGAATGAAATAACTTCTAGATTGGCAAAATTAACGTTCATTTGTTTCGACAGTGATAATAATCCCAGTCATATAGACGTATATACTGTTGTTAGAGCTCTGCGCAAACGTTATATAAAACTGTATATGTGTAACTGCCTGATTTCTATCTGCTGGGCATCATTCATTCTCCACTCAGCATTAAGATCATTTCCAGTGTTTTTGCAAGCAGCAGTTAACGCTTCTAGCTGATCATGTCGCAGACAAATTGGACACACAGTGCACCCAGAAATCAGAATGCTTTTCATTTTTTAAGAGTGAAGAACACCACAAACATTTCATCAACTAAAAGTTACAGTGGAGAAAATATGGATTTGATACGCCGCCGAGTTTTCCCACTTAGAATGGAGAGACAGAATCTAAAACAAAGATCCAGGAAATTGCAAATAAGTATTTAATACAATAGAAAAATAGAACTTAATATTTGGTACAGAAACCTTTGTTTACAATCACACAGGTCAGACTTTTCTTGTAGTTCTTGACGAGGTTTGCTCACACTGCAGCAGGGCTTTTGACCCGTTCCTCTGAACAGATCTTCTCCAGATCTTTTAGGTTTCGGGGCTGTCGCTGGCTAACAATGAGTTTCAGCTTCCTTTCAAAGATTTTCTATTAAGTACAGGTCTGGAGACTGGCTAGGCCACTCCAGGACCTTGAAATTCTTCTTACAGAGCCACTCCTTAGTTGCCCTGGGTGTGTGTTTCAGGTCATTGTCATGCTGGAAGACCCAGCCATGACCAATCTGACCCATCTACTGAGGGAAGGAGGTTGTTGTCCAAAAGCTTGCGATAGATGGCCTCATCCGTCCTCCCTCAATAAGGTCTGGTCATTCTGTCCCCTTTGCAGAAAAGTACCCCAAAGCATGATGTTTCCACCTCCTTGCTTCACGGTTAGGATGCTGTTCTTGGGATTGTACTCATCCATCTTCTTCCTCCAAACACGGTGAGTGGAGTTTAGACCAAAAAAAATCTATTTTGGTCTCATCAGACCACATGATCTACTCTCATGTTTCCTCTGGATCATCCAAGTGGTCATAGGGAAATTTTGAGCCAAGCCTGGACATGTGCTGGCTTGAGAAGGGGGATCTTGGTCACTGCAGGATTTTATCCATGATAGCGTAGTGCGTTACCAATGGTAACCTTTGAGACTGCTGTCCTAGCTCTCTTTATGTTATTGACCAGGTCCTCCTGTGTAGTTCTGGGCTGATCTCTCACCTTTCTTATCATCAGTTATACTGCATGAGGTGAGATCTTGCATGGTGCCCCAGTCTGAGGGAGATTGACAGTCATTTTGAGTTTCTGTCATTTTTCTAATATTTGCACAGTTTCTGCCTTCTCACCAAACTGCTTGTGTATTGTCCTGTAGTCCATCCCAGCCTTGTACATGTCTAGAGGTTTGTCCCTGGTGTCCTTAGACAGCTCTTTGGTCTCGCCCAAGGTGGAGAGGTTGGAGTCTGATTGAGTGTGTGGACAGGTGTGTTTTAGACAGGTAACGAGTTCAAACAGGGGTAATTAATATAGGTAATAAGTTGGATTTAGGATGGCTTCTTAAAGAAGAACTAACAGATCTGTCAAAGCCTGAATTCTTGCTGGTTGGTAGGTGATCAAATTATTATTTCATTCAAGAAAAAATCTAAATTATTTAAATATCACATAATGTGATTTTCTGGATTTCTTTTTTAAGATTCTGTATCTCACAGTGAAAATTTACTTAGTTAAAATTACTGACCTCTCAATTCTTTGTAAGTAGGAAAATTTGCAAAATCAGCAGTGTATCAAATACTTATTTTCCCCACTGCTGTGAACCATTTACACGCTGCGTTTGATGGATAATCAATTTGGTTTTAATAGTTCGTTATTCATGTATATGTTTAATGGTAATTTCATTTTAGAATCTTAATAATAAACATTAGCAATTTTTAATCATTAAAACCAGTAATTGTTTCCATTTTAAAACTGACTATAGATGATCAGCCGGGATTTTCACGTGCATTTCATAGTTCAAAGTTCTAAAAGAAAGGAGCTACAGCTGTTCTTGCAGATTTAAATGGGGTGCCTCAAGAAGTAAGGCTGTGAATGCCTGGTATAGTGCACGTATATCACTATGCCAATTAACTGAGGGATTTACCAATTGTGCAATCGATTACTAAAATATTTAATATCTACCCCTCTATCTGCCTTACAGCTCATTACATCAGAACTTAGTTCAGTCCTCACCTTTTTTATTTGGGTGATGTATCTTTTAAGATTCTTGTAATGCTTTGTGTAAATAAAGTGATTGTCTTATGAAGCATAATGCAGTATTCAGACAGTTCAGGTTAGCTCATACTACACACCAATTTGTCAAAAACACATGGCTGGTTAGATGTTGCCAACCCACATTTCCACCACAGGCTATTTGTGCTGGTGGTGGTTTAAGGGACAACTATATTAAGTCATGCGCCGAACTGACTCATGTTGGGGAAACATTGCACTGCTGCCACAATGGACAAGGTCACCGAGTCATAGGTCAAAATCATTCCTTTGTTGCCCATTAAACCATTGGGATTGCTGTCCCTCCATCAATCGGTGTTTGGTTGAAGGTTTTATTGATTGATATTAAGACCCATTTGTATCATCTAGAATGAATTTTATAATGGTGCAATACTAACCGACTGCTAATGCAGCATTTAATAACAGGGGATTCTTTAAACCAATTTCTCTGAAACTAATAAAAGAACATTTTTATCAAAAGGGGAGGTTGTTTTTGACCCCAATACAGGTCCTTCTCAAAATATTAGCATATTGTGATAAAGTTCATTTTTTTTCCATAATGTCATGATGAAAATTTTACATTCATATATTTTAGATTCATTGCACACTAACTGAAATATTTCAGGTCTTTTATTGTCTTAATACGGATGATTTTGGCATACAGCTCATGAAAACCCAAAATTCCTATCTCACAAAATTAGCATATCATTAAAAGGGTCTCTAAACGAGCTATGAACCTAATCATCTGAATCAATGAGTTAACTCTAAACACCTGCAAAAGATTCCTGAGGCCTTTAAAACTCCCAGCCTGGTTCATCACTCAAAACCCCAATCATGGGTAAGACTGCAGACCTGACTGCTGTCCAGAAGGCCACTATTGACACCCTCAAGCAAGAGGGTAAGACACAGAAAGAAATTTCTGAACGAATAGGCTGTTCCCAGAGTGCTGTATCAAGGCACCTCAGTGGGAAGTCTGTGGGAAGGAAAACGTGTGGCAGAAAACGCTGCACAATGAGAAGAGGTGACCGGACCCTGAGGAAGATTGTGGAGAAGGGCCGATTCCAGACCTTGGGGGACCTGCGGAAGCAGTGGACTGAGTCTGGAGTAGAAACATCCAGAGCCACCGTGCACAGGCGTGTGCAGGAAATGGGCTACAGGTGCCGCATTCCCCAGGTCAAGCCACTTTTGAACCAGAAACAGCGGCAGAAGCGCCTGACCTGGGCTACAGAGAAGCAGCACTGGACTGTTGCTCAGTGGTCCAAAGTACTTTTTTCGGATGAAAGCAAATTTTGCATGTCATTCGGAAATCAAGGTGCCAGAGTCTGGAGGAAGACTGGGGAGAAGGAAATGCCAAAATGCCAGAAGTCCAGTGTCAAGTACCCACAGTCAGTGATGGTCTGGGGTGCCGTGTCAGCTGCTGGTGTTGGTCCACTGTGTTTTATCAAGGGCAGGGTCAATGCAGCTAGCTATCAGGAGATTTTGGAGCACTTCATGCTTCCATCTGCTGAAAAGCTTTATGGAGATGAAGATTTCATTTTTCAGCACAACCTGGCACCTGCTCACAGTGCCAAAACCACTGGTAAATGGTTTACTGACCATGGTATCACTGTGCTCAATTGGCCTGCCAACTCTCCTGACCTGAACCCCATAGAGAATCTGTGGGATATTGTGAAGAGAACGTTGAGAGACTCAAGACCCAACACTCTGGATGAGCTAAAGGCCGCTATCGAAGCATCCTGGGCCTCCATAAGACCTCAGCAGTGCCACAGGCTGATTGCCTCCATGCCACGCCGCATTGAAGCAGTCATTTCTGCAAAAGGATTCCCGACCAAGTATTGAGTGCATAACTGTACATGATTATTTGAAGGTTGACGTTTTTTGTATTAAAAACCCTTTTCTTTTATTGGTCGGATGAAATATGCTAATTTTGTGAGATAGGAATTTTGGGTTTTCATGAGCTGTATGCCAAAATCATCCGTATTAAGACAATAAAAGACCTGAAATATTTCAGTTAGTGTGCAATGAATCTAAAATATATGAATGTTAAATTTTCATCATGACATTATGGAAAATAATGAACTTTATCACAATATGCTAATATTTTGAGAAGGACCTGTATATGTGCAATCAAGCAGAGAGAGATTTCATAGTTTTTTTTTTTTCACATCAAATGTTCGTTTAAAAGCTTTATACTGAACCTGTAGTTCACAAGACTCCACGTGTAACACACCAGAGCCTACTTGTGATCCACAACAATTCTCTTTCTCCATGAAATATTGTGTACAGAAGAGTTTGGGCAATGAATGGACGTTGGTTTGTAGCAAGAGAAGGATCCCTTAAAGAAAACCTGATGAGTCGGATTTATTTACCGGTTTTGCAAAGCATTTAGGACATCATGTAATCACCGTATTTCCCGTCAGGCTTAAAATCTTTTTTTTAAATCTGCTGAAGTGTACTACCTAAAACTACAGAAAAAAACGTTCCCCCTTGTCACCCAAGGCTGCTTTGCATAAAGAATAGATGCATCTGTTAAAGTTTATGTAACCTCTGTCCTGAACAGCTTTAAGTGTGTCAGTCTGGCCTGGGCTTTTATCTTTATTGCTGAAGGTTGTGTCTGATAGTCTCCTCTAAATCTGTATGTTTGGCTGAACAGCATGTTCTTTGATAACCCAAAGCTTCTTGTCTGGAAATTGTCCTGAAGAAGATCAAGATCCTTAGACAATATATTCTGCCATCGAGGCAGAAAGTATGAAAAATGGTAAGATGTACAGATATTACCATCTGCCACACATGCAGTTGTAGCTTCTAGTTCCAACTAAGAACCGATGTTTGATATGAGAGCCGCTCCTTGTTGATCTCAGTGTTGAGAGTAAATGTGTCAGCAAGTCATTCTCTGTTACTTTTAATCTAAAACTCTTTGGTCAGCTGTTAAATTACTTTTTAGTGCATATTGACCCTCCTGCTGTGTACCAACAGACCCAGACAACAGCTCAGTTATGTAATCCAGTATGTTTGTTACTTGCGAGTTTAGTTCCTAATTTGGCTACCTCTGTATAAGAACCTATTGCTTTCATGGCAAATATTGCACTGGCTTTTTTTTTTAAGTTATTGGTCTCTTTTTTTATTTGTTACTGTGGCATTATTACAGCTGAAGATGCGTGCTTGTGTGTCCCAAAGTTATCTGCATTGCTGCTTTTCAGTTATTTTCTTAATTATGAAACCTTCACATTTTTACATGCAGCTTTTTAAAAGTTTGTAACAAAGATGTATCTTAAAAAGGTATAATATCATTGAAAATGTAATTTATTTTAGCAATTCAATTCATAATTGAAACTTGTATAAATTCAATACAGACAGTGTAATATACTTCCAAGGTTTATTTCTGATAATTTGGATAATTATTGCTTACAGCTCAAGAAAATGTAAACTTCCATTTTTCAGAAAATAAGAATATAACTATGGACCAATAATAATGATTATAATTGGAGTTGTAATAGATCATTTCTATGTTATGGCCTACACATTCAGGAGACCATAGCTTTCACTGACTCCCTTCACAAAGACGGTAAGCAACAAAGGCCATTTCTAAAGATGGTGATTGTTCATGGAGTGCTGTATTCAAATATGTTAATGAAAAATTGATTGGAAGGAAAAAGTGGGGAAGAAAATACTGCTCAATCAAGAGGGATAACCGCAATCTTGACAAGGGTGTGAAGCAAAGCCCCTTAAATGGCTTTGCAGGAGAATCACAAAGTGTGGACTGGACCTGTTGTTCAATAGCCACTACATACAGGTCCTTCTCAAAATATTAGCATATTGTGATAAAGTTCATTATTTTCCATAATGTAATGATGAAAATTTAACATTCATATATTTTAGATTCATTGCACACTAACTGAAATATTTCAGGTCTTTTATTGTCTTAATACGGATGATTTTGGCATACAGCTCATGAAAACCCAAAATTCCTATCTCACAAAATTAGCATATTTCATCTGACCAATAAAAGAAAAGTGTTTTTAATACAAAAAACGTCAACCTTCAAATAATCATGTACAGTTATGCACTCAATACTTGGTCGGGAATCCTTTTGCAGAAATGACTGCTTCAATGCGGCGTGGCATGGAGGCAATCAGCCTGTGGCACTGCTGAGGTCTTATGGAGGCCCAGGATGCTTCGATAGCGGCCTTTAGCTCATCCAGAGTGTTGGGTCTTGAGTCTCTCAACGTTCTCTTCACAATATCCCACAGATTTTCTATGGGGTTCAGGTCAGGAGAGTTGGCAGGCCAATTGAGCACAGTGATACCATGGTCAGTAAACCATTTACCAGTGGTTTTGGCACTGTGAGCAGGTGCCAGGTCGTGCTGAAGAATGAAATCTTCATCTCCATAAAGCTTTTCAGCAGATGGAAGCATGAAGTGCTCCAAAATCTCCTGATAGCTAGCTGCATTGACCCTGCCCTTGATAAAACACAGTGGACCAACACCAGCAGCTGACACGGCACCCCAGACCATCACTGACTGTGGGTACTTGACACTGGACTTCTGGCATTTTGGCATTTCCTTCTCCCCAGTCTTCCTCCAGACTCTGGCACCTTGATTTCCGAATGACATGCAGAATTTGCTTTCATCCGAAAAAAGTACTTTGGACCACTGAGCAACAGTCCAGTGCTGCTTCTCTGTAGCCCAGGTCAGGCGCTTCTGCTGCTGTTTCTGGTTCAAAAGTGGCTTGACCTGGGGAATGCGGCACCTGTAGCCCATTTCCTGCACACGCCTGTGCACGGTGGCTCTGGATGTTTCTACTCCAGACTCAGTCCACTGCTTCCGCTGGTCCCCCAAGGTCTGGAATCGGCCCTTCTCCACAATCTTCCTCAGGTGTCCGGTCACCTCTTCTCGTTGTGCAGCGTTTTCTGCCACACTTTTTTCCTTCCCACAGACTTCCCACTGAGGTGCCTTGATACAGCACTCTGGGAACAGCCTATTTGTTCAGAAATTTCTTTCTGTGTCTTACCCTCTTGCTTGAGGGTGTCAATAATGGCCTTCTGGACAGCAGTCAGGTCGGCAGTCTTACCCATGATTGGGGTTTTGAGTGATAAACCAGGTTGGGAGTTTTAAAGGCCTCAGGAATCTTTTGCAAGTGTTTAGAGTTAACTCGTTGATTCAGATGATTAGGTTCATAGCTCGTTTAGAGACCCTTTTAATGATATGCTAATTTTGTGAGATAAGAATTTTGGGTTTTCATGAGCTGTATGCCACAATCATCCGTATTAAGACAATAAAAGACCTGAAATATTTCAGTTAGTGTGCAATGAATCTAAAATATATGAATGTTAAATTTTCATCATTACATTATGGAAAATAATGAACTTTATCACAATATGCTAATATTTTGAGAAGGACCAGTACATAAAGACCAATCCAGGACATAGGCTACAATTGTCTCTTTCCTTGTGTTAAGCCATTCCTGAATCATAGACAACATCAGAAATGTCTTTTCTTGGGCTAAAGAAAAAAATAACTGGACTGTTGCTCAGGGGTCTAAAGTACATCGTTTGCAGATAAAAGTAAATGTTCAACTTCATTTGGAAATCAAGCTCCCATATTATGGAGGTAGAGTGGAGAGACAGAGAATCCAGTTCTTTTATGGTCCAACGTGAATTTTACACAACCAGTGATGATTTGGGGAGACATGTCATCTGCTGGTGTTGGTCCGATGTGTTTGATCAAGCACAAAGTCAGAGCAGCCATCTACCAGGATTCATTTACTGTACAGTATATCGGCTTAGAATTTTTAAATGAATTTGTGTTGGTCTTCTGGAATATTCAAATTTTCTGTAAAAATGAATTTGGCGTTTTATTAGCTAAAAGACATTGAAAAATAATAATGGCAACAACTTGAAATATTTCAGTCTGTGCTTAATGAAACATGAGTTTTCCATTCAGAATTAATTAATTCAATTACCTTTTACAGGATATTCTAATTGGTTAAAAAAAACACCTACGTACAAGTATGTGTTGGGAAAATCTAAATGAGAGAGTTTACCTAATTGAATCGTCATCCTTACTATTGTCTCATGAACATGTATAGCTCACCTTTTATTCCCAGTTCTAGCTCTGAAGTTCCCTGGGCTGGTTGGACCCAACTGTTGAGAACCTTTTGTCTTTGTTACTTTGTATTGAGTTGAGCGTTTAACTTGAAATGGCCTTGATCAACAGGTTCCAATCAAGCACTACAGTATTTGCTTGGGCCTTTAAACACAAAGGAACACTAAAGTACATATCAGGTTTATGGTTGTCACGTATATTTTCTATTGTGTTAAAAGGAAAACACAAAGTGATGTTTTCTCCTTCTTTTATTCTAGGGTATTCATGGTCCCTATCCATTTGGAAAGAGCTAGAAAGACAAAGACCCCCCCACACCCATGATGAATGATGAGCTCAGCATCATGGGAATCCCTAAATGAAGAGGAGTTAGAGGGGGGAGGAACTCTTACTTTCTTTTTTTATGGACTCATGACAACTCTCCCTGAAACCTTTATGGACCTTTCAACAGACAGTCCAACAGTGACCTGATGGATCTCATGTACTACTACAGTAAAACATTCGACCCGACATGGGTTCACCTGTGTGAATGATTCATTTCAGAGTGTTTTAAGCCTCTAAAGATGGATACACAAGAATATTTTTATTTTAACTTGTAAGATCTGCCTAATTAAGGAGAAAATCCCCCTAAAAAAGCTGACATACAACTGTTACTCCCAGGGGCAGCTGAATAATTTCTCTCTTTGGGGTTTCTGTTTAATATTATTTTTTTAAATGATTGACATTGCTCAACAAAGTGGCAAGAATCATAGATCATTTGAAGTGTTTTTACATGGGTTACAATAAGGTATCATCTTTTATCCACAACACCATTCTGGTTTGATTAGACTTTGGTTGGGAAGTCCTTTGAATCATGAAAATACTGACTTGTCCAACTAGGCAGACTTTAGGCGGACATTCAAGAGTTTTTGTAGAAGTTCTCAATCATTTCTCTTATTGTTCAAAAGCTACAACATTCTGATTTGTTGAGCCAAAAAGGGGTATATCCCAGGAGAAAAAATAGAGGATTGTCCTTGCGAAGTTTAAGATGTACTACATTCAGCAACTGGCTTTCATCATATTAAGTCTGATTGTGACCTTTGAAATGTACCGTTTGTTGAAATTTAAAACTTGGAGTGGGGAGTTTAGACTTCCTGAGCCTGATCAGAAAACTCATAGATATGTTTTGATCTGAGAGAAGATGGTTTTAATTAGTCTCATGCATGAAGATTTTGGGTTTTTATCCAAATATTTGTTTCCCAAGCTGCAACACTAAACGTTGTCACACTAAGCACTCCCATCTACCATTCTTATCAATGAATGTCAGAGCTGGTCTTAAATATCAGTTATTTTGTCTGTATGATCCCGATTCTTCCCAAAGATAAAACCTAGAGAGCCAAGACACTAACCTGTGCTGTCATCAAGCATTACAATGTGAATCTGCCCGAATCAATTTGCATTGGACAGTGTGCGGTTTCTAGGGTGGGTTTTCACCTTAAACAGATGCTAAAGTGCAAAATGGAAGCGAGTGAGTTTGAGTAAGATGGGTTGAAAAAGCCATTTAAATCTATTTTGCCTGGTGAGTGGCTGTAGTTGGAGTCCATGTGTACAGGATGTTTAGTAAATATAAAATGTATGCGCAAGTGTGCCTGTTGTGTGTATCTCAATGGTTTCTCCTTGGATTTAACTGACGTAAAATCGTGTATACTACTTGGGTGAAGGATGAATGGACACATACACATCATTATAGAGAGAGCTTTAAACGTTATGTACCTCAGAAGTATTTTTGGGTGATCTATTTGAATGAACTTTCCACAAGTACCCTGATGTTATTTATTTATTGTCTTTTTGTGCGCTTCAGATTGAAAATGTTTTTATTGACAGCCAGGAGGTGGTGCTAAAAATCAAAAAGACAAACCTGAGATCGTGATAAGAACCTTGTGAGGTAAAAAGTTTCGGAGTGAGCTTGGTACAACATATTAGTTATAATGGTTTGCATCAGCATTGTTAGCACTGGTGTTTTGTTTTCTAATATTTGCACTATGCTGTCAAACACCTCTGCTGAGGGAGAAAAAAGTTTTAATTACTTTTTTTAAAGTTGGGATTGTGACACCAGCATTTTCCAGAAAAATCCTTTCAGTTTTGTTCTTCTTATCCCACAGACTCCACTCTAGGCCATAAAGGTTAAAAATACCAGTTTGATCGCTGCACAGAAAAAAAATCTGATGTTATAAATAAACATTTGCCTTTTGTTTAGATCACTTGAATGAGATTGTTTGCTGTTACACCTGAAGCTGTACGTCAGCTTTAACATGTTTATCATGTCTGTCTGTGATTTTCATGTATGTTTGAATGAAAAATAAAATGGACAACGTTATTAACAGAACTCCACAATAGTTTAATTTGTTCAATTTTTTTTCCCATTCTCCAAATTGCTCGCACAAACCTTTATCACACATAAGTATTATAGTGTTTCCTCATTTAGTACTGATTTGTAAGCTTTTCGCAGCTCTGTCGTAATTGTCATCAGAGTCCTCTTCCCAAACAGTATACATTGTTCTTCATTGCCTCTGTTAGTCACAATAGTTTTTGTTTTCTATCTAAGTGTGTGTGTGTGCGCTTCTTTATTGTGGGATCATGTGTGACAGGAGTGGTTGTTAAGGGAACCTACATTTTGCTGGATCCATTCTTTTATTTTGACTATGTATGGACTTGAGATGGGTGGCATGCTGAGCGAATGTGATGAGAGTTTGCATAGTCCTGAAATAGCACATTTATGTGGCGATGAAGTTGTTAGTTTTTTTTTTTTTTTTCTGTATCTATAATTGAGTATTTTTATGATTAAATTAACACTGAAACAATGACTAAGCTGTCTTTTTTTCAATTAAAATAGTATATAATTTTTATAGATAATTTAAATTAACCCCTTTAATGAATAGCAGTCCCTGCAGTGGACATTTAAAAGCTGGTCTGTTGTGTGCAGGTGTTAAAGGATTTGCTAATTGTTGTCCCATGCTCTGCGACCTACTGGACAGATGGTGTGGGTTCACAAAAAAGTCTTCAAGTATAGTATAAGACCTTTTTGTTCAAATAAAATGGTACAATCAAATAACAACTAAGGACTGATAGATATTAAAGTGTTGATATTTTGTAAATAGGAAATTACTGTTAATTATCTGTCTGTTAAAGTGGACATCATGCATCACTGGGTATAGTTTACCATGCCTTTTTTAAATTCATGTTTAAAAATGTTATTCTTGATGTTTTTTCAAGATTGTTGAAAAACACTTTAATCCTGAGTGACTGTTTTTATAGTGAATACATGAAAAGGTTTGACACTAGAGCATGTTCAGTTGAAAAGCAACAGAAACAGTTTGGAGCAGACACAATATAACAAACCAACTACACCAAAATCCTGATATGTCAGAAACCATCTATTTGTGAGGAAATGCTCAAAGTGATATGTTCTGCCACTCTATAACTACACCTTAAGGTTTTTATGCAGTTCTTCACTTTTGGAGAGACTATAAATTTCCAACAAATCCATAGAATAATTTGTGGTTTTCCTTTTGTGCTGCTGCAATCTGATGCAATTTTATTATGTACAGTGAAATCATAGCAGGTACAAAGTCAAATGCAGTACAAAAAATATATATTTTAGCAACAAGGTTAAATGCTAAATGCATACTTATGGACAGTAAAAAGAATAAAAACCTGTTTAAGGAATGGTAATGACTTGAGTTGACAACTGGGATGCCAAAAAAATACCAGAGATTACCACTGTTGCCCTTTAACCATATACAATTGGTTGTTATTCCACAGTGAGACATTTCTTTGCAAATCTGTCAAAAAGGGGAGAAAAACAGACTCATCTAGAGACAGAAAGACCAATGGATAAAGAGAAGATGTTCAGTTGTTGTAACACTGGGAAAAAGGCCTTTTCTGTGTTGGTGTGTCTGTTGGTATGGTTCTTTCCAGTCATCAGGCACAGATCTAAGTGTTAGTGTAAAAATCAGCAGTGATAAAGATCCTGAGAAAAATTTGTGTTGTGACCCATTCATTGTACTAAATGAACACAGATCTGTAGAGTTAAACCTGATTTCTTAACTTGAATTACTTTTTAGATTGTTGAACTCTGTGTTTAGGATTTTAGGAAGTCATGTCTGGAGCCAGACTGATTTCATTGTTTTTGGGGAGGGCAAACACGGATGGACTAAGCACTAAGCCTTAAGTAAATAAATACTACTGTCCACAAATTGTTGAAGGTACACCACAGAAAAAAAATTGCAAACACAGGGGTAATTGGTCTGATTTGAATGTAATTTGGCAAAAGTGCAGACCAGGATGCTCTAAAGTTCTTTAGGGCCCTGGGCAAGATTTAATTTAGGGGTCTACTTCTAGTTAAACGTGCTGTCCACCAGCCTCATCAGCACCATTAATGTGTCCTAAATGTTTGTAAAGGCTGATTTATTTATGCATTTGGTTTTTTACAAGTTAAGTAATTATTCAACAATAAGTACCTTAAAAGAGTCTTTCAGAATTGTGAAATTAGAGTTCAGTTGAAAAATCATGAGCAGTTAATCTCTTAGCATTTTGATTTTGTATGAAAAAGATTTTAGTTTCAATTGTTTCCCATCACTGGTCTGCATCTGTACTAAATCATATCTAAATCCCACCATGATGGTGCTGACAGTCCTCACACACGTTCAGTTCCAAAGAAGAGTTAAATGTAAATGAAACACATTGCCAGTTATTGTTATCACTGTGTTTTTTCAGTGACTGTTTACTTTAGTCCTACGCGATAGGTTTCCCAGTAAAACATCATGTCACCTGTGGCCCAGGGATAGCTTTAGTATTTTGCATTCAAGCATCAAGCCTTCCCTAGAATTTAACAAGATCACTCTTATGTTTGCATCCAGGCAACAAGTATATTGGAAGAAGCCAGATGGGCATACTGTAACACAGGTACCCTGTCGTCTGTGTGCTTTTTGTGCACCTGCCGGGTGCATTAAGGCACTCGAAAGGAGCTTCAATGGGGCTTGTGTATACATACAGTGACAGGGCAACTGAAGACAAATATTGACTTTTGTCTCAGCGTGAATTCAGCCAAACATCCTATCGTATGTCTCATCTCCCACCATGCTTGTGTCAACAGTCACATGCTTGATAACTGCTTATCATACTTGTCACGTCAAAATGAAGTTTAGCCTGAAGGGTTTAGGAAGTTTATGTAAAGGAATTAAGATAAAAAAATATTAAAGATGGATAAAACAGGTTGTAATCAAAGAAGAAACTTACAATACAGAGGCCTTTACTTTGCTTAGAAGCAATGCAGACTTTCTCAGTTAGTTTAATAACTAAATAAATATTTTAAACAGTTAATATAAACGAAACAAGTCATCTTATTTCTGTTCAATGTTATTAGAAAACCTTCCCACAAGAATCACCTAGAAAAGTTATTTCTGTTGTTTGTCCTTTTAGCCACACATTCAGATTACTTGCTGCTATGATTTATACTCACAGCATCATGATTTTCCTTTTGCTGTCAAACACAAGAGATTAAGAAAGTTGGCATCCCTTTAAGTAATTATGTATAATAAAATTTAATTGTACCGTCAGAACTGGAGACAGGAAGCTGCCATGTTTTAATGGACCATCTGGTAACCAGAGAATCTTGTGTCTTTGGAAGTATCATTGTGAATACATTAGGGATTATATTTGTCTGGGTGGAGAGCACTAAAGGCATCATAAATGACAAGCAACATGTACCAAAGCTTTTTTTTTTGTGTGACTGAAAAGTTCAGAGCATAAAAAGCTCTTAAGGTGAACAAATTGTGGAGAATCATTTTTCTAGATTAAAATAGCAATAAACCAAAACATAATCTACAACATTTTGTTGAAAATTGTGACCTAATTCTTTCTTTCCTCCAAGAGTTGGTAAGTGGATTATTTAAACACATAAATCCTAACAGTAGGTGACAAGTTTAGATGCACAAACATATATCATGGTTTATTTTTCAATTCCAGAACCAAACATTCTTTTATTTTTATAGCTGGTGAGAATCAGATGAAGTTAGATTTAAGTTGGGGGGTTACATTGGGCAGAAATTAAGAAAAGCCTTTCTATTTTACTGCAGGAAGTGTTACAGTTTACATATGTGGATGAATTCTTACATACTTTCAGTTTTAGCCTGATATGACCTAATCATAAAAGGATTTTTTCCACAGAACCTCAGATATTTTGATAATCTAATTTGTAATTTTATAATGAAATAAACTAGACTAATAAAAACCCTCTGTCAAGAGACTTGTTCAGTAAATATAGTCACATAAATAGGTGTAATACTGCTCAGATCTGTTTAAGTTGGTTTATTTGGTTTGTTGGGATCAGTGCTTGTTATGGTCACAGCTGCTGGGAGGAAACACCTACGATTCTAGATTTGTGGCTGAGGTCTTTTTTTGGAGTTAATTTAGAGCAGTATGTACATATCAGTTTTAAATAAATTCTAGCCAACTGTAATTATCTGCGGTGCTGTCTTTCCCAAGGGAAACAATCAACTGATCAATTTATGTGAGACTGAATACATTTTAAATTTACAGTAACAACAGCACCGGGTGCAACTGAACAAACAGACCTGAGAAACCTATAAGGAAATACATATTCAGGGTTTCCAAATGTCTCAAAAACAAATGACAGGACGTAAGATGCTTATTGACCTAAAAGACACTGGGAAATTCTGAATTTACTTTTTTATAACTTTTATCTTTTGGCAATCCCAGCTTGGTTAGATATACCTATGTCTGTATTTAAGGCCTACAATACATTTTAAAAATTGTACTGTAATGTTTTTACTCCTTTGTTATCTGATCATTTGTTCATCAATGCAATAACTCATTCTAGCAATGAAGAGCACAATAAAACATTTCAGCTGCATAAAAGGTGGCAGGAAAGCAAGTATGACTATATACATAATATAGAGTGTTCAAAACAATATCAGCCTAACATCTTTGAGCAAATCAGACAATGTTTTTGATAGAAATTATATTTCGACATGTCAAATAATTTACTAGTAGGTGTAGTAGATGGACAGAAAACCAAGAGACCCAATTTTAAATTTGAACAATTTAAGCTTTTTAAATCCATCATGTTAACAGCATAATGTTAACACCATGACAGTTTTCATGTTTTAATGTGTTTTTGTTTTAATGGGTCAAAGATTTTAGAGGATTTTTCCCTGATCCTAAGTGAAAAATGTATCTCTCATTTAATAAGAAAAGATGAGGCGGATTTAAAACTCAAGCCTTCTTCCAAAATACTGGTATGTGCTGGCTACTGATAGGCTTGTTTTCATACGTGGTATGGAATAGGATATTTTAATGGCTGGCCAGCAAAAAACACATCAGTTCAAGATCCCAACAGTATAAATGCCATCTATGGGATTTTGTCATCAGATGTTCATGTAAGATTACTTGGAGGATCTGCTGTGCATTCCTCCTATGCTGAAGAGAGGGGCATAAAAGTAAAAAAGTAAAAGTAAGTTTCAGTCCCTATTATTCACCAGTGTTATTTTGGCAACAGTTTACATTTCACCTTCCGCTGTTGCCAACACTGCATGTGATGCCATCAGCTCAGTTGTTGCTAAGCTACAGACACCATATGCCCAATGCTTTTGTAGCAATTTCTGGTGATTTTAACCACGCTTCACTCTCTGCTACACTTCCAAGGTTTCAACAGTTTGTCAGCTGCTCTACCAGAGAAAACAAAACATTGGATTTGTTTTATGCAAATGTCAAGGACTCATACATCTCTACAGCAAGACCTCCTCTAGGCAAATCAGATCACAATCTTGTTTTTCTCTGCTCAAAAGGATTAAACCCTGAGGAAAGACTAACAGAAATTCCCAACAAAGAGCAAACCTCCTTCCATAAATGTGACACAAATTGGGGTCCTCTATCGGAAACAATGTCATTTGGGATTCCATGGAGCCTGAAAACTTCTTGGGTCAATATCTCACCCATCTCCTTAGCAGATGGAAGCTTCTCCAAAGGCACCAGATGAACCATCTTTGAAAGTCTGTCAATTATGGTTAGTAGTACAGAGTACCATTAGAAACCGGTAGACCTGTCACAATATCCATCGCAATATGTGACCATGGGCGAGGGGGAATTGGCAAAGGGTGCAACAACTCCGCAGGGGGGCGACGAGAAGGCTTGGCTCGACAACATTGAGTGCATTCAGCAACAAAGTCTTTGACATCCTTGACCAGCCATGGCCACCAAAACTGAGTTCGAACTGTCTGAATGGTTCTGCTGATTCCTGGATGACAAGCTAAACGAGAGCAATGACAAGACTCCAGTACCTTAGGCACAAGGCGTTCAGGGACAAAACAGCGGTCAGGTGGACATGATGGTGGGATAGGCAGATCCCTAATGGCTTCCTGGACCTCCCTTTCCACCTCCACTTGGGACACAGACAACCTGACGGTTTCAGGAAGGATAAACCCCTCTTCACCCGCAGACTGAGATTCTTCAGGCTCTTGAATCCGGCGTCAGGTTTGCCATTTTTGCTCCCTGGCCTGTAAGACAGGGAGAAATTAAAACGACCAAAAAACAGAGCCCACCTAGTCTGTCTGGGGTTTAACCGTTTTGCTGATTTCAGGTACTCCAAGTTCTTATGGTCTGTCCACACCATAAACGGCTCCTTAGTCCCCTCCAGCCAATGTCTCCACTCTGTCAATGCCAACTTGACAGCCAATAACTCTCTGTCTCCCACGTCGTAATTCTGCTCAGCCTGTGACAGAGTCTTTGAAAAGAAGGCACATGGGTGAACTCGATCATCCTCACCTCTTTGGCTTAATACAGCTCCGACCCCAGTGCTTGAGGCATCCACCTCCACAATAAACTGTCTCTCTGGGTCAGGAGACCGTAACACTGGAGCTGACGTGAAGAGTTCCTTTAACCTATTTAAGGCCTTCTCTGCATCCTTATTCCACACAAATTTCACCTTGGAAGAGGTAAGAGCGTTTAGGGGAGTAGCAACCAGGCTGTAATTTCTAATAAACCTCCTATAGAAGTTTGCGAAGCCCAGAAATCTTTGAAGCTGCTTGCGATCAGTTGGAACAGGCCATTCCAATACGGCCTTAACTTTGGAGGGGTCGACAAGCACTTGATCTGGGGAAATGATGAAGCCCAAAAAGGAAGTGGTAGTTATGTAGAACTCACATTTCTCTGCCTTGACGAACAACTGGTTTTGGAGAAGACGCAGGAGAACAGCTCTGACATGTTTTCTGGGGGTTTCCAGATCTTGAGAATAAATCAGTATGTCATCAAGATAAACAAATACGAATTGACCCACCATGTCTCTTAGAACGTCATTGACCAATGACTGAAAAACTGCAGGAGCTTTAGTAAGTCCAAATGGCATGACCTTGTATTCATAATGGCCCGTAGGCGTGTTGAAAGCCGTTTTCCACTCATCTCCTTCTCTGATTCGGACCAGATGATATGCATTCCTTAGATCCAGCTTAGAAAATATCTTGGCTCCCTGGATCTGATCAAAAGCTGTGTTCATGAGTGGTAAGGGATATCTATTTTTAACTGTTATCTCATTAAGGCCTCTATAATCAATGCATGGTCTCAATGAACCATCCTTCTTCCCAACAAAAGAGAAACCAGCACCTGCAGGAGAGGAAGAGGGTTGAATGTGCCCTGCCTTTAATGCCTCATCAACATAACTCTTCATGGCCCTGTGCTCTGGACCAGACAATGAATAGGTTCTGCCTTTAGGGGGTGATGTGCCAGGAAGCAAATCAATAGCACAATCATAAGGTCTATGAGGTGGCAGAGCTGTGGCCTTGATTTGATTAAAAACCTCCTTTAAATCATGGTATTCTTGCGGTACCTTGGATAAATCCGGATAGGTCTCCTCAACCTCATTCTCCACACCGACCTCCGTAGCAGCAGACAAAAGACAGTCAGTGGAACATGACTCAGACCAACCCAGAACTTCTTTTTTCTTCCAGTCGATGTGAGGGTTGTGTTTCTGCAACCAGGAGGCCCCTAGGACTACAGGAAGTTCAGGTGAATTAATGATCATGAAAGATACTTTTTCTTGATGATTACCTCCAACTGTTAAGGTAATCTCCTCCGTCCTTAGGTGTGAATTGTTCATGCTGTGACCATCCAAAGCTAGCCCGTTTCTTGTGTCAGCTGACGGAATAAGTTTTATGCCGTTCTTATTTGCAAATGTTTGGTCCATGAATTCAGTGTCTGCTCCTGAAACAATAAACACGGCCCCCTGGAGAGACAAAGAAGAGGTTTGAAAATGGGCAGGAAACAAGAAGGAGGAGGCAGATAGTTGACTTCGGCTCAGTAGAGACCTCCCTTCCTCTGCTGAGCCTGTCCTTTTAGTGGACACCTGAGTGCTAAATGTCCTTTCTCTCCACAATAAAAACAGAGCTTGAATCTTCTCCGACGATCTTTCTCCTCAGGGGTAATCTTGGTTCTGCCCATTGCATGGGCTCACAATTATCATTTTCCTCAGTTAGAGGTGACCAACTCCTTCTCTCATACCGGTGTGCAGAAACCTGAGTTGATGATGAGCGACCCTTCTCATGGCGCTTCTCCTTCCTTCTCTCTGCCAGCCGAATATCAATGCGAGCAGCCAAATCCTCAAGTTGTTTCAGGGAAGAAGGATAGTCACGGGTCGCTAGCTCATCCTTGATGTCTTCGTTTAATCCTTTCATGAATGCATCCATTTGTGCTGCCTCATTCCAACGGCTCTCTGCAGCCAACAAATGAAAGTCAATTATATAGGTCGAGACAGGTTGATCACCCTGTTTGAGGGACAATAATCCTCTTGCGGCCTCACGACTTGGAATGACCGGGTCAAAAACTCGAATGAGTTCCTTGGAAAAAGTTTCCTATAGATTACAAGATGCAGACCTGTTATGCCATTCAGCAGTTCCCCACTGTTTTGCCTTTCCTGCCAGCAGAGATATAACAAACGCCACCTTGGAACATTCAGTGGGAAAGGATGACGGCTGAATCTCAAAATGAATTTCACACTGAGTTAGAAAAGCTCGACATTGGTCTGAGTCTCCCCTGAACATCTCAGGCAGAGAGAGGCGTGGCTCCCTTACCTCTGCTGTTGTCCGTGTTACTTGGGCGTGGTTTCTTTGTGACGGTGGCAGCTCGAAGACAAGATTACCAAAACGTAATGTGGAAATTATTTCCTCCATGCCAGGAAAGGGTCTCATCAACGTGGGTACGCCACTGTTGTGCTGGCGATAGGTCCATTTTTGGCCAGATTTTTCTGCTATGAATCAGAAAAAGGCGGACCCAAGATTCAGCCAGACACAGTACTGAAAGTTTAAAAGGTTTATTCAGCCACACCAAAACGTCACACAGGTAACACTCCTCACAGCTTCCAGGAATCACTGAGGCAGAAAGAGGGATTAGTGACTTGTAGTCTTTCCAGATTTTGCAGGGATCAGAAAAGTCACTAACCTCCTTTTGTCTTGAGTGGAACTTGAAACCCAGAGGGGAAACCTCAGTGGGCGGCAGGCAGTGATCTCCACAGCACAGGTAAGAAGTGACTCCAAGCTGAATAATCCGAGGGCTAGGCTGGCTCAATAATCCAAGGACAGAAACAGGGTCAACGATCGGAACAAGAGGCGTCAGGCAAGGGGCAAGCAGAGGCATAAGCCAGATGCAGGAAACAAGGTCGACAACCTAAATCCAAATAGTCCAACAGGGAGCAGGCAGAGGCATAAATCCAAAAGGCAAGGCAAGGTCAAGAACAATGATCAGACAGGAAGAAACGCTGGATATCTACTCACACGATGGCTTTCAAAAATCTGGCACCGTCTGCTTGTCAGAGTCAGTATATATCAGGGAAGACACAGGTGCTTGGCATTCCACAGATTGCACTACACCGCAGCAGCCGCCAGGTGCATCTAATCTGCTGTTTGCAGCCAGGGAGACAGGGTAGAGCAGACGTGCCAGAATCATAACAAGGGATGAAGAAGATCACGGGCTTCAGGCAGAGGGATGATCGGACCGATGAAGGTCTGGACAGAGCCAATGAACTGAACACATTCTTCAATAGGTTCAGTTCAGAGACAAGCTCATTATCCTCCTCTCCTGCTCACAGCCAAACAGACATCCCACCCTCCTTTGACCCACAGCTTTCCTGTCACACCTCAAATGTTTTCTCTTCCACTTCAGCCCTAGACCCTTCTGCTTTTACATGTTTGCCTTCAATCATATCAGAAGATGCTGATGCTTCCTTTGCCTCCCTCTTCCACCTGTGTGTCTCAAGAAGTCAGGTGAAGATGCAACTGGAGAGACTGAATCGGAATAAGGTTGCGGGTCCAGATCATGTCAGCACTAGAGTCCTGAAGGCCTGTGCAGAGCAGCTCTGTGGGATTCTGCAGCACCTCTTCAACCTTAGCCTGGCCCATAAGAAGGTTCCAGTGTTGTTGAAGACCTCCTGTCTTGTTCCGGTACCAAAGAAAACTCACGCATCAGTCCTCAATGACCTGTTGCCCTGACATCCCACATCATGAAGGTCCTAGAGAGACTCCTGTTGGCCCACCTGAGTAAGCAAGCAATAAACTATCAGGAACCCCTTCAGTTTGCTTATCGCTGTGGAGTTGGAGTTGAAGATGCCATCATACACCTGCTTCAACAAACCCACTGTCATCTGGACAAAGCCAGCAGCACTGTGAGGATCATGTTCTTTGATTTCTCCATTTAACACAATTCAACCTGATTTGCTTTGTCAGAAACTCCGGAAGACTCAGGTGGAGGCCTCAACAATCTCCTGGATCAAAGGCTACCTGACAAACAGACCACAGTTTGTGAGACTGAAGGGTTGTGAGTCTAACCAGGTAGTCAGCAGCACAGGAGGACCGCTTTGTGGCATGGTGTGGAAACAATCATCTCATTTTGAACGTGACTAAAACAAAGGAGATGATTGTAGATTTTAAGAGAAACAGGAATAAGTCAAAAACTATTTCCATCATGGGAGAAGAAGTGGAGGTGGTGGAGGAGTATAAATACCTCGGTGTTCACCTGGACAACAGACTGGAGTGGAGATGCAACTGTGATGCCATCTACAAGAAGGGACAGAGCAGACTGTACTTCTTGAGGAAGCTTAGGTCCTTTGGTGTTTGCAGCAAGATGCTGCATATCTTTTATAAGTCTGTTGTGGAGAGTGTGATCTCTTCTGCCATCATCTGCTGGGGAAGCAGCATCAGAGCCAGGGACTTAAAAAAGCTCAACAAGCTGATGAAGAAGGCTGGCTCTGTTCTGAGGACTCCTCTAGAACCTCTGGAGATCATTGTGCAAAGTAGGATTCTTCATAAAATGAAGCACTTTATAGAGAACCCTGAGCATCCTCTTCATGAGACTGTCCTACAACAACAGAGTGTCTTCAGTCAGAGGCTTCTTCAGATCTGCTGTAAGACGGAGCGCTACAGGAGATCCTTCCTGCCCACAGACATCAGCAACTACAACGGCTCTTTGAAGAAACCTTCATAATATGAGCTACAACAACATTTAATTTCCCTTTGGGATTAATAAAGTATTTTTGAATTGAATTGAATTTGAATTGTGTATTTTGCTTTTATTGTGTTACTCTGGCCAATATTATTATTATTATTATCTTAAATTAAAATAATTTTACAACTAAATATGCAAATAATCTGGGGCTTAACTGTAGATATCAGACAAGAAGAGGAGACTTTGCCATACAGAATTTTTCTTAGAAAAAGCTTAGAGCTCTTAGAACTTCAGTCAGTTAAATAGAAGATGGTGAATACTGATTAATTATTCTAGCTAAAGCCCGTTATTTCATCATAGTAGTACATTGTCTTTTATTGTTTGTCTACGTTTGAGTTGGTCTGCTTTGTAACTTATGCTTCTCAGCAATCAATAACTGTAAATATAGATTAACTTTATTAATAGCATGAAGTAAGGTGTCTCAGGCATCATGCTATAGGGAGGTTTCTCATATTATGTCCTGTTTATCACATGCAAGAGAGACAATTCTATTTTTTGAACAGCTCAATAATTAGATTTCCTCATTTTCTAAATTGATCTGAAATTTGATCAATTTATCTTCATTTTTTATCACAGCCATTAATTTTTACAAAACTGTATATAATAGAATAAATGGTAAATGGCCTGCACTTGTATAGTGCTTTATCAAGTCCCCACAGACCCCAAAGCGCTTTACCCTACAATCAGTCGTCCACCCATTCATACACACATTCACACACTGACATTGGTGAGCTACAACGTAGCCACAGCTGGCCTGACAAAAGTGAGGCTGCCATACACAGGCGCCACAGAGCCCTCTGACCACCATCAGCATCAGTAAATGCCAGGTTCAAAGGCAAATGTGCCTGATTATAGTGTGAGTTTCTCAAGAAAAGCAAATGTTTAACAGTTTCCTTGTCTGGGAATTTAGGTGTCTGTAACATATTGCCAAGAGGGAAAGATAACAGTAATCAGTTAGAGAAAACAAATGCTGCCCACCAGGACAGGAATATGATGCTACTCCTAAGATTATGCAAAGATTATGCAAAGATTATTTAGGAAAGTTGTTAATCTTGTCTAATGCTGTTTGTCGTTAATCTGGTGTAAGTTTACCTGTCCAGCAGCTGCCAAATAATATAATGTAGCAAATCAATGTGTGGATGTGCCATCATTTTCTTCAGTGGAATAAAAACAAAGCTGAAGTAATTATTTTTGGACCAAAGAAGGAGCGATCAAGAGTCAGCACACAGCTTCAGTTACTACAGCTAGAAACCACTGATCAGGTCCGAGTTCTGGGTGCAGTGATGGACTCAGACCTGAACCTTCAGAGGCACAAACAATATGAAATATTTGTTGTTGTTGTACCAACCTTGCAGACCACTCAGTTCTTCTGGTTCAAGTTTACTCTACATCCCCAGAATCAGAACCAAGTGAAGAAGCTTTCAGTTCTTTTGCTCCGCTAATCTGGAACGAACTTCTAGAAAAATACTTAGTTCTTTTAAATCAAAGTTAAAACCATTTTGTTTTAGAATTTCCTTTGATCAATTTTAACAATTACCTAAAGGATCATTAATTTCAGCCTGTAGTCCAACTTTTCTTTACTTTCCTTTATTTTCCTTTTCATGTCACTGCAATGTACTTTTTTTCTATCATCTTGAGCACGCTGAATTGTCTGGTTGCTGAAATGTGCTATACAAGAACACTTGCCTTGCTTTGTCTTGTAACAGGACAGTGATTCCACCCCAAGCAGCCAATTCACAATAAAAATGTCCAAAAACTGTGTATCACTAATTGTTGCAGTAATTAAGAATGCATGACAGAACCTTAAAAAACAAAGTAGGAATAAATACCTGGAAGGCTACAAAATGTCAGCCAACATTGTACAAAATAGCAGACCAAACCAAAGTGTGAAGAATGATAAGGTTATAGAGAGAAAATGACTTCTCAAGTGCTTCCACAAGCAATGACTTTCAGGCTACTGCCACTATGCTTTGGGTCAACCTATATTCAATAGATAGATTATTTGTCATCATTATGGGTTTTGTGAAAGGACTGATGTGGCGAAAGGGGTTAAAGTCAGCCCACCTCTGTTACACCCATGACTCACCAAGTGAGGTAATCACAGGTCTGCACCGCTGACTTGCATGACAGAAATGTTCTTGTCAAAGAGGCTAACGACACACATCATCTGTAAATTGTTCGTTTGAAGTTGTTATCCAACAAAAGAATGGCCTCAATGACGAGTTCAATAAATTTGTCTGTGGCTGCATAGGAAATTGCAGAGTTTTAAACTCTCTCTTTTTTGAACCTCCTCAGTGTTGTAATTACAGTCCAGTTTCTTTTCTAGGATAATATCCAGATATCTATAGTAGTCCCACAACTCTGTTTTTTTAATGTGTCCTCTTGCTATGTTTCAGGCATACCTTATAGAGCAAATGGTTGCCTATGGGTGGCAGGGCAGTTTTGCTCTAAAAAAAGGAAATCTTAAGTATCTTAATTGTGTGATTAACTTCATCAATTCCAGATTCAATCCTGCATACAAGTAAGCAAGCCACATTGATATTAAAGTAAGCTATGTTTGTATGACCATTAAACATTTTGAGTAATTGTGTGTTATTACCTGTGTGTGTGTATGTGTGTCCAACATCTTATCCTCTTTTACTGATAACTGCACCCACCCAGCCTTTCACTGCAGCCTTTGTCTTGTTCATAGTCAAAATTTGGTGACTGTCGTCAAACCATGAACCAATTGGATTCACCAGTTCTCTATACTGAGCTCATTTGCAGTAAGCAGCACACTCCAAAACCCCAACTTTGGGGTTTTCAGCAGCAGAAAGCTCTCCAGCCACTTTGACTATTGCCTACAGAAAAAGGTATTTTCTCACTTGGTCAATCAGAGTTTTATCTGTGCAAAAAGCCAAGTCCACCTCAGGGTTTAAACATAAACTTTTTATCTTAACATTTCATGCATTTTCTTAGTCTCGCTACATTTTGTACTTCTACATTTCATTCATTCAAGAAAGCTTAATATTTTGGCCTGAAATCAACTTTTTTTAATGTCTGCAGGATAAGGCATGTCTGCAGCACAACACTGTTGTACAAGCTGCACTGTGCTATTGGCATGCCACCTGTCTACTTAATTAGAACACTGGTAAATTTACCTGAAGATAAACATGAGAACAAAATGTTTCACTGTCAGTGCACTGTCAGCATTTTTCAGAAGATTTAATCAGTGACTGAGAATTGATTAAAAATCTCCAAAGCCATATTACCTCTATGTTATTCAATACTGATGCGCATACACTTTGCCTGTTGCATTGGTGCTTTATGTGAATCAAGACACACTGTAAAACTGCTACTTTAGATATTTCTGTACTAAAACTAATTTGTGTGTTTTACTAAGTTAGCTAACCGTTGGAAGAGGTGTCATCCCCACAATGAGTTGATAACTGACTGCATACTTGACAAATGTACACTCGGCACCCAACAAAGATCACACTGAGGCCAACCAAAAAGTGTTTATTGACACTGCTAAGACAGCTTAGGTGGGTCACTGATACCTGTTTACAGTACAGACACCTGCACTATCATTACTCATGTCAGGTTCACTGTGGAACAATTATGACTTGGTATTTGGCATCACAGTCTTTTAGTGTATTGCTTCTCAACTGTACAAACGTTGTTCAGATGCCAAGAAAGAGGTCAATCATGTTAGACAAATAAACTGTTATGCAAATTAAGTTCAAAGAATACATGTTAGCAAGAAGCAACAAGCAAGTAAACCTTTACAAACAAGTAAAACTTGTTACTCATCTCTTTTCTAATAAGGGACCACTATCAATATACTTACATATACACTTTTGATTGACAGTGGATATAAATGTGTCCTAAATTGTTAAATGGTTATATAATGTTCATTTATGCCATATAAGTATTAGCAACCACAATACACCATTGCTGGTCTCTGCATACAAAACTGACACATTTCTGTCCAACCTCAAATTAAATTCTCTGAAAAAATGGAGTCTGACATCCATGAGTTTGATTTGGTGTGTACAAACACTCAGACGACTGCAAGGTCTTGACACAGTTTGAGCACACCCAACCACATTAATTCCCAGCTATGACTAATATTAAACTCACATTGACAGCAGTTAGTTTAACAAAAACAAAGTTGTGTCAGTAAACCTTAAAGAAACAAAAAAACGTTCAAATTCTTGTGTTTGCCTCCAGGTAAGAGGCCTTTCCCATGGTGAAAAACCAAGAATAAATGAAAAAGATGCCAAAAACATTGGTCTTAAATGCTTCAATTATATGAATAAATGCTCTTTTGCAAGCTTTCATATTAAAATAATTTTTAAAAACGCTTTTTCCACACTTTTTAAAACAGTTGCAACTTAGTTTTCCTATTTTATACACGTTGGGCATAATTTTTATCATCCTTATTCTTTACTTATCACAGCTGGTTCACATACAGTGTAGGCAAAGCCAAGTAAGATTTGTTCATAAATCACTTTAAAAGCAGCGATTACTGACTACAACATCAGAAGAGGAATAAAACAGAATGAAATACTCCAAATTAAAATAATGTACACGTAAAACTGTCAGTAACAATACACAACACAGAGATAAGGAAAATAAAAAATAAATTAACACATTATACTGGATCACCCGGAGGAGGTTGGCTTCAACAGTAGATTTAAAAATCACAAATACTTGCTTGCTGTTAAATGAAATAGTATTTTAACTTTCAAACACAACATGACTTAATAGTTAGTAAAGAAACATTTGCAATTATTATTATTATTGTTTTTTTTTTTTTTGCATATCCCAGGAGGGATTTTGGCCCATTCCTATTTACAGAAAATGTAAATCCTAAAGTTTTTAGCTGCTGTTTTAGAAATCAAAGCCTCAGCTCCCTCCGTGGATTGTCTTCAGAAAAAAAAAAAAAAAACCTTCACATCTTTTCCATCTGGACACATTTTCCCTTGCATTTTTTGCATATGTGAAAATGATGTTGTGACATGTGTTTTACATGTTGAAATTGTGTTGTACATGTGGAAAACACAAGTCTGTCACAAGTGACACATTTTGCAATAATTATTTTTAACCATGTGTTTTGTTGTAACATGTAACTATATATTCTTGCTATGTGATCACATGCCTCGTCAAATGAACACAAAGCAAAAACATGTAAACTTCAGGCATTTTGTTTTAGAAAGGTGTCCATTCAGGCACAATGTTCTGTACCATTGCCCAAAAATCAGCCACAAAACATAATTTAGGCATTAAAATTACTCTTCTTTTTGAAAAGCACACTGTGAGAAAAGACTCTGAACGAAGCCAACACCTGTCATTTCCTTGCATCAGATGATTAACAGTAACTGGAACTAAGGAGTCATGCTACAATGATAATCCAAAAGGTTTTAGGTTGTCCAAATCAAACCCTGAATGGAATCTAATCAATTAAACCACTAAAATGCAAAGTCTAACAAAATAGTTTTTTTGTGTTATGATGTAGTAGTGTTATAATAAGTAAAAGAAAATAACTTATTGTGTTATGAGTTAAAACATAATGTAGATAGCTTTAGCCAACATGTGCCAAAGGAGACAGAGGTAATACATAAAATAGCAAGAATTTGAAACTCAAGCCAAAGAATTATGTCCTGAAATTTTAACTTTCTACATTTTTAGAAAACGGAGCAGTTTGTCTTATATGTTACATTTGTAAGGTGTCATTGTCCCTAGATTTTCAATTTAGTTTTCTTTGAACTGGGTGTTCTGGTTCTTAGATTTTTAGTTATTCTAGTGTTTTTAATTCTTAGACTTGTTCTCTTAGCATTCATCTGGATTTACTTAGGTTCCCTTTATGTCCATTTGCTGTCATTCCCCAGCCAGTCTGCTCAGTTCACTCCAGCTCCATACCTTCTCCCACAGCTGCAATCTGTTAGTTATAGCTCAGTTTTTTGCATTTCAACAATCACCTCCTCAGCTTTTAAGACTACATGTTTTAGTTTCTCCTTTTCAGAGGCTTTTTTGTCCTACTTGTCACTTCAATTGCCTGTTTTCCTATGCTCAACACAATTCAATGATGAATAGCTCTGCAGTAAAACCTAACCAATAGTGTGCTGCTTGCCCTTTAGCTGCCAAGACAGCCCTGACACATCAAGGTATGGACTTCGATAGATCCCTGCAGGTGTGTTGTGGTAGCTGCCATTAAGTTTTTAGTTGCAACTTGCCTTCTTCACATTGTGCATCTTGGTGCCATGTTCTCCCCAGGTAAGCGACACACCCAGCCACCCATGTGAGGTAACAACAGACCAAGCCTACTTCTTCTATTGTTCTGTGGTTCAGTTCTGATGTTCATGAGTTGTCTGTAAGTGTTTGGACCTGGGTCAACTTAGCCACCCTTACTGAGCTGCAGCAATACTGCCTAATACATACAAACTGTGATGCACTGTCTATATCAGTGTTTTTCAACCCTGGTCCTTGAGGCACACTGCCCTGTTTTAGATGTTTTTTTGCTTTAACACACCTTAACAACAGCTCTTTGAAGAAAGCTGTATAATATGAGCTACAACAACATGTAATTTCGCTTTGGGATTAAAACAGTATTTTTGAATTGAATTAAATTAAGTCGAAGTATTAAGATGATTGCACTTCAGCAGTCAGTCATTTTCTATACTACTTCTTCCATACTGGGTTGCAGGGAAGCTGGTACCTATCTCCAACAGTCCATGGGCAGGAGGGGGGGTACACCCTGGACAGGTCGCCAGTCCATCGCAGGGCAACATAAACAAACACGCACACTTTCACAGACCTAAGCACAACTTAGACAAACCAATTAACCTAACAAGCATGCCTTTGGACTGTGGGAGGAAGCCGGAGTACCTAGAAAAAACCCATGCATGCATGGCGAGAACATGCAAACTCCACGCAGAAAGACCCCCGGCCAGGAGTCGAACCCAGGACCTTGCTGAGCCACTAAAACATCTCAAACATGCAGGGCAGTGAACCTTGAGGACCAGTGTCTGTATTGACACCTTTCATTCAGAACCAACATTAACGTTCTTAGCAACCTGAGTTACAGTAGTTTGTCTGTTAGATTAGACCACACGGGACAGCCTTTGCTCCAGTATGAGTGAGCCTTAGTTCATCATGACTCTGTTCCTGGTTCATCAATGTTCCTTTCTTGGACCTTTTTGATAGATGCTGACAATAGCAGGGGCGAAACACCCCAAAAGAGCTGCAGTTTCTGAGATGATGTGACCTAGTTGTCTGGCCAACAAAGTTTGGCTCTTGTCAAACTTGCTAAAACCAATGAATTTGTCTTTTTTTTTTTCACTTTTAACACATCAACTTTGAAAAAAAAAAATCTATTATATACTTCATTATTCTCTGCCTAACATATCCGTCCCATTAACAGGTGCCATGATGAAGAGATAATCAGTGTTATTCACTGCACCTGTCAGCAGTCATAATGTTATGTCTGATCTGTATAATCATTGTTACTCAAGCTTGACAGGTCTACCTTGTCTTTTGTCAGATAGACATTAGTGTGATTTTATTCCATGTGCCAAGCAAGGTGTTATTTATTTGGATACTTTTCTGGACTCGTTACTTTAAAGCATTTTTTGTCTTCTTTAAAGGAAAGGACCTTTGTAATCTGCCAGACTCTGAAGCCTGTCTTTTTATATGAAACATTTTCACATTTTAGGGAAACAGTTTGGCTGCTTAAGTTTTAAACATTAATCGAAAGAAGATACAAATTGTCAAAAATTTACCTTTGGCCTTTCCGTACCCTTTTACATGCTTTATATAAAAACTAACTGGTAGATGATAATGTGTTGGACGGCTTCATCAGGGTTAAAATCTAGCAAACAACAGATTCCATTTCCAAGAACATCACCAACAATAATTGTTATAAGGTTCACACTTGTGTGTAATCTTTTAAATCTTACATAAGTTTAACAAACACCATCCTCAACATCATGTTCTCAAGTTACAGATACAGGTACAGTGTGTTGCTCAAAAACACTGCAAGACACAGCAGGTTGGGGGACTGATTCAGTGATCTACCAGTTGAAAGAGGATCACAGTAGCAGTGAACTGAGTTTAAACTTGCATAATGTTACTTTTAAACTCACTGCCATGGAGCTAGTTGGGTAGTTTAGATTTGTTCACATGTAGTACACTTGCGACACTTGAACATTTGCTGTGCTTTTTCCTTGAAGATATATAGCTTATTTTTTTACAAGGGTTGTGGACTTATTTTCAAGAGTTTGTTTACTGAAAATAAATTTTTGGCACAAAAAAATGGGATTAAAATGTGTCATGCTAGTCCCCACAAAAAACAAACACACCTGCTAGTGTTTTGACCTTTTCTGGTTGACTGCACTTCAGCTGAGTATGCAAAATGCTTCATTCATTGTAGATTATCTCAGTGAGAAAAATAAATTAATAACTAAAGTTGAAGGTTTAAATAAGCAGTCTATCGCATTAGTAATTTTGATGATATGTTATTAAAACTAACCTTGCTGAGTGACAGAGAGAACATGTCAGGCTAAAGAAATAAAAACACTCAATACAATAGTGTGGAGGATCTTTGGAGTGCTTTTTTCTTCAAACATCAACAGCAAAAATGAAAGATATTTTTAGCCTGACAGCATGACAAATATTTTAGACTTTCACACATGGGATACATTATGCCACGGTTTTCGCACGGTAGAGGTAAAATAAGCTACTATTTCATGAAGCACAAATGAGTTTCAGTCTCATTCATGAGGCCCCATTCTTATTGTTGTAAAGTGAAATTATCACTTGAGTCTCCTTATTAAAAGAGTTGGGTTAATATAGCATATAGCCAAATCAGCCAGCCTACCCATTGGAGGTGGGCAGACTGGCTGATTTGTGGAGTTCTATGAGCCAGTATTCGATGTCTTACAATTGACCAAACCAGTTCGAGTTTTAAACTTTCACCAATACCTGAAAACGTCCACAAGGAGTGGAAGCCAAAACAGGTCACTGCTAAAACTCTGGCTGTTTTATTTGGGGATATTAATGGAAAGTTGAGTGGAAGAAAACATGATAAAAAAATATGCCCTAAAAACAGGGATAACAGCTTTGTTTAAAGTACTGTGAAGCAAAGAGTTTGGAACAGACTCATAAGGCTCAGGCTGTGGGTGGACTCAAAAGTGCTTCAACAGCCACCCAACTCAGTTGTTTGTATTCAGGACATCAGTTACAAAATTTCTGTTAAACTAATCCTCTACCAGACATGATAGAGCATCTTACTTGGGCCAAGGAGAAAAATTACTGGACTGTTGCTCAGTGGTCCAAATTCCTTCTTTCAGGTGAAGTTAATTTAGCATTTATTTGGTCTGAAGGTCTGCAGTTATTTACAGTAAAAGACTAAATAGACATCCTTCAATCAAACGAGGTGTGAAAAGTTTGACAGGTGGGGGCGGGACTTCCTAGGGTGTAACTGTATGTCGTCATTAACCGGATGTTGTCATCACAACGCGACAAATCTAAAATGGATTCTACAGCTAAAAGTCTTTGTTTGCAATCATGAGAGACTCCATTTGGTAAAATGGATGATAATTTTAGTTACCTTAAGCTTTTCTTTTTTCATCTTCTAGCAATAGTTATTGAGCATTTAGAGAAAACAGTCATCCTGTAACTGCTGCCTCGTCATTCTGATTCAAAGTTTTCTTCTCATCCAACATGGGAGGCAGAGGTTGTATCCTGTAGGTGTGATCTATGTTAAATGTCACAAGAAACTGAAAAAAAAAAAAAAGTCCTCAGACATGTCACTGTTTATTGAATTAAGGCAGACATCCGCAGCTGTTTCTTGTGGATTGTCTCAGACAAAGTCTTCACACCGACTGTATTCATAAAGTAATTAAAACGACCGTGCTCCTTCCTGGCCCAAAGTGTCGAGCATTATCTCAGACAATCCACATCCACTGTTCCTACGATATATATCAAAAAGAAGATGAGAAACATCAGAGTTAACAATGCAAAGACACTAAAGGCCTGCTTTAAACAACACCTCAGTGCCACGCTGCATTACTTATGCAAAAATAGCCCAGACAACATATAGTGTACATATACTTTACAAGAGCATGTTTTAGAAGGTCCTCATTTTGTACTTCTTAACTTTTTTGCTGGTTCTATGCAACAACATTTTCAAAGAAACTGAATTCTTTTGAATAACTTTTTAAATAAAATTTATTGAGATGTATTTGAACATATACAGTAAATGGTATAACACATAAATAGAAATGCACTGTTAAAAGCAATAATAGACACCATCTGTTGTAAACTAAGGATATTAGGAAGTATGTTGCAAGGGATTGCAAAACAAACACAGTACATATATGCTGCTTCTACAGAAGGCTGCAAACATTTACTCAAAGAGAGTAGTTGAAAACTTGGCTCTGTTTAGGACCTCTTACTGTGGATAAACAAAACTGTTCCGATGTTTTTAACAGGAGCAGTTATGAACTGGCTTAGGCACTAGCTTGTGTTTGAACTGGAATTGCTATCCTAAAAAATCCATAATGGAAATTAGGCTAATTCAATAGAAATTAAAATAAAACTGGAAGACTATAGATAAGCTTGATTATTCACATGGTTATCTTAGGTTAGGTCTTTTCTGTCTGACTGTCTAAACTGAAATTGTTCTTTCTGCTTTAGGTAAGACTAGGACCACTTATGACTACTCTGGATGATCACACTTAAAAATGCCAAACATTCCCTTTAATATATATATATATATATATATATATATATATATATATATATATATATATATATATATATATACAGAAGAGGTTCTGGCCAGAGGAGACCAAGTGCTATCCAACTTCGAAGGCTCCTTCAAATGGGGCTGACAAATGCATCCTTTTTTTCCCCAGATTTGAAGGATGGGTCCAGTGTATCCTCCGTGTCCCACCCTATCCCATGATTCATTGCAGAACGAAGTAGATTGTTGTTATTATTATTATTTTCCTTTATTTTCTCTACAAATAAACTGATTTAAACTTTGTTCCTAAAGTTAATGTTAGTGTTTCTGTTGTTAAAAGCCTTACAAATAAATTAAACAAATGGTATTTGTCATAAATGTATTTTATCTACAGTACTAGATTTTTATATCTATGAACACAAAAAGTATTTTGAACATTTTAAACGGCTGACTAATGAACAAGATTATAGAACAAGAACATTTGAAACAAAATAGGATTATAAGGCATCAGCAATATGTAAAAGGGTAAATTAAAACCATGTAGTTATTTACAATAGAGACAGCATTATTAACCTTCAGGCTCCATTTGTTCGGCTTCACAGCTCTGTGCTTCACGCTAACACGGTTGCTAGGCAACCTAAATTACGCTGAGGTAAGGGCAAGAGAAACACAGACCGACGTAACACCGGCGGCACTATGCTAATCTGGCATGTTTAGCTAACAGCTACAGGTAGCATAAGTGTTACTGTTTGACCATCTTTTGTTTACATGACGCTTCTTATACAGGGGTTGGACAATGAAACTGAAACACCTGGTTTTAGACCACAATAATTTATTAGTATGGTGTAGGGCCTCCTTTTGCGGCCAATACAGCGTCAATTCGTCTTGGGAATGACATATACAAGTCCTGCACAGTGGTCAGAGGGATTTTAAGCCATTCTTCTTGCAGGATAGTGGCCAAGTCACTACGTGATACTGGTGGAGGAAAACGTTTCCAGACTCGCTCCTCCAAACACCCCAAAGTGGCTCAATAATATTTAGATCTGGTGACTGTGCAGGCCATGTGAGATGTTCAACTTCACTTTCATGTTCACCAAACCAATCTTTCACCAGTCTTGCTGTGTTTATTGGTTCATTGTCATCCTGATACATGGCACCGCCTTCAGGATACAATGTTTGAACCATTGGATGCACATGGTCCTCAAGAATGGTTCGGTAGTCCTTGGCAGTGAAGCGCCCATCTAGCACAAGTATTGGGCCAAGGGAATGCCATGATATGGCAGCCCAAACCATCACTGATCCACCCCCATGCTTCACTCTGGGCATGCAACAGTCTGGGTGGTACGCTTCTTTGGGGCTTCTCCACACCGTAACTCTCCTGGATGTGGGGAAAACAATAAAGGTGGACTCATCAGAGAACAATACATGTTTCACATTGTCCACAGCCCAAGATTTGCGCTCCTTGCACCATTGAAACCGACATTTGGCATTGGCATGAGTGATCAAAGGTTTGGCTATAGCAGCCCGGCCGTGTATATTGACCCTGTTGAGCTCCCGACGGACAGTTCTGGTGGAAACAGGAGAGTTGAGGTGCACATTTAATTGTGCCGTGATTTGGGCAGCCATGGTTTTATGTTTTTTGGATACAATCCGGGTTAGCTCCCGAACATCCCTTTCAGACAGCTTCCACTTGCGTCCACAGTTAATCCTTTTGGATGTGGTTCGTCCTTCTTGGTGGTATGCTGACATTACCCTGGATACCGGGGCTCTTGATACATCACAAAGACTTGCTGTCTTGGTCACAAATGCACCAGCAAGACGTGCACCAACAATTTGTCCTCTTTTGAACTCTGGTATGTCACCCATAATGTTGTGTGCATTTCAATATTTTGAGTAAAACTGTGCTCTTACCCTGCTAATTGAACCTTCACACTCTGCTCTTACTGGTGCAATGTGCAATCAATGAAGACTGGTTACCAGGTTGGTCCAATTAAGCCATGAAACCTCCCACACTAAAATGACAGGTGTTTCAGTTTCATTGTCCAACCCCTGTAGATGCTCATTTGACTTCGTGATTGACCTCCGCCAAGCTCATGTAGCTGCACTGCTCCAGCTCAAAATAAAAAAAAGTTTAACCTGCTGTCAAATGTAAATTGACGAATCTGTGTTTGATTAATCTGTGGCTATCCTCAAGGACCCGGATGTGTGACATAAAAAACTGAATTTTGGAATTGAAATTGAATTTCAGACCTGAAAGTTAAAGTGGTCAAACTGAATTTGTAATACAATGAAGTACATTTTAAATTCAAATGAATTCAGTTTCAAACCATTAAATACAGTTTCACTTTAGTGAAATAAATTTTCAAACCAATGCATTTAATTTCAAATTACACAAATACAGATTAAGTCTGAGCAATTCAAATTCAGTTTCTGATGGCACACGTTTCTTCCCAAAGCAGGAAGTTGATCAGAGGTCATGGAAAGTTTAGGGATAAATATGAGTAAATACAGGAAGAAACTCTTTTTGGGGGTGCAAAAACAAATCTCACTGAGGTGGAAGTTAATGTTCCAGTGGGACATCAGCACTAAACATAAAGCCAGGGCTACAAAGTAGTGGTTTGAATGAAAATACATTTGTGTGTTAGAGCTGTTTGCAGACTCTCCATATCCAGTCTGACTGAGCTTGAACTACTTTGCCAAAAAGAATAGGCAAACATTTCTCTAATGTAGAAAGGTGGCTAGCTGTGTAACTTTGTGATAGTATATTACATACAATCTCATATGTTTTAGTTTGCAGTTGTAATGTGACAAATTGGGAAAAGTTTGAAGGAGTAAGATTATTTTTGGGGCTGCACAGGGGCGCAGTTGGTAGTACTGTTGCCTTGCAGCAAGAAGGTCCTTTGTTCGATTCCTGGCCGGGGGTCTTTCTGCATGGAGTTTGCATGTTCTCCGCGTACATCGCCAGGTGCTCGGGCTTCCTCCCACAGTCCAAAGACATGCCTGTTAGGTGAATTGGTCACTCTAAATTGCCCTTAGGTGTATGAATGTGTGTGCATGGTTGTTTGTGTGTTGCCCTGCGATGGACTGGTGACCTGTCCAGGGTGTACCCCGCCTCCTGCCCATGGACTGCTGGAGATAGGCACCAGCTCCCACTATGGAGTAAGCAGTAGAAAATTACTGACAGATTATTTCTGAAAGACACTGTATATAGCCCATTAAATTCAGTGTGCAACTCAAAAAGCTTTGTATAAAATGCTATAAAAAATGGGTTCAAGAATGTTGAATTCAATGTAGAAAATTATAACACTGAACACAACCACATAGACAATGGTTACCACCACTTTTCTTTCTTATGGCCCCCAAAATGATCAGTTTTATAACTGAAATATTTTAAAATAGCTAACAAGTAAGAGATGTCCTAAACTGTAAGAATTTGTTTGAAAATAAATCGAAGTGCACGTATTCACTTTGCATCATTCATTTCTAACACTTAGAAAGTCACTTTATTTTTTCACCTAAGCTCTGAGATCAACTACTGAACTAATTTGGAAGGAAACTCCATGTTTGCATGAATGTGCACACACAAGAAGACACACACGCATGCTGGCCCTGGGTTGTGTGCATAAGTAAACAGAACGGTCTTATAAATATAAATTGCAGTGAATGGTGGAGGAATTCCTTTGCACTCAGTCACCCAGTCACTTGTCCTATCTCCCTTCCACTTTGTACACACCCCCAGCAGGTGCTTTCACTTGAGGTTTAGTTTGCTGTTGTGCTTTAGGCTCTGTCTTTCAGGTTAAGTAAAATTGTGCCAATAAAGCCGATCAGGGGGATCCCAGGCCTCAGCCTGGAGCTCAGAATCAATCATCCAGGGAGAGCAGACTGTGAAGTGCCTACTCGCAGCTTCACCTTCGTTCTTAGAGAAAGAACCACATCTACAACCTGCCAGGGAAGCTTTCTCCCATCAGAGCATCTTTGCTGAGGTAAGAAAACACTGTCCAAACCTAGTTCCTACATATTTTCTTTTTTGATTCTTCTCTGTAATATTACAATATAAAAGAAAAGCATATGTGTGACTCGATCAGTTTTTTTAGGATTCAGTCAGATTTACTTTTTTATAAAGGTGCACGTGTCACCATGCAAGTTTAAATGACTCGAACAAATTCCTCTTGCAGCTGTCTTTGTCTGGGGTTAAAGATAACACCATCATTTCATCTTTTTTCAGAAGCCAGAAGATGTGAACAGGCATAGAAGTAACAATAAATAGAGGCCTTTTAATTTGAATAATATTTGACCAACTCATGGGCCTAATGTCCTAAAAATCAACATACATTATCTCATTCATGTGATTTTATGCAATTATAAGGACATTTGGATGGATTAGGACCATTACACCAGTGCATGAGAAAAATACAATTGTCGATCTTGACCTTCAAAATTTCCCCTTATTCCAAAAATCCATTATTCTTTGCATGAATTATACTGTCGTATTCAAAAAATTCAAATGTGTTTTCATGAGGCTCATTTGTCAGATTAAACTTACGTTTTGAAAATAACAATCTTGAAGCAGGTATAAACCCTACTTTTCATTAAGTCCATATTTCTATTATCTAGTATTAAAAATGTGGGTTTTTTTTAGTCTGTTGTAATCACTGGGCTTGGATTCTAGTGTTATTGTCAGCAGCAATAAAATTGTGACCTGCTCATGTCTTTTGGAACCAGAGTGATTTTGCAACTGAAAGCTGCAATATTATAAATGTAAAGATATAATTTAATTTAATCTTGATCAGTTGTTTTGCGTGTTTTTAAATGGGAGGAGAGAACATTAGTTGTGACTTTCTAAGTGGCAGTTTTCTGCTATAGGTTGGTAATGTGGTCAGGAACTAAAAGACTGGGATGTCATTTACTGATGAGTTATAACCCATCATTGAACAACATAATTCATTTATTATTTCTGAACATGCACCTGCTGAAGCCACAAGTTATGTAGCCACAAACAACACAGTAAGTAGTCGGTTCTAAGCTTCATAGGTGTCAGAGACATATCCCCGAATGTGTGATTTTCAAAACAGACAAAAAATTATAATTTTAGCTAAACTGCAAACAAATTACTTAAATGTTTTATGTTTTACATTAACTTTCCGTATCTTACTGGAAGTTGTGGCCACAATAAAACCTCCAGCAACTCCTCCAGCAACTCCCCAGGAATAAAGTAGAGAGGCGAGTGCAGTTATATGATGCCCACCTTATAAAAATGAACAGAGTTTGGGATGTTTGAACCCAATCTCAGCAGCAGCATATCTAGTTTTCTTTTCAAACTACTATGTAATGTAGATAAAAATTAAAACAATATTGTGATGAACTCATAAACATTTGCCCTTTTGATCAGGTTTCATAGCCTTGGGTCATGTAACTGGCGTTCTCTCATCCATCTATCCAGGTGACAGGTTTATTTCTTCATCTACTGATGCATGTTTGAAGGCTAATCTCAGCCATTTAGCACAAATACAATCCTCTGACAGAACATTTAAGGCCAGCAAAAAACAGTCTTTGCAGTTGTTAATTTCCATGGATATTGGCCTGATGCCTGTGAACCTGACTGCAGGAATGATTCATCCTGTGCACCATCATCCCCCACTGTCAGTTAAGACAACCCACATACGGGTTGGGGATACAATATAAGGGAAGGCAATGGCAATGCTGCTGAACAGATAAGAAAAGTGGCTTTTTGATGGTCTGAACATGAGATCTGGAACAGGCTCTACAGATATTGGAACACAGGCCCCTCATCTGTGATTCATAAATTAAACAAATACCTATAAACAGACCCATGTAATGCCTGAATTCCGTTTACAATGTGAACTAGACACCTGCGTTTATTAGTGTTGCCATAAAAATTTTCAAAAATGAACAAATCCAGCCAGCAGAGTTTCTTCCAAGCAATTATCACATTAAGCAAGATAAAGCTCCTTCCTTCAGCCTTGTTCTCAGCAAAATAACTTTCTTAGTTGTACCAAGATCCCATGAGAAAAAGCAAGGAAAAAAAAAGGATCTCCCTTTAACGCTCACACTGCAAACAGTCACGCCTGGCTGTACTCACTTCTTTAGCTCCAGACTCAAACAACACCAGCCGAGTACTCTGCCAACATGTTTTTCACCATTAGATACGTGGTTTCAGATGCCATTTATGAGATCTTTGTGAAACAATCTTTTTAAAAAAACATACTTTTTAACTATTATTTATTTTGTAATGCCTACTCATTAACTTTAATTTAAACATTTTGCTAGCATTTTGTCCCATAATTGTTTAGCAGCAATAATGGATCACCTCAAGGGTTAATTTTAAGATCTGCTGGTTTTATAGGTTGGTAAGCATATTCATTTCAGGAGGAAACATAATTCAAGGATTTACTTTTGGCCTAAAAAAATCCTATTTTTAGCACATTTCTGAATTTTCATTCAAGTGAATATGAAACAATTTTTTGCAATAAACAACATTCAAGACTGTTGGGAAAAAAAATTAAACCAGTCATGGTGAAGAAAACAGCAGCTTCCCAGGAATTAGTTCTTTTCTTTGGGGAGTAAATGGAGCAAGCTCTAAAGCTCCTGAAATGAATATCAGCGTCTTGACCAAACTCATTTAGAGATCAGTCAGGGCCCTAATCCCCCTCTCACTGGGGGACGTGAGTTTGTGTCTTTTTTCCTGTGTCTGCTCTTCCTTTTGGAAGAAGGTAATATGGCTAAATTTGCTTCGCTAATGGGTTTAGTGCAAGCTGTTGCACAGCAGATGACACTCAGCAGCAGGCTGGGATACCAGAGGCGTTTAATCTCACTCCTGATGGTGAAAAGGGGGGAATCTGTTGGAATTTACCAGAAGTTTGGAGATAAAAGAAGGCCAGGGAGGAGGATTTTATAATGGGGAGGGGGGGTTAAGGAACAAGGACTGAAAGAGGAATCTTTCAGGAATATTGGAATGATTCCTTAATTTAACTTTGGAGAGGTTTGGTAAAGGAGACATTCCTTTCCCTGGCAGTTCTTGGTAACTTTGCGCTTATATAATCTTTTTATGAAAGTTTTGTTCTGCCAGTGTTAAAGGATCTAAAATCTGAATAATGAATAACATCCACTGAATTCATTCAAAGCAGTTCTGAAAAGTTGCACTTGGCCTGAAAAGTGAAATTTATTACTTTTTAAACCCTATAAGACTGAAATTGTTTGCCATATGATGAATCAAATGATGACTGCCATGAACATGTGCTTAATGGAGACACACTTTCTTTACTGCCACCTCAGTCACAATCACTGATAACCTGGTGTGGAGCAGTGGTGGGGCTTCCCATATGCCAGCTGTGGCAGGTACAAATTATTGGTGCCATATGCAAGATTACACTTTTGGTGGAAGTTACGTAGGCAAATGTTCACTTTTGGTGAAGGACCCCACACCCATTGGTCAGGGCTTCACTAGAAAGTGAACTTGTTTTTTTCATGTGGTTTTGGTCCCATTTTGTGCACCTTCATGTCTTTATTATCTAACTTCTTTTTGATTAAAATCTCCAGCTGACTCTGGAGACAGAGGGCTGCAGAGACGGCACCTTGAAAGGCTGAAACTGGCGGCAGGGCTGACTTAGGTCTCAATACAAGTCATCCACCCCCAAGATGAGAACTATTCTGGGCCACTGACCCACAAATAAGAGACTCAGTCAAATCCATTTTGCCTCATGTCTGCCAGGGGTGGGTGTCTTTTAACTCTCCCTTGAAGGTTTATTTGGCCAGTGTCTCCTTTTGACTTTGGGATTTCTATAAAGCAGAAACCAGCCCAGATTCAAATCAGCTCCTCATAGAACACAAGATGGAGCTTTAGGAAGCATAGTTGCTGATTTAGCAGCTAAAGAACTGAGACTAAGAGAAGATTTGATAAGGCAATACTGGCTCTTACAACCTTCAGATATTAATGGTATGTTTTCGTTTATATGCTTTCTGATGTTACTTTACTAATGGAGTTTTGCAGGCCATTGAGATGTTTGCATGGCCTTCAGATCATGTCAAATGATGTGGCTTCTCTATGTCTTTCTCTTCAGATGTCGAATCCAGTGAGTGGTTTATCAGAGAACACTGACTTTGTGTCCCGGATTGGAATGACAGAGGATTCGTTCGTCCTCCTGGAGCGAAACAGATGCTCTGAAGACCCGTGGGACACTGTTGACATCAAACCCAACATAGAAGCCCTGGAGCGTGGTGTGCCAGGCCTCTACCTCTCCTGCTATGACATGCTTCTCACTGAAGAAGCAACCTGGGTGGTGAAAGTTTCAGAAGGGTCCCCCGCGCTAGCTGTACCTATGAATCGCATGGAGAGTCGAGAGGAGCCAGAGCAGTGCCCTGTCATTGATAGCCAGGAGAATGGACTCTCCCCTGGGCTGGAGGGGCAGATGGAGGATCGATCTCTGGAGCAGGTGCAGAGCATGGTTGTAGGAGAGGTGCTGAAGGACATTGAAACAGCTTGCAAACTGCTCAACATCACTGCAGGTAGGCTGCTCACCACCAAACCTGATCATTTTCAGGAGCATTGATGTATATAAACAGCTAAGAAAAATAGTGTTCCTCACAATTTGCAGATAGAGGAACATTGAGTTAGAGACCAAATCTTACTCCTAAAACCAACACATTTTTGTGTAAATAGCCCGGCCAAGATGACAGATGTTCCCAATCATATCCTTACTGACGCAAACTTATGTTTGCCTGCTCCAGGATCTGTTTAATCCTGACCTTTTGAACAAGTTTCCCTGAATTGTGACAGTGATGATTCTTTCCTGCCAGCAGCCGTGTACACAGTCTTAAGGGCGAGGTCTCGCCTGCTTGGAAAGCAAACAGAGGAAGCGGTTTTGTGTATTGTATTGCTTCTAGCTGTTATAAACCTATGTGATCCCAAGTCATCTGTTATCCTGATTAGAACTGAAGCGACATAAAAAGATAATTACTTTATGTTCTTTGTATTACGTGGGTCAACACTCAGAGAACATGAACTAGAAAATGACTTTGTGCAAGTCAAAACTTGAACAAGTCATATTTATTCCGGACCGGTTACATGAATTTATTGGACAGTGGAAGTTTTCTTATATTTCATACCTGCCCACAGACCCTACAGAGTGGAACACAGGGAATGTCCAAAAGTGGATGCTGTGGACTGAACACCTGTACAGGTTGCCCCATGCAGGAAAAGCCTTCCAGGAGCTGACAGGGAAGGATCTGTGTGCCATGAGCGAAGAGGAGTTTCGGCAGCGCTCCCCATTGTGCGGGGACACACTGTACGCTCACCTGGATATATGGAAGTCAGGTATACAATATATTTATTTTTTAGCAATCTACAAATAGCCTGCTGCATGTTGTCAAAATCTATCTATCTATCTATCTATCTATCTATCTATCTATCTATCTATCTATCTATCTATCTATCTATCTATCTATCTATCTATCTATCTATCTATCTATCTATCTATCTATCTATCTATCTATCTATCTATCTATCTATCTATCTATCTATCTATCTATCTATCTATCTATCTATCTATCTATCTATCTATCTATCTATCTATCTATCTATCTATCTATCTATCTATCTATCTATCTATCTATCTATCTATCTATCTATCTATCTATCTATCTATCTATCTATCTATCTATCTATCTATCTATCTATCTATCTATCTATCTATCTATCTATCTATCTATCTATCTATCTATCTATCTATCTATCTATCTATCTATCTATCTATCTATCTATCTATCTATCTATCTATCTATCGGTGTAAATACATAGAGAAAAAATGTTTATTCTTCTAATTAGTTGTCACTTTTATCTCCAGCTGCTTGGATGAAGGAGAGGTGTTCAGCTGTAGATACCAAAACTACAGGTAGGATTAATTTCCTTATGCGCTTGTTGAAAGACATTCCCTAACCTTAATGAAAGCTGCATTAAGACAATGAGGATTAGACTCAATAAATCTAAAGTGCACGATTTTTCACTCACTTCACATAATCTATTTACTTCCTATTTCATAAGCTCAATAAAATTCCCTATTTAGATTTTTATATTTTGTGTTCTTGATATAATAAATGTCTTTGGGAGATTTTGGGTGTTTCACTTTGACAACCTTAAGGAGCACATGTCTATGTTTTGTTGTGTAGGCATCGAGGAGCTGTGGTCCGAGGCAGACTCTTCGTGTTCAGGTCAACCGATTCATCTATGGCAGTTCCTCCGAGAGCTCCTGCTCAAACCTCACAACTATGGCCGCTGCATTCGCTGGCTCAATAAAGAAAAAGGTAAAATATGACATCTCCTGGCATTTTTAATAATTGTATTCCAAAGCAGACTGACAAACATGAGTGCAAAAAGTAGTGGGCTGTCAGGGCTACAGTCTCCCTTTGTGGTTGATAAAAATGGGCAACTCAGTAGAAAGGAACAAAGAGCATTTTTCTCATAAGTGGAAAAAATGTTTTATGCAAAAAATGTGTTACAGAGGAGGAGTAAAATAAAATGAACTTTCTGCTTTAGTACAGGCATTGCGTTAGCACTGCAGCACAGCCAGCTGCTGCAGGAAGTTAAAAAAGTAGCAGTATAACACTCAATTGTGTCATGGCTTAAAATGGTTATGATCCATTAATTGTAGTAGTTTTCAACAATACTGTTGCTTCTTTACTTGCCAACCACCATGAGAAGACAAATCCTTCATCAACGAGTGCATTTGCAGGACAGACAAGTTTTTAAAAATCCTAAGTGATGAAATCCTCTTGTTCATGTACACATAGAATGTACTTTTACCTAGTATTCAGACTATAGAAAAATCCTCTTATTTTCTTTTTATTGTATAGGTTTTCCAGTGCAAGGATTAAAATAGTCAGCAATCACTAAATGGATGTGCATGATGGATTTTTTTGGGCCAAAATGCAGCAAATAATAAATCAATTTAATTGGATCTAAAAATAAAGGTATTGAAAACAGAAAGGTGATACAGGGGGTCTCTTCCCTCATGTTTCAGCTCAGTTACTTTTACAGACAGCAATTTACATCTTCCTTTGTAAATCACTTTGTTTTTCACTCTCACACTTGCTATGTTCTTACAGATTGTCAAGACTGGATAAAAATGATTTGTCATTGAAATTAAAAAATTTAAGATTAGTTTCCAATTATAAACTTTTTTATTTTTAGCAAACTATATATATTTTTTGTTCTAGACATACATATTTTTTTATTTTGTTATTTTTTATTTCATAAGAAAAATATTCCCAAACTACAGGACAGCAGTCTTGCTAAACTTATCTGTTTGAGGAGTGACGATTGTACAGTAATGTAATCACTCACTGTTTGACACCTCTTGTCGTGTGTTCTTTTTTTAATGATTCACGTTTCACCCTTCAGGTATTTTTAAAATTGAAGACTCGGCTCATGTGGCGAGGCTGTGGGGACTCAGAAAGAATCGACCTGCTATGAACTATGACAAGCTGAGCCGCTCCATTCGACAGTACTACAAAAAGGGCATCATCCGCAAACCCGACGTGTCTCAAAGACTGGTGTACCAGTTTGTCCACCCAGTATGAGGCTTCAGGAGACTGCAAGAAGGAGGAGTGGGCTTGTGACCTAAAAACTGGACTCTATCTAACAATGCACTTGAACAATTATGAAAGTGACACATGCACTGATAAACTTTCACTGCTGTGTGAAGGCCTTCCTCTGCTGGGGCAATGAGGATGTGTGTCTTTTGCTGTTTTTTTTTATTCCTACTGCAGAATCAAGCAAACACAGATTATGATAAACTGCCTTGTTGATGTTTGCATGGTCTGCCTATTGACGTTCCATGATTAAATTCACCTTCAAAGGGTCACACCTAAAAGCTTTAACAAACAAGCTTCAGGCAGCCGTTCCTATCCTACGCCTAGCCTTGTTATGACTTTTTGTTTCAGTCATCTTCACTGCCACCATGTAATGTGTTGCTGAACCTTATAAGCCACAGCAGGCACTTATCTAGGAAGTATAGAGAAGGATAATTTAGGAGTTTTGATGAATTTGGATTCAGGAGTCAGATCCTTAAACATCTCTGTGGCCAAGCTGATAAGGACACTTTTGTTTTTTTCTTCCTACATGGTGTACCAAGAGCGAAATTGTCTCTTTTACCACTGCTTTGGAAATATAGTTGTATATAATGCATTTTAAGTTGCTAATGTTTGAGGCCCAAACTGCAAAAAAACCCTCTACAATCAATTCACTGTCTCATTGCCAGAATGAAAACACACTAAATAAAACCTTTGGACATGTTAAATGAATGCCAGAGAGCTTTCAGTGTGTCGTAACCATGACGCCAAACGCAGTGCCTTGCAAAAGCTTCCCCTTTGAAATTTTTCACATTTCGCCACTTTATAGCTACAAACTTTAGTGTATTTTGTAATGATTATTACGTATCACAGCAAAACACAAGGTAATGCATGAATGTGAAGTAAAAGGAAACATTTTCAAAAATGTTAAATAGAATTCTGAAAAGTGCAGTGTGAATTTGTATACAGCACTGCAGAGTCAGTATTTTGACAAACCACCTTTGTCTGCAGTTACAGTATGGTAAATTGGTAGAGACATGCCTTTTGTTGCATGCCTCCACCAGCTTTTTGCCTGTCTTCTTTCCAAATCGGCTCAAGTTCAGTCAGATTGGATGGAGAGCGTCTATGAACGACATTTTTTGTCTTGCCAAATTGTCAGTTAGGTGTGGACTTTGACTGGAGACATTCTATCAGATGAATATGCCTAAATCTAAACTGTTTTCTTGTAGCTCTGGTTGTATGATTAGGCTCGAGGTCCAGCTGGAACCAAGACCCAAGGAAACTGAGGGTTTTGTAGTCTGTAACAAACTTCTTCCAAGATTCTCCTGTGTTTTTGCTCCATCCGTCTTCCTGTCTTTAGCAAGGACATGTCCTTGCTAAAGACAAGCATCCACACAGCCTGATGCTTCCACTAACATGTAAAGGTGGTGTTTTCAGAGGGATGTCCATAAACAACATATAGCATTTCCATGTAGGTTAAATGATTACATTTTGGTCTCATCTAACCAGAGCACCCTCATCCATGTGGTTGCTATGTCTTTGTTGCAGTTATATAAACATTCCATTGTTGGATGATGAGTGGACGAGTACTCTGTGAGATGTTCAAGGCTTAGGATATTGTTTTATAAGCTACCACTGTGTTAAACTTCTCCACAACATTACCTCTGGCCTGTCTGATGTTTTCACTGTTGTGAACGATGCAGTTTTTTTTACTGTTGTTCTCTAACAAACCTCTGAGTCATATGCAGAACAGCTTAATTTATACTCAGATTACATTGCACACAGATGGACTCTGGTTTCTAATTAGGTGACTTCTAAAGGCATTTGGTTGCCCTGGATTTTCTGTGAATAAGATAAGTGGGCTGATTACTAATTCTTTCATGCAATGATGTACAAATTGTTAAGAATTTTCACTCATTCTTTGTTACTCAGTTTTCTCTCTGCAATGTGGCAAAAATGCAAATCTTTAACATAAGACTTGCACTTTGATCTGATGGAATTGCGGTGGTAATCAGAGGGCAGAAATTACAGTGACTGTAATAATAACAGCGTGTGTTTAGGCACATGTCAACAACAAAAAAAAAAAGAAACAAAAGTCAACCACAAAATTTATTTAGAGAGGCAGTTAGATAGCAGTTGTTTTTCTTCTCTTTTCATTGGAGGATTTCTCTATAAATCGTGTGACACCTGAAATATAAACAAAGAACAAAAGTAAAACAAAAACCACTTGAATATAACCTCTATAACCTTAATTTCCAGCTATTTCCATAACTTGACGGATATCAGTTCACTGTACACAAATTTACACATTTGTCTGTAAGACCAAAAGTTAAACTGTTGGGCTAGAAATAATTCAAATATAAATTTAATAAGAATGAATCTCCAAACTTGTTAACTCTGAGATGGGTCTGACGGCAAGAGGGTTGCTTGAACTACATAAATAGCACTTTTCCTAGAAGGTTAAATCCTGGAATTATGACTTTTAATATACAGGGGTTGGACAATGAAACTGAAACCAGCCTGGTAGCCAGTCTTCATTGATTTCACATTGCACCAGTAAGAGCAGAGTGTGAAGGTTCAATTAGCAGGGTAAGAGCACAGTTTTGCTCAAAATATTGAAATGCACAACATTATAGGTGACATACCAGAGTTCAAAAGAGGACAAATTATTGGTGCACGTCTTGCTGGTGCATCTGTGACCAAGACAGCAAGTCTTTGTGATGTATCAAGAGCCACGATATCCAGGGTAATGTCAGCATACCACCAAGAAGGACGAACCACATCCAACAGGATTAACTGTGGGCGCAAGAGGAAGCTGTCTGAAAGGGATGTTCGGGTGCTAACCCGGATTGTATCCAAAAAACATAAAACCACGGCTGCCCAAATCACGGCAGAATTAAATGTGCACCTCAACTCTCCTGTTTCCACCAGAACTGTCCGTTGGGAGCTCCACAGGGTCAATATACACGGCCGGGCTGCTATAGCCAAACCTTTGGTCACTCATGCCAATGCCAAACGTCGGTTTCAATGGTGCAAGGAGCGCTAATCTTGGGCTGTGGACAATGTGAAACATGTATTGTTCTCTGATGAGTCCACCTTTACTGTTTTCCCCACATCCGGGAGAGTTACGTTGTGGAGAAGCCCCAAAGAAGCGTACCACCCAGACTGTTGCATGCCCAGAGTGAAGCATGGGGGTGGATCAGTGATGGTTTGGGCTGCCATATCATGGCATTCCCTTGGCCCAATACTTGTGCTAGATGGGCGCGTCACTGCCAAGGACTACTGAACCATTCTTGAGGACCATGTGCATCCAATGGTTCAAACATTGTATCCTGAAGGCGGTGCCGTGTATCAGGATGACAATGCACCAATACACACAGCAAGACTGGTGAAAGATTGGTTTGATGAACATGAAAGTGAAGTTGAACAACTCCCATGGCCTGCACAGTCACCAGATCTAAATATTATTTAGCCACTTTGGGGTGTTTTGGAGGAGCGAGTCAGGAAACGTTTCCCTCCACCAGTATCACGTAGTGACCTGGCTACTATCCTGCAAGAAGAATGGCTTAAAATCCCTCTGACCACTGTGCAGGACTTGTATATGTCATTCCCAAGACGAATTGACGCTGTATTGGCCGCAAAAGGAGGCCCTACACCATACTAATAAATTATTGTGGTCTAAAACCAGGTGTTTCAGTTTCATTGTCCAACCCCTGTAGTACTATACATCACTGTTGACCTCTAGTGGTAGCTTTAGGTATTGACTAAATGTGAAACAACTCACATGCGACTTCATTTTACCAGTCTCTGTAAATATATAAATAAAAATTCATCCATCAAGAAGAAGATAATTTTTCTTAAATTAAATTTCACTTAATTATTCCACTGACCTACTACACTTCCTGGGACATATTTGAAAAAGTGTGGCACAGAATGGTGGGAGAAATACTCATCAAAATCAACTTTTAATGACTTTCTGGAGCAGAACTGATACAACTCAACCAACTGTAGATAGATAAAACGTAGCTCTACCTTCTCCTGGTACACCATCAACACTATTTAAGCTCCTAATTATATATGTGTCAGAATCATTGCTTAAAATGTGTCGTACTTGTTTATTTCATGTTTTCTGTGTTGGTCTCAGGTTGGGCTTTCGAGCCTTTCAGTAATTACAGTTGGAACAGATTCCAGTATCTCTGTTGAAAAAAGATATGTAGGCCTCCATGGTTACTGTATTTTGGTTTGAATAACAAAATTCTAGTTTATTTTTATCATAAGATCAACAGGAAAGTGAGAACTAATTTAAGGGGAACTACTTTCTAAGACAAGCATTTTTTTCATTATTTCTTAAGTATATGATTCATACCCTGATAACAAATTACCTTCTAATATAACTATCTCATGAATACATTCTTTTTGCTGTATCTACCAAATTTTGTGTTGTCAGTGAATGGCTGTGAAAGCAAAGCAGACGATGAAAGTTTTATGCCTTTGCAGTGTATTTTTTAACTATCATCCTTCAAAATAACTGGAAGCTCATGGGCAGTTTTTATAGAGGGTTTTAGGTTGGCATGATGCATTGGTGTCTTGTGTCTCTATGTTGTCCCTGTGATGGACTATGGACCAGTAAGGGATAGACCCTGCCTCTTACCTGTTGACTGCTGAGATGGGCTCCGGTCCCCACAACCCTGGCCAGGATTAAGCCTGTTTAGAAAATTAATGGATGGATGCACTATAGGTAAGATTCTTTAGGTTATCTTTATCATTAATGCTCTGCTACAGTTTTGATTAACACTCTGCTTTAAAATAAGTTCAGTGTTAATAAATATAAAAATACATTCAATAGTAAAACAATAATAAACACAGTCAATCACAGTAGCAAAGTTAAATACTTGTTTCTAATTCTCCTATTTTTACTCCATAATACTTCCACTGTCTAAGTCAATCCATCCATCCATCCATCCATCCATCCAACCATACATCCATCCATACATCCATCCATCCATCCATCCATCCATCCATCCATCCATACATCCATCCATCCATCCATCTATCCATGCATCCATCCATCCATCCATCCATCCATCCATCCATCCATCCATCCATCCATCCATGCATCCATCCATGCATCCATCCATCCATCCATCCATCCATCCATCCATCCATCCATCCATCCATCCATCCATCCATCGTCTTCCGCTTATCGAGGGTCGGGTCGCGGGAGCAGCCACTTGGGCCAGCTCGTCCGGGGGAATCTCAAGGCATTCCCAGGCCAGCCAAGAAACATAGTCACTCCAGCGTGTCCTGGGTCTTCCTCTGGGCCTCCTCCTGGTGGAACGTGCCTGGAACACCTCCCGAGGAAGGCGTCCAGGAGGCATCCTAACCAGATGCCCGAGCCACCTCAACTGGCTCCTCTCGACGTGGAGAAGCAGCGGCTCTACTCTGAGTCCCTCCCAGATGACTGAGCTTCTCACCCTATCTCTAAAGGAGAGCCCAGACACCCTGCAAAGGAAACTCATTTCCCATCTATGGTCATGACCCCTCATTTGTGAACAAGACCCCAAGAAACTTGAACTCCTTCAGATGAGGCAGGACCTTCCCCCCCCCCCGACCTGGAGAAGGCACTCTACCCTTTTCCAGCTCAAGACCATGGCCTCGGACTTGGAGGCACTGATTCTCATCCCGGCCGCTTCACATTCGGCTGCAAACTGCTCCAGTGAGAGCTGTAGATCGCAAGCTGATGAAGCCAATAGGACCACATCATCCGCATAAAGCAGAGACGCAATCCTACAGCCACCAAAACAGATCCCCTCAACACCTTGACTGTGCCTAGAAATTCTGTCCATAAACGTTATGAACAGAATCGGTGACAAAGGGCAACCTTGGCGGAGTCCAAGCCTCACCAGAAACGAGTCCGACTTACTGCTGGCAATGCGGACCAAGCTGACACTGGTCGTACAGGGACCTAATAGCCCGTATCAAAGGGCCTGGTACCCCATACTCCCGGAGTACCTCCCACAAGATTTCCCGAGGGACACGGTCGATCGCCTTCTCCAAGCCCACAAAGCACATGTAGACTGGTTGGGCGAACTCCCATGCACCCTCCAGGACCCTGCTGGGGGTGTAGAGCTGGTCCAGTGTTCCACGGCCAGGACGAAAAGCACACTGCCCTTCCTGAATCCGAGGTTCGACTATCCGACGGACCCTCCTCTCCAGAACCCCCGAATAGACCTTACCAGGGAGGCTTAAGAGTGTGACTCCCCTATAGTTGGAACACACTCTACGGTCCCCCTTTTTGAATAGAAGGACCACCACCCCAGACTGCCAATCCAGTGGAACTGCACCCGATGTCCACGGGATGCTGCAGAGTTGCATAAACCAACACAACCCTACAACATTCAGAACCTTAAGGTAACCCGGGCGAATCTATTCCACCACTGGGGCCTTACCACCGAGGAGCTTTTTAATCACCTCAGTGACTTCAGTGGAAGACGTGCCTGTGGGATTGAGGAGGTCTTCGAAGTACTCTGCCCATCAACCTACAAGTCTGAGTCTGAGTACTTCTACTTCTGATTTCCACTGAATTACATAACCTTTTGCATTTTAAATGTGCAGCAGGCACCATTGACGTCATGAGACTGTATCCAAAGTATATCTCAATCTTCAGATGAAATATGTTTTTTTATTATTTATGCAGAACAGGCACTACAGTTTGGAAATTAAAGCACTGTGCTAAAAAATACTGTGAAAGCCCTCTAGTTATCTGAAAGTTTTTCTTGAAGTTGCTGCATAAGCAACAGAGAGAAAGGGCTGTCATTTACTGGATTTAGGGGTTTCACAGTTGATGTAAACAATCCAATCCTGTTTCAAATACAGACAAAGATACGCTAAGACAGCTGAGATGTGGAAGCTTTACGTCTGTGGGCTCTTCAGTTGGTCCCTGTGTAAATGTAAAGTGATCTGGATGAGCTGGAGTCAGATTCAGAAGAGGTAAGCTCTCTGTCACTGGGAAGGAAATGGCTGAGAGTTTTTGGTGTGGCTTTTCACCTACTGAATCAACACGAGTTAACACGAGCCATACAGTGGGACAAAGACGATACATACAGAAGCATAAACACAACAGGAGACGTGTCACTCTTGGAGTATGTGAAAAAATAATTTTTGCTCTTGCAGGAGAAAAGTCTGGTGTCTCATCAATATTTCACAGACAGATCCTCTTTCTGCTTCTAACTCTGCAGCTTTTTCTCTGAATCAGTAACAGTAGCCTGCCTCACAGACAAAAGAGGAATCTGCACCAGCAAGTGCAGCTATCAAACCACCCTCTTACCACACCTACACCACTGCTACTTGCGCTAAATTTTCTGGCTGAAAATAAAATATAAATAAGAGACAAACATTAACACAACCAAGGGCATTGAATCAACTGGGGTTTCAGCCAATAAGTAGATGGGAACTAATCAAGACCTTGCCCTGGATCAGTTCATCAAACAGCATGTGGGCACATCAGCATGCACAAAATCACAGGGGGGTAAGAGCTGCGATTCACTGATGTTCGATCAAAATAAACAACCCACTGGTTGTATGAACAAACTATAAAACTGGTTTGAAAATGTGGCTAATCTCCATATAAATCAGCTACGAGTTGATGTTTACAAGGCAGCTTGTGATCATGGTGGCTGTTTTATCTACACATGTACTCAGCAAATAAATAAAAGGTACCGGAGAATACAGGCACACTGTTGTACACTCACCGGCCACTTTATTAGGTACACCTTGCTAGTACCCGGTTGGACCCCTTTTTCCCTTCAGAACTGCCTTAATCCTTTGTGGCATAGATTCAACAAGGTACTGGAAACATTCCTCACACAGTTTGGTCCATATTGACATGATAGCATCACACAGATGCTGCAGATTTGTCGGCTGCATCCATGATGTGAATCTCCCGTTCCACCACATCCCAAAGGTGCTCTATTGGACTGAGATCTGGTGACTATGGCGGCCATTTGAGTACAGTGAACTCATTGTCATGTCCAAGAAACCAGTCTGAGATGATTCCTGCTTTATGACATGGTGCGTTATCCTGCTGGAAGTAACCATCAGAAGATGGGTACACTGTGGTCATAAAGGGATGGACATGGTCAGCAACAATACTCAGTCTGTGGCGTTGACACGATGCTCAATTGGTACTAAGGGGCCCAAAGTGTGCCAAGAAAATATCCTCCACACCATTACACCACCACCACCAGCCTGAACCGTTGATACAAGGCAGGATGGATCCATGCTTTCATGTTGTTGACGCCAAATTCTGACCCTACCATCCAAATGTCACAGCAGAAATCAAGACTCATCAGACCAGACAACATTTTTCCAATCTCCTCTTGTCCAATTTTGGTGAGCCTGTGCGAATTGTAGCCCCAGTTTCCTGTTCTTAGCTGACAAGAGTGGCACCCGGTGTGGTCTTCTGCTGCTGTAGCCCATCCGCCTCAAGGTTCAACGTGTTGTGCATTTAGAGATGCTCTTCTGCATGCATTGGTTGTAATGAGTGGTTATTTGAGTTACTGTTGCCTTTCTATCTGCTCGAACCAGTCTGGCCATTCTCCTCTGACCTCTGGCATCAACAAGGCATTTGCGCCCACAGAACTGCCACTCACTGGATATTTTCTCTTTTTCGGACCATTCTCTGTAAACCCTAGAGATGGTAGTGCGTGAAAATCCCAGTAGATCAGCAGTTTCTGAAATACTCAGACCAGCCCGTCTGGCACCAACAACCATGCCACGTTCAAAGTCACTTAAATCACCTTTCTTCCTCATTCTGATGCTCAGTTTAAACTGCAGCAGATCGTCTTGACCATGTCTACATGCCTAAATGCATGGAGTTGCTATGTGATTGGCTGATTAGAAATTTCGTTAACGTGCAGTTGGACAGGTTTACCTAATAAAGTGGCTGCTGAGTGTATATAGCTGGAAAATTAGAGAACAATGTAAAAAACTGTTGACAGAGATGATAGAGAACTCTATTTAACACAAGAAAGTCTCTGCTGAGAGTCACTGTGACTTTCTGTTGTCTAAATGTCACTTTAAAACAGTAATGCAGCAACCGGCTGTGAAATGGGCCAAGGCAGTTCTGCATTCCTCAGTATGCTTGAAGATGTGGTAGAACGCCTTCTCAATGAGGTTCTGTGGTGGCTTTTGTGCTCTAATGCACTTCAGGTAGTAACCTGTAAATATTTACATATACTCACAATAGGCATGATGTCATGTTAATGTGGGGCCTTTAAAGTGCCTGTGGCACGCTTTCCCCACAAATGCAGAAATTGGAAGAAAACATCTTAATATTGACGAAATTGGACAGTAATTGACATTATATTAGGATTCAAGGTGTGATAAAAGACAATTTTGATAGGCCTATTTTGGTGTTAAAGTTTGCAGGTACAAAGTTGTGAAAGGGGAACTCCGGTCATTCATTGTGTGAGTGTCAATGATACGAGGGGTCAAAACATCCTGCCGTAGCTATGCCAAAATTTTGTTGATTGCTCTAAAAAGCAAGTGGTTTCCCTGCAACTTGTGGAGGGACATTTGACTAAATATTACTAATGATGCATCTATTTGAGCTTAGAAGTATGCTTAAGTATAATTTTGACCCTGTGTGGATGAAGAAAAATCCACATTGAATTCAAACCTGTGCACCAGTTTCTTATTTTTTTACTTAATTACAGTCGTTTATTTGTGAAGCCTGAAAAAGGTTGACAATGGTTCAAAAGCATTTTAAAAGCCCAGGTTATATGAATCCTGCCCATGGTGAGTGTATGTGAACTTTTTAACAGGACTGTAGACCTTTGATTAAATTGACCTTTTTTCATTTTTGTGTTTCGCTTAGCATGATTATATGAAAACCACCAAGCCTACTTATCCAGTAATAGTAACAGTTATATGATGTTGAAAGAGTATGTTTGGTTAATTTGAGGAAACGAAGGTCGGTTCTGCCTTTGACAGACATGCTTTCATAAGCTAAACACTTTTCTCTATGGGTGCCTTCAGTTTTTATATGGGACTCCACACATTATTTATTCTGTGACAAGGAAAAAATAAAGAGCTGTGAATGTTTTGGTGACTACATCTCTGTCATGTTTCTGGCCCTCTAGTGGCTGAAAGGCATTTGTGTCACATTTCAGTGAGCCTGAATGTTAAATTTAAGCAAAGCTGACAATCTGCAGGCCATACAGCTTTGAAAGTGGTTTAAATCTTCAAATTAAGCTTTACAAGATGAAAAACATACACATTTCCAAAAATGCTAAACGTAGTGTAAATACTAAAGACAAAAACAGTGTACTTTATGAAAAAACAAACTGTACATGCATCCAGATGGTAAAAAAGAGATTCAAATACATAAATGCACAGCTCATTCTTAAAACCCTGGTGCCGTATTTGACTTCTGATGAGAGAGGAGCATCACAGCTGACAGCAAACGCAGCAGAGACAGAACGTTTTGCTTCTGTTGCTGTATCTGGCGGTAATGTGAGCTTGAGCAGTTTTCTTCGTGATGACGGCAGCTTACTGCTCCTTTCTCTGGCAATGTGGGTGGGCGGTTCAGTCCAGATTTCACCTCAGAGGAGGCGAATGTCCTCGGCTGAGACGTTTAGATCAACTCCACGTAATTGGCAGGGTAAAGACCCAGCTGGCCGTTGTCCAGACGACCTTTACACCAGCCCTGACCATCTTCGTCTTCCAGCTTCGTCAGCAAATCACCTTGATTGATAAACAGGGACAGAAAGTGGTAGGAGAATTTAATGAAACACCGTCTTGTATTTTGCAGCTAACCACATGAAAGGACATGAAAGGACATGAAAGGAAGTCGCAATCAATTCTCCAAATCTGGAGAATTTAGAGCATCTTTAATATTCATATTTACCTGCTTTATTTTCCTTTCATGTGGATATTTGTGTCAAAGCGATTCTCCAAATTTGTTGTTGAAATTAAAAGCAACATGGAGCTTCGCAGAGGTTATTGAGGGGCAAAAGGGCCAAATGCATCAAATAGATAGTTAGATATGGTTTAAATAATACTACTGTATATGTAAAACTATACCTAAAACTCAGAACTATGAAATCCTTCAATTTAAAACTAAATCAATTATTTATGTGTTCAACATATAATTAATTTTTTTATTAGTTTCCCATATATTATTTTTTAATTATGTACTTCGTTTTTACTAAAACATTTTAGCTATTGTTATTATTGTTAGTAGTAGTAGCAGTAGTGTTATGTACTGTATGTTAAAGTTATCACATTTCAAATTTCTTTTTTGAATTATGGCACTTCTGGCCCTCAATGGAAAAACAAGCCTGTAGATATATATATATATATATATACTGTGCAAATTTTTTAGGTGTGAAAAAATGCTGTAAACAAAACAGTTCATTTCTTAGCATCAGTCACTTGCACATTTTAATTAAAAAGTTTTTTTGTTTGTAGATGGTCCAAAAACAAGAAAAAATAGAAACAACTCACTCTACATGGTGAACAATAAAAAAGGTGGACAGAATCTGACAGCACAAGGACCACAGCTACATGAACCTATCCATCCAAGATGGATGATTATTCTGAGCTCTTTGTTTACCATCCAATACAATGATCTTTAAACATGTAAATAAGTTAGTGATAGTACATGCATTAAACCTAAATCAATGAAGATGCATCTTCAGGTGGATAAATTGAGATTTTATTATACGTCACATTATAAAACAAAAGATTAAAATGAGCGGTGGGAAAATCAAATAAGTTAAAAAGCTGCACTTGTTCTTGCAATTTAAGTGCTTCGGTAAAATTTCTAGATAATGCTAATCTTTCTGATTGAGCCATTGGGCTTCATCAACCATAATGATGAGAAATAAACTGGATATAACCAGTTATGATTAGGGTCTAACAATGGGATTTTACAAGTTCTAATCAAAGTTATGGAAGAGGGGATGATATAATGGATGAGTCTGAAGGTTGAGGTTCATCTGGGGAGTCTTGTTATTGCTGTCTAGGAGACTCAGGACGGGCCAAATGACCTGGTCAACTTAGGACATCCCCTAGATGGTATCTGGAAAAAACAAGGAAAGCAAAAATAGGGAAGAATGGATAGAAGGTAGAGGTCAGGTAAGTAATGAAGGATGAAAACAACAAGGGAGAACGATGGATTGGAAAGATTAGCATTGGTATTCCACTGGACAGTTTGTGAATTGATATGAATTAATTATGGTGATTTTCTTTGTTTGTACAAGGTGCCCTTAAAAGTAATGAAATTGTGCTGTGTGAAGAAGTGAACTAAAATTGGATTGAAAGGGTGTGATGACAAGAGTTAGAATTTTAAATTAGGACATAAAAGAGGAACAAATGGGATGATCAGGATATAAAGGGATGAGAACTATGAGGATGGTTTCCTAGGAGCAGAAACAAATGGTGCTGAAAAGGTAACTTGCTTTTAAAGAAGACTTACGACATCATTAGAGATATGATGGGGATGTAGTCTGCTACCAAACCCTAGTTGCCATGTTATTTCCCATTGCTTTAGTGAGGAAACAAAATCTCACATTGTGAAATATAAACAAAATGGCAGGTGACACATTAGCAAGTCAGCCACAGTGTTCGGTATTTATGCTTAACGCTTGTCCCTATGCAAATAAATGATAAAAAAAGAAGAAGTCAGCAGTCAATACTTTGTATGACCCCACTTTTGCTTTTAGGGCTGCACACAGTCTTCTACAACATTTCCCAAGGCTGCCTACACCAAGGATCTTTTCCCATTCCCTTTTAAATGGTCTCTCTAGTGCAAGCAGAGTTCTGGGTTGTCTCATATGATGTCTTCAGTCCTCTCCACAGCTTATTTAAAGGATTTAGGTCTGGGAACTGAGATCACCATGCAAGAAGATTTGGTGAACAATTTCTTTGTTGATTTTTCCATCTCTTTTGGACCATTATCTTACTAAAAGAACAATTGACGACCTGTATTCAGCTTTCTGGCAGAGGCCACACATATTTTTTTTTAGTATTCTGGCATTTCTTAGTGTTAATGCTATGGATTTAGCAAGATTCCTATGATCTTTTTTCAAAAGAAACAGGCCCACAGCATCACAGACCTTCCAACATGCTTCATTAAGTGCATTTAAATACTGTATATTACCAGTTTGTTTTACGCCAAACTGACCCAGAGTTTTTGTCACTAAGAAGCTTAGTCCTATTCTAGGACCAGAGTACATGGTTCTAGTCAAAGTTCCAGGAGAGTTTAGCAAACTCCACATGTTTAAGCTGGTGATGGTTGGACAAACAAGGTATTTTCCTGGCATGCATCTTAATCAATTAGTTAGCATGTAGATTGTGTCTAAGGGTTGTCACTGGGACTAGGTAAAAACTCTTTTCAGCAGTTAAATTCCATTTTCAGCATATGTTAATTTAGAATTGCCTTATGGAATAATATTTTTATGAGGTCATTTGTGGAAGAAAAAAACTACACAAAGTCAGCTCCCTCAAAACTACATGGTAAAAACTGTTATAATTAATTGTACATAGGAAACTGAAGGAAATTAGAAGTTTGACCAATTACAGATTTGACCAAAGATGAAATACAGCCTGCAGAGACTGTGAAGAAAAATGTGTATTTAAGTCGATGAGGAAAACTGCAGATGCACAGCACCTTCTGTTTAAAGCACTCACCTGCTTTGAAGCTGAGCTCGTCTTGCTCTTGGCCTTCATAGTCATACAGCGCTTTGACTCTCACACCTTCGCCTGAATCTTCATAAAAGAGGTTTGAGCCTCCATTGGTGTCACTGCCTGAGTTAAAGCCCTTTTGTTCGTCATCTGACCACTCATTAGAGGAGTATGCCTGGTTCTTCTCGTAGCTGCTCACACTAAAAGTAAGGGGCAACACATAAACATGCTTCATACACCTGTATGATTCACATAGCTGCCAGTATTGTTTCCACTTCATATCTGTATTGTTTTAGGTTGTGTTAGTAAATGTTTCTTTGTCATAATGAAGGAAATGCTGAATATTGTAGACAAGCAGTTATTGGTGCTTGGAAGACTTAAGTAAAATTACTTGCATGACTCAAAAAGAATAAAGATCAGATTTTAACCTTCCCCTGTCTTCCACTTGAACGTTGCCTCTTGGTGTCTTAACATTGGTCAGCATAACTTCATCATTAACCTTCTTCGACTTTTCTCTCTTAGAGATGGTGTGAATAAGATCTGGGTTGTACTCCTGCAAAAAATTCAATAAACAGAGAAGTGAAAATAATTGAATGAATGAATGAATGGATATTTATTTATTGAGTAAATAAATAATTTACACAAATTCAACTAATTAATGAATTTTGAATTGTCAATGTATATTTAAAAAAGTAATAAATAAATAAAGCCACACACCAAACTAAACTAAACTGAACTAAACTAAAATAATAAATAAGTACATAAATTTTGAATTTCCAATGTGCATTTCCTAAAATATAAGAAGTATTCCTTTAATGGTTTCTGCACATAATTTTATTTAGGAACTATGAGAAAACATTAAATTACATTTAAGCATTGCTGAAAGTACAATTAGAGAAATAACATATTAGAGAATAGGAGATCATAATCAACAGTACCTCAAACTTTGGCCAGTTCATGTGCATGCCAGGGCCGTGGATATTGCTAAACCACTTCAGATCTTCTTCAGGGCTAGCTGAAGTTATAGCTTGCTCAAGATCTCTGTATATTGTGACATAACTGTGGACAGAAAAGGGGATTTGGTGTAAATATAAAGATCGGATGATGTCTTTTGATTTCTGTCTCGTGCTGGGTTCACTAACCTTTGGTTCTCTGTGAGGTTGAGGTGGCGTTTGACATCCAGCAGCACCTCTCTGAGGAAGCTCAGCCTCTTCTCTTCAAACTGCTGGCACTGGTTGAACACCTGCTCCATGTTCTCCATGTACTGAGGGGTGCAATTATTCAGCTCATCCAGAGCCTTCTCATACTTTTCCTTTGTCTGTGTGAGAGCACAAAAGACATACAAATTGTTACTATCTAGAAGTTTTTTGTTTTCTTTCCTTTAATAATTTAGTTTGTAGTACGGTTCTTACTAAAATTGATTGGGATGACTGGTGTTTTTCTTGATATAACTACTTAATTTCTTCTTCTATCTCTCTGATCTAATGTAAGCTCTATTAATCTTGAAATTACATTACTTATTTGTTCTGAGAAAGCAAGCTGAATCAGAAGTTTAAAGGTTCAAGCAATAAAAAGTGATCAGAGTCCACTTCTTGAAAAGAGAAGATACAGAGAAGAGCAGGTGTGGCATTCAGTCACATACTAACCATGACTTGAAATAGCATGGCAGCTTATTTGCCTTTAGCTTTATTATAGGAAATAATATTTACATAGTTATGAGCCTACAGCTTTTACAGCTGATGAGCTCACCTTCTGTGAGTCTTGTTTGCACTTTTCCAGTTTGTCCTGTAGTTTTCTCTGCTCTGCTGGTGTTGTGGCCTCTCCCTTATTGTTGGCCTCTCTAGTCACAGCCAGCTTCTCCTCTTTGCAGGCCATGTGGTATGACTTCTTTGCAACCTCAACCTGAAAAATAAAAATAACATGAAGAACCTGAGCAGTGGATCTGCATTAAAAAGCAAGACATACTATTTAAAATGACAGCATCGGTTTCAATCGGAAGTATTTTAAATTATAAGCATAGTTGGCCTCTATGAGTGCTATATTGCTGAAGTAATTCTAAATATATGACATAAATAATCTATCATGTCAAAAATACACCCAGAACACATTTACTTTTCGAAGTTCAAGTACAGTACAGCAAGTTCTACTTAAACTGACAGAATTGTCAACCATGTATTTCCAGCTTTTTGTATTTTGGCTGCAGCAACTCTGCAGTTTTTATCCTGGATTACCTTTTGAAATGTCTAATACTTGTCTGTTTTTATTCTTGCACAGCATATGGATTTTTAGATGCTCTTCAGGTCAATGATTGGCCATCCTGTGCCAACACTGTCCTGTGCATATTAATGAGCTTGTAGCTAGAGCAGAAAGCCCTGGGTTGAGTTACCTGTAGACAAGACTGTTTTAGCCCAGTTCACTGAAACTAGAAAACAATTGATAATCTGCAAATAATGTACTGGGTTTACAGTTGATATGCGGAAAAAATGGCAAATATAGATTACTGCTATTGCTAATAAATTATTTGGTTTAATCAGTAAATGTTTAATGATCAGCTCAAATACCTAAATACAAGGATAATTGAGAGACCTGTTAATTGCGTAGCAGATGGTCGCCTCGGCGTGTTGGTGCGCATTGTTTTGTTTTGTTTTTTGCTTTAAAACGGTCTTCTGTGATGGTACCCGGAGCTCTCTCACCAGAGAAGAACTCATGAACATCAGGGCTGCTACACCAGAGGAGTTATTTCCCACTTTTCTGCCTACTGCTCTGGAATGTTTGGACTTTCTGGTCAAAGGTGCGCTCACCTTTGTTCATGCGGTGAAACGCCGGAAGAGAGGGAAACGGGCTGGGGTGCTGGTACGTCTTCGCCAGCGTGGACTACGAACACCGTTACCTGGAATATTTCTCTCTAACGTGCGCTCACTTCCCAACAAAATGGAGGAACTACAACTGTTGTTGGGGAAAAACAGGGACTTTTATTCATCGGCAGTTTTGTGCTTCACGGAGACGTGGCTGTGTGGATTAATACCGGACTCTGCGCTGCAGCTGGCAGGATTCCAGCTCTACAGAGCGGACAGAGACACGGAACTCTCCGGCAAAGCGAAAGGTGGAGGAATCTGTTTTTACCTCAACAGTGGTTGGTGCAACGACGTGACAGTGATTCAGCAGCACTGTTCTCCAGACCTGGAATCCTTCATCATAAACTGTAAGCCTTTCTATTCGCTTCGTTCATCCTGGTCGGTGTTTACATCCCGCCGCAAGCTAACATGCAGGTCGCACAGCGCATGCTCGCCGACCAGATACTGAGTGTGGAGCGGACCAACCCGGACTCCTTAGTTATCGTCGCTGGTGACTTTAACAAAGGTAATCTCACCCACGAACTCCCCAAATATAGACAGTTTATTAAATGTCCGACCAGAGAGGACAACATTCTGGATCACTGTTACACCACCATCAGAGACGCTTATCACGCCGTCCCACGTGCTGCACTGGGCCAATCCGACCACATCATGGTCCACCTGATTCCTGCATACAGGCAGAAACTAAAGCTCTGCAAACCTGTTGTGAGGACGACAAGGAAGTGGAGCAGTGAGGCTGTGGAGAATCTCCAGGCGTGTTTAGGCTGTACAGACTGGGATGTGTTCAGGACTACTACCAACAGTCTGGACGAGTACACAGAGGCTGTGACTTCCTACATCAGCTTCTGTGAGGACAGCTGTGTACCATCATGCACCAGGGTGAGTTACAACAACGACAAACCCTGGTTCACAGCTAAACTCAGAAGGTTAAGACTGGATAAGGAAAAGGCCTTCAGGAGTGGGGACAAAGACATATACAGAGAGGCAAAGTACAAGTTTGGCAAGGCAGTGAAAGAGGCCAAACGACTGTACTCTGAGAAGCTCCAAAACCAGTTCTCAGCCAACGACTCTGCGTCTGTCTGGAAAGGGCTCAAGCAAATCACCAACTACAAGCCGAAAGCCCCCCACTCCATCAACGACCGACGCCTCGCCAACGACCTGAACGAGTTCTACTGCCGCTTTGAAAGACAAAGGGACAGTCCTGCAACCATCTCCCACGACGCCCCCCAACAGCTGCAGCCACAATCCACCGCCCCCATCTCTCCAACCTCAAGAGGGGCCTTGGCACCTCCAACCCCCACCCTGAAGTTCCCCCCCACCAGCCCCCTACCCACGCCGAGGACGGCTCTTTCCATCCAGGAGAAGGACGTCAACAAACTCTTCAGGAGACAGAACCCCCGGAAAGCTGCTGGTCCGGATTCTGTCTCACCAGCCAGCCTGAAGCACTGCGCTGATCAGCTGTCTCCAGTCTTCACAGACATTTTTAACACCTCACTGGAGACATGTCATGTGCCAGCCTGCTTCAAGTCCTCCACCATCGTCCCTGTTCCCAAGAAGCCAAGGACCACAGGGCTTAATGACTTCAGACCCGTCGCCCTGACCTCTGTGGTGATGAAGTCCTTTGAGCGCCTTGTGCTCTCACACCTAAAAGACATCACCGACCCCCTCCTTGACCCCCTGCAGTTTGCCTACAGAGCCAACAGGTCTGTAGATGATGCAGTCAACTTAGCCCTTCACTTCATCCTCCGGCACCTGGACTCCACAGGAACCTACGCCAGGATCCTGTTTGTGGATTTCAGCTCTGCCTTCAACACCATCGTCCCAGTTCTGCTACAGGAGAAGCTCTCCCAGCTGAGTGTGCCCGACTCCACCTGCAGGTGGATCACTGACTTCCTGTCTGACAGGAAGCAGCGCGTGAGGCTGGGAAGCACGTCTCTGACTCCCTGACCATCAGCACCGGTTCCCCCCAAGGCTGTGTTCTCTCTCCTCTGCTCTTCTCCCTGTACACCAACAGCTGCACCTCCAGTCACCAGTCTGTCAAGCTTCTGAAGTTTGCGGACGACACCACCCTGATCGGACTCATCTCTGATGGTGATGAGTCTGCATACAGATGGGAGGTGGACCATCTGTTGGACTGGTGCAGCCAGAACAACCTTGAGCTCAACGCTCTAAAGACAGTGGAGATGGTTGTGAACTTCAGGCAGAACCCAGCCCCACCTGCCCCCATCACCCTCTGTGACTCCACAATTGACACTGTGGAATCTTTCCGCTTCCTGGGAACCATCATCTCCCAGGATCTCAAGTGGGAGCCAAACATCAGCTCCCTCATCAAGAAAGCCCAGCAGAGGATGTTCTTCCTGCGGCAGCTGAAGAAATTCAACCTGCCAAAGACTATGATGGTGCACTTCTACACAGCCATCATTGAGTCCATCCTCACCTCCTCCATCACCATCTGGTACGCCGCTGCTACAGCCAAGGATAAGGGCAGGCTGCAGCGTGTCATTCGGTCTGCTGAGAAGGTGATTGGCTGCAGTCTACTGTCGCTCCAGGAACTGTACACCTCCAGGACCCTGAAGCGGGCAGGGAAGATTCTGGCTGATCCCTCCCACCCCGGTCACAGACTCTTTGAAACTCTCCCCTCTGGCAGGAGGCTGCGGTCCATCCGGACCAAAACCTCACGCCACAAGAACAGTTTTTTCCCATCTGCCACCAGCCTGGTTAACAAAGCCCGGAAACCACCCTGACACTGTCCCTTTCCCCCACACCCCCCCTTTTTTTGCTGACAGGACACTTGTAACTTGTAACTCTATGTGTTACATTAACGCTCAGCTTGGACTCCTGCTTTACTTGCACTGCTTTACTTGCACAATGATCACCTGCACTGTTGTATTGCTCTTGCATCTTATACTGCTCTATATTTACTCTCACTCACTTAAAACTGTGCACATATATTTATATGATATTGTAGATATGTTTATACTGTTTAATTTGTACTGTATTGCACCGACTACGCCAAAACAAATTCCTTGTATGTCCAAAAACGTACTTGGCAATAAAGCTTTTCTGATTCTGATTCTGATAAGTTGTACAATAAATCTATCAAGCATTAACGGCTATGGTTTAGAAGCCATAAAGTTTTGCTTGTTGAAAAAAGTCTGACCTTATTTATTTAATTACAGTTTTCAACTCAGAATCTATTTAACTCAAAGTTTGACTCTAGTTAGAATTAAAAAAAAAACATAACATCAGCATAAAGATCTAAAACCGTTCTTACATGTGGGCCACACAAACTAGGTTCATCCTGAAAAGTAGGATTTAAAAAAACTTTCTGAAAAAGGCTAATACATCACCAGAACACATTAGAATAAAATCTAGCCTTTTGGTGACTCTAATAAATACCCGCATCTATTTTTCACTCTCACCTCTTTCAGCTTCTTCGCCCAGGGTTTCTGGGCTTTTTTAAAGCCTTCGTCTGTCTCTTTGGTCTCCTTGAATCCTCCCATCATCTGTTTGTGGTACGAGTCTTTCTGCCAGTTCTTCACCTTCTCAAAGTCTTCGCTCATTAGGTGGTTCTTCATTTCTGTGTGGAGGTCGCTCACCTTTTCTGCCTCAGTCATCATCGCCATCCAAGCTTGCTCCACTGAGCCATACTGAGGACCTGGTGGAGGAATTAAGATCTGTAGCCTTATTTTAAAACAAAAAACATTGTCTGCTACAAATACTGTCTAGGCAATATGGTGGGGACATTCTTGAGCACATTCGACTGTTGAATTCCTTTAGACCGGACAAAAAAAAGCCAGTTTGTGTCATTGCTAAATTAATTTTGCAGCCAAAGGGGGAAAAGAAAGAAAATAGGAGACAAATGCTCTATAGGGGTCAGTAAGTAAATACAAATCCCATTTGAGTCCTTGGCACTTTAGCACAGCATTATGCATATGTGGAAAACAATTGGTATTTCTGTTGTACCTTTATCTATCAGCTGCCTCCATCTCTTGGACCAGTCAGTCAGCTGCTGTGCGTAGGCTTTCTCGATTTTGGCACGCTCCTGGATGCAGTTCATCAGATCATTGCACAGTCGATTACCGTCATCAATGCGCTTCACTGTGCGCTTGTAGTTTCCAACCTGAAATAAAAAATAGAACAAAGCAAAGCACCAGTGCAACATGTTTACTAAAACTCTTCAAGTTGGCTGTTACTTGCAAAATTAAATTACTATTACTACTACTGAATCCAGGCACTAGTTTATAGTTGTTTATTTGAACTCTTGATATTACATGTATCTTTAATTCCATTTCAATTGAGTATATACAGTATATAGCACCCAATTAGCACCAATGTCATCTCAACACACTTTTGCACACAGTTCCTCTTCCTTTGTAGTTATACAGAATCCAGTTTGGTCCAAACTCAATTTAAATAATTTCAGTCCTTTTTAATTTGATCCAGTCATGTTGTGACATTTAAATTACATGCAGTGCGATTTGACCTAGTCTATAATACAGTAAATTAAGTATTTCTGAGAAAGTAAAATGTTTTGAGGTGGATTCGGTTAAGAGGGTATGAGCAGTAAAACTTTGCCTTCAATGTATAACCCTCTTAAAATCTTAACATTGAAGAAACACAGATTACCTTTCCAGTCCACAGTTCGTTAGAGCAAGGCAAAGTGAAACCACATTTTTATCCAATTTACTTCAATCTAAGAAAATGTCCTGAAGGTTCATGCAGATACTATTATATAAACCACCATCACATTTTTTAACAAACACTATCCATTGCTGGTAAGATATTGACTGCTGTCACCCTCTTAGCAAAACTCTACTTTGCAAAATATGAGCTAATCCAGCAAAAACAATTCAGTTTTCTACTGTTATATCTCTTTACTATATATATGCTTCCAATAGGTAAAATTATCAGGCACTATAGAATAAATTTTCACTGTCTTGAAGACATAAAAACTTGGATGACTTTAAATTTTCTGCTTCTAAATTCAGACAAGACAGAAGTTGTCGTCTTTGTACCGTAGTCTTTAAAAAATAAACTGCTTAGTCGATCACTTAACCTGGATGGCATTAAATTGACCTCTGATAATAAAGTAAATAACCTTGGTGTTATTTTTGACCAGGACATGTCATTTAAATCCCATATTAAACAGGTTTCTAGGATTTCCTTCTTTCATCTCCGGAACATTGCCAAAATTAGAAATATCCTACTAGTCCATGCATTTGTTATTTCAAGGCTGGACTATTGTAATTCTTTACTATCAGGATGTCCGCAAAATGCAGTTAAAAGCCTTCAGCTGATTCAAAATGCTGCAGCAAGAGTTCTGATGAAAATTAAAAAGATAGATCATATTTCTCCTATTTTATTTTCCCTTCATTGGCTCCCTGTTAAATCCAGAACAGAATTTAAAATTCTCCTCCTCACATATAAAGCCCTTAATGATCTAGCTCCATCATACATCAGAGATCTGATTGGTCCATATGTTCCTAACAGAGCACTTTGTTCTCAGACTGCAGGTTTACTGGTGGTTCCTAGAGTCTCTAGAAGAAGAATGGGAGGCGGATCTTTTAGTAATCAGTCTCCTCTCCTGTGGAACCAGCTCCCAGTTTTAGTCCGTCAGGCAGACACCCTGCCTACTTTTAAGGCTAGGCTTAAAACTTTACGTTTTGATAAAGCTTATAATTAGAGTGGCTTAGGTTATCCTGAGCTATCTTCCTTATTTATTACCTCCGTCTTCTTCCCTCCCTGTTGGTTGGAGTAAGGGGGAGTCAGGTTTACCCTAAACCGGCTCAGTTATGGTTGAGGTGCAAACACACCCTCCATTTCTGCCACCTGTATGACCCCCACTCTTTTCCAATGGTTACGGTCAATCTGATAGAGAGAGGTATCCCAATCGTTGTGGTTTTTAGTATAACAATGGCCATCAGTGGGCTCTAGATGGACAAACTATCTAATTTTAAGGCTAGGCTTAAAACTTTCCTTTTTGATAAAGCTTATAGTTAGAGTGGCTTAGGTTATCCTGAGCTATCTCTGTAGTTATGCTGCTATAGGCTTAGGCTGCTGGAGGACATAATGACCACTTTCACCCTCTTCGCTACATTCTCATACTACTCTCCAATTTTGCATTATTTGCTGTTATTTCAGCTTCTAACTTTATCTTCTCTCTCTTTTCTCTTCCTAGAAGCTACACCCTGGCCCAACTCTGTGTGTACCTATGACACCTTTCTGGAGGGGGGCAACATCCAAGCTTCTGCTGGCAACAACTTAATACTCACCCTCTACTGATGATCCACATGGCCCTGTCTTTCAGTGTTTAACCCTTTCTCTCTCCTAGACATGGCGATTGACTGAGCTTTTACTGTAACTAATTATATGTGCTCTCTTTCAGACTCTCACCTTGAAAACTGGCTCAGGGTTTATCTGTTCTTTCTTTCTAGGTGAAACAACTAAAGGAGCTACATCCATTAACATCTACTTTTCCTTCCCATAGAAAGTACTCCTGGATCAGTGCTTCTTTGTTCTCTTTGTGTCTCTGCTCTGTTCTCTCAAACCCCCAGTCGGTCGTGGCAGATGGCCGCTCACACTGAGCCTGGTTCTGGTTCTGCTGGAGGTTTCTTCCTGTTAAAAGGGAGTTTTTCCTCTCCACTGTCACTACATGCATGCTCAGTATGAGGGATTGCTGCAAAGTCAACGCCAGTGACTGTCCACTGTCTCTACATGCTCATCCGGGAGGAGGGAATGCTACAAATTTCTGACTCGATGCAATCTGCTGGGTTTCCTTAGACAGAAAAACTTTTTATCCAATTTGAATAAATAACTGAATCTGACTGCAGTGTTCAATGATTAGGATTAATTGGAATGTATGAACCTGAATTTTTTGAAGTGCCTTGAGACAACATGTGTTGTGAATTGGCGCTATATAAATAAATAAACTGAATATGATCAGGATCAAATTGCACTGTGTGTAATGTAAATGTGAGCCTTTGACTGGACTGTATTGTAATGAATTAAACTGATTTTGATTAAATTTGGACTCAACTGAATTTTGTCTAATTGCATTTCTGGACTTCTTAACTGAACCCCTGCTTAAAAAAAGAACTAAACTATCCTTTTAAAAGCCCAGCGTAAGACTGAATGACATCTAGTGACACAAATAACAAACTGCATTCAACTAAAACACCTGACCTAGGTTGTTGCTTCTGGGTGTGACAGGGACAACGAAGTTTGTTGTCTTTAAGACAGAGATACAAAAACCTAAACTACACTTTTTCCCCTTCTGTCTTTTTATTTGTATACCAATGAAAATAAGGTTAGGGATATTTTCATTACTTATCCCCTAAAGGTTCCAAACTGGTGCTACCGGCTTGGTTTTTTATGGATTAACAGGGTTTTCTTAACCTTCAGCTGTATTTTCTACCAGGAGAATGTTTTTTCCTACATGGAAATTGTGAAGCAAGCCTCTATCATTCAGATGTCTTTTTTTATGAATTAGTCCGCAATAATTTGACTTTTAGTTGCCCATCTCAACCTGTGCTTTTACTACAAATCCCTAAATGTATGTTATTTCTCACTTCTCTGATTGAATGTATATATAGACAGAGTAAAAGGTTTGTCATCTACAGACTCTAAAGTTCATAACACCAATTGTTCCTGGTTTTGTAAGTGACAGATTTTGGTTTGTTGCACTTTAAAACTGATTTGTAATTTCATTCTCACAAAGTTCATTGTGTGAGATGTCACTTTTCTCTCCTCACAGCCTGCAGGAGATCCACTGAATCACCAGGAGAAGTAGCAGGAAAGAGACTGCTGCTGCTCTGTGAGGAGTTATGCAATTAAAAGTAAGGGGTGTGTTGATGTTGTATAATTTACAACCCTCCATGGGCACAGAAGCAGCCACCTCCTGAAGAGCTGATATTATTCCCAGAGGCATGGGGCTGTTTAGATACAGAAGAGAGGTTGAAACCCCAATTTACAACCATTATTTTCCACCTTTGTGGAAACAACATTTAAGTTCAGTGTTTGATGACCATTTGCCTGCAAGTCATCCTGAAAATGACTTTCAACAAACCTTAAATGTGTACTAAAAGATGCAGTTGAGGGTGAGTAATAATATTCCACACCAGACCTTTGCCTCAGCAGCAGCCAGCCGACTCAGCAATCAGCAGGCAGCACTGCACCATCTTTACTGTGATGCAGAGACTGTGATGAAGTGACTGAGTGCTGGAAGCAGGCATTTTAATTGCTCCTGCTGATTTCTAAAGGTACAGACCAAAGAACCCCCAAGAAGAAAATTCAGTCTATGATGAAGTTTGATTTTAAACCTAGAAGTGTGAAGTAAAGTATTCACTGTGTGGCTTGATTCTATGTGCAACGTCTGAGAGGAAAGGAACTTGGCAGCCTGTATTCTTTGAGGTGAGGTAAATCTATTCCAGCTTTGCACTCTCTGATCAGTCACCGCCGCTCATGAATATTAGATGTGCTTCAGGGAACTTGTAGCTCAGATAACCTAGAACACTTTGTGTTGAAGAAAGGTTGTTGCTTATGTAAGTTTGTGAGAGAAACCAAAACCACCATGACACCAGTGGTGCAACATAGTCACATTTTCTTTAACGACACGTAAGCATCCGTTTATTCTGTAATGGTGAATATACTCAACAATCATATTTTTTACCTTTAAAAATGCTTTTTAAATACTATTTCTACTATTTGTAGTAACATTTCATGTAATGTCTGAACTGAAACAGTTTCAGCTCAATTACTGGTTGCCATCTTCACTTTTTACAACAATTATTATTTATGCTACTATATGAAAAGGATTTTAGGCTGATGTGCTGAATCTGTACTGTTATTCCAGATGATGCCATGGAGAAACTTCAGCCTGTCTCACCTATCAAACAGTCCCTGCAACCACTTGTTAATTTGGTCCCCATTTCCTTCTGCTTAAACTAGTCCAATTTCAAAGTGACAAATGGACAATAATCTCAGCTGAAATGACTGTTCCAGAGCTATTTTTGTCAGTCAGTCAGTCAGTCATTTTCTACCGCTTATTCCATAGTGGGTCACGGGGGAGCTGGTGCCTATCTCCAGCAGTCTATGGGCGAGAGGCAGGGTACACCCTGGACAGATCGCCAGTCCATCGCAGGGCAACGCACAAACAACCATGCACACACTCATTCATACACCTACGGTCAATTTAGAGTGACCAATTAACCTAACAGAGCTATTTTTGTTCCATGTTATATTTTAGATAAGAAATATCTTTTAGTAGTATGTCTACTGTTGTAAGCCGGTTTGTATTCAGTATGAAGGGAGCCCTAAATGAATCTGCAGTATTATAATTGGTTTTCCATTTGCATTCTGTTCTCTATTTTTATTGTTTAAAACTATTATAGTTTACTTCTTTATCATTTCATTCTTTCCTTTGTCCACTACTAGATGACTGTGTGCATTTAACCCAGATGCCCCCCTTTGCATCTGTATATTTGTGCTTTAATAACTTTATCTTTGAAGCACCTTTCAATGATTTGTAATCTGCCTGCTGTTTGCCACAATTTGGGTCATACCTTACCCCTGCTAGACAACCCGATGACTTATCAGCCCATCTAAAATCTCCTAACCTCACTACATTCTTTTTAATAAAAAGGGGAAACATGCTTGAAACTTTAGAAGTAGATACAAATCAGTACAGAGGCAAAATAACATAATGCCAAATCTGGATGATGTAGCTGACATTCTTATAACTAGTAGAAAATACCTGAAAATAATGACTTAAAAAGTGCAAAACCCTAAAAATAATGACGCTAAAAGGGAAGAAAATAAAACTAGGGTAGCTAATGCTAACAACAGTAACACAGGATACGTCCTGGAGGGGTTTTAGTATGTTGCATTTGAATGAGTAGATTTAGTTGCTTACTCAACTCATTCTTAAATAATGGCCAAAGGATGCAACAGTTTATCACTTTGTTGAGAATGAGTGTGGGTGTAAGTGTGAGTAATGGTGAGATTGGTGTGCCAACCCTCTTGATAAATCCGGTGCTATGCTCACTGTCGAGCACATGCCTGATTTATGAGCAGATGTGAGTCTAAACAACACTGATAAACGAGGCGATACGTCGTATTTCTTATCACCAACCCAAATGAGGTAGGTCTGCCGGTAGTTTATCACAATGCATTGTCACTCTGAGCTCAAGTTTAATCTGTCAAATGCTGCTGCCTTTTTTCTCACCTCCCAGAAACTGGCCGTAGCATCCTCCTGGCTCGCGTACTCGTCGTAGCCTACAGACATGGTCCCAGATTTGGCAGGGTGGCTTCAGGCTGTGGGGGTCTGCAGCAGATGGGTGATCCTCATGCACTGTCGGGGGAACATGAGAGGAAGGTAAACCCTGACACTCTGAGCTGAGACAGGAGCTGGATGAGCGGGATGAAAACATGTCTCTGTCTTTTAAATCAAATAGGAAATTGTAAATAATGTCATAAAACTTTAAAAGGTTTTAGTTTCCCATGTTACTGGCCTGGCTTAATTTATTTATTCGCCTATCCACAACCAAAACATTTTCAATGAAAAATCATTACATAGAACATAGAAGAGCTAAACAATCATAACTGGGGTCGGGGACAAACAGACCTAATGTTCTAGCTAGCACCAAAATTACAAAGATCTTATTAATCAAAATAATGGGTAAATATTGCTGTATTAAACTAAGCTATTACTAATTTCATGATTTATTTAATCTGTAAAATGTCAGATGCAAGGAAACTCTGGTAGTAGTGAGATAACAAGGAAACAAGGAAAGACAACGAAATATTACACTAATGGCCTTTAGAAAACAGTTAAAATGGAGCAACTGTTCTCAGAAACAGGACTAATTCTCACAGGTATAGACTTGGACAGCTTTTACATACTTTCCTAACTGAAGAGTAAATTTCACCTCTTCTGGTCAAAAAATATCATCCCTCACTTGCACACATTCTGCAGAAGACAAATGCTTTGACACCAGATCTAACAACACATTGAATAAAATTATGGAAACAAATGTCAGAGATGAAGAGCAGAGATCTGTTTGTGTTCATAACTGACCAAGGACACAGACACAGTCACAACACTTAATCCTTGGTGTTGATAAAGTCACATTACCCCCTCATCAGTTCAGTTTCAGTTCACAGCCCAAACACTGCAATTTTAAAATAATCAATGTTAGCAGACAAACTAAAATTTGCATAAAAACAGATATTTCAGTTGGTCCTACATTTACAGCTAATTAGCTGCTGTCAGTGATATAAATATTGATATATCAAGAGTTTATCAAGATATACATGGATATCTTTGTAAAGACGAGTATTATACTATTTTTAAATAAAACATTAATATGAACACAACAAAGAAAAAAAAAAGGAAAATAAGTTGATTTTAGACTATTATGTAATATCCCCTCCTCTAATAAAAAATAAGGACAGCATTGTGCAAAGGTCTTGGGTGATCCTTTTTTTATATTTTGGTTCCATGGAGCCAGACCTTCTTGCAATCCTAAACACAGACTTGATAAAAATATATTTTTGTTTTCTTTGCACTTTGGCTGCTTTACCACTCATATTTAGTCCACGTTATTTGCTAAGCTACCTAAATATGACTCATGAATCATCACAATCGTCAGCACATCAAGGGCTTTAAGAGTCCATCCAGCTGGCCTGCCAAGCATTACTGCATAGTACTTAAAATATAACAATATATAATAACAAAACAACCCAGTAAATATCACAACCAAACAACGTTTGCAATTATAATGTTGCACAATCATGTTAAAATAAAGATTGAGATTTATTGTGCAGCTTAACAAAGAACAGAATTAAAACATATCTTTACACATTTTGTTATCAACAGCCTTAAAACACATCTGGCTCCCATTTCTTTCACTGAATCTGTGAAAAATAAGAAAACTAATACGTTTTGTGTCTATCAAAGAGCATAAAAAGTTATCTTAACATCAGCAAAGTGACTTTCAAAGAGCACAGTATGATCACCGTAGGATAATGAACCTGTCAGGTTGATTGTCAAGTCTTTGGAGAATGTTTTTCATTTCATTTCTTAAAGACATGGCTTTTGGATGCTTTTTATCTGCTGTAAACATCTGCCATCAGGCACTTTTTTCCCCTTCTGTTGTCCGTAGTTCCATATTTTTTAGCTTCATGCTGAACAAAAGCTGTTATGTTCAGGTACAAGGATTGAGTAAAAATAAGTGAAAAGCGATGTAAATCCAAAGGAAAACTTTAAAAGGTTTTCAGAACAATGTTTATCAAGACTAGTTTCAAGACTAGCTTCAAGATAACAAGACAACAGCTTAATAGCAATGATATTTCATGATATTTTCCCTTCTCTTCATAGGGGACAGGGTCTCTGAGATATTTCAGAGAACACTATTCACTAAGGTTTTTAACTTAAGGCAAAGACAAAAATAGAATAAAAGGTGATTAACACATCAGTTTTCTGTTGACATGTGAAAGTTTTTTTTTTCATAAACAATTATAAAACCTATCATTCCTACAGCTTATAAAGTGTATTACATATTGATAATACTGCGATGGACTGGCGACCTGTCCAGTATGTACCACGCCTTCTGCCCATAGACTGCTGGAGATAGGCACCAGCTTCCCCGTGACCCACTATGGAAGACGTCGTATAGAAAATGACTGATATTGATACTAATATTGTACCTATAATAGTAAATAAATGTGTAGCAAACAGATGAAATAGGAGAGGTAGAAGCTGACGCCAAGTCAGCTGTTGCAAATGAAATCATTCAAATAAATGCTACACACTTTCTGCCTTTCCTTTTTAGATACTTGTTTAGGCATGAATCCCATCATTATGGAACACATTAAGAAAACAAAAACTGTAGATCTCAGACATGAATGAAGGCATGTGAGGTGAGAGCTGCAAACCATAAAAATACAACACAGACAAAATCCTTCACAGAACAGAGATCAGGATAAAATACAAAGTGAAGATGCAAATGAAATGGATGGCAAATATGAAACAGAACAACAACAAGAAGACAAGCTGTTATCACTGCAACTGCACAGACAGCAGGTTACATGGAGCCTCTGTTGAATACTAAATGCCAATAAACAGATGATGTGACAAGGAAAGCAGTTCATGGGAAAATATTTTGACTGATGAAATTTCTGCTGCAGGCTTTCAACCAAAACATGCTGAGAAAGGACCACCTTGTCTGGAGAGCCATGGCAAGGTTTGCATGATAAATAATGAGTTTGACATTTTGAGAAATGAGCTTATTTCTTTTCTTACTGAGAGCTAAATGAGAGGATAAATTCTGTATTTTATCTGTTGTTGCTTGAGTTGCTGAGACGTGAAACAGCTAAGGAATAGGAGGAATGACTTTTACAAGAAGAACAATCTACCTATCAGGACACTGTTTGCTTAAATAAATCAAAATAAAATCTATAATAATTCTTAGGATGCCCTCCCACCACCTTGTACCTACAACCTTCTCTTGCCAGCATAGTGAGACACAATATATGCCTCTAAACTAAAGTAAATAAATACATAAAGGCCTCTTACTTCCTTAGTGAGCCATTGAGGAGCTGGGAAATGACTGAAAAGGCAAGAAATTCATATGACAGTCTGGTCTAGCAAATAAAATACTTCATTATTTAATATAATTGATAACATAATTCTAATACACATATTTATTACATTATGAAAAAAGCCATCATGTTGTGATTAACAAATGTTTTTTTATTCCACATCCAGGGTGCCGAATGTTCTCAGCTTAATCCTTTACACGTCCAGGTGTTCACACATAGCCCACCTTTAGTATTAATTTACCTCTGTGCATATAACTTAACTGAGCAGTGATACAAATAAACAGCATATTCTATGGAAATAAAATCAATTCTTGATTTTAAAAAGGCAAACAAAGTTCTGAATATTCTTATGCTTTCAAACAAATTGATACCACAAAGAACATTTTCTAAAATGTCCAGCTCTAAAAAAAACATCCCCTAAAATCTAAAAAAAAATTAAAGAAGTTGTTTTTTTCTGAGACACTGTGATTTTTGTAAGTAACAGCCACACATTTATTCTTTAGGTTGTTTTGTCTACGGAAACCTCAGCTCACCAGCTTTTTAAAAATACGGTGTATTTTAAGACTTTTACATTAGTGTCTTATCATCAAAGATAGTACAGAAAATTCTGAAATTCAACACTGTTGATACAAAAAAACAGTTTGACACAGAAGTGGCATATATGGAACAATAGAAAAGGAAGCAGCGTTTTGATCTGAGTTCAGGGGGAGGGGAGAGAGCTCTGCAAGTATTTGGGTCAACCGTGGACCAGAGGATGGAACAACACAATTCACAATGAAACGCAGAGTTGAAACGAAGAAGTTGCTTCCAAAAACCAATCCGAAATCTGCTTAAATGAGGAGAGCTTTCCCTTCCAACTCAACAGTTCCAGGGCAAAAACAAACAAATGTTTGCTTTTGCAGCAAAGCTTAGAGAGTAAGTGGGAGAAGTGGGTGTTTAGTATGCTTGGTTGAGCCATTAGCTACATGGTTGAGCCATTAGCTACATGCTGAGAGGATGGCTTTGTTCAGTCTTGGCTTATGTTAAAGGCAGATTGCAGACTATGAAAAAAAGACATTGACTTGCTTCTGTATTTTATGAATAAAGTGAGAAGAAATCACAGACTCAAATAAATGCAGTACAGGAACAATATTGCTAGAAACCAGGGGAACTCCCCTGGTTTAGTTACCAATGTTTAGCTACCATCACACCACTTCAAATAACTCTTCACTCATTCCTTTTCTTCTAAAACGTAGACAGCAGCTACTATTCAGCATCCACAGATTTCACATCAAAAGCATCCATAAAATGGAAGTGTACAGACGATTCCCATCACTGCAAGCCAGCTACATCCTGTCCAAGTCCTAGTAAGAAAACCCCCCGGCACAAAGGCAGTGAGGACACCCTAAGAACAGGGGCGCACAGCCCCCCACAACAGCAACAAAAGCCTACCTCCAGTCCTCCATGAACAGCAGCTTAGGGTGCAACGAGAGAAAAAAAAGAAGCACGTGGGCTCCTCTACCGGACAGTCCTGCTCTTCATCGCCTCCCCTCCTGTCTGCTGATCTTTGCTCTGTGCTGCCGGTCGTCTCAGTGGTGCATCAGTGTCCAGAGCAGGGGGAAAAGGATCTGTATCTTTTGATCTTTCAGCCTGGAGTTCTGTCCAAAGTTTACATGTGTCTGTTTCCCACTGACTGAGCGATAATCCTTGTTCTTTAATGGCTCAGACGAGAGCAGAGGCAGAGATAAGGGGGGTGGGGTAGATGAGCCACCGCTCAAGAATGGCACTGAAGAAGCTTTGTTTGGTGCACGATGCATGATGTGTTCAATGAACAGAGTTCACACACAGCATTGTAGCTTTACTTTTATAGGAATAACTGAAACGCTTTTTCACCTAAGGTGAAGCAGCTTAACACATCTTTTAAAACTGAGCACACAAGGTGCTTGGTCATTATTAACAAGAGACGCAGTTTAGAGGAAAACGAAAGATAATCAATTACCTTCTGACAAGATTAAAGAAAAATTATAGCAAAATCATGTGTCTGACCATAAATGACAACCAAAAAAACTCTTTTATTTGTTTCGTGGCTGCTTTCACAATCTTTTCCAGGGAATATAGTTTTAATTTACATTTTGTAATGGGCTTTAAAATTTGTCACGTTTTACCATTTGCCAATTCTAAACCCAAAAGAGCCTGAACCACAGAAACAACAGCTTACATTTTATGTTTACAATATCTTTGAATTTGTCAGTCAGGACATTTTGCAGGAAAGATCTGACATTTTGAACATTCTTTACCTAGAAAGAACCCAGTAAAAGACAGGAATTATGAAACTACCGCAAGATCTTTTTAAAGGTTTCAGAATGAGAACAGATTAGGTGGTGGTTATCCAAATATGGATATATAATATGTAAGCTATTTGGAATTTCCTTGTGACCAGTGAGAATGTCAGTGGTGTTGACATAACAGCTATAAAATGATAAATAATTAACTTATGATGACATTCAGAACAATGCAGGTTTAGTAACTTTTATGAAGCATTCTGTCTCTGTGGGAGTCTCAGCTGATGCCTGATCATTATGACATGAATCACAGCCTGACAGGAAACACAACAGAGAGGCAAAGAAGGCCCTCAATCTCTGCTGACTGTTCAGTTCAGTGGGGAGGACAGGTGGAACGGAGGACAGACACACCGCTTGCTTTTCTACTGCATTCAAAGACTCCCACTGTAGGCCACCACCCACACAAATTTTGAAAATATTTCTCTCCGCAGCCCTTTTATGCTGCAGTCGGTCCTAGGAGATACGTATAGTGTAAAAAAAGCAAAACACAAACATCTTTTTAAATTGCATGACTTATTTAAGATACTACAGTAACTGTTGTGCTTGCATTTCACATAATTAAGGCCTCGGAATTTGGCTTTTGCAAGTGAGAGACATGAATGGAAATCATCAAATCATCCAGCAGGAATATAAATAGATTCATACTGGTTCAAGCTCCGAAGGCGTTCATTATTAGCCTCTCTGCTTGTTTCAGTTTTGCTTTTGCATCCCTCATGGCTTGTAGCTCAAACATAAATGGCCAAACGGCCTTGCAACAGGAACCGTTCCTCTGTCATAGTGAAATACTTCAGGAAGAACGTCTGTCAGACTAAATGAAAATACTGCAGAGTCCTTGTCAGAATCTGTGGTGTTTACTAAAGCTGACCAATCACTATAAACATCTAGTTTGGGGAGGGAGGTTGCATGCTTTTGGCAACACTTCATATTTTGGTGAAATTAGAACCGAATTTGATATTCAGAATTTTTGCATCCTGCTGTTTTTTATATTTACTATACTGCTAAAAAGGAATTACACCTCCAGTCATTTTCTCTAACACAGGGATTCACACAGTCAACATAAAGTTTGCCGACAAGATAAATTAAAAACTATTGAAAATACCTGCTTTACACTCTAAAAATCTTTGTATAGCCAGTTAAAATTAATAATATTTTTGTGTTTTTTGTATTTATGTTTTCTTATTGCTTTCTTGAGAACATTTTGTCTTATATTTAATTTTTTAGTCTTGACTTATGAATTTAATCCTTGGGGCCAGAGCAGAAATGCAAGCAACACATAGAGCAACACACCTCTTGCTTGACCTCCCAGTTAATTGGACAGATATAAACTATTGATTTATACCCCTTAGAACATCCTCACACATACATATACACAAACCCACCCTCTGAGCACACACCTCTGGGCTGTATCATTCCAATGGACCTTTTTCTTTTTCTCAGGACAAACTTTGTGCTGCTGCCCTCATCACATTAAAGGCCTATAATTACAGCCACATTCATCAATAATTTGCAGTTCTGTGTAAACAGATAGAAGAGATGGCAAACCGGACTCTTGGGCTGAAACTATTTAAGGTTTGATGTAGTCTCACATCATTGATGAGTCACAGATTATGATACAAGGAAACTAATCATATTCAGTTGCACTAAGACTTATTTAAGTATGATAAGTATAATTTAGATTTTGTTGAAAGCCTAAAGGACAGTTGGACACCTCATCCATTATTCATCTCTTCTGAATAGAAGACATTGCCTGTAGATACAATAAAGAGGTGAAATAAACTCTTTTTTATGCCCTAGTGAGTTTGTCATGCTATTTGTTGGCATGTGAATGTGTAGGATGTAATTGTAACCACAGACGAAACAGAGATTAAAAGCTTTCAAATTATATTGCAATCCAAACACAAGACGGCACTGAAAGCAGCTGAAAACAGTTAAAAACAAGGCAACCTTCCAGCTGAAACTCATCCTCTTTTTTAATATTCATGTGTCATTAATAATTGACACACACTTGTGATCAAGTTTTCATCCTCTACAGCATTAAAAAGAGGGTACATTAATCGACTAACTGACTACAATTGGCATCTAAAAATAAAAAACTGAAAAGTGGGGCGTGCAATATTATTCGGCCCCTTTACTTTCAGTGCAGCAAACTCACTCCAGATGTTCAGTGAGGATCTCTGAATGATCCAATGTTGTCCCAAAGGACTGATGATGATAAATAGAATCCACCTGTGTGTAATCAAGTCTCCGTATAAATGCACCTGCTCTGTGATAGTCTCATGGTTCTGTTCAAAGCGCAGAGAGCATCATGAAGACCAAGGAACACACCAGGCAGGTCTGAGATACTGTTGTGGAGAAGTTTAAAGCTGGATTTGGATACAAAAAGATTTCCGAAGCTTTAAACATCCCAAGGAGCACTGTGCAAGCAATCATATTGAAATGGAAGGAGTATCAGACCACTGCAAATCTACCAAGACCTGGCCGTCCCTCTAAACTTTCATCTCAAACAAGGAGAAGACTGATCAGAGATGCAGCCAAGAGGCCCATGATCACTCTGGATGAACTGCAGAGATCTACAGCTGAGGTGGGAGAGTCTGTCCATAGGACAACAATCAGTTGTACACTGTACAAATCTGGCCTTTATGGAAGAGTGGCAAGAAGAAAGCCATTATTCAAAGATATCCATAAAACGTCTCGTCTAAAGTTTGCCACAAGCTACCTGGGAGACACACCAAACATGTGGAAGAAGGTGCTCTGGTCAGATGAAACCAAAATCGAACTGTTTGGCCACAATGCAAAACGATATGTTTGGCGTAAAAGCAACACAGCTCATCACCCTGAGCACACCATCCCCACTGTCAAACATGGTGGTGGCAGCATCATGGTTTGGGCCTGCTTTTCGTCAGCAGGGACAGGGAAGATGGTCTAAATTGATGGGAAGATGGATGGGGCCAAATACAGGACCATTCTGGAAGAAAACCTGTTGGAGTCTGAAAGAGACCTGAGACTGGGACGGAGATTTATCTTCCAACAAGACAATGATCCAAAACATAAAGCCAAATCTACAATGGAATGGTTCACAAATAAACGTATCCAGGTGTTGGAATGGCCAAGTCAAAGTCCAGACCTGAATCCAATCGAGAATCTGTGGAAAAAGCTGAAGACTGCTGTTCATGAACGTTCTCCATCCAACCTCACTGAGCTCGAGCTGTTTTGCAAGGAAGAATGGCAAGAATTTCAGTCTCTCTGTGCAAAACTGATAGAGACAAACCCCAAGCGACTTGCAGCTGTAATTGCAGCAAAGGGTGGCGCTACAAAGTATTAACACAAGGGGGCCGAATAATATTGCACGCCCCATCTTTCAGTTTTTTATTTGTTAAAAAAGTTTGACACATCCAATAAATTTAATTCCACTTCACAATTGTGTCCCACTTGTTGATTCTTCACAAAAAATCAGAATTTTATATCTTTATGTTTAAAGCCTGAAATCTGGCAAGAGGTTGAAAAGTTCAAGGGGGCTGAATACTTTCACAAGGCACTGTACATATATCTGAAAGGTATAGTACTGGTCAGATGTTGATGTTTACATACACTCATCATAAGCATAAATGTCATAATAATTTGGGACTTTGAATCATTTACCTTAACCATTCTTTTTTCAGAGTGGACTGATCATATATCAAACAACTTCAGTAAATGTTTAAAACAAGAACTGGGTGAATTATACATTCAGGCTGAAACATATAAATACACTAGTAATATTTAGCTAAGTCTCACCCTAACCACATGTTATCTGAAGCCATCAATAAAATTCTGGTATTATTCTGACTCGATATTTGACCAGTCCTCCTAGTAGAAAAGGTGGAGGTGATGTGATTTAATTTGGTTGGTTTCCTCCAATAGACCTGTGAGGCAAGGGGGTTCCAAAAGCCTAATACTCTGCTTTATCTATCCCAAACTAGTTTTCAAGTGTGTTTGGGATCATCCTCTTTTATGAACATTCAATGGTGTGTGACTTTTAACCATCTGACTCAAGCCTGTCCCTCCCCAAATAAAAGGATATTAGATCCGTCAATAAGACAAGAAAACACCAAGCCTGTAGTGTGTCATAAAGTGGAAACTGCTTAAACACCATTGTCAGTGTCTACAGTGAAGCAATTTTACGTTGCCATGGTGTGAGAGGATACCAAACAAAACAGAAGCTCTTCCAAAATTGATACTGTTAAACTCAATAGAAGTTTGCAGCGGCCCACATGAACAAGCCAAATGCCTTCTGGAGAAAAAATATTATAGTTAGAAAAACCAAAACTGGGCTATTTAGCCATAATAACAAAAGGTATATTTGGAGAAGTCAATTAGTTTTCACACACTGTACCAGCCATTAAGCATGGTGGAGAAAGCATCATGCTTTGGGGCTGTTTTGCTGGTGAACTTCATAAGGTGGACATAATAATGAAAAGGGAGGACAACCTCAAAATTTTCTGCCTTCACGAAACAGCAGCTTGATGGTTTACAAAGTTTTTTGTTTCTGCTTGAAAATGATCCCAAACACACATGAAAACTGGCAAAGCAGGTAAACATTTGGCTTTAGGAAAGCCTTGACTTCACCTATACTAGGAAGTTGTGGACTATGCTTTTGCTCTAAATACAACTGTATTTAGAGCAAAAGAAAAGATTAACTTGTATCTCAGTGTTTGACCTTGAGTGAAACATGCCTTCTTTGACAATATTTCTTTGAAGCGGAATAAAACTGAAGGCAGGTGAGCTGTTCATCTTTGTTGATATATTCTCTGTTCTTTGTACTGGAAATGTTGGAGTCCAACTGCTAATGATTTATTTTAAAAGAGTGGGTCAACCATCTAAAAGCATATATTTCTTTGGTATGTAAATGGACGCTCAAAACCACCAGACCCTTCTGTTCATGGACATTATTTCAGCTCTCCAGCTGACACGTTTCTGAATTCTGCACCACAATTTTTGCAGGATACTTGTGGATGCTACGTGTCTTTGTTGTCTGTAAAAACTTGTGCCTTTGGGGAATGACACTTTAACTTTGCAGTGAACTAATTCAGATTTACAGTAAAGTATCCATTGTGTATTTTCCTTTGACTTATTCCTTGCTACCCTCTGCTATCTCCTATTGCACATAATATAAACAGAAGCATCTTGTGCAAGAATAATATTTGTCCTGGGGAAATAAGGTGACCACTGAGAGCAGCAACGCCAGCCGCTTTCTGAAAACACTTACAGGCAGGACTGAAAAACCTTCTAGCCCTATCTGCATTCACATGATTATGTTGAGTGAAAACACAATATACCTTTAATTTTCTTTAGCAATGTTAAGAAAGTTCAAATTTTATTCAAAGAGGTACTGTTACATTCAATTATATAAGCAAGGATTAAGGCCTGTCAAACCCTCAATGATTCTAAGACAAATTATTAAATGATTACTTAAGAAAACATGGCTTACAGAAACATAAATATATCAACACAGATCAGAGAAGTTACTGAACCTTGGGTGCTGTTTCTGCAAAGTCCTTGACAATGTCACTCCCACAGATTTCCGGCACATTCCCGTCTGTGCTCAAGAACAAACCCAACACATTGCAGTGTGCATAAAAGCAGGTGAGCCTGCTTTTATACACTCATACTAAGCAAGAAAGGACTTTGACATTTCCTTTAAGGACACACCAGTCTGTTTATAATTAGCTGTCTGTGTAAGAGGGTGGAGACTTTGGACACATACTGGTTGTTCTTAAAAAAATATGCCTCAACATTGGCACAGGCGATCCAGAAAGTGACGTTTATCACAGAGATTAGGATGGGCAGGAAGGACAGATAACGGAGATAACCACATGGGTGGTCAGATAAAGCCCACTGTGTGGAGTGCACACAGGGATGAGCCAACATCAGGGTATCATTTAGCCATGCTGCAATCAAAGGATCAATAAGAATTTCTCACGTGGAGATTAGAAAGTCTGAGCAGAGCGGTTTTTTAACTATTCCTAGAAATTCATTACAAATACATGTTTCAACACGTTTCTGCAACACATAACCTCCTCTGTTTTTAATGACAGGAAAATAAATTACAATGATGGCTGGACAAAAAGTTAATAACCACCTGCTGAGTCTTTGATCAATAAGGTTCCCTCAGCCACTTTACTTGATTAAAAAAAATAAAATAAAATACAGTATATACACACAGACAGATGATCTCCACCCCAGTATGCGTCATCTGTGTCTCCTCTAATCATGTTTCTCCCTCCAGGACTCACACCGTTTGACCCCACTGTTATATTCTATTACCACAGGAAGTAATTTACAGCCAGCGACCAATGCTGCAGGTCTCTTTTTTTACCCCACACCGTTTTTTGTTTTTTTTCTGCTGTGATTTTTTTACAGTATTTGTTATAGTTTTGGTGAAGCTATTTAGTTGGAAACAGACTAGTGCTGGTCAAAATATTATTAAACCAATTTTGAAAAGAAATGTCAAGCATTTTTTATAAAGATTAACAATTGCTGATGGGTAAATATAACAAAACTTTCACAACAGTAACAAAAAAGTAACCAGATGAGGTATTGAGGTGGAGCTTGGCAGTTTTTATTAGTTAGATTGATCTTGAGTCTGTAATTTTGACTAAAACCATATAACTCTGGTTTGATGGTTAATAAATCATAATAAATCAAGCAGCAAAGCTCCAGCACAGGGGGAACAAAACAAATAATGACTTAGAGAAGCACAAAAAAATGGTTGTTGACTGAAATCAGACAATTTCCAGCTTGGTCAGCCATGACAATTAACCAGCCAATCGACAACTCAAAAATTTGATATTTTTCCAATCAGTTTATGCACCAATGTGCTACAACACTGATGTGGACATAGTTACTGTGTACGTCAAAGTTAGCTATCTTCAACATCAGTGAGATGTTTAAAATGAAGTCAGTGGACGCACAAAGATGATAGGAACTTTCCAAAAAGAAAATCTATTTTTGAAGATATGTCTACACATATCTGCAGTTCATTAAGGCTGTGAGAGAGCTGCTCTATTTTATTATTTTGAGCTTTGGTCCTCTGTCTGTCATAACAAATTTAGATTTAGACTTTTGTAAATGTCAGATTTAAAGTAAGGATGTATATTGTCTTGGGAATATACAAAGAAACTGCTGTTTTAGCAATGCTAGCCATGCTAACTACCCTATTTGCTAACATTTGGTGCTAAAGGCAGCTTTTTAATTGATTTCAAACATTAATAAAACCCTGTTTTACTCTCTTATGTCTTCTTGTGTTGTAGTTCTTAAACAGAAATCAGAATTGGCTAAATTAGTACTGGCAGGTTGAAGCTTTACAAACCAGAAATCAAAAATCAGACACAAATGTTTGATCACAGAAAATTTTTAAAGTTTTTTTTTTTTTCAAATACAAACAATGATACTTCTCTTTTCCCTTGTAAATTTAGAATAGACACACTTTTCAACTTATTTAACTTTAGTGTAGGACTGGGAAATAAAACCCAAACAGACTTTTGGGTTACACTACCATAATGTTGGATAGTAATTAACTGCACTTGAATCCATTTAAAAAATCTATACTTTACATAGTATGGTAATATCATTTAGTGAGCGCTGCAAAGCCTATTTCTTAAATTATAGGGTCTGAAGAATCAAATCAATGCATACATATGGGGCAGAACTACATCAGTACTTTGCTTCCCTGTTTGTTTGTAATCAATGAGTGGTGGCAGAGTGGTGAGGGAATTTATTGAAGCCTGTTATTTAGCTGCTGGAGTCTACATGTGCTCACACTCCGAGCCCTGAATGAGCCCAGCATTAGCTGAACATAACTCTGAGTGGGCCAAAATGAAGGTGACTCATTTAGAGACAGTACAGCTGCTAAAAGCTCTGAGAGGTAAACACTCCCACATTCACGCACACATTTAAGCCTCTGTTGTTGTTCTCATTAATAACATTTCCTCACGCTGAAAAATCCTCATAGAGAATAGACTGTCATAATGTAACAAAGTGATTGCAAACTACACAGGTTTTTGTCACATTAGCAAAGTCCCTAAAATGCTCTAAACATTATTTCCGGCCTTGTTTAATACAGCTGTGATTTTTAAAACAACAGTAGCTTCTATAGATCTGCAAACACTCTGTCTGACCAAAAACAAATGTATGCCTCTGCTTCACATGAGGGTCATGAAAACAGGCTCGTCGTGAAGCCACCATTGTTGCTCGCTGGTAATTCGCACAGACCAAACAGAGGAACAGAGGCGGCTTAGCGCCACATCGAAGTGTGCTGCAGACAAAAACCACGGTCATTAAATCAGATAAGTCACTGCAGCGTCACTAGTTCAAATATATGCTCCTCTCCCACCTGCTGCAGTACCTCTGTTTGAAACTTAAACTTTCTGTTCTGCAGCTATCTTTTGTTGGCAGATCATAGATGCATGGGCAGTGAATCAACTTGGAATCCTTTACTATGCCTTGGGATTTTTTACATAAGACACTGATGCACAATAAATATGAATGTGCCTGAAATATGTGCCTTGACACAGATGTCCCGGGTACGAGACCTGACCCGGTGAGAACTTTCCTGCATGTCTTCCCCCCCTCCACCCCATTTCAAGTATGTCCACTTAGAAATAATGGCCACCAATGACACAAAAAATAAAAAAGAGACACAAGGTTGTTCAGAGAAATGCTATTTCTCAAAATTTCCAAACACCTTTTTACTCAAAAAGTTTAATAAGGTAAGGAAAATAATGTTGGTTTCTCCTTTGCCAACCAATCAGAGGCAAAATCTAATATTATACCCATTAAACCCCCGGGTAGATATGAGAACTACAACTCTTTGGACATTATAAAATATAACAAAGTCAAATGCACCACAGTTCTCATAGATCATCCCAATAAAAAGGGAAGAGGTTACAATAAACCATTGTAAATTAAAATATTTTTCAAACATTTGCAACAGAAGAAAAAATATATTTAATGGTCATTTTAGACTCTGAGTTAAATTTCTTATCTTGCCTCATAAGCTGAAAATATTTACCAGACCAGCTTTGATAACAGCTCTCATTGGGTCTGTGTTTCTTCTCTCTCTAAACTGAGGCACTTCATGAAGGTTAATGTAACTGTGCTTAAAGGCCACAGCAGTGGGACCACATGTGATAAAAAAGAGCTGTATACAAAGGTGTTTATGAATAAAAAGAGAAAGAAGCATAGGACCTTTATATGAACATGTAAAAGATTTCAAAATAGTTTACTTGCATACATATTGGCAATCAATCTGTTTAATAGATTTCACCTTCATTAGATTTTAATTGTGACTTGGATGGTGTGGCTCAGAGTCAATCAAACAATACATTTACAGTTCAATTAAATTCACCAGATCATTCAGTGTTTAATAAAAACTTAAGTCAGTCATAGCTTTTTATTGATTTTTATTGTTTGTAAATTTATTTTACATTTTGTATTAAAACATATGTATGGATTTATTTTTTTAATTAGTGGTGAAGCTGAATAATGAAGTTGTGAATGATAAGGTGTGCAAACCACCAAAGGCTTGTGATTATAAACCCCACAAAAATGGGTACATCAAAAAATAAAGCTACACATTGTCCCAGTCTTTGACTAACACAGTCACTATGACAACATGTGGCTCTCCTTGATCCCTCCTTGGCTATAAACTATTTCACTGACACCATGAAGCTGATGCACAGGATCCCCAGAGGAGCAAAGACAATCTGCAGCTAACAGCCTCTTAAGAGCGTCTTCTTGTTCCTCTTTAACAGTGAGATGGTTTCTGTAATGCACCATCTCCTACAAAGATACACCTGAGATTACTGCCGCTATTGCTCAATAAAGCCCTTAGGTTACTGCAAAAAATATGTTTTAATGTATGAGCTGTGTTCCAACATACATTTGACATTTGCTGTCTCTTCACATATTGTGGATCCAGTATTTGGAAGAGGCAGCAGATTTAATTTCTTATTAGACTGATCTGATTTAATGTAGTCTGACAAGCTTAAAGGTTGGAATGTTATTTTAATTCAACAGAAATCGATACAAAACGTCATTCTCTGAAAAGCGTAAAAATAAGTACTCAGATTTTTTTTTTTTAAGATTTTCTATTTCTGTCCTTAATCTTCTTAAAGTGTGATAAATTAGAATAAGATATTAGTAATTGTTACACCTAATGTTTACTATTGTTAATGTTAAGCTAATGATTACTGACTGATTTGGCCATTTGTCATGTTCTAATTGTCATTTTCTGTACATTAACCAGAAACAAGATATAGACTATTATTTCACATTTTTAACTTGAACACAACAGGGCATTAATATTGAAATAGGTCTATTTTTTAAGAACTCCAGATTAATCCACTAATTACAAAATACCCATTCCATTTCCCAAAAAACTGTGTTTCTCTGACATCTCATTAAAAAGGACTTTAAACCTCAGATGCAGCCCAAAGGAACATTGTGCCAGTGTTGAAACCACAACGTTTTAAAGGTTTGGTACCAGTAACCAGTACTGATCTTCCAAATAAAGTTCAGAAAAAAAAGTACTTATGACCAGCAAACATAAAACGCTGCCTGTGATAATGGAGGGAATAAACATTTGGAGGATACATTAATGCTGTTTCATTTAATGAAGAAGTGGTGCTTTTTACTGACAATTTAAATTAAAACTTTAAATTGAGCTGCTAATAAGCTGCCCTGGGGATCTGACTGGGCTGAGATAGATCCATCCAAGCGAAGAAAAACAACTCTAACATGAACAGATTTCATAAAAAATGCAGACCTTCGAGGAAAAGCAGCCTCTCAGTCTCCCATCATGCCGATCCAATCTCAGGTCCAAATTACCTCACAGTTCTGGGCAAAGTCAGGGCCCTGTACACTAAGCTCTCATCTCTCAGCCTGAGTTGCTGAGCAAATTCAAGTTTAAATTCAAATAATCAATGACAATGTTTGTCAACAAATAACACATGGTAGGTTTTAAAATGTATGCAAAACTCACTCATCTGGCCAGCAGCAGAACATGTTAGTGTTATGGTCATTCTCAAAAAAACCGAAACAGAATGGAAATTGTGTTGATTGAAAGCCAGACAGAGATGGATAAACCTTTATTGTATTAATCAGTGAACAAAGGGAGAAAACAAGAGTAAGCTATCCGAATTGTGTCTTTTCAAGCATCTAACGGCTGTGAACAACAAGCACCAGATGTGATATGCCAAGCTTGTAAATACAAAATGAAAATGGCTTGCAAACTGTTGTTTCTAACCCCTCTGGGACCAGCATAACTATTTATATGGAGAAGAATAGAGCTGAAAGACAAGGTTTGTTCTAATTAATCCCATTAGCAGTGACACTTCATCTGTCAGCTAAAATAAGGAGGAGTGGAACTGAATGCTGCAAATCAAATGAGTGTCCCTAATTTGTCAAGTGGATTAATCCACTTAGGCACTCACAAAAAATCACTCATGAGTACAGAGAAAATGAAACCCACTGAGGAATCTGTCTTTAAATAAAACACAGAAAGTTCCAGATTGTCTTTCTAGTGGCTCTGTATAACACCAGCTCACACAGTGTGTATTAGTGGGAAATTAATAAATTTAGGAATGAGTTTAGATAATTTTCTTCTAATGAAGAACAGAAGAGCAGATGGAATATTGCAAACCTGCTTACTTTATAAAATAAACTGCAAATAGACAGAAAATCCAACAAGAGTAAATTATTTATTTGTTTTATAGCATTGTTAGTGAGGTTCAGAAAGTATATCTCCCGGATATCATCCCTGCTGGAATGATTTAAATCCTCATAAAGTGAAATTCCATGTGTTTACTCCATATATTGAAATAAAGTGACGCGCTTGGGCTGATAATTGTATTTTGAATCCTAGGAGAAACATAGAAAATTACAGAACAAAACTCTGTTCTGTTGATGGAAAGCTACAAATAAGCACAACGACTCTAAACGAGCACTTCTAAAATTACACCTGCCCCTTAGACATGCTGAAAAACCTAAGAAAGGTTGAAAGTTTGAAAATCAGGCAGAGCAGAGGGAAATGTGTTCGGAGCACTGAGACAGGCGTATGAGCCAACACCTTCCGACCTTTGATCAGGAGGGTCTGGAGCCCAACCCAGGGCACATCATAACTGCCCTGTTATGCCTGTGTTACTATTTATAGAAGTATTCATTTTAACCACTCAGTACAACCCACTGCTCAGTCCATTCCAAGAAAGACAAAGGTGCCTAAGCTTCCCAAATTAAAGTCAGGAGCTCTTTTTGTGAATAATCTGTAGAATAACACTTTATTGTGGTTTTTTTTTTTGTTTTTGTTTTTGTTTTTGGCTTGCTTTTTTTCTATTTGTATGAATTATATATTGCCCTGCAATGGACTGGCGACCTGTCCAGGGTGTACCCCACCTCCCGTCATTGACTGCTAGACATAGGCACCAGCTTCCCCGCGACGCACTATGGAAGAAGCGGTAGAAAATGACTGACTGACTGATTACTGAATTATATATGTAAAAAGCCACTTATGAGAGATAAATTACAATTTCACCCTGAAGAAAAGCTTGCAGGGAGAGGGTCTCCTCATTAAGATCTACAAAAACAAATGCCTGGCCTGAAAAAGAAAGACAAAAAGATTAAATTCAGCTCTTTTACATCACTGTTTTAGTTTCTTGGAGTGTTTTTGTTTTGTGTCTTTTGTTTCTTATTTGAAGAATTTCTGAAACTCTACTTCATTGTTTTGCCTTTCTGAACTAACCAGACATTTCAACCAGGAACCCTGTGACTCTTTGGACTGTTTACTGATCAGTCAAATAGAAAGAGGCCAGTAACCTGATGCAAGCTCAGCAGGATGTTTGTACTTCAGTCTCTTAGTGATCTGAGTTCAGAACCGTGGACAGCACTTATTAGAGATGAGGGTCTGCATTCAGATGGAGGTCAGCACCTCAGACCTGATCCAGCACCAGCTGCCCCCTTGAATAAATCGGATGAATAAGTGGTGTGGAGGAGACACGGCTCTCCCCTGAGACAAGCGTTTTACTTTAACAGCCCCCTTCTGCTGCAGCCTGCACTGATATGTCCAGAACACACTGCGAGTTCTGCACTGAAACTGCTACAACTTAATCTTTTCAGATATATAAAAGACGAGCTGGAAATGAGTTTTAATGCAAAAGGCAAATGATGGGGCAAATTGTAGACAGTGGTTCAAATTACATTCACAGCGCAGACTGAGTACAAGGACTTCATTCAGAGAGTAAAAGGGAATCATATCACCAGAACCTCCCCTCACCGATAGCAGATTTAATGCAGCTATAAATTATGCCACAAACCGTAGCCGGTTCGTCACACCTCAAACACGCAAAAATAAAAAATAAAATCTTACCTGAAATTATTAATTTTCAGCCTTGTTTTAATATGTTATCATTTTACTCTGCAGCAAGATAGCCTCCGATGTGAAAACGTTCCGCTGAAACGAGCCGCCAGATAGGAGGGATGTAGATGGATGAAGATGAGAGAGCTGGAATAAAGCTAGATAAAATGACCAGCAACCACATCCGGGAAACTCTTTCAAAAATAAAAGCTTCGCGGGTGGCCCGTACTCTTCTATGCAATAATATTTCCATACAAATCCTCATAATTTGTACAGTTACAACTGACTATAAAACAGGTCAGCAAACATACCCGTTATACCAGAACCCAACTGGAAAAGTATACAGGAAAATTACATTAAATACATGATTCCAAAAAGTATGAGAATAAAACAGAATGGTGATATTTCACACGGCTTATGTCTGGCCATCACTTCATGACTCATGAATTCTGCAGAGTGGGCGAATATTCCTCCACAGGGTTGTTAAAGACCCAATGGTGGGACAGCCAGATAGGTTTAGGGGGGAAATACTTTTGACATGAGACCAGGTTAGTTTAGATAGGTATTTTCCCTCTGAACAAATAAACGAATCATTTGAAAACTCGTATAATCTTTGTCAAATAAAATTTTGTTTGATGATCTGAAATGTGACAAAAAAAAAGCAAAAACAGAAGAAATCTGCATGGGTTTAATGTTACAGTTGACAAGTGAATTTTCTTCATTAGTGTAATACATGACGGTACGGAGGCCCGCGAGGGGACATGGGGGAATTTTTTCCTTTTGCGTCCCCACGCAGTACTTTTGCGTTCGCTCGCAAAAGTTGTTAATCACCAGTGGTGTGCACAGACATTTTGGGGGGCAGGTGCTCAAGTGGAAAAAAAAAGGGCACCTTGTGCGGAACATGGAGCTGTCGGTTGCCATTGTAGAGTGAGATTTATTACAGGCACAACATGAACATAATTTATATGTATTACTAAGCACCCCCGAAACAAATTGTCCTGTGGGTTGAAGGGAAATGACCACCCAGGAAAAAAAAAAAAACTCAAAACAAGAATGCATTTGACAAAATTCTTAAGATTAATAAGGCAACAAAATTATTACAGACTGATTTAAAGTTAGATTACTGATTCACAACCTGAACTTCCTGAGTACAATTTGGAACTTACGTTATCCTTCAATTTTTTTTCTTTTTACACACTGAGCACAGCGTGTTTGTCTTGACTATATCATTGTGTACTTTTATCATGAAATGTCTTCTGCACCAAATAACCTTATGTTGTAGCAAAGCAGGTTACACTGCCAAATTTACCAGAACGTGGGGCGCTGGTATTATAGGCCTTTAAATTCAGAATTTTTCCCCTGGGCCCCACACTATACACTGTAAAAAAAAAAAAAAGATTTCAGGAGGGCACCTTTTTCTCCTAAGGATAAAAGGGCAGGTGCTCTAGCACCACCTAGCGTCTATCTATGCACGTCCCTGTTAATCACCTTGAGAAAGCTGTGCATTTTGGAACAGCAGCACAGATGACAAACTGCTCACAAAACAAACAGCACTGATATGTCATTGATATGGTTTATTTATCATATGCAGGTTAACATGCAGTCAACAATGCGATTAAATGCTTAGGATAAGAAGAACCGTTCAAATCACGATAAAAACAAAAGTGGCGAGCAAAAAATGTACACATCATGCAGCAGTAATAAGCAAATAAAGTGTCACAGATGTGGTTTCGTGCAGTATTATTGTCCAGAGTTCAGTAGTTTGACAGCTTGTGGATAATAACTGTCTGATTGAAGATCCTTTTATTTAAGGCCGGTTTCAAAATAAAACTCAATACATTTCAGAAACGGGTGTAGTGTTTGTTCCACTTTTGCAGTTATCTGGTTTGGAAACTATCCCACAAAATATTGCGAGATAACGCAAAGACTATTGCGTGGGAACGCAAAAAATATTGTGAGTGAACGCAAAAGTATTGCGTGGGGACGCAAAATAAAAAAAAAATCCCCAATGTCCCCTCGCGGGCTCCGTATGACGGTACGTCAAACTGGACAATATAAACAGTATAAAACTAAAAAACATTTGTCTGAATCTTGCATTTTATTATTTTATTTTCTATTTAATTTTATGTCTGCTGTGATAACTTTAGATGACCAACATCTTATATTTTTGCATTTCTACTGTTTAACCATTTGAAATTCAATAAAAACTTTGTTTAAAAAAGAAACAATGACACCACATACAATAAATTGGAACACCATAAACTAAACATATGCCCCTTTTCCACGGGCTCGTTTTAGCCGGTTTTCATTTTATCTTGATTCATTTACTCCACGTTCCGCACCGTTGCGAGAAGCAGCCTTTCACAATTTCTTCGTGGTAGGCCCTCCATGCCAATAGGGGGCAGTACATTCGAGCAGGTCGGCGCTGGGAGCATATACCTTCCTGATCAACGACGGTCGTTCCTTCCGGCTCCGGTCCCTTCTCAAGTGGAAAGGTAAAGCCAAACTTGGTGTCAAAATCTGAATATATCTTTAGCATCTCAGGTTCTAGAGGGGAAAATTGTTTAGCGTTTCTTTGCTGTTACTGTTCTTATAGAAAGCAGTAACATATTTCTGTCTTAAATACTTAATAACTGTAGATATTTAGTATTGGAGTGAGGAAGAATTCCCGGCTCTAGTTATCACGGCTGGCTGCCATTTTTGTCCTTTTGTTTTCAGCTTTAAAGTGTGTAAAATCTCTGGCTATTGATGTAAATATTAGAAGTAAACACGAGATAATTGATGTGGTACAAACATGAGCTGGGGTCGTATGAGGAAAGTGAAACCTGTCTTGTGTCATTGCACAGATGCTGATGCCCAAGAAGAACCGCATTGCTATCTACGAGCTCCTCTTTAAAGAGGGAGTCATGGTGGCCAAGAAAGACGTCCACCTGGCCAAGCATCCCGAGCTTGCTGACAAGAATGTCCCCAACCTTCATGTCATGAAGGCGATGCAGGTGAGAAGACTGAACATAAGTTTTCACGGTTCAGGAACACCTGCATGTAGTTGGTGTTGATGACCCATCTGTAGCTGCCGCATAAGTTCACGACGTTAGTTACAAATCCGCTATAAGTCAGAGGGACATGCTGGTATTTGGAAGCTGGTATATCCTGTCTAGTTCAGTGGTCTGGGTTGGGAGCTAACAGCGTGTCAAAGTGAGCTTATACAATATGTGTACAATATTAGAACTGCATGCTTTTGTCATAATTATTACAATATATCAGAAAAAGTTGCAACAAATACTTTTTTTTTTTTTTAACTGCCTTCTAAGCAGTGACTCAACAGTCAACCAACAATTATCCTTAGCATTTTTCAGAGTCATTGTTTAATTATAGGAGTTTTTATTTATTTATCTAAATGCACAGTGGAACATAAAATAGTCAGATTGTAAAGCTTGTCAACTCTGTTGATTTAAACATCAATTGGCGGGTATGACTTAAAAACCTTTCACAGTATAGTTGTATGAAGGATTTCCAAATAAGTTGCAAACACACTGAACTATTAAAAAAAAAACCTTCTGCAGCTGGGTCTCATAGAGATCTCAAAGATTAATAGGAAAGGGACATTGGATTGAAACTGCAGTATGTAATGTAAGTATGCTGTAAATACAAATGGTGGGCTACAACCTTATTACAAGCCTGAATGAGACTAAAATATAAAAGATGTATTAAATATCTACTAGGCCGGATCTATCGGACAGAGAATTTCATTCTGCTCCAACTAATCGGGAAGGCTTTGGTTCAGTTCCTCTTTAGAACTGGGCACACCAGCTTTGGTCACATTAAATTCTGAGGTTAGATGTAAAACCTCTTTTCCACAGAAAAATCCATGTCTATATATATATATATTTTATTACATCTTGTTTTGATAATTATTTTCTATGTGTTTTCCTTTCAAGTCACTGAAATCCTGTGGGTATGTCAAGGAGCAATTTGCCTGGCGTCATTTTTACTGGTATCTCACCAATGAGGGTATCCAGTACCTGAGAGACTTCCTCCACCTTCCCCCAGAGATCGTCCCCGCCACCCTGCGCCGCCAGACCCGCCCTGAGACCGCAAGGCCCAGGCCCAAGGGTAAGGAATCATTAACGTGGGCTTTACTTACACATATAATGTTTTGTAATATTAAAGCTCCTGCTATGTCCAGAGGAGGAGACGGATCGTTGAATTTTCAGATTCTTCTTTGACGCAAAAATCAAACACAAATCTATATACCAGTGATAATGCTATTTGAATTCAAGAAAGAATGAATGACTTGGAAAGGTTTTTGCAGGGCTGGCTGCCATTAATTTCCTAATTTTAGATTAAATTGTGTAGGTGGGTCTCACAAGCAGAAATCTAATTTGATTCATGCTTATTAAAATGTTTTGAGATTGCTTGGGTAATACGTGAGGATGTGTAAAGTTGTAGTATAATGCAGGTTTTTAGAAAGATTTAATCAAGACCTCTGCTATATCAATTTTCAAACAATTACATTTTGAGGTGTTCAAGTGTAATGGCATCAGTTTCTCTCATTATGATTTTGTAGTCAGAAAACAATTTGTTAAACCCTGAGCAGGGCCTTGTTGTCATACATAAAACATAACTTGATGCATCTATATTGTAAATCAAGGTTGATAATATAATTTTATAAATTGTTAAATCCAGAGTTTATCTGTGGAGCTTCAAAAATGAAGTTTTCGCTTCAATTTAATTTTCACCTCTGACTGGCTGTGTTGTAAAGGTGGACTAAACGAACCATCTTTTAACAAAAGTCATTGATGTCCTTTGTTTTTTACTTCAAAAACATCTGAGTAATACCTGGAGGGATTTTACAATGTTCTGATTGTAACTGTTAAAGGCCACATTTTGTTTCTGCTGATTGAGTGATTGCTGCTCTTCTACAACCAGACCCATTTATAATTGAAGTGGATCCAAACATTCTTCTTTGTTCTTTGTGCAGGAATGGAGGGAGAGAGACCTGCCCGCCTTAACCGGGGCGAGGCTGACAGAGATGCATACAGACGATCAGCTGCACCTCGTATGTATATTACACGCAAAACCCTTTACAATGTTTGTAGTTTTGCATGGTGCATTATATCATATTTAGCCCATTGAGCAAGTTGTTCCACATTACATATTTACATTCCAATGCTTATCTGTACAAAAGTCAAATGCAGAAATCAGACTTTGTTAAAAAATGCTTCTTTTTAAGGATATCCAATTTCTGAATATCGGCTCACTTTCAGTAACTGCTACTGGAACGAAATAATTTTATATTTTTATGAATATATTTATTGGTAGATGTAATGTGCTCTTGAATTAAAAATCAAACCAAAGTGTTATGAGGGGTTGCAAGGCACCTTCCTCCAGTTTATTAAATATCTAAAAAGAATATTAAAGACCAAGATGTCAATCTTTGCAATGCCCAACAGTGATGAGCTAGTGTATATGTTTTAATTTTTAACTTTTGTTTCTAGCTGGTGCTGACAAGAAAGCAGAAGCTGGTGCTGGAGCTGCTACAGAGTTCCAGTTTGTAAGTACTTTGGTTTCTGTTTTTAAGATTTCAACAGTCCTTGAAACATTTGGCTTCTGTAAAATTTGATTCTGTAGCTAAATTTTGACTGACTACACTTCTGTTACAGAGAGGTGGCTTTGGACGTGGCAGAGGACAGCAGCCTCAGTAAAATTTACTGTTTATTACAAATAAAGAAAATAAAAAAACAAGTTATGTCTGTTTTGTTTGACTTGTACATTATCCTTACTAAGCTCAAGTTAAAGTCAACACAGCAGTTTAACATTATCTGTTGCTACTCTCAATATGTAAAACTAATTTCATTAATTGGACCAGTGTGGTTTGTTGCTTTGCCACAATTCTCAGCCATCATAACCGAATAAGGAACTAGCTTTGACATCTCAAGAACTGTATGGATTATTTTGGAAAAATTTATGGTCTTAAAGTAGCACAAATTATCGTTAAGTCATCTTAAAACTTTTGGTGATAACATCACAAATGCATCCATAACCTTATGAGTTGAGAGGTGCATCTTTAATAAATGAATGAACAGGCTTCAATGAAAAGTGACTGGCTCATTATCACACAGTCTACTGGATGGTGAAAGAAGCTGATCTGTAGACTTTTTTTAGAGCCAATAGTTTTCAGGTAAGAAAGGTATCTTTTTTTTTTTTTTTTAGCAGATTCATTGCATTTTTAGCTATTTTGTCAAATTGCAAACAAGTTTGAACTTGAAACCAGAACATGAGTGCTTAAGTCTATTAGTCACAACCTTTAGAAATGTTGACGTTTTAGCTGGGTTTTCAGAAACATCTCTGGGTGTTATACTTCAGTAAGTACGTGTCACTTAAATGTAAGTGTTACACATAACATAGTTGAACTTTCAGATTATTTGATGCAAAAATCAAACAAGTCTACAGGTCCTTCTCAAAATATTAGCATATTGTGATAAAGTTCATTATTTTCCATAATATCATCATGAAAATTTAACATTCATATATTTTAGATTCATTGCACACTAACTGAAATATTTCAGGTCTTTTATTGTCTTAATATGGATGATTTTGGCATACAGCTCATGAAAACCCAAAATTCCTATCTCACAAAATTAGCATATCATTAAAAGGGTCTCTAAACGAGCTATGAACCTAATCATCTGAATCAACGAGTTAACTCTAAACACCTGCAAAAGATTCCTGAGGCCTTTAAAACTCCCAGCCTGGTTCATCACTCAAAACCCCAATCATGGGTAAGACTGCCGACCTGACTGCTGTCCAGAAGGCCACTATTGACACCCTCAAGCAAGAGGGTAAGACACAGAAAGAAATTTCTGAACGGATAGGCTGTTCCCAGAGTGCTGTATCAAGGCACCTCAGTGGGAAGTCTGTGGGAAGGAAAAAGTGTGGCAGAAAACGCTGCACAACGAGAAGAGGTGACCAGACCCTGAAGAAGATTGTGGAGAAGGGCCGATTCCAGACCTTGGGGGACCTGCAGAAGCAGTGGACTGAGTCTGGAGTAGAAACATCCAGAGCCACCGTCCACAGGCGTGTGCAGAAAATGGGCTACAGGTGCCGCATTCCCCAGGTCAAGCCACTTTTGAACCAGAAACAGCGGCAGAAGCGCCTGACCTGGGCTACAGAGAAGCAGCACTGGACTGTTGTTCAGTGGTCCAAAGTACTTTTTTCGGATAAAAGCAAATTCTGCATGTCATTCGGAAATCAAGGTGCCAGAGTCTGGAGGAAGACTGGGGAGAAGGAAATGCCAGAAGTCCAGAGTCAAGTACCCACAGTCAGTGATGGTCTGGGGTGCCGTGTCAGCTGCTGGTGTTGGTCCACTGTGTTTTATCAAGGGCAGGGTCAATGCAGCTAGCTATCAGGAGATTTTGGAGCACTTCATGCTTCCATCTGCTGAAAAGCTTTATGGAGATGAAGATTACAATTTTCAGCACGACCTGGCACCTGCTCACAGTGCCAAAACCACTGGTAAATGGTTTACTGACCATGGTATCACTGTGCTCAATTGGCCTGCCAACTCTCCTGACCTGAACCCCATAGAGAATCTGTGGGATATTGTGAAGAGAATGTTGAGAGACTCAAGACCCAACACTCTGGATGAGCTAAAGGCCGCTATCGAAGCATCCTGGGCCTCCATAAGACCTCAGCAGTGCCACAGGCTGATTGCCTCCATGCCACGCCGCATTGAAGCAGTCATTTCTGCAAAAGGATTCCCGACCAAGGAATTTTGGGTTTTCATGAGCTGTATGCCACAATCATCCGTATTAAGACAATAAAAGACCTGAAATATTTCAGTTAGTGTGCAATGAATCTAAAATATATGAATGTTACATTTTCATCATGACATGGAAAATAATGAACTTTATCACAATATGCTAATATTTCGAGAAGGACCTGTATATACCAGTCTAACCAGGTAGTCAGCAGCACAGGAGCACCACAGGGGACTGTACTCTCACCATTCCTTTTCACTGTATACCTCAGACTTCCAGTACAAGACAGACTCCTGTCATCTGCAGAAATACTCGGATGATTCTGCAGTTGTGGGGTGGATCAGAGATGGACAAGAAGCTGAATACAGGAAGGTGGTGGACCGCTTTGTGGCACGGTGTGGAAACAATCATCTCATTTTGAACATGACTAAAACAAAGGAGATGATTGTAGATTTTAAGAGAAACAGGAATAAGTCAAAAACTATTTCCATCATGGGAGAAGAAATGGAGGTGGTGGAGGAGTATAAATACCTCGGTGTTCACCTGGACAACAGGCTAGAGTGGAGATGCAACTGTGATGCCATCTACGAGAAGGGACATAGCAGACTGTACTTCTTGAGGTAGCTTAGGTCCTTTGGTGTTTGCAGCAAGATGCTGCATATTTTCTATAAGTCTGTTGTGGAGAGTGTGATCTCTTCTACCATCATCTGCTGGGGAAGCAGCATCAGAGCCAGGGACTTAAAAAAGGCTGGCTCTGTTCTGGGGACTCCTCTGGAGATCATTGTGGAAAGACGGATTGTTCATAAAATGAAGAACATTATGGAGAACCCTGAGCATCCTCTTCATGAGACTGTCCTACAACAACAGTGTCTTCAGTCAGAGGCTTCTTCAGATCTGCTGTAAATAAAGACCTCTGCTATATCAATTTTTAAACAATTAGATTTTGAGGTGTTCAAGTGTAATGGCATCAGTTTCTCTCATTATGATTCACCCAAAATTTTTCACCTCAAACCAGATTTTTTGAAAAAGTGTATTCTATATACTATAAAATTAGAATTTAATCTTTCAACGTGGACTCAACTGTATTATACAGCATGCTTCATAATTAACTGAATGATAAACATTTCCTAGGATGAACAGAAAGACACTTTCCAGAATGTGAAATACTGGTGTTTATTTGTTGGCACATTTATATTACAATCTGCAGTCTTGCTCTGGTTTTATTTCACTGTCCCAAATGACAAAAGAGGAAAACTATATTCCAGTGACACAAAAATAAAACATTTACAAGTATGTAACTTCCAGGCTGAGCGCCACAGCTAGAAGTTTACACGTTTGTAATTCAGTTGCAAGTGTATTTGGGGTTAGGGGGTTCTTGAATTGCGTAGAAAAGATTTTTGCGGTCATTCAGCTGATAAAGAAAACTAAATGTTTACAATCCTCAGCTGTTGAGATGTGCTTTTAATACATATGCCATGGCAACAGGATGGAGCCATTTCACTGGCATAGCAAACAAAATTAACTTCCAAATTTGGTGGAGGAAGTGATGTTTGAACACCGAGTTGTGTAACCAACGCCCTCTATTTTGCGTCAGTCATACTACAGAGCCAGTTTCATAGGCAGAAAAAGGGGTGCATTAATTATGCCATCCTTACCAATGTGAACATTTATTTTTCTAAGATTCGTTCTGTATTTCAAGACTTCAGCAAGGTTTTTCCAACAAAGCAACGCTAGTTCTAATTAAACAGCCAAAGTGCTTCCTCTGGTTTTCAGGTCGGTGTTATACCTGTTTATACAAGGCGTTAGCTCATCACAGACAACTGATTCAAGTAATGGAAAACAATGGTTAGAAACAAGTGGTAATTAATAATTACATTGCTGGATACTACCTGTGGAACTCCTCCTCACATTCATTTTGACAGCACCTGTCACTCTGAAGAGCAAATTAAATCCTTGCCAATTAATCTAAGTAACTTCTTTAAAAAGGTTTTCCCATTAACGCCTAATATCACTTTTACATAAATGGTCTAATAGACAAATCTATTGCCAGGCGGGGAATCGTAAAGCAAGACTTTAACCACCACACCCTGCAGATGCACAGCAGTAAACCCAGTCCAAAGTCTCAGGTAGAAGATTGCCAACCCGACACACCAACGAGGAAATCATTTGAATCTTCACCATCCTGCTCCTTCTAAGACATTTTTCAAGTAGCTTTCAGTTCTCAATGCAATTTTCTGCAAGGGGTTTCACACCAGATTTCAGTTATACTATTTCCTGGGCATATTTATAGATGAAATGCACACCCTTTTGCTTTAATTAAATGTTCCCTTAATCAGAGATGAACTTGTGGATTTTACAGATGCTGGCAGCATTTGATAGGAAAGCATTCATGATCAAAATGAAACTACACAGATTTACCCCAAATAGGGTGCTCAAAGTTTGCTATTCAAATAGTATTTAAAAACAATAAAGCACATTGATCTGGTTCTCATATGTAATTTACATTAATTTCGCTGCAGTTAATACAAATAAACGTATCTGTCTGGGCCTTTTGGCTTTTAATCAGGACAGATTTATTAATATGCCAGACAATTATAAGGCAGATTTTCTACAGTACCCCAAAATAACCTCAGAAAAAGGGTATTACAATAGATTTGAACATAGACATAAACAAATGTTAACAATGTGCTTTCAGGGCAGACCAATGAGAGAAACCCTCTACAGGAAAAGTAAACCAAATTCAAGACTACAGACTTTCTAATCTCTCAACCAAGCAGTAGCTTGGAAACTTCACTGGTAATTATTCTTTATTTTACAATTTAACCAAAAATGAACAGGTATACCTTTACAGTTGAGAATTTGAAGGGACATTATGTATATTTTTTATAATTTAAAAGGCTTTTTAATTTATCTCACCACCACATTCCTTGTTCTTTAGTCTCAGGTGTACAGTTTGCCATCTCAAAAAGGAAAAATCCCAACAGCTCCAAAGCCGACCAATGTTATCAGTTTTCCAGCCACAGCTGAAATGACACATAGCACTCACAGATGTGTAGGAGGTGTTTTGTCATTTGTACTCTCACCACTGATCTATACAGAAATACACAATTTACAATAAAAACCTCTTACATGCTATCTACAGCGCCTCCAGTTTCACAGTATTGAACCTGCTGCCGCATGACGTGTCGCGGCCACGTGACGCAGCTCGGCTAAAGAGACTTGCCAGACAGAGAGAAACAAAAAAAAAAAAGAAAGAAAAAGTATCCAAAAGCATTTTACAAGTTAAAAAACAAGATCTCAAACTGTACAAGGCTTGTTTGTTCTGCATCTTTGCCAAAGACAGCATTACAGATCCATTACTTTCAACGTCAATCGGGTGTTCCGAGTGTTTTTGGGGATGCAGATTAAATACTAATCGAAGTAGGGTTAAAAAAAATAATAATGTATGTAATGAAAGTGCCCTCTAAAGTCATGTGCTATGGTACGAACACAATGTAAACAACTGTTTTTCAACCAAACTGAATGTGAGGAGTAAAACATGGACACGGGTTTTAATAACTTAAGTGATATGTGCTTAATTCTGAAAATGCAGGATTCTTCAAATATACGTCTTTCACCCTCTAAGTTTAGGGTGGAAGACTTTGTAGTCACAAGAGTATTTTAGAACAGAAAAAAAGGATTAAAATAAGGAAAAGAAGTCAAGGAGAAAGAGGGCTTCATTTGACATTATATGTTGACATTCTTGCACTCTGTACAGTGTACTGTATACGCTCAGCTTGAGACTGAAACTTGTAGTGCTTGGCCAGCTTCCCAAATTAAAGAGAAACACAGTTGACACTTGAAAGTCTATCGAATGGGGCTGTGCTTAAAAAATAAAACTAAATAACTACAGTAAGGAGAAAATGGAGAAATGCCAAAGACCTTGCTACTAATCTGATCTGTTGCACAGTCAGCATCAGGTCACTCACGTGAGCGACAACATAACAGAGGCTCATGCAAGACGCTTCCCACAAATCTGTTTGCTTCAGATACAGACACTATTTCCTAACCTTACAACGAGAGGGAGTACACTTATGGGCACATTCAGCCACAGAAAACAACAGAAATAATGGAGAAGACATTAAAAAGTCCACCAAAAGCCATCAGCTTAAGCACTATGCATACACTTTTACATTACAACAGTAAAAAGTAGTTCTTGCATTCATTTAACACCACACTAAGGGTGCATGAAGGACAGGGAATGAGGGGATATTTCATGCATTTTTTTGTAAAAAGAAGAAAACAGGGATCAAAATTACATTTACAAAGTGTTTCAGACTATTCACCCAACACTTGTCATCAAGTCTGTGCCACAATTCTGGCACAAAGGAGTCGGCAAGGCAAACCATGTTACTGAAAAAAACAAAAAAACAAAAAGATAAAACAGTAGAGGACAGAGAAGAGGAGAGGAGAGAGAGGTGACAAGTAAGAGCGCAAGTGGTGGCAAAAGCTCCAGGGGGAAGTCAGAGTTGTGGTTTTAGTTATCTGATACCCGAGACGGAGCTCTGATTGATGCTGTAGGTTGGTGAGAGGTCCCCGTCTATTGTGGTCACCAGTGGTGTTCCATTACTGGTCAGGCAACTCCCCTGGAGAGCCTCGAAGTAGGTGGCCTGCACGGGCTTGTGACACCGCAACACTTGTATGGCATCGTCTATTTTAAACCATTCCCTTTTTCTCCCTGTTGAAAAACAAAAAACAAAACACGATTGGTAGAAACAATTCACACAGAAGGAACAGCACAATATGGAAAAGGAGAATGGAGATGAGTGACAGATTATCAGGGCTACACTGAGAGTTTGTGTGAAAATCACAAAGGAAGAAATTAAAAATCCTTGAAATGCGATATGACAAAGACTAAGCTGCTCCCCCTCCTGCTGCTGTCTCGACCTTTTACCCACAGCTTTATTTAAGAAGGTTTTGCCTGTCGTGGCGTCTGATTTGATTCAAATTATAAACTCATCCTTTTTGTCAGGTGTTTTCCCCCGGGCCAAGTTGCTATTACAAAATTACAGGCCCATCTCAAATCTCCCAATTATCAGGAAGGTGATGAAAAAGCTGTGTTTCAACAGTTAAATACCTTCCTAACAATAACCCGCCGCTTTGAGATCTTCCAGTCAGGTTTCTGGGTTGATCACAGTACTGAGACTGCCCTTGTCAAAGTGTTCAGTGACATGCACATAAATGCAGACTATGGAAGAACCACAGTGCTGGTATTATTGGACTCCAGCACAGCATTCAACACTATTGATCATGGCATATTACTGGAGCGACTGCAGAACTGGGTTGGGCTTACTGGTACAGTACTTGACTGGTTTAAGTCTAACTTGAAGGATAGTAACATATTTGTGTCGGTAGGTAAGTTTAAATCAGTGGTTACAAAAATTACATTCTGGGTTCCCCAAGATTCCATCCTAGGGACCCTCCTAATTAAAATCTGCATGGTCCCCCTAGCTCAGATTATAACAAACATCAAGAGAAGTTACCATAGCTACACAGCTCTAATTTGCAATGTCACCAAGTGACTATGGACCTATTCTAGTGTTTGGCAGGTGCATAGAACAAATCAATGCATGGATGTGCCATTATTTTCATCAGTTGAATAAAAACAAAACTGAAGTAATTATTTTTGGACAAAGAAGGAGTGCTCAACAGTAAGCACACAGCTTCAGTTACTGCAGCTGGAAACAACTCGCCAGGCCTGAGATTTGGGCGTAGTGATGGACTAAAACCTGAACCATCAGAGGCACATAAAGACAATCACTAAGTTGGCCTTCTATCACCTGAATAACATTTCCAGGATTAAAGGACTAATGTCCCAGCAGGATCTTGGAAAACTCCATTGGCTTATCTTTAGTTGAATTACTGCAACAGTGTCTTCACAGGTCTGCCTAAAAGGTCAATCAGACAGCTGCAACTGATCCAGAACGCTGCTGCCCGAGTCCTCACTGAAACTAAGAAAGTAGAGCACATCACCCCAGTTCTAAAGTCCCTACAATGGCTCCCTGCAGCTCAGAGAATCAACTTTAAAATACATCTGTTAGTTTATAAATCACTGAATGAATTTGTTGTCATTGTATCAACCTTCCAGACCACTCAGGTCTTCTGGTTCAAGTCTACTCTGCATCCTCAGAATCAGAATCAAACATGGAGAAGCAGCATTCAGTTCGCCATTAATCTAGAACAAACTTCCAGAAAACTGCAAATAAGCTGAAACACTGAATTCTTTTAAATCATGATTAAAACATCCTTTTGTTTAGAGTTGCTTTCAATTGTTCTATTTAAACTGTTAACTGAAACATAATTCATTTCAGCCTGTAGTCCAACTTTTTTTTTTTACTTTCCTTTATTACGCCACTGCAATGTACGTTTTTATGTTTGCTCTTCTGATGTTTTCATCATGTAAAGCACTTGGAATTGTCCTGTTGCTGAAATGTGTTATACGAATAAACTTGCCTTGCCTTAAGGCTTTAAAAAACAACAACGAAGCCAGTTAAGCATGTGACTGCTTGAGAACTTTACCCGTTTGATTCTTGTTTTGACAAGTAAACAGTGTTTTTACCAATGTTGACCAAGTCCTCCCAGTCTTCCAGTACTTCTGTTACAATTAGGACATACACGTAGGTTCTGTGTTTCCTTTCCTTGTTCTGGAGGAGAAAATTACAAATGTGCTTATTTCAGTTTCAATCATACACGAAACACTTGGTTGAGATTAAAAGATGTGGAAAAAAAAACTATCCACAGAGCTACTTGCCTCAAATATTCCAACTAAACGACCTAAGGTCCCCTTCACACCGGCCTGCAAGATGAAGGAAAAGGTTAAAAAAACAAAGGCATGCTAAATAAGCCACGAAAGAGGATTAATGGCTGTTCTGATGAAATGAAGACAAAAAAAAAAACAAAAAACAAGGCAATACAAAGTGATGTCAGCCAGATAAACCAAAAATAAACACTGCATCTTTAAACTTCTGGGTGTTTTGTTGAGATGGATTTAGAGAAGTGCTGATATAATTTGTGTGGCAATTTCAGGACTAGTTTGTGTTTGTGCTGCAGTTGATTACATTACATAAGACTTTTCCTGATGATGTTTTTGTAATATATATATAGTAATATTTGTCTGTGACATTATGACATAATGGCTTTGTTTTTAACTCATTATGTATCACTGAATTTAATTTCAGATACATTTCTATCACCACACTAATCAATTGAGTTCTGCATTGAACAGCTGCATAACCATTAAACACCCCTGTTTAGTTGATGCAGTTACATAAATAGCTCCTCCGACAAAAATCGTTCAAGAGTAATTAATGCAAGATTGTGTAAAGAGGTCAGAATATACACAGAATAAACTCTATGCTGTCAGACATTGTAATTCCCCTCTCAATCTTACAACTAAAACCAAACAAGTCTCTTTTCACCAGATAGGGCAACTTTAACATTTTACAGTTCTTTTTTACTTATAGGCTTCCTATAAAATAAAATAAAAACATATCTAGGCTCTTAACTCCCAGGTGAATGGTTAGTGAGGTTCAAATACAGAGCCAGGCCTCTTGCTGACATCTTTGAAGCTTCTTCAGGTTCCAGTTTCACTCTATAAATAAACGTCATCTCTACATTCTGTGCCATGGCCTCAGTGTTGCACTTCTCAAGTCTTCGACTAGTTTTAGTGGAAAAGATCAGGCCCATAAAAATAAACTATTAAACCATGCCAGGGATTAAGTAATAGGCCAAGAGTCAGCCTGTATGTTTTTTAGGAAATAGAAAACATCTGCCAGCTCAGGCATTCCTGTAACTGAAAACTACAGGGCATCATCTTGGAAGAGGATGGACAGCACTGAGGCTGAATTACAGTTATGCAATGTGTCCTAATGCTGCAGGATTGGTACATATCACTGACAACAGAATAAGGTCAGGTCATGAGAGGGTAAATAGACAAACGAACCCAGTGTAACACCTGACCTGCTACTGGGTCCTGAATGTTCACTGGCAAGACTCCAGATCAAAAAAGCGTAAGCAAATGCTTGGCGGGTATATGGTACTCATAATAAGATCACAAGGATTAGAATTTGACCTGTTACAACTGCATCCAAAAAGAGCCATAGAATCCAGGTATATGGCACTGTATTGAGCACCATACTCCTGGATGTTTGCTTTTAGCACTCTAATAAACGTTAGTAGTGGTGCAACACTTCTTTTGGTTCAATGAAAATGTGCTGGCAAGAAGCTATGTCCTGCTGCTACTATAGGAGCCAGGATAAGAGATGATATCAGCATCCATCAGTGATGGATCACACACAAAGAATAGGCTTTATGTATCAGGGGCCCGGCCTGAGCTAACTGCTGAGAGAAATTCTATGTCAATAGTATCAGTGTTAACTTTCAAATCAAATAGCCCAAGAAATCAATGGAGCACACTGATTTAACATGGATAGACTGTATTAGTAGCATATTAGAGGGATTTCTACTATTGTGAGTTCCAAAACACTTAACTAATTTACACCAAATCCTCAAAAAAGTACAATAACTACAACCTTTTGTTCTCTAATATGCAGAATTACAAAGTCTTAAAAAATTAAATCACATTTTTTTCTGTTTTTCTATTTTTGGGACCAGTAGAGTTCTAATGCAGCTAGGATTTTATCTCACTGTGACCCTTTTGACACCATAACACTGCCCTGAAACATGACGCTATGATACTGCTTACATGTTGCCAGGCTGCCAATCTCTCTGGCCATGCAAGCAGGATGACTGCATTCACAAAAAAGATTCTGGGAGCAAGGCATTATTCCCAGTGTTAAATACGGGCATGATTTATCCGAAATGTAATTCAACACTTCTCTGAGCTCACACGCAATAATTTGTCACACTGCAAATGGAAAGCTATTCTCAGAACAACATTTCTGTGTTTGGTCGACGTGAAGAAAGACAGGTTTTATATTTGTTTATCAGAAAGGCTAAAACAAAGGATTGTACTACACATTCTACATGTGGGTAGCGTATTACATCCGTTAGATACAAATACGAAAAGGTGAAGACTAATGATAGTAATAGGGATATAACATAAAACAATAAAAATTGGACCTAACCTCTTCACACACTTCTCGAGCTGCAGCAACATTAGGCTCCTCTTCAGGCTCCATTCCCCCTCCAGGAACGATCCACTTATCAGGATGTCGACTGCTGCTCACTAACAGCACCTGAAATGGATCCCACATAAGCCTAATTACACACTCCATTGTTTTTATGTTACCAATCTTTACATTGCAAGAGATGTAGAACTTCCCAAACATTCGACCAATAATCAAGACGCTAAATGTCATCCCCCTGCTATTAAAGTGAATTTGTGCCAGGGGACACATATGGATATCGTTTAAATCCAAGGAGTGAGATTAATTTTAAGGAAAAAAGAAGTTTCAGGTTTGTGTTTTTTAATGTTTTGGTTTTCATTTTATTCTCTATGGCAAAAGGTGAAGCTGGGCTGCAAACCAATAAGATACTACAGTCCCTGGGAAAAGTTGCTGTGTGTGCTGGTAATACTGATGAATTTCCTTAAAATCAATGACACATATGTTGTTCACAATCTGGCCCTTCCTTTGACCAGGATGAGGAACTGATTTAATCTAACTTCGTCCCCTCTCCTGGTGATGTATTTCTCTTACAAAGACACCTTTGTGCTTGCCTTTGAAAGGCAAAACAAGTTTCCTACATAGGTTAAACATCAGGGTAGTCACTGCGTTAACTGGCAACAGGATAAAATGTGCAAACAATGGTGGATATCTGCCTTATCATTGGCCGATGCCTCAAACTCAAGGTCATATAATTTACATCACAAAAACACATTACCATGAGAAATATAGTGACTTACGCTATGATGGCGATTTTGTAGTTTAAACTATTCCAACAAAATAACTGGGTGAGAAAAACCAGTTGAATTTAGTGAATACAACGATATACTTACATGCCTTTTTAAATTAGAAAAATGTTTTAGTAAGTCGGCCGAAATATATTTTTGATTCTGATGAGGCTCACATTAATAAAGTCAATACTCCTTTGATGAGGCTGTGGCTGCCGGCTGACAGCTGGCTCCCGGAGGAACATCAGCGCTAATTAGCATGCTAAAACTAGCATTAGCACGCAGCTAACAGACTAACTCCCAAGTAACGGGCTTCCATCTGCACAGCTAGAGAGATTATATAACACTGTCATAAGTACGAGCTAAAAACTGCTTCAATCGTACATAATTGGAGGGCAAAATGGGAACCTGGAATTACAAATGAGTAATCGTTAAAATGACGACCATGTTCATATATCTATCGATTTGCAGATACGTAGGTAGGATACTGAAGACACCCCACTGCTGATAGTGTTAGCATGGCCCACCAAGCAGTAACAGCAACGAGCTCACCTCCTCCTCTGACTCACTCCTGAAGCACAGACAGGCGGCCCGTTTCTTGTAGCCATCCCCGTCGTACGTCCGGGTTTGGTTGGACTTGAGCTTCATCATTTCGGGAGCACAAAAGTAGAAAAGTACAGCAACGATTACCGCGTACGAAGATGACGGTTACAGACGCAAAGTCCTCCTCTCGGGAACCTCGGCGTTTTACTTATAAGAAATAACTTCTTCTCCGCTTCATTTTCACAAACCTAGGCACATCAACGGCACGGTCGCCATTACAAGGAGCCTTTACGCCCACAACGTAATGTAACATTTAACAGCACTACGGGCGTAAGGATGTTGCCTAACGGGAGTTGAAGAATCGGAGCAGCAGTGAATGAAGCGGGGGAAATGCAACACCACGCTCTGAGTCGGTGAGGGAAACTAGCGGTTTGGCCTCACCGACAAGCTCACTTGTGTGTCTGGTTTAACTTTCTTACTTCTTTTATTTTATTCGAAAAAATGTAACCGGGTGTTATTAAAGTAAAACGCTGTCAAAAAAAAAAAAAAAAAACCCCAAAAAACCCCAATAATAATAATAAACTACGGGGTTCAGCACTGCAGAAGGTGCATATTAATAATGGACCTATTTTACACATAGAATTACAACAGATCAGTTTGGTTTAACTAGTTTTAATGATAAAGCGCCAGTTCATAACAGATCTCACAGCATTATACATATAGACGAACAGTTACAGTTAAATCCAGTCTAATAATCACCTGATGGTGCTGTTTAAAATGAATAAAATAAAACGAAGAGACGCCGATCAAACTATTTAAAATACATATGCAACCGCATCAAAAGTAAGTAAATTTTACAACGCAAACATATACATTTCACTAGTGTAGCCTACCTGGGAAAAATCCACAAAAACTTCTAAATGCATCATTATACGCTACCTTAGGCTTTCTCAGTTTTTCCTTCTTAAAGTTGGGCCATAGATTCGCTGTAGAAAGTGGACTAATTTAATCTCTAAATAGATCCGCATTACAGATTACTAATTTTCCAAAATGTTTATTAGATATAAGAGATAATTTTCCTCTTTAGGTTTCCTAAACAATTTACCATGATTGACTCGATTGAAGGCTTTACTTGCATCCTGAAAACACTTAAACATCCCATGTTGTCTGTGGAAATGTACAACTTCCCTGAGTGTGGAAATCCACAGATCTGTGCTTCGTCTATCTTTAAACCCAAACTGTGAATCTACGGTTCTAATATAAGGTTGAAGTTTTTCCAAGAGACTTTAGACAGTATATTAGCAAGAGTGATTTTACTAGAATTTCTGAATTATTAGTTCCACCACCACTATTTTAATCACAGGCATAATTTAGACATACAGCATTATATAAAGCAGAGTGCCATGTTTCAAATTCCAGAGAACAAAAGCAGCAGCACAGAAACCCTGCAGAAATCTGGTCTGGCCACCAGATTTATTTACAGTAAATTTCTCAATGGCAGCAGTTACTTCACTAGGTGTACTCGACTCATCTTCAAAAATAGTGTCTCCAACTTCACATTTATCATTCTTCACACAGTTAGGATGATAAAAATAATGCTTTCTCCATAGTATAGCAATATTGCCCGAACCTGTTTCCCCATCTAGGGGTTGGACAATGAAACTGAAACACCTGGTTTTAGACCACAATAATTTATTAGTATGGTGTAGGGCCTCCTTTTGCGGCCAATACAGCGTCAATTCGTCTGGGGAATGACATATACAAGTCCTGCACAGTGGTCAGAGGGATTTTAAGCCATTCTTCTTGCAGGATAGTGGCCAGGTCACTACGTGATACAGGTGGAGGAAAACGTTTCCTGACTCGCTCCTCCAAAACACCCCAAAGTGGCTCAATAATATTTAGATCTGATGACTGTGCAGGCCATGGGAGATGTTCAACTTCACTTTCATGTTCATCAAACCAATCTTTCACCAGTCTTACTGTGTGTATTGGTGCATTGTCATCCTGATACACAGCACCGCCTTCAGGATACAATGTTTGAACCATTGGATGCACATGGTCCTCAAGAAGGGTTCGGTAGTCCTTGGCAGTTACGTGCCCATCTAGCACAAGTATTGGGCCAAACCATCACTGATCCACCCCCATGCTTCACTCTGGGCATGCAACAGTCTGGGTGGTACGCTTCTTTGGGGCTTCTCCACACCGTAACTCTCCCGGATGTGGGGAAAACAGTAAAGGTGGACTCATCAGAGAACAATACATGTTTCACATTGTCCACAGCCCAAGATTTGCGCTCCTTGCACCATTGAAACCGACGTTTGGCATTGGCATGAGTGACCAATGGTTTGGCTATAGCAGCCCGGCCGTGTATATTGACCCTGTGGAGCTCCCGACGGACAGTTCTGGTGGAAACAGGAGAGTTGAGGTGCACATTTAATTCTGCCGTGATTTGGGCAGCCGTGGTTTTATGTTTTTTGGATACAATCCGGGTTAGCACCCGAACATCCCTTTCAGACAGCTTCCTCTTGCGTCCACAGTTAATCCTGTTGGATGTGGTTCGTCCTTCTTGGTGGTATGCTGACATTACCCTGGATACCGTGGCTCTTGATACATCACAAAGACTTGCTGTCTTGGTCACAGATGCGCCAGCAAGACGTGCACCAACAATTTGTCCTCTTTTGAACTCTGGTATGTCACCCATAATGTTGTACATTTCAATATTTTGAGCAAAACTGTGCTTTTACCCTGCTAATTGAACCTTCACACTCTGCTCTTACTGGTGCAATGTGAAATCAATAAAGACTGGCTACCAGGCTGGTCCAATTTAGCCATGAAACCTCCCACACTAAAATGACAGGAGTTTCAGTTTCATTGTCCAACCCTTGTATGTCAGCAGTTTGTTTTATTGATTTTGTTTGTCTCTGTTTCTTATACTTGATGTTATCTTTATTTCCAGTTAATTTCCAGTTTTCCCCTTCTCTTTAAATCACATTACCTTTATTGCAGCAATAACCCAATTTTCCGCCGGCGATCAGTACTGTTTCTTCTAATCTAATTATTTATATTCCAGTGAAGTTTCTCCCCACAGGTGCTGACATTTGAAGTGGCTCTGAAGTCCCTATCACAGTCTCTTAAATGGCTTCTTGTTAAAGGAAATATCTGCTTTTAATCAAAAATTGTTTTACACTTTGATTCTCGTCACAAATAGAAATGGACTGTGTTTTTATGTTCTTTAAATTTGCCAAGTTGGAAGAAAGTTAGAAAAATATGCTAGGCATTTTTTAAAAAGGGCAAAGATTCCATTTGCAGAAAAGAATAAAAATGAAGAAAGCTTTTCCAATTAATTTTTAGCAGTTTAATATATTGAATTGCATGGAAAAAATATGCAGTAATATATTAAGGGCACACAGAGAGTCATTTTTTTTTACTAAGACAATGTCAATATATTATCAAATTTAGACAATTCTGTAACTTGATGTAAATATATACACTCAACAAAACAAAAGTTGAGTGTTAGAAGGCCAGTGAAACAAGCAGAGCTGGGAGAAGATATCAGTAATAAAAAAGAAGAAATTAATGTTTTAAAACAACACGTAAAAAGGACAATTTTAAAAGATCCAAGTGTTAACTACAGTTTCACATCGAGAAAAATAAATTAACTTTCTTTCCTCCTTTCACTCTTTCTTTCTTTTTATCTTTTAGGCAAACAAGAGAATGCCTTACACAATTAAACAACAGTACAGGGTCACTCAGGAGGCTGCACTTTTACTCTGCTGTTTCCACGGCAACCTGTTCTCTTTGCAATTCTCTAGTGTACCTTTTTAATACAGGGGCAGAGATTACAGTCTCCCCTGCTGTCCAACAGAGGGCGCCCACAGCTTTAAGTGAATAGTCAGCAGCTTTTGATACAGAGTTGACTGTAAGATTTATGAGGACTTTGTTATCCAATATTTTATCTTCAGGTTCTCCCTCAATCCTCTTTTGCATTTAGTTTCTTGTGCACACATATGTTTTATGTCACCCACATTTCTGTGTTAAAATGTTTTTTATTGGTGGGATGTAATATTCTAATTGTAAATGTCTTTTTATCATTATCTGTAAGCAGAAAATCATCATAAGGCATTTTCACATTTCTCAAAGGCATGACTTTCAGAAACTGTTCCTCTGTTATCGATATTTTTTTTAGGTTTCAACTTTTTTCTTTAACTTTCTTTTGTTTTAAGCGCCCACTGTATAATATGCTCTCATGGACGGTTACTTGGACCAAGCAGAACATGAGTGAAAAAGCAGCCAGAGTATAAAGGAAAACGATTAAAGAGAGTCTGGAGCACTGTTTATCAAGTCCACTATAAAAGATTACAAGAAAGTCTGGCTCCTTAAATATAAGGAAACAAGTGGTTGGTTAGAACCTTTGCTCAGTATTGTCAGAAAAATTGTCAGCCAGACATTCTGAAATTGGGGAAAGTGCAATGTTTGCAGGCTTGACGGAATTCCTGAGGGGAAAAGCTCTTATCTCGAGAAACTATCTGACGACATGATTTCGATTTCTGAGAAGTTGCTTTCACTTGTTGAACTAAATTGACATTGATGGTAGTGTAACACACAATCAGATAAAACAGCACTGGCAAACCAGAAAGAATGGGAAGTCTGTAAGTGTAATCATTTAAATAGATTTACCACTTAATACAGGTCCTTCTCAAAATATTAGCATATTGTGATAAAGTTCATTATTTTCCATAATGTCATGATGAAAATTTAACATTCATATATTTTAGATTCATTGCACACTAACTGAAATATTTCAGGTCTTTTATTGTCTTAATATGTCTTAATGATTTTGGCATACAGCTCATGAAAACCCAAAATTCCTATCTCACAAAATTAGCATATCATTAAAAGGGTCTCTAAACGAGCTATGAACCTAATCATCTGAATCAACGAGTTAACTCTAAACACCTGCAAAAGATTCCTGAGGCCTTTAAAACTCCCAGCCTGGTTCATCACTCAAAACCCCAATCATGGGTAAGACTGCCGACCTGACTGCTGTCCAGAAGGCCACTATTGACACCCTCAAGCAAGAGGGTAAGACACAGAAAGAAATTTCTGAACGAATAGGCTGTTCCCAGAGTGCTGTATCAAGGCACCTCAGTGGGAAGTCAGTGGGAAGGAAAAAGTGTGGCAGAAAACGCTGCACAACAAGAAGAGGTGACCGGACCCTGAGGAAGATTGTGGAGAAGGGCCGATTCCAGACCTTGGGGGACCTGCGGAAGCAGTGGACTGAGTCTGGAGTAGAAACATCCAGAGCCACCGTGCACAGGCGTGTGCAGGAAATGGGCTACAGGTGCCGCATTCCCCAGGTCAAGCCACTTTTGAACCAGAAACAGCGGCAAAAGCGCCTGACCTGGGTTACAGAGAAGCAGCACTGGACTGTTGCTCAGTGGTCCAAAGTACTTTTTTCGGATGAAAGCAAATTCTGCATGTCATTCGGAAATCAAGGTGCCAGAGTCTGGAGGAAGACTGGGGAGAAGGAAATGCCAAAATGCCAGAGGTCCAGTGTCAAGTACCCACAGTCAGTGATGGTCTGGGGTGCCGTGTCAGCTGCTGGTGTTGGTCCACTGTGTTTTATCAAGGGCAGGGTCAATGCAGCTAGCTATCAGGAGATTTTGGAGCACTTCATGCTTCCATCTGCTGAAAAGCTTTATGGAGATGAAGATTTCATTTTTCAGCACGACTTGGCACCTGCTCACAGTGCCAAAACCACTGGTAAATGGTTTACTGATCATGGTATCACTGTGCTCAATTGGCCTGCCAACTCTCCTGACCTGAACCCCATAGAGAATCTGTGGGATATTGTGAAGAGAACGTTGAGAGACTCAAGACCCAACACTCTGGATGAGCTAAAGGCCGCTATCGAAGCATCCTGGGCCTCCATAAGACCTCAGCAGTGCCACAGGCTGATTGCCTCCATGCCACGCCGCATTGAAGCAGTCATTTCTGCAAAAGGATTCCCGACCAAGTATTGAGTGCATAACTGTACATGATTATTTGAAGGTTGACGTTTTTTGTATTAAAAACACTTTTATTTTTTTGGTCGGATGAAATATGCTAATTTTGTGAGATAGGAATTTTGGGTTTTCATGAGCTGTATGCCAAAATCATCCGTATTAAGACAATAAAAGACCTGAAATATTTCAGTTAGTGTGCAATGAATGTAAAATATATGAATGTTAAATTTTCATCATTACATTATGGAAAATAATGAACTTTATCACAATATGCTAATATTTTGAGAAGGACCTGTACATTGTTTCTCGCTAAAGACTAATCCTCTAAGTGTCTATATTTGGTGTGGCGAATATTCAAAGCTTTTATAAAGAAATGTTCAGGTAGGTTGCATGTTGAGATGCTCTTCCACTCATCTACAGCTCTAAAAATTAAATGAATACAACTATTATTTGTGTGGCTCAGGAAGTTGTACTTACCAGATCAATACAAAGAGACTCAGCGCTGAGCTCAGCTTCTCAACCTTGAGTAGAAGTACTTTAAATGAGAGAAAATGTCATTGCTGGTTTAGGTCTTAATAAAATTCTATAAACTACAAGATGTATGTAAGATCTTATACAACTCACATTATTTTGAGTTATTAAATACATTATTAAAATAGTATAATTATGTAACCTACTGGAGGACCAACAGAAAATAGACTCTCTCCTCGAGGGAACAAGCGAACTGAACTCCTCATAGGTCAACCCTCTGGACAGAAATGCCAGCCTTGTCCTCAGAGATGATAATGACAGACCATGTTGAATTGTCCATCTGAAGCCTGGATTGAGCCCAAATAAACAAAAGTGGAAAAAAAAAGTAAAAGCTTGGAACCTGAGACCTTTCTAAGATGTCTACTGTTTCATTTGAGAGCTAATTAACTATGCATTTAACACTAGAGTGGGTGTCCTGAGGTCTTTAGGTTCATCTGGACCTTCATCTTGTAGATCACAGACACCCTCCAGCTTCTCAGCTTGGTTTGAACTTTCTGATTATTATGAATATGAATGCAATCCCATGCAGGAATGGATGTGGAAGATCTCTGCCACAGTTTTATTTCCTAATTGATTGAGTCATCCTGTTCTCTGGCCAATTTAGAATAACTGCTCACACTTACCCTTGATATTGTTTTTCTCCATGCCCTGACCTTTTCTGCCCCTTAACTCACCTGTTCTCTCTCTGCTAATGAGACCTCTAGGTTTATAATTTGTCATATTGCCTCCATGTTACAAGCCTTTAGTTTCCATTATTCTGCGTCTCAGCCTCATCCTTTCTCTTGTTTTTTCAAACCATCTCTAATTATTCTGGATTTAGTTTCTACTTTCTGTCCTGTGTTGGTACTTTGCATGCTTGGTTTGTGTGCCACCTCAAATTCCCTTTCTGTGAATTAGCAGAGATTTGAGCATTTAGCATCTCACCTTGTCTTCCATCATTTTAGCTCATCACAAGTATAGCACAGTAAATTACATCGTTAAAGTGTTCAGTTGGGGAGACATTTGTCTTCAAGCTCTGAAGCTCTGCGATTACTTTAAACTTTGCACAAAGTCATTTTAAGAAATCAGGTTATACACTTCACCGTCTCACAGTTAGGAGTGACTTTATTTAGATAGTGAAAATATGTGATGAACTTAGTGTGTTTTATCCTTCACTCAAGTAAGAGAGTGTGATGTCAAACAGACAGCATATTGCTGGCAGTCATATAACAGATAAGCAGAACTGTCGTAACTAGAGTGTGGCAAAAAGTAAATGAGCCGGGAAATTCGGCTTTAGAGCTGTATCTTATAATAGGGCAATCCCTAAAGATAAAACGACACCATAGGCTACGCAGCAGCTGAGGTTTGTTTAACAGATGAGAGTGAGGATATTGGAAACATTAACCTTTAAGCTTCTTTTTTCTCTCCAGGTAAATATGCACATTAATGACTAAATAAGCAGGAGACAGTGTAGTCTTGCCCTAGGCCAGAACAGACTGTGCTTGGCTTCACAGATAAGAGAAGTTAGTGTGTTTATTTGTTCTGTCTTTTTTTTTTTAACTTAAAGTGGCATTGCTTCCTGTGCACATTTGAATCTTTATTATCTAAGATTTTGTGTAAAATGATCTTTTCTAAATTCTTTAAATGAAAAGAATGCATTATATACATTCTTAAAATTTGCGAATATAATAAACTGTAACTAAAGTTTAATTTGATTAGTACCCCAATAATATGTATGATGCAAAATATTGGTATGTCTTATATTCAGTGCCTTACAAAAGGCACAGGATACAGAGTGTCTGTGAACATTGGTATTCAAGTATTTGAATACCAAGTGTTTGTGTATTTTAAGATTTGTTTTGTAAAATATTTTGTAGACCACCTATCATTTTCCTTCCACTGTAGATTAATGCACCAATTTGCAATGGTCTGAGACATAAAGTCCCAATAAAATGCGTTGAAGTTTGTGATTGTAACATGAAGAAATCAGAAAACGTTTATTGGTGTTAATATTTGCGTGGCACTTTGACTGTTTGGATACAGATATAAGACGCTTCATATTTTAGATGATGCTAAATGTGATAACCACCAGGGGCTGCTCTCATGCCAGTTACAACAAGCCCAAACTGTCACTCACTTCAAATTAATGAAGATGGTCTGAATATCCAAGAGTGAAACAATCATGCAGCTTAGGTCCTAAATCACAACAAGACACTTTACTAATAGAAGCTACATTAGTTAGTCTGGGATTTCAGTGTTCAGAGTGTGATTTTCCTCAACTATAATCAAACATAAATTCCAAGAACTATATTTTAAGGATTATCATAAAATATTTATGAAGCTATATGGTAAATGAAATTAACTTATATAGCACATTTCTAGTCATACTGGCTACTTAAAGCGCATTATACTCTAGCCACATTCACCCAATCGCAAACACACATTCATACACCGTTGCACAGATCAACAGACAACTGGGGATTAAGTGCCTTGCCCTGGGGCACATCAATGTACAACAGGGGGAAGCCAGAATTGAACCTGCAACCTTTTGATTGCAAGAGGAATACTCTACTCACTAAGCCATAATCAAAATAACCAAACTGTCTATGGTCTCAGGAGACCTCAACATCCGACTGTGGCTCAGGTAGTAGGAGTTTGTTCTGTTACTGGTGGGTCCCCGCTCCGTCCCTCTCAGTCGTTGTGTCCTTGAGCAAGACGCTTCACCCGCCTTGGCTGCTGTTGGTGGTCAGAGGGCTTGGTGGCACCAATTGTATGGCATCCTCACTTCAGTCACTCTGCCTCAGGGCAACTGTGCCTACAATGTACCCTACCACCATCAGTGTGTGATTGTGTATATGAATAGGTGGATGAATGATTGTAATGTAAAGCGCTTTGGAGTCCTCAGACTTAATAAGTACTATACAAGTGCTGACCATTTTTCTAGCGGTAATTTTATCTACCTTATTAGTTTTCAGGTGATATTTTAATGATGCAACATTATGGTCGGGGCTGGATCTATGTGCATTTCAAAGTGTTTTTTTCCCCCTGCATCAAATAGATTGTTTTTCCCCCTTTCTGTGCCTTAGAAAAACTCATTGTAAGTTGTCAGGGGTCAAAAGGCCACACCTGCGATGACTGCCAGCAAGCATCTGAACAAAATATATCCCTCCCATTGGGGCGGATTTGGTTGGACTGCCTGACCTGGCTGCCCTGCTTCATTGTTGTAACATATTGTTTCAAACAACGGTGAAAAAGTGACTCATTTCAGCATCCTCCCACGTGTTGGCTAGACTCTGAGTGTCTTGATTCGTTTGAATCAAACATTTGAAGCGTTTAGATTCTCAATAAATAACATGGAGGCTTATTAAAAGATTTTATACAAAAATCCAGCACTAAGATTCATGTTTCTTCAGCTAACAGAGAAGGATACTTTCAATTGTAATTCTGTCATAAACAGAAGGTTTCTCTGAATCATAGAACTACAGCAAAAGTTTCATTCTTTAATGAAAGACATCACTAGTAGTAAAATTCTTCTGACCTTAGAATTAACATTTTGATTTATTCCCTTAATGTTTCCATGAAATGGGAGACGTATGGGGCCAGGCGATTATGCCTGAGTGGCTGGTCCTTTTGCTTGGATTTTCGCTAGTGACTGGAATTAACATGGCTTAAATTCTGTCCGCCCCATAGCTAATTGAAACAAGTAATCTCCAGAGTTCGCTTTGCATTCAGGGATGGGGAGGACTCAGCTGCATTACATTTTATCCTCTCAGCAGACACGTTCAACAAGACGATGTCTTTGCAGCAGAAAGGGAAGCAACAATGGGTCTCCTGGAAGAAATAACTTTTACATCCATTCTCTACAGCTGAATAAATCATTTGTGCTAACCATGCTGAACATGAACAACGCTGGTTGAGGGGCTGACAGATGGAGGTGATCGGATGTTTTGATAAGCAGTAAAATGATGTCGAGCACACTGTTTAATAATGTACACAAGTTAGCTCTGTGATCATTTGCATGACTTATATGGCAGCACCACAGCTCAGAAGAGTGAGCCCAAACGTGTGGCTGAAATTTGCTCAAGCAGAGATGCTGATGAATATTCAGAGGCTCAGCTGCCTTGAGGGTCCTCTGAGACAGAACCCCCACCTCCCTAGTCGTTGCTTCCTGACACACAGATATACACTTCCCTCCACATTCTCTTGATCTGGTGGAGTGGGTCCAGCACTCCACAGGTGTGACCCACTCAGACCTGTGAAAGGCTCAACACAACACTCTGGCCTGTGATCAGGAAGGCATAAAGAGCAGCTGCACAAATCTGAGAAAGAAAAGGCTCAATTATCACAGGGGAGATGAGCCAATCGGGGCAGCAAGATTCAGTGGACCAGAGTTGGCCTAAGGTATAAGCAAACTTTGTGGCTGCTTACGGTCCTCCTGCTAGCCTGGGTGCCACAAGAGGACTTGACTTTACACAAGACAGACTAACAAATTCAGCAATTAAATTTAAAAGCCATATTTAGAAGATAATAATTTATCTTCAGTGATTAATCTCATATATCCTAAACAGGAAATGTTTTGTTGATTTAATTAACATCTCATTCTCGGCTCTCCTCTCCCATGGAGTACCACTGGGGCACAATTTGGGACCAGTCCTCTTTACTATGTTTATGCTCCCTCTTGGAAATATTGATATGCAGATGACATCCAGTTGTACCTCTCTCAGAACAAATCATCTACAGGGGTTGGACAATGAAACTGAAACACCTGTCATTATAGTGTGGGAGGTTTCATGGCTAAATTGGACCAGCCTGGTAGCCAGTCTTCATTGATTTCACATTGCACCAGTAAGAGCAGAGTGTGAAGGTTCAATTAGCAGGGTAAGAGCACAGTTTTGCTCAAAATATTGAAATGCACACAACATTATGGGTGACATACCAGAGTTCAAAAGAGGACAAATTGTTGGTGCACGTCTTGCTGGCGCATCTGTGACCAAGTAAGCAAGTCTTTGTGATGTATCAAGAGCCACGATATCCAGGGTAATGTCAGCATACCACCAAGAAGGACGAACCACATCCAACAGGATTAACTGTGGACGCAAGAGGAAGCTGTCTGATAGGGATGTTCGGGTGCTAACCCGGATTGTATCCAAAAAACATAAAACCACGGCTGCCCAAATCACGGCAGAATTAAATGTGCACCTCAACTCTCCTGTTTCCACCAGAACTGTCCATCGGGAGCTCCACAGGGTCAATATACACGGCCGGGCTGCTATAGCCAAACCTTTGGTCACTCATGCCAATGCCAAACGTCGGTTTCAATGGTGCAAGGAGTGCAAATCTTGGGCTGTGGACAATGTGAAACATGTATTGTTCTCTGATGAGTCCACCTTTACTGTTTTCCCCACATCCGGGAGAGTTACGTTGTGGAGAAGCCCCAAAGAAGCGTACCACCCAGATTGTTGCATGATCAGAGTGAAGCATGGGGGTGGATCAGTGATGGTTTGGGCTGCCATATCATGGCATTCCCTTGGCCCAATACTTGTGCTAGATGGGCACGTCACTGCCAAGGACTACCGAACCATTCTTGAGGACCATGTGCATCCAATGGTTCAAACATTGTATCCTGAAGGCGGTGCACCAATACACACAGCGAGACTGGTGAAAGATTGGTTTGATGAACATGAAAGTGAAGTTGAACATCTCCCATGGCCTGCACAGTCACCAGATCTAAATATTATTGAGCCACTTTGGGGTGTTTTGGAGGAGCGAGTCAGGAAACGTTTTCCTCCACCAGTATCACGTAGTGACCTGGCCACTATCCTGCAAGAAGAATGGCTTAAAATCCCTCTGACCACTGTGCAGGACTTGTATATGTCATTCCCAAGATGAATTGATGCTGTATTGGCCGCAAAAGGAGGCCCTACACCATACTAATAAATGATTGTGGTCTAAAACCAGGTGTTTCAGTTTCATTGTCCAACCCCTGTTTATATTCTGGTCAATCTCTCCTCCTCTGCCTTAATGACATACCATTATGAGTGGAAAATGACCTTAAACTAAACAGTGATAAAACTGAGTTTATACTTTTTACCCCCCATCATTCTGTTAGCAACCTTGCTAACAAGTTATTCCATCTTACTGCATACCTCAGTCCTTATGTGAAAAACTTGAAAGTTATTCTAGATTCATATCTCTGTTTAGATAAATGGATCAGCATAGTTTTTAAAATGGCTACCATCAACTAAGATCATCACAAAACTTATATCCTTTTCAGCACATCATGATCTAGAAATAGTCATTCATGCCTAGTACTAGTACTGCCTAGTACTTCACAGGTAGACTACTGCAACTCTTCATATCTTGGTCTTCTTCAGTCTCAGATATCACACATGCAGTTTATCCAAATGGATTCTGCATCACTAGCACTAAAAATATGACTTAATCACTCCTGTCCATTACATTGGCTCCCCATCTATTTTTAAATGAATTTTAAGTTCTGCATATTGTATTTAAGGCATGGGGTGCACAGTGGAGTAGTTGTTAGCACTGTTGCCTTGCAGAGGGAAGGTCTTGGGTTCAAATCCCAGCTTGGGTGGAGATTGCATGTTCTCCCCATGCATGTGTGGATTCTCTCCACACATGCATAAGTTAATTGGTCTGTAAATGTATGAGTGTGTGCATGCATGGTTGTCTGTCCTGTGGGTCTTTGTATTGCCTTGTGATTGAGTGGCAGCTGGTTCAGGGTGTACCCCACCTCTTGCCCAGTGACAGCTGAAGATAGGCACCTACCCACCCCTATGACTCTGCAAGGACAAATAGATAAAGAAAATGGATGGAAGGCCCAAAATAGCTATTCACCATTATATTCAATAAAGTATAATATTATTTTAGAGGTCCATTATTTTAGTAACTCTGTTCACTAAGTGCAGCACAGTAAATAGGTTAATTACACACACTGATGTTTTCAAGCCTTTATTTCTGTTAATTATGATGATTTTCCTTTTATGGCTAATAAAAACCAAGTAATTTCTTAGAAGGTTATAATATTACATCAGACTAATAAAAAAAATAAAAAAAACATTTCTAATGCCGAATTGTGGGCCTAATTAAAAGTACGTTTACTACGTACTTAAAGGTTGTTATTTTCAAAAGCTGCTTTTAATCTGATAAGTAAATAATAACATTATATAGTTTTTAGCCATGCCTAATTAAACAGTGCTTTCATAGATTTTTTTACAGGGCAATGTTAAACACACAGATGTATGCCATTGGACACAATATTTCTTAAACATGCTGTAGAGTGAAACATTTCATACACACACTTACAAAACAAAAACCTATAGTGTCTAGATTGAGTTTTTGCACTCAGTGATTGGACTTGATATGCTCGTCATGGTTTACGCACAGCATCCCAAACGCTTTTAGAGTCGACATACTGCATAGGCTGCAGCAGCAACTGTAACGTGTGTGACGACCTAGAGTCGACATAGTGGAAACAATAAAAACAATCTTCTTTTGTTGGGAGTTCAAAAGATGAGTGTTCATTATGAGCTTGGTACATTTTACTCCAAAATAATCTCGTGCCCTGTAATTTAGCCAGACTTATACAAGTGCTCTACATGGCTTCAACTGTTCCTCAGAGATTGACAAATGCAATATCTCACTGTGAGGTCCGATTGTGTTTGTTGGGGAGACATGGGGTAACCAAATCAATGTTAAAATGAAACATTTTTTAACCAAACGTGGCATGACTGCTATTGATTAAAACGCGGGCAAGGTGCTGTTGATATGCTGCAGTTTGTCACTCATAGCGTTTCTCTCAACCATCGATGTTGTATTTTCTCACTGATGAAAGCGGTGGGTTGGGATTGCATTTAACATCAATCACATCCAGTGCACAGAGCGCACAGTCTTCAGTCCATCAGCTGGAGAGTGCATGCTCTCGCCTCGGGTATCGGATATGCGCTTCACTGCTGTTTTATCCTGTAAAAAAATCGGATGCCCTATACGCTGGAGAAGCGTTGGCAAGTAGCTCCACCGGATCTGCCTTTTATTTCCCACTAGAAAGAAGCCTGAAGTTGGGACTTGAGGAGTTTTCAGCACCACTTTTTCGTGGACAGCGCTCGCAATGAATCCCGGAGATCGACGCAGCCTCGAAATGCGTTTGGATTTCCGCTGGATACTATTCACTAACAGTATTTTTTCTCTGAAAACCCAGCCGTAGTTGTTCAGGAAATCTTCTTATCTCCTATTGTACCAAAATAAAAAGAACGATTTTCCTTGGATATGGGTCATTCCATGTAGATTTCTCGTGGACAGGAGAGCTGGGTAAGTACGGCAAAAAATTAATTTATAATTTATTGTAATCAAATGTTTAGAAAACATCGTGACTTCAATCTTTATAAGTGTTAAAGCAGATGTTTAATGAGGTGCGTATTACTGGTTGTTTGGGTTACATGATAAGGTGCAAACCACCTAAAACATTTTGAAATTGCATGAGTGATTTACAGTTAACAGATTTGAGTCACTTTTACAAAGTAAACCCGCGCATTGCGTTTGAAAGCAGTGCAACGCCCTGAACTGTAAATGTATTGATTTTTTTTTTTTTTTTTACGTGTGAAGGCGCAGCGTTATGCGTGGATCTATATGTGCTTCGTTGCGCTGCAGAGCCTCCTGAAGTCACACAAAATATGATAAAAGAATGACTCAACGTGGAAACTGCTGCAGCCGCGGGGTTTCAATAATTATAGCTACAGCTCTGAACGCGCTAAATAACCGTGAATAAATCTTTTTTTATTGTGCATGAACCAATCCGGATTGATTCTGAATGGGCGCAAACAACCGCTTCATCGTGCTCAGTTGCACCCCCAAGATTCAGCTCATCTCACTCCCCACCACCCCCACCACCTCTCACCTCGGGTCCCCCTCTCAGCTCCACGAACAAGTTGAATCACGCCGGGGGGAGGGGGCACGGGGAGCAGAGGAGCGCGGGGAGGCATCCTAGTGTTTGGGTGGTGTTCTATGAGAGTGTGTTGAAGGCGGTGGAGAGATGCCAGTCACTATGGATGTGCAGATTTGCAGCCTCTTGCCCATGCAAGCCAAACCCCAGAGCTGAAGCTCATGTGCACCCCAGAGCTAACTTTAATAGGTTACTTTTGAATGCATGGCTGTTCCTTTAAGCCTGTTGTTCTGTTGATAGGGTGTATATTATGCCTAATTTGCTCCCACTGTGCTTATCTGAAGGCATGCAACTAAGGGTTGGAGTTTGTGGTCAAGGTTCATAAAATGAGTAAATACCTGACACACAAGGAGACCCTGGTTTTAATACTTGTTTCCATTTTGAGCTACTCCCCAGGGCCTTTTTGGAGGGCCACATATTAGCTTTGTGCTGTAGATCTCTCACAGGTTCAATTTATGGCAGGGGGCTGCTATGATTACAGCCAAATATGCCATTGTATGCATTCCCTCTGAACTTACAGGCAAGGGTGGAAATGCTCTTTATATCAGAGCATAATTATCTCAAAAGTGAGGCTCAGCAAAAAAGGGCTTTTAATTCGACATTGTCCAGGCTTTGAGCTCCCATGAGGGGGATTTTCTGTCTTGCATTGGGTTTTTCTTGTTGCTGTGTTGTTGAGTGACTGATAGCCTACCTGGCTTTAGCAACAAAGCGTGCTTAAGAAATCTCCCCCAGAGAGAGATTGAGGAGAATATTTTGGGTGTAGATTGTGTAGCTGGCAGGGAGGCTTTTTCAACCAGCCTTAGATTTACTTTGCCAAGCTTTGCTTTGCTTATCTTGTCCTCTGAGTTAGTTTAGCAAGTGCAGACTCAGCAAATAAGGCCTCTGCTTTGCCTGATGCAAAGTTATCTTTAATACGTCATGTGCTAGAATTTAAGCGGCTATGAAGAAATACTGTAGCACAGCCTCATTTTGTGTTTAATAATACAGGAGGACTCAGTAGCGCACTGTGGATTAACTAGCCTGGAAAATGCAGACTTCTCTGCAATTCATTCAACTGGCAACGGGGTCAAATAATGATCATGTTGCATTCATTGCACATAAACTATAATGATCAAAGTGTTTGAAATCTCTGTACGAGAAATAAGGGTTTGATCCTCATTTTCAGACTGCAGACAGACTCCCAAGCAGCTGAAGAATTTACTCTAGCTGCTGCACAGATCTTTCAGACAGACTACAACAAACAAACATGTGCAGTTTTCCAAAACAGACCTGTGGTTAAATTCCCCACAGACTTGTGTTGTTCCCCTTCTACAAACGTTTGTGGGGATAAATGTGTGCACAGTCCGTGGAGCCCATATTCCAGCTTCATTCTCCTTGTGGCAGACGCCATCTGCTCACCAAGGGAGGTTTTCCCAACAATTCCATATAGTAATGACAGGCGACGTGGGGAACGTGGCTGGTGTAGCATGTTCTGTCATAACTGTACCCTAAATTGTGGGAATATAGCAAGACAGAGATCATCAACATGTTGCTTTCACAATTCTCAGATTGCTCATATAAACAACGCAATGCAAAATAGTTTTTTTAAGCATTTCAAGTCACTCCTTTATTATAGCTAAAAACATCTCCATAAAACTCTACATATTTGTTTTTATTATTTTGTACTGTTAAGGCCTTTACTGGGATATGTGATGAAAACCTATTTATTCTGCATGATAATGCACAGTTTATATTCAGGGAGATGACTTCTATTCTTGGGTTAATGGAAAGTGTTTTTCCTTGTAACACAATATCACATATAGGCAGATTATTTTCTCTTACTGTTCTAGTTTTGTTATTGTATAAGGATCTAAATGTGAAAAAGCAACAGGTACAAATTAGACACTATTTGGCTGCAAATAAACACTGCATTCATTACTGACATTAAACTGCTAAACGAAAGGCTTCCAGATCCTCCCACATATCATAGTTTTTGTTCTTATCATATTATCATATTTCTATTCAGTCATTTATTCCATAAAACATCAAAATAATGGAAAATATTAACATTGATGGGTAAACATCAACAGAGAATATGCCAATGAGTGATGTTGTGTGTTTCCTGAGTCATCACAGACACAGATTCTTCCTGGAGCGGCATTGTGTGAAATGGAGTGTGAAATAAGTGCACTTAACATCTTTGTAGTGGATTATACACATTATCTTACACAATGGTTTGAAACCATTTTACCTTCTGCCCATAAATCTGCCTTCCTCTAGTCCTTGTTTCTTGATGTGGGTTATTTTCTTTCAGTCAGTTCATGCTCAGACATCCAGACTGAATTACCTTAAAACAACTCTCGACAGGGTGGGCAGTGGCGCAGGGCTAAAGCGAGCAACCCATGCACAGTCCTCGATGCACACAGGTTCAAGTCCTGGTCCATTGACCTTTGCTGCATGTCTTTCTCTCTCCACATTCCCTGTCAGTCAACTTACAAAATAAAGGCCACTACTACCACAAAATAAAACTAAAAGACTTTTGAGCTTTATCTTAGAAAAAGCTTCATTATTCGAGTCAAAAATTGTTCATTGTTGGAAATACTGAACAACTCACGCTTGTTTTTCTTTCCTAATTGTTTTGTTCTTATCTGCAAAATGTAAACTAATGAGTGAGTACAATATGTACATCAACAAAGAAATAATGATCATGCATCTCCTCTTTTGTAAAAGCAGAACATCATTGCAAATTCAAAGTAATACCTATTTTCAAGGCCCTATTGCTAAAATAATGACATATTACATATTAATGGTAATCTACCCAAGTAAGACTGCATAACTACTGTAGGCATTAAATTCAATGGAGTAACAACTGTGCCTTGCAAAAGTATTCAAACCCTTTGAATTATGTCTCATTTTGCCATGTTCTAAGCAAAAATTGCATGTGTTTTATTGGAATTGTATTTGATAGACCAACACAAGTGTGAAGTGGAAGGAAAATCGTAGGTGGCTTTAAGGAATTTTTACAAATAAAAGTCTGAAAAGTGTGGTATGCATTTCTATTAAGCCTCCCCAAGTCAATATTTTAAGAACTTCTTTTAATGCAGTTATAGTTACAACTCTTGTAAGGTATGTCTACATTTAGAGACACAAATTTCAGAAAATTCCTCTTTGCTAAACAGGTTAAGCTTGGTCAGATGGGTTGGAGAGCACCTGGGAACATCAATTCTTATGTCTTGCCACAGACTCTCAATTGGATTTAGGTCTAGACTTTATTGGGCCATTCTACCAGATGATTATGTTTTGATTCCATTATAGCTCTGGCTGTTTGGGGTTGTTCTCCTTGAAGGTGAACCTTCCTCTGAAAGTAATGTTTTCCTGTCAATACATATTCCCACCTGAGCTGTGGATTTCTGCAGCTCCTTCACAGGTACAGTGGACCACTTGACCCCTTCTCTGATTTAGGCTCTCCTTGCTGAACCTGTTAGTTTAGATACATGACCATGACTTGGTAGGTGTACAACAGAGCTGTATTCTTTTCATTTTAGATGATGAATGAAACTGATCTGTTCAAAGCTTGAGATATTACTTTACAATCCAAACCTGATTTAAATATCTCCACCACTTTACCCTTGACATATCTGTTGTGTTCCTTTGAGCTTCATGATGCTGTTTGCTCACTAATGCTCCCTAACAAATCTCTTAGGCTTTCATAGAACTGCTGAATTTATACTGAGATTAAATTACACACAGGTGGACTCTATTTATTCATTAGGTGGCTTCTGAATGCAATTATAAATGCTGGAATTTATTTAAAGAGGGGCACTTTAACATGGGCTGAATATAAATGCTCACTGCAATTTTCAAAATCTTATTCGTTACAAATATTGATAACTGCAGTGCCTTTTCATTCTACTTCACAGTCATGCTATCATATCTATCACATAAAATCCCAACAATATACATTAATGTTTGTGTTTGTAACATGTCAAAATCTGAAGAATTTCAAGGGTATGAATACTTTTGGCAAGGGATGGTATTACCTTGTAATTTCTCATGTTGATTATATCCCCATGACTTATAGCTGGTTTTGCAGGCTTTTTTCAAAGTTTTTTTTAAGTAGGCAAACAGGAAATGGGGTTGAGAGAGGGGAAAGACATGCAGCAAACTTCACAAAGCCGGGACTCGAGGCTGGGACAGCCGCGTCCAGGACCAAGGCGTCTATACATGGGTCGCTCTACCGCTGCCCAGCTTGTTATTATTTATACAGCTTTAACTCCTGGAGCTTGAAGTACTGGCTTGAAATACTTGATATGCATTTTTACACTTCTGTTTCTCATTTCCTCTCTTATTAAGAGTCCTGTTAATAATTCTCCAACCATCACAGACGGAATAAAAAGTAAATCTGAGATACGTTTAATTTTCCTGGTTCTTTTTGCTTTTTAAACACAATCAAATCTCAGGTATTTTTTTAAAGATTCTAATCATCTGTATATGTATTGAAATTAACAGGTATGTATAATTCATATACACTCAACGGCCACGTTACCTCGCTAGTACCGGGTTGGACCCCCTTTTTCCTTCAGAACTGCCTTAATCCTTCGTGGCATAGATTTAACAAGGTACTGGAAACATTCCTCAGAGAGTTTGGTCCATATTGACATGAAAGCATCACACAGATGCTGCAGATTTATTGGCTGCACATCTATGATGCGAATCTCCTGTTCCACCACATCCCAAAGTGCTCTGTTGGATTTAGATCTGGTGACTGTGAAGGCCATTTGACTACAGTGAACTCATTGTCATGTTCAAGAAACCAGTCTGAGATGATTAATCCCTTTATGACACTGTGGTCATAAAGGGATGGACATGGTCAGCAACAATACTCAGGTAGGTTGTGGCGTTGACACAATGCTCAGTTGGTACTAAGGAGCCCAAAGTGTGCCAAAAAAACATCTCCCACACCATTACACCACCACCACCAGCCTGAACCGTTGATACAAGGCAGGATGGATCCATGCTTTCTTGTTGTTGACGCCAAATTCTGACCCTACCATCCGAATGTTGCAGCAGAAATCGAGACTCACCAGAACAGGCAACATTTTTCCAATCTTCTATTGTCCAATTTTGGTGAGCCTGTGCAAATTGTAGCCTCAGTTTCCTGTTCTCAGCTGACAAGAGTGGCACCCGGTGTGGTCTTCTGCTGCTGTAGCCCATCCGCCTCAAGGTTCAACGTGTTGTGCATTTAGAGATGCTCTTCTGCATGCATTGGTTGTAACGAGTGGTTATTTGAGTTACTGTTGCCTTTCTATCTGCTCGAACCAGTCTGGCCATTCTCCTCTGACCTCTGGCATCAACAAGGCATGTGCGCCCACAGAACTGCCACTCACTGGATATTTTCTTTTTTTCGGACCATTCTCTGTAAACCCTAGAGATGGTAGTGCGTGAAAATCCCAGTAGATCAGCAGTTTCTGAAATACTCAGACCAGCCCGTCTGGCACCAACAACCAGACCACGTTCAAAGTCACTTAAATACCGTTTCTTCCCCATTCTGAAGCTCGGTTTGAACTGCAGCAGATTATCTTGACCATGTCTACATGCCTAAATGCATTCAGTTGCTGCCATGTGATTGGCTGATTAGATATTTGCATTAACAAGCAGTTGGACAGGTGTACCTAATAAAGTGGCCGGTGAGTGTAGAAAGCTGCTCTTTAATGAAGCTTTTAAGAACATTTTGTCTGTCAGATATTTAGTCTTAATGCTAATTTTAAGGAATGGTCACATACATTTTTGGGAGATAAAATGCAAAATTAAAGTATCAAGTCCAGTCAGTCATTTTCTACCGCTTATTCCATAGTGGGTCACGGGGAAGCTGGTGCCTATCTCCAGTTGTCTACGGGTGAGAGGTGGGGTACATCCTGGACAGGGTGCCAGTCCATCACAGGGCAACACACAAACAACCATGCACACACGCAGTCATACACCTAAGGGCAATTTAGAGTGATCAATTAACCTAACAGGCATGTCTTTGGACTGTGGGAGGAAGCCAAAGTACCCGGTGAGAACCCACACATGCACGGGGAGAACATGCAAACTCCATGCAGAAAGACCCCTGGCTGGGAATTGAACCCAGGACCTTCTTGCTGCAAGGCAACAGTGCTACCAACGGCACCACCGTGCGCAATCAAGTGAAAATATTATTTAAATGTACCCTTGTTTTTTGTGCCTTCTATTTTAGTGCTATACAAAACTAAATAAACTTAGTTACCTTCTACCACTTATGATCAAACAGGTGGTTGAACTTGGAAATTCCTGCACTGCACCAATACCCCTGAAAAAAGCAAGTAAAAGAAAAGGGATAAACTTGCTTTTTATGTGAATATTTTATAAAAGTCCGTCTTTGATGATTTTTCTGGCAAAAAGAGCAACTGCTCCTTGCACCAATGTTATACACATGTACAGGCTGAACTAGCCCTCATCACACAGTAGAAATGGATATCACTTTCAATTTTACTTTTTCCAGTCTAAGAGTGCCCTCAGAGGGCCACAATGGTGCAGGAAAATACAGCATTTTCAGTAAAAAGGTCACCAAAGATCACTGCTACAACCACATTTTCAAAAAATGGTGCAATAGGTAGTTGCATTCATCTGCCCACAGGTCTTGATTTGCTGGAAATGAGTAGAACATGGTCACTTTCCCCACTCTGAAGGTGCTACAAGGAAACACAATGCACAAATGCTACAAACTCTGCAGTGGCGAAGATGAAACGGATGCACAGTAAATAAAAATGTCACCAGTTCGGGCAGTGTGTCACATTGAAATGTATAAGAAAAAAAGTTTAACATTTATGTATATAGAGGTGAACCTAAAAAAAACAAAAATATAATGGAACACTTTTTTTTTATAATTCAATTTAAAAAAAAGAATACATTTTATATAGATTCATTAAACATAGTGGTATATTACTGATTAGTATTTATGTTGATTTTGTAGATTATGGCTAACAGCTAATGAAAATTCAGTTTCTCAGAAATCCAGAAAGTTACATGAGCCTGCTGGAAAGTATGCCCATGTACAATAGATGGACTTATTACTTTTTTTGGCCTTTTGTTTGCATGAATTACTGCATCAATGTGACGTGGCATGGAGCATGCAAGTTGCTCCAAGGCTATCAGCTGGTCTGTGTTGTTAGCTCTCATGTCTGTCATCTTCTCTTTTCACAATACACCATCAGTTCTCCATAGGGTTTAGGTCAACCAAGTGTGTTGGCCATTTTAGCACATGATACCTGTCATTTTCTTCGAGATAGATCGGACCCACATACAGAAGAACACTCAGAACAACTGAATCGGTAAAAGGTGTTTTATTTACAAGAAGTGAAACTGGAACGTGAACGGTAGAATCGACAACTGTATGAAAAGAGGGGGAAAAGAACTGGTGAATACAAGAACTATAATGTTGCGGAATAAACGAGAAGTACCTATGATTAACAGTTGAACGGCTTACTAGGTGATTGTAGTCAGGTCACCAGGGGTAGAGGGAGTCGGGACCCAGGTGTGCAAAGCGGAGAAATCCAGTGTCAGGGCTGGAGATTCTGTTGTATGTTTTTGTCTGTGTTTTTGACTCCTAGTAGGCGCTAGTGCTCAGCAGTGGTGGAGACAGGTGTTTTCCATCTCGGTGATGGAGTCCTGGAGTACTTAAGTAGGAAGCAGCCAGCATCTCGTCGCTCGAGTATTAGCCTCTGTGCGAACTGATCCGTCGACTACCTGGAGGTTACCCAAGCTGGTCCCAGTGGCTTCGTTCAAGCACTAACTACGCTTTCAAGGACCTTCCAAGGATAATACCAGAGACCATTCAACCTAACCTGTCCACCCTCCAACTCTCTGCTGACTCTTCGCCTGCACTCAAAGTTCTAACCCAAGTAACTAAGAAATCATCAGACTTACCATTGTCTCCATATTCACGTCTTCTCCAGTCCGAATCCCTCTTCTCCTGGCAGATTGCCTACTCCCTCCTAGTAAGAGACATTTCACATTTAAGTTCCGGTTTCGTTTACTGTGCCACTTACCTGTCGTTTTTCCATACAGTTGTTCCTGCACACCATACCAATCCATTCTCCTTAAATAAACCTTTTTCAAACTTGTACCCATTTCCCTTGAGCATGATTCTGCATGTGGGTCAGAGCCATACGTAACACTATCACAGAATACTCGAGCCAACCCGACCCAGCAGAGGCGCTCAAGGGAATTCTTTCCGATCATACTCACCATATTCAGCCTCACGATTCCACCTTATGCTCTCTAGCCGAACAGCAATGTCAGACGAATCAACAGCTCGAACAGGTAACCGCCATGTTACAGCTATCCTTGAACAAGACCCCCACTCAGCCGTCAGAGGCCGCTGCAGCCAGTTCAGAGACCCAGCGTCTTCCTTTCGTCCGTGACGTCATTTCCCCCAGTCCTGAGAAATATTCAGGTGAGACCAGTGACTGTAAGGGTTTCTTGTTACAATGTTCTTTTGTATTCAATCGTTCCCCCATGATGACTCTAAGATTTCTTATGTTATTGGCCTTTTGTCAGGAAAAGCACTAAGATAGGCTGAGTCCCGTTTTCCTAGTTGTGTCCAGTTTGCTTGCACTTTTTCTGATTTTGAGGAGTTTAGGAGAAATTTTTTTTCTGTATTGATTATGTGGCTTCAGGTCGAAAGTTATGGACTATTAAGCAGCGGGGTAGACCGCTAACAGAATTTGTTATAGATTTTCGTATCCTTGCAGCAGAATCTGGCTGGGACAGCCGGGCCCTTAATCTGTATTTTTTCATGCCCTAGATGAGACTTTAAAGGATGAGCTTGTTTTAGTGGATGAGCCAGGGTTATTGGAGGATTTCATTGCTAAAGCCATTAGAATAGATAGCCGGTTAAGGGAGCGGAGGAAGCCCAGAAATGAACGCAGTTATGTTAGGACCCAACCTACTCTTTTGCCTACTGTTAACCCCAAGCCCCCTTCCCAAGAACTGGCAGGAGAAACTGAACCCATGCAGGTGTGGAGGGCATGCCTCACTAGCGAGGAAAGGCAGAGGCGCTGGCAGGCTAGGCAATGTTTTATTGTGGCCCCATAGAGCATCTTGTAGCCGACTGTCCTACTTATCCTCCTCGCCAAAAGATCAGGTAGATAGAACATACCGGCGGACCAGACTGTTTCACCCAAATCCCTCAGTTTTTGTTTGCCAGCCACGTTACTACTTAACCAACAGGTCCACAATCTCTCTGTACTGGTTGATTCAGGAAGTGAACAGAATCTTATAGACTTGGATCTAGTTAAAGCAGCTGGGATCGAGACTGTGGCTTTAACAGCAACACGTCTTGTGACAGCCCTCAATGGTCAGGAATTGTCTTGTATTACTCACCAAACTAAACCTATAGCTCTCTTGTTATCTAGCAATCATCGAGAATTAATTCCCTTCTACGTTTTTCCCTGTAGCTACGCATGCTATGGTGCTGGGTTTCCCTTGGCTTAGTAAACACAATCCTCACCTTGATTGGGTTAAGGGCAGAGTTGAGTCCTGGTCCACCAGTTGCCACACTACCTGCCTTCAGTCTGCAGTCGCCCCCATTCCCCCTGACTCAGTTGTTGAGGAGAGTGATTTTCCGGATATTACCCGGGTACCTTTGATATACTATGATGTTAAACAAGTGTTCAACAAAGCTAAGGCGCTTTCGTTACATCCACACCGACCCTATGATTGCGCCATTGACTTACTTCCAGGAGTTTCCCTGCCCACCAGCAGGTTGTATCCCATTTCTACACATGAGCAGCAGACTATGGAGAAGTATATTAATGAGTCCCTGGCTACTGGCCTTATCCGCCCTTCTTCATTACCCCTAGGCGCAGATTTCTTTTTCGTCAACAAGAAGGATGGTTCTTTAAGGCCCTGTATTGATTATAGGGGGCTTAATAACATTACGATTAAGAACAAGTATCCCCTTCCTTTACTTTCTTCAGCTTTTGAACCTGTCCGCGAGGCCACAGTTTTCACTGAACTTGACCTTAGGAAGGCCTACCACTTAGTTAGGATCCGCCAGGGGGATGAGTGGAAGACAGCTTTTAAGACCCCACTCGGACATTTTGAATACTTAGTCATGCCCTTCGGCCTCTGCAATGCCCCTGGTGTCCTCCAAGCACTTGTTAATGACGTCCTCAGGGATTTTTTGAAACTTTTTGTGTTTGTCTACCTAGACGATATTTTGATTTATTCTAAGGACCTGAAGACTCACCAGCATCACGTTCATCTGGTGTTGCAAAGACTTTTAGAGAACAAACTGTACATGAAAGCGGAGAAATGTGAATTTCACCAGACCTCTGTAACCTTCTTAGGTTTTATTCTAGAGGGTGGACAGCTCTGTGCAGACCCAGAGAAGGTTAAGGCTGTGCTGGAGTGGCCTGTTCCAGACTCACGGAAACAATTACAGAGGTTTCTCAGCTTCGCCAATTTCTACCACCGCTTCATCCGGTACTACATCCAGACGGCAGCACCTTTCACTGCAAAAACGTCCTCTAAAGTGCACTTTCTTTGGAACTCCGCTGTGGATCAAGCCTTCCGTGTTCTTCAGGAGAAGTTCGCCCAGGCACCCATCTTAAAACATCCAGATCCCTCCAGACAGTTCATTTTGGAAGTCGACGCCTCCGACACTGGGGTGGGAGCAGTACTCTCACAACGTTCCTCTGACGACGACAAACTGCAGCCTTGTGGGTATTTTTTGTATCGGCTGAGTCAAGCCAAGTGGAATTATGATGGGGGTGACAGGGAACTCCTTGCTATTAAGCTAGCCTTAGAGAAGTGGAGACACTGGTTAGAGGGTGCAGTTCATCCTATTTTAGTCTGGACCGACCACTAGAACTTGGTTTATTTACACACTGCTAAAAGACTTAACCCGAGACAAGCCTGTTGGTCTCTTTATTTTTCTGGGTTTAATCTAACCATCTCTTTCAGACCTGGGAGTAAGAACTCCAAGCCTGATGCTCTTTCCCGGCAGTTCGCACCAAATGACTGAGAAGCTACCTGAAACTATTGTGCCCCCTGCCTGGACCATCGGATCTGTGTCTTGGGAGATTGAGGAACTGTTCTCCCGAGCGCTAAGGACAGAGCCTGACCCTGGTAATGGGCCTACCAACGGCCGGCTCCTGTTTATCAGCCGGGACAAAGCGTTTGGTTATCCTCCCGGGACATCCCTCTCAAGGCCATGTCAAAGAAGTTGTCACCTAGGTTTATTAGGCCCTACATTATTGAGTCCTTAGTCGGTCCCTCTGCCATTCGCCTCAGGTTGCCTTCCTCTTTACAAGTACACCCTACCTTCCATGTATCTCAGGTTAAGCCCGTAATGAACTGTGGTTCTTGCCCTCCGGCCGAACCCCCTCCGCCCAACCTGGACCGGTCGGGACACCCGGTTTGGACTGTTCATCGCATCCTTGACTCCCGTTGGTGTGGACGGAGCTGACAGTTTCTGGTGGATTGGGAGGGTTATGGTCCCGAGGATCGTTCTTGGGTTCCTCGATCTTTTTTTGTGACCCCACTTTGATATCTGATTTCTTTGCTTCCCATCCTTTTGTTTCTGGAACGCCAGGTGGTGGTCGTTGAAGGGGGGTAATGTTGGGGCTGGAGTTTCTGTTGTATGTTTTTGTCTGTGTTTTTTGACTCCTAGTAGGCGCTAGTGCTCAGCAGTGGTGGAGACAGGTGTTTTCCATCTCAGTGATTGAGTCCTGGAGTACCTAAGCAGGAAGCAGTCAGCATCTCGTCACTCGACTATTAGCCTCTGTGTGAACTGAACCGGCGACTACCAGGTGGTTACCCAAGCTGGCCCCTGTGGCTTTGTTCAAACACTAACTACGTTTTCAAGGACCTTCCAAGGATTATACCGGTGACTGCTTCCGGACCCGGATTCTCCAGAGACCATTCAACCTAACCTGTCCACCCTCCACCTCTCCACTGACGCTTTGCCTGCACTCCAAGCTCTAACCCAAGTAACTAAGAAATCATCGGACTTACCATTGTCTCCATATTCACTTCTTCTCCAGTCCGAATCCCTCTCCTCCTGGCGGATTGCCTACTCCCTCCTAGTAAGTGACATTTCACATTTAAGTTCCGGTTTCGTTTACTGTGCCACTTACCTGTCGTTTTTCCTTACAGTTGTTCCTGCACACCATACCAATCCATTCTCCTTAAATAAACCTTTTTCAAACTTGTACCCGTTTCCCTTGAGCGTGATTCTGCATGTGGGTCAGAGCCATACGTAACACTGTGACATCCAGATGGTTTTACTTGAGCTGTAAGGTGAGCTCTGGTGAGTTCAGGAGTGAATTCAATGTTCAGGTACTTGCGTTGGAGGGTGGACGGGGTACGCTTCTGCTTTGGTTCAGGAGACGGAGGATAACAGGAAGCTGCCAGCTTGGTACTTGGAAACGAAATCCAAATGAAATCCACCAAACATAGGTAATCTTGATTGTCCAGAAACGTCTGGAACCGAAGTCAAAGTTCATTGAAGAATGATCACAAGGTTCAGGTTTCTGCCTGCGAAGGAACAACAGCTTAGAGACAAAGAACAAAGCATAGCTTGGAAGTGGCTGAGCTTGTTACCACAGAAGGCAAACACTCTGGCATCGAAGTGCTGGCAGCCTCCTGCTTAAATACTCCTCCAATGCAATCAGCAGATCAGTTGCACCTGTCACCCAGCACACCTGAGAAACTCCAGCATCATCTGGACACTGAAAACAAAAATGCAGACAAAACACAAACACACACACTGAACCCAAAACCCAGACAATACCATGATCATTTGGCCAGGTGTTGGTACTTTTGGCAGTGCGGGCAGGAGTCAAATCCTATTGGAAAATGAAAGCACCTTCTCCATAGCGCTTGTCAGCAAAAGGAAGTTTGAAGTGTTCCAAAATTTCCTGGCAGATGGGTGTGTTGACTATAGACTGGATGAAACACAGTGGGGGTAACACTGGAAGATAACAAGGCTTCCTAAACCACTAGTGACTGTGGAAACTTGACTTAACCTTAATTAACATGAAATCTGGGCCTTTCCACTCTTCCTCCAGACTTTGGCACATTGATTTACATTTGAAATTCAAAACTGACTTTCGTCTGAAAAAATGATCTTGGACCACTGAGCAACAGTCCACTTTTTTCCCTCTTTGTCCTAGGAACAATGCTTCTGATTTCTCTTTGTAGCACGTTTTTAATATGTCTTTCATTGGTGGCTTTTAAAGCACTGACTCCTGCTGGAGTCCAATATCCTCAAAATTAATGCTTGGAATATATGACTCTGTTTGAAATAAATACAAATACTATAGAAGTTTCCCTTTCTGAACTAAGTTACTAAAATAAATCCTTATTTATTGAGATACAACTTACAGATATATCTCAATAATTTATTTTAGTAATCCATCCTGTCATTGTCTACAGGTCCTTCTCAAAATATTAGCATATTGTGATAAAGTTCATTATTTTCCATAATGTCATGGTGAAAATTTAACATTCATATATTTTAGATTCATTGCACACTAACTGAAATATTTCAGGTCTTTTATTGTCTTAATACGGGTGATTTTGGCAAACAGCTCATGAAAACCCAAAATTCCTATCTCACAAAATTAGCATATCATTAAAAGGGTCTCTAAACGAGCTATGAACCTAATCATCTGAATCAACGAGTTAACTCTAAACACCTGCAAAAGATTCCTGAGGCCTTTAAAACTCCCAGCCTGGTTCATCACTCAAAACCCCAATCATGGGTAAGACTGCCGACCTGACTGCTGTCCAGAAGGCCACTATTGACACCCTCAAGCAAGAGGGTAAGACACAGAAAGAAATTTCTGAATGAATAGGCTGTTCCCAGAGTGCTGTATCAAGGCACCTCAGTGGGAAGTCTGTGGGAAGGAAAAAGTGTGGCAGAAAACGCTGAACAACGAGAAGAGGTGACCGGACCCTGAGGAAGATTGTGGAGAAGGGCCGATTCCAGACCTTGGGGGACCTGCGGAAGCAGTGGACTGAGTCTGGAGTAGAAACATCCAGAGCCACCGTGCACAGGGGTGTGCAGGAAATGGGCTACAGGTGCCGCATTCCCCAGGCAAGCCACTTTTGAACCAGAAACAGCGGCAGAAGCGCATGACCTGGGCTACAGAGAAGCAGCACTGAACTGTTGCTCAGTGGTCCAAAGTACTTTTTTCGGATGAAAGCAAATTCTGCATGTCATTCGGAAATTAAGGTGCCAGAGTCTGGAGGAAGACTGGGGAGAAGGAAATGCCAAAATGCCAGAAGTCCGGTGTCACGTACCCACAGTCAGTGAGGGTCTGGGATGCCGTGTCAGCTGCTGGTGTTGGTCCACTGTGTTTTATCAAGGGCAGGGTCAATGCAGCTAGCTATCAGGAGATTTTGGAGCACTTCATGCTTCCATCTGCTGAAAAGCTTTATGGAGATGAAGATTTCATTTTTCAGCACGACCTTGCACCTGCTCACAGTGCCAAAACCACTGGTAAATGGTTTACTGACCATGGTATCACTGTGCTCAATTGGCCTGCCAACTCTCCTGACCTGAACCCCATAGAGAATCTGTGGGATATTGTGAAGAGAACGTTGAGAGACTCAAGACCCAACACTCTGGATGAGCTAAAGGCCGCTATCGAAGCATCCTGGGCCTCCATAAGACCTCAGCAGTGCCACAAGCTGATTGCCTCCATGCCACGCCGCATGGAAGCAATCATTTCTGCCAAAGGATTCCCGACCAAGTATTGAGTGCATAACTGTACATGATTATTTGAAGGTTGACGTTTTTTGTATTAAAAACACTTTTATTTTATTGGTCGGAAGAAATATGCTAATTTTGTGAGACAGGAATTTTGGGTTTTCATGAGCTGTATGCCAAAATCATCCATATTAAGACAATAAAAGACCTGAAATATGTCAGTTAGTGTGCAATGAATCTAAAATATATGAATGTTAAATTTTCATCATGACATTATGGAAAATAATGAACTTTATCACAATATGCTAATATTTTGAGAAGGACCTGTACATTGTGTATATTTTGCAATGTTAGTTTTTTCATTGTTTCCTCTATTTTTCTTTAGCTATTCCAAATTCAAAATCCCTATTTAGGCTTTATTCAGTTTATAAGATGTAATTTTTTGTCTGTAAAACAATTAAGAGATATAAAAGGAGTGCCTATTTTAGACATTGATTATATGGTGTCTTCTTGCTAGCATGCAGCAAAGGTTCAAATGTCAGCTCTGGCATGCTCGGTCAGCTGGTGACTTATGATTGTTCTTTGGTGTTAATGTGTTTGCACCACGATGGACTGTGAATCTGTACTGGGTGTACCCCACCTCTCACCCTCTGACTGCTGGATAAAGGCACCCAGATACCAAACCCAGACCACCCCCTTTGGTTTGATTCAGTTTAGATTAGTTTAGTTTGTTATTTATTTGTCAGGGACCATGTACAAAGAGATCAAAAGTTAATAAATACCTAGAGATGACCTGGCGTTGGTATTACTTGCTGTAACATCACATGCAAAAAAAACCTCCATTTTCCATTTTTTCTCCATTTGCCAGATTAATGAATCCTGGCTCATGCGTACCCTGCAAAAACTAAAGGTATCTCACCATTGAGGAGGGATAATGACACACTTTGCTCTGTGAACTAATGGCTTTTATACATTCTGATGTTAGGCTGTGCTGGAGTTTCCTCGTGTAATTAATCCTTGCAGGTATTTTCCCTATCTCATTTTTCATTGTGAGTGTGTCTTTGTTGGAAAAAATTCTTTACATATTTGAAGCTAAAGTTTCAGGAACGAAAATGCTTAAATACCTCCTAATATGACACATTTTTAAGTATTTGAAATACAAGAAATATTACTGAAGGTTTTAGTTTAATTATTGTTTTAATTACAGGATTTTTATAATTAGCAAATGAATGAGTCAATGAGTCAAAACGATCAAGTGACAAAACTGAAAACTAAAAACCATTTATATGAGTCACTTTTTTATTATTAACCTTTGTCTTGCCACATTTTTTTTGGTCCATCCTCCAGAACATTTAAAGTAATAAATCTCATGACATAAACACATTGACTCAACAGTGCTAAATGCTCTGTATTAATGAGCAACATGCAAATTCAGCCTTTTCTTTACACAAAATTATGGCTGCAACAAAAAAGAGGCTGCAGACTTTTGTGCTGAGCCTATTTCAGCCTTCTTCCTTTTCCACCCAAAGAATGACATTAACAGTGATGCCAGAGATGAGAGGCTTGGCTGAGAATAAGAGATGTGTCACTGGTGATATTACCTGTAGCTGTTGCATCCTATTTTCCCAAACTATCACCTGTAATTTCTTTTTCTGCTATTCCTGCACGGTTGTGAAATGTTTGTTGATTTCTGTACTTCCCCTGTGATGCATTTGCATAATGAAATAATAGAAATAGAAGCCACCACATACTCCTTATTCAAGAACCTTATGTGTAACCATAGATAGATAGATAGATAGATAGATAGATAGATAGATAGATAGATAGATAGATAGATAGATAGATAGATAGATAGATAGATAGATAGATAGATAGATAGATAGATAGATAGATAGATAGATAGATAGATAGATAGATAGATAGATAGATAGATAGATAGATAGATAGATAGATAGATAGATAGATACAGACCAATTTGGCCTTATCTGAAAAAGTAAGTACCCCCTAAACATAATACCTGATTGTGCCACCCTTGGCAGCAACAACTGCCATCAAGAGTTTGGGATAACTCACAATGTTTCCTTTAAATCACTGTGGAAGAATTTTGGCTCAATCTTCTTTGAAGATTAGCCATACTGGAGGATGTTAACAGTGTGAACAGTCTGTTTAGGATGATGCTACAACATCTCCACCAAATTTAAATACAGACTTTGATTGGGCCACACCTAAAACTTTATATTTTTTAACTTGCTACCTATAACCTGTTCTTACTTGCTGCTGGGCTTAAAATGTTCACTTTTGATACAGTGTAGTTAGTGTGGATCAGGTTATCATGGGCTAGTTATGCTGTAATAGGCTTAGGATGCTGAAGGACATAACGACCACTCTTCACACTGCTACTTTCTCCTACTACCCTTCAATTTGTCATTATCTGCTCTTACTTCAGCTTTTAACTTAATGTTCTCTCTCTGTTTTTTATCTTCATAGAAGCTGCATCTGGCCATGTGTTCTATTTAGCTGTGACACCTTTCTGAGGAGGGCAGCGATTGAGCTACTTTTACTAATAACTTTATGCTCTCTTTGGATAGATGATACACTTAGCCTTGTCTTTCGGTGTTTAACCCTGTATCTCTTCTACACAAAGCAATTGCATAAGCTATTGCTGCAACTAACTGGGTATGCTGTCTTTTATCCAATAGATTTAAAACTGGCCCAAAGCTTATCTGTTTAGCTGTGTTTCTCTTTTAGATAAAAAAACACTGAAAGAGATACTGCTGACATTAACTCTTTACTTATCTTTAACATATAAAGGACTCCTGGATCAGTGCTTCTGTTCTTTTGTGTCTGCTCTGTCTTCTCAAAATCAGTTGACACAGACGGCTGCTCACACTGAGCCAGGTTCCTGTCCTGCTGGTGGTTTCTTCTTGTTGAAGGGGAGTTTTACTTTCCACTGTTCTACATGCTCAGAATGAGGGATTGCTGCAAGTCAGATACTTGATGCCATCAGCTGGGTTTCCTCAGATAAAAAACATTTTTTTTACCAATTTGTAAAATAGGCAGAACTTGACTATTTTGTTTTATAACTTAGATCGAATTGGAACACATTGACTTCGATTTTATTAGTATAATTTGACTGAATTGACTACATATTTCTGTATACAAATGGATATTATATAAATAAATGCTATGTAAATAAACTTAATAAAACGTTGGATATTTGTCCTGCTTCTGACTTGAACTTTAAGACAACAAACTGATGGCTGGACTTTCTTCTTCAAGCTTTTGTGCTAAGGAGATGAATTCATGGTTCCATCAAGCAGATCAAGTCCAGGTCCTAAAGCAGAAAGGCAGCCCCAGACCATTACACCACCACCACTGCAGTGTTTTACTGTAGTTACAATGTTATTTATCTGAAATGCTGTTTTGGTTTTACACCAGATAAAATGGTAAAGATACCTTTCAAAAAGGTTAACGTTTGTCTCGTCAGTCTACAGAATATATGACCAAAATTTCTTTGACAAATGTTTTTTGGTACACATGAAACAGGCCTTTTTGTTCTTTTTTTTACCAACAGTGGTTTTGGCTTTCAAACTCTCCCACAAATGCCACTTTGTCTGGTTTCTTTCTTATTGTTCAGTCAGTAACACTCTAACTGAGGCAAGTGAAGCTTACATAGCTTTAGATGTTGTTCTGGGCTCCTTGGTGACCTCCTGGATGAGTCACTGATGCACTCTTGGAATTGTTTTGGTGGGCTGACTGCACCTGGGAAGACTCACCACTGTTCCATGGTTCCCCCATTTGTTGGCAATAGCTCTTACTGTGGTTCAGTGAAGTCCAAAAGCCTTAAAAATGGCTTTGTAACCTTTTCTAGACAGAAAGATGTCAGTGACACTGTTTCTCGTCTGTTCTTGAATTTCAATAGATTGGCATTATGTGTTGATGTCTGAGGTTTTTAGCGTTCTTCGTGTTGTCAAATGTTTTCTTAAATCTAAAATTAAATCATAATCACTTTATTGAGAGGGCATCTATGACTTTACATTGATCTAGGTGGGTTTGCATTGCTTTTTTCCCCTTCATAAAAAAAATCACTATTTAAAAACAGCTTTTAACATTATAATGAATGTCATGATGTGACAAAAATACTTTATCAAGGCACTGTAGATGGATTAACACTAATGTGGTAAAACCAGTAAGTGGAGACAAGAAAAGGGACTTGAGTAAATTGTGAATTTGACATCAATAAAACATAACAAGATAAAACAGCCCTTGAAATTAGACAGTCTTGTCTCCCATAACCTGGCAGTAGAAAACACCTGTCAGTCAAATAATGAGTAAAATATACAGAAATTGTAACTGCCTTGCTTACATAATGTGGTAAGGACACATCAAGTTTTATTTTCTATCACATACACATACAGGTACATCAAAAAAAATTTGAATATTGTAAAAAAAAAAAATTTTCACTCATTTCAGGTAGTGAAACTTATGTATTAAATACATTCATTACACATAAAGTGAAATATTTTAAGGCTTTTGTTTTCTTGTAATTTCAATTATTATGGCTTATAGCTAATGAAAACCCAAAATTCACTGTCAGAAAATTAGAATATTGTGGAAAAGTTGAATAAAACTGTAATCAGTTAATCAACTCAAAACACCTGCAAATGTTTCCTGAGCCTCTAAATGGTCTGTCAGTCTAGGTTGTGCATTTGTAACGAATCTATATATATGTTGTTTTGTACCATCCACCAGGCCCTTACTCTCAATTTTTAGATCAGTTTTCAGACCTTTTATCTGATTTAGTGTTAAATACAGATACAGTTATTATAGTGGGGGATTTTAACATGTTGACACTGAAAGTGATAGACTAAATATAGCGTTTAATGCTATCTTAGACTCAATTGGCTTTGCTCAAAACATTAACAAACCTACCCACCTTTGTCTTCACTCTCTGGACCTTGTTTTTTTTGCTTCTAAATTCAGACAAGACAGACGTTGTCGTCTTTGGACCGGAGTCTTTAAAAAAGAAACTGCTTAGTCATTCACTTAACCTGGATGGCATTAAATTGACCTCCGATAATAAAGTAAAAAACCGTGGTGTTATTTTTGACCAGGACATGTCATTGAAATCCCATATTAAACAGGTTTCTAGGATTTCCTTTTTTCACCTCCGGAACATTGCCAAAATTAGAAATATCCTATCCAGGAGTGACGCTGAAAAACTAGTTCACGCATTTGTTACTTCAAGGCTGGACTGTTGTAATTCTTTACTATCAGTATGTCTGCAAAATGCAGTTAAAAGCCTTCAGCTGATTCAAAATGCTGCAGCAAGAGTTCTGATGAAAATTAAAAAGAGATCATATTTCTCCTATTTTAGCTTCCCTTCATTGGGTCCCTGTTAAATCCAGAATATAATTTAAAATTCTCCTCCTCACATATAAAGCCCTTAATGATCTAGCTCCATCATACATCAGAGATCTGATTGTTCCATATGTTCCTAACAGTTCACTTCGTTCTCAGACTGCAGGTTTACTGGTGGTTCCTAGAGTCTCTAGAAGTAAAATGGGAGGCAGATCCTTTAGTAACCAGGCTCCTCTCCTGTGGAACCAGCTCCCAGTTTTGGTCCATGAGGCAGACACCCTGTCTACTTTTAAGGCTTGGCATAAAACTTTCCTTTTTGATAAAGCTTATAGTTAGAGTGACTTAGGTTATCAGGGAGGGAGCCTTCCTCCCTCCCTGTTGGATGGAGTAAGATGGAGTCAGGTTTAGCCTAAACCGGCTCAGTTATGGTTGAGGTGCAAACACACCCTCCATTTCTGCTACCTGTATGACCCCCTCTCTTTTCCAATGGTTATAATATGTCTGACATACAGAAGTATCCCAATCCTTGTGGTTTTTAGTATAACAATGACCATCAGTGGGACCCTTTGGGGGGTGCCTTGAGACAACATTGTTGTAAATAAGCACCGTTTAACTTAATGATCTGAACTGAAACTATCTCTGTAGTTATGCTGCTATAGGCTTAGGCTGCTGGAGGACATAACGACCACTTTCACCCTCTTCACTACATTCTCACACTACTCTCCAATTTTGCATTATTTGCTGTTATTTCAGCTTTAACTTTGTTCTCTCTTTTCTCTTCCTAGAAGCTACACCTGGCCTGACTCTGTGTCTACCTGTGACACCTTTCTGGAGAGGGGAATTGTCCGAGCTTCTGTTGGCAACAACTTAATGCTCACCCTCTACCGATGATCCACAAGGCCCTGTCTTTTAGCGTTTAACCCTTTCTCTCTCCTAGGCATGGCTATTGACTGAGCTTAACTGTAACTAATTATATGTGCTCTCTTTCAGACTCTATTCTTGAAAACTGGCTCAGAGTTTATCTGTTCTTTCTTTATAGGTGAAACGACTAAAGGAGCTACATCCATTAACATTTACTTTTCCTTCCCATAGAAAGTACTCCTGGATCAGTGCTTCTTTGTTCTCTTTGTGTCTCTGCTCTGTTCTCTCAAACCCCCAGTCGGTCGTGGCAGATGGCCGCTCACACTGAGCCTGGTTCTGCTGGAGGTTTCTTCCTGTTAAAAGGGAGTTTTTCCTCTCCGCTGTCGCTACATGCATGTTCAGTATGAGGGATTGCTGCAAAGTCAACGCCAGCGACTGTCCACTGTCTATACATGCTCATCCGGGAGGAGTGAATGCTGCAAGTCACTGACTGGATGCAATCTGCGGGGTTTCCTTAGAAAGAAAAACCTTTTATCCAATTTGAATAAATAACTAACTCTGACTGCACTATTCAATGGTTAGGATTAATTGGAATGTATGTACCTGACTGTTGTGAAGTGCCTTGAGACAACATGTGTTGTGAATTGGCGCTATATAAATAAAACTGAATTGAATTGAATTGAACAATATTTGAGTTTCACTTTCTGAAATGAGTGACAAGAAATATTAAACCTTTTCAGGATATTCTATTTATTTTTAGATGTACCTTTATGTAAAGTCAAAGACTGATTGGAGGAATGCTGAATGGCCTTCAGGGTTTGATTTTGTATATCATTTATATTCTGACTTCAGAATTTCCACTTTCCAAGCAAAAAAATAAAAAGAAATGTTTGAGTTTTTTTTTTTTTTTACCAAGTCTTTATTTTTACTGATGGTGTGTACATTTTCGCACAATTTACTCTACAAGCTATATTTGTTAACAAATCTTTAGTGTTGAATGCATAAAAGAAAGCAATGCTTTGTTATTCACTTGTAATAGTAGTTAGCTCATTCACTAAGTGCAAAAATGTGTAAATCTACCTGGATTTCTGAGTTGGACATGGAATACTCTGGAAATTTGCTTGGAAAGTAAAAAAATAAAACATTAGCAGAAAAAGAATTCGACCCTGCAGCACTTACAGAGGTTTAGCTTTGAAAGCATAATATTTACTTGTAAAAATATACTTTCCAGTATTGTCAGATGGGTCTTTTGAATGTATGATGTTATTGGATCCTATTAATCTGAACTGCTAGTCAGACATGTTGTAAGTTCCGAAATATGGAAGTTCTATAGAAGCCGAGGTTGCAACAGTAGCTGTGTGTTTCAGCAATGCCGTTAAAACATTCGATAAGAGGTTTGCTGTTCATCCCTCCAGGAGACCTTTAACTTGAGCTTGGAAATGACTCTCTACCAAGGATCGATAAAGCTACACCGGATGTTCATGGTGGCCCAACATAACATAAAAACCATCTTTGTTCACTCTGTATTTTAATTTGCCCCCTATTTTACAAAAAATCCATAGTGGTAGCTGCAAATCTATATGGTTGAAATGCTGTAAAGTGCTGCTTGTATTCTAGTTATTGTTCTCAGGAATAAACTACTTCTCCACAATCGGCAGTGTACCTTAAGGATTTGTGAGGAAGCCCCCTTCTGCACAGAGCGACGATAGGAGGCTCATGTGCAGTAAAATATCTGCACAATTTGTTTTTTGGTATCATGGAAAATGCCTTTATTATATCTTCCACTTTTGAGCTTAACTTGAAACTGGCATTTAGATGGATACAGCAATTTATAATGAAGCTGTGCTGATGCACGGCTTTTAGCTTAATTTCCAATAAGCCCCACATGAAAAATAAACTGCAGGTCTGATGGAGGTAGATGTGGGTTTTAGGTTGTTTTCCTAACTCCTGCTGTAAAAATCGAGATCACTTCACAGCCTTCACTTATCAACATAGGTGTTGATAAAGTGGCTGCAATTATTGGTTCAGACATCAGCATTACAAATGGAAGCCTGTGCTTTTACTCTGGGACAGCAACGGTTCTCACAGTCACACTCTGCTGGCTGGAAGGAAGGTGTTTGATTCAAAAAAATGACTCAGCTCAGAAAACGATTGCTGGTGTTGGTCTGATTAGATTAGTGTGTTGCAAGTTCTGGAGAATTGACACTACATAGAGGGAGCCCTATGGAGGCTATAAGGCTAATATTCCCCTAAAATTAGCACTAAAGCGAAGGCTGAATCCTCTGATGGCATGTGGTGATTCATTTAACTTTGCAACGGCTGATTAAACTGTCTCTGCCACTTTTTTAACAGAGCAGGACGGGATGAAACTTTGACATATGGAACTTGGTTCATCTTGAATTTGCACCGCGCCATTTAGAGCTATCAGTGGCACCTGTGTATGAAAGTAAAACTTGTAATCACTGCCACAGATGTGCAAGCAGCTCCACAAATGCAAGCTGGTGGGATTCAATTTAAGAGGATGGTTTTACTCAGCTGGAACTTGTAAACTCCAATTTTGTTTTCTGATTATGTCTGTGAATTAATTTGAACATGTCACTCGCACATGCATTCTTCAAGTTTATTTTCAGTTTCGATAGTACAAAAACACAGAGTTAAAGGAACAAGCATGTATAATGTACAGCAGTTGTATTTTTTATCCTGCCAAATAAGTAACTTTATCTGGCTTATCTCAACTTACACATAAGAATGTTCTTTGAACCGTAGTCATTTAATCTTCAACACATGTCTAACATTAAGGGCTCCAAAATAATTGTAAAAACACTACATCTCCAACTAACTGCTGCATTGTACAAATAAAAGGCAGAATATTATTTACTGTGAGTCGTGTGAATCTCTCTATCAATCCCATCCACCTACACTTTGCATGCAGAGCACAAAAACCATATGTAGATGCCACAGAAAGGCGGCACACACACTTACAAGTTGACAACAGAAAAATGATACATGCTAAGGCTAAAAATACATCCTAAAAACAATTATTACAGCATGCTACACGTTGAACTCATTTAATGTGATGCACACATGCAAATTGCAAATGCATGCACTGCTGCAGGGGGCGGATGCATTCAGAGAGAGCCCATGAGCTGGTTGAGAGCTCTTCTGAGATCCTTTTAGTCCAATGTGGGTGTTTTGTCTTCCCTGCAAGGGATCCTCGTTGTTTTGCGGAGGCAGGTTCAGCTTTGAGATTAATGAAAAGCTCCATCTTAGTCATAAAAAGAGCATTTTCGCAATCTCTTTAACATCGTGCATACCAAAGGCTCACATTAGGCACTTTTGACATATGCTTCCCTACAGCACTGTTTTCTGATGCATTCATCCCCACTGCTGAGATCTTCTGTGGGTAAGCTGCCCCCCTCCAGACGTGCCCATTGAGTCTTTTTGCGTTCCTCATTTTCACTGCCGGGAAACTCATTTGTCAGAGCAGAGATGAAATATGGCACACAACTGGAAGTCAGAAGGACTTATTGAATATGATGAATCTAACAAAGCTTCCTGAGGGCTGTTAAAATGATTGTCCAAAAAAACAGAGGGTTCGCTAGCTCACAGCATGGTTTCAGGTGGTTTAACCAAACTCTTTAAGGTCAAACACTAAACTCTGTTAGCACGCTGAGAGTGGTAGCAGGTCATAAGTTTATAATGCAGGATGGTCTGTGTCAGCGGTTACACCAAGCTGACAGAAACTAAAGAGATGTAATAGGAGGCAGTGGAAAAGTCAAATAGCATTCCATGAGAGCTAGATGTTATTTCAGTCGTTGCTTCTAATTAATTATTTAGTGCAAATGGTTGTAATTACACAGAATCTACAGTAAGGGCAATTAGATTATGGTGTGGCATGGATCACAAGATGATGTGTTGAACTTAGAAGCATTCCAGGAACTGGTGCACATTTTCACTGCTTTTATTCCCGATCACCCCCCCTATGCCTCGCTGAAGCTCTGTCAGCATTTTCCATCCTATGAATGGCTGGCGTTGGGCTGGCCATCTCCAAGCTCTTTAAAAGGATACTGAGGGTCCTTTTGAGATACAACCTCTGCCTCTGTGTTGCCACAAACACCCTCTGCCCAGCTTGCCCACGAAGCCCTCCAAGCAATCACAACTTCTCAGAATGTCAGTTAGCATTACAGTAACCCCCCCATTTTGCCTATGATCAGGGAGCAACCAGGCAGAGGAACTGGGGCAAAGCGAAAGGCACTCACTCGTGAAAGCCAAACTGAGACCGGGCATCTCTTCCACAATGACCTTTTGAGGATTTTTAAGGATTGTGATGTAATGTAGTGGGCAATGAGTGATGGTGACAAGAATGCTCAAATGTATTTGTTGGTGTAAACACAAAGTGACTTGCACAGCAAAACAAGTCACAGCTCAGGATTCCACTTTACATTTTTAGGTGGAAGCCAACTGGAGGGCCCATGAGGCATTGCTCTCTGGTACTGTCCAGGTTGGTTTGTCTGTCAAGCTAAAATGGCAGAACTGAAAATTCTGCTTGACAGCACAAGCTCCCCGTAGGGCAGCTAAGTGGCATCAACCTGTGGTAGTCACACACTCTTGCTGACAAGGTGATGATAAACACCTTTCATTAAAAGGTAGGGTCTATAGGCTTCTCCTTTGAGAACATGTTCTCATCTAAATGCCAGCGGAGAAAGGGCAAGGAAGCCTGGAAGAGCAAGGTATGAGGTCCAACGTCTGTGATTTTCTCCACCAGGAACTCCTGCATGTGATTAGAGTGCAAGCTTAAAAATTGAAAGGACATACAATCAGCAGGAGGGAAAAAGCTTTCATCTTAGATTTGAGTACTCCAGTGAAAATGACTGAATGTCAGAAGCTGCCGACATAGATGCAGATGCTGAAGTAAACATATGATATGTATATTTATTTTGCTTAAAGGATGATGGACCAAAATAAGCAGCGGGCACCTGTTTAGGGTTCAGTATGTTGAAATTATGGCTTAAGAAGCTATCAAACTGCCCAAAGCAATACTTTTCAATTCTAGCCTGCTTTGAAGGGATTGAGCTAGATAAAGATCCCTTGCAGACTCTAAAGTTTTGTGGTCAAAGAATTGTATTGCTGTTGATTAGACCATATTTTATTTTCTTAATTTTAATGCGTCTTCTGTGGACAAATTCAGTTTGAACAAACAGGGATGATCAATGTGGTTTCTTACTTTTGTCAGGGCTTCTGCCTTGTAGATACATACAACAGATAACATTTTAAATTGTGTCTTCTAGGGCTTCTGAATGTAAGGTAAAGCTCTCATTAAATTCTGAATGAATATTTTAAACTGTAGCTCAGAAATTGATGGTTTTTATCATTACAACGTCATGCTGTGAATATTTTTGACAGATTTTTCAGAATCTGTTTGAGGGTCCAGGAGTCACACTGTGTGCCATGAAAGTGCATCATAGCCTGAATTTCAAACAAAGGCTCATTGCAGAAAAAAGAATGATGTTGAACCAGCTATAAAAGTTCCATTGTCTGTCCAAAAGTACGCTAAGGCAACAATATTGATCATGGAAACATTGAAAAATGCTACTCCCATAACTGCAGGTCAAAGCAATAACCATCATAAGCAAAGCAGACCCTGCTGTGGTCAGAAAGATTAAACCCTTAATTTTCATCGATTGTTTAAAAAGGGAATATATGGAGCACTGGCTCTATTAAGGTCGAATGTAAATTATGACATTAGGAGCAATAAACCAGCCTGGCTCTTTTAGTAAACATCACTACCTGAAGAATCCCTGCCAGCGCAAGGCTTAGAAAGCCTATCCAAACATACATCCTTATAAGCCTAGCAAGCAGGCTAAACCCTCTTACATTAAGATAGCTTGGAACCATCTCCATAACAACAAGGTTCACACAGAAAGGAAGCTCTGTGAGTAACCTTTGCTTTTCCTTCTTCAGTCAGAGCAGCTTTTTAGATCCTGAAACTTCATTTCAACATTTCAGGCCATCAGGCTGTGGAATTCGTTTTGTTTTCTCTGGATCTCTGCAGGCTCGTGTAAATGCAGGGTGATGATGATGCTGCATGTTATTTCCAGTCTAACATAAGAGAGCTGCTTCTGCACTCAGCGCTTCAGTGACCACACCCTTGTAATCCTGCTGGGTATTTCACAAGCTTCAAAGGTGCACCATGAATAAGAAGGCAAGTGGAGGAAACAAGTGGTGTGTATAAAATGCCAGGCTTGTGTGATGTTAAAAAAGGGAGCACAATAAATGATTTCAAACATTTTTCCAAGTATGTTTCCAAGTCTGACATTGAAGTCCGACATGCAGCCTGGTTCCAGTCCAGACTAGTCCAGTCGATAAAAATGTGTTTGTAAAGAAGTAAAAGCTTAATCATTTGTTACAAATCATTTAATGCTTTTAAAATATGTCTAAATGTGTTATGCAGGATACAGAGCTCTAATTTTTGAGGTCTTTGCTTGCATACTTTTACAAATTAGCAACAACACTTTGAAATCCCTCTTACTGAGTTAAAAGGTCTTTCAGGTTTCCATTGATAAAACTAAACTTGTTCATGAATTTAAGTACTTTCTCTCAACTATGCATTTCTGTATTTGAGGCAGTTGTCTCATTCACATTCTTTGTTTATTGTTCTGAGCTAATTTAGAAAAAGAAACTAAAAGGTTTAGTGAAATATTTCCTCTCATTACAGCTAACTGGAGCTGTATGAACTTCTAAAAATCAAACTGATTTCCAGTTTATTTATTACTAACAAGAAATAACGATTCTCCAAACACATATCTATGACTGTGAAAGCATAAACTGCTTTCTATGGTTTATTCATTGTTAATTCATTTAATTAGCTCCCAGTTTAGTGGGCAATATAGATGTCAACATCCTGCTGTGGGAAGAGGCCGTAAACATCAAATCAATGCTCTCAAACCCAGTGAGACTGCATAGGATAAACGTTAAATGTTTCAGTTAGTCAGTCATTTTCTACCGCTTATTCCATAGTGGGTCACAGCGAAGCTGGTGCCTATCTCCAGCAGTCTATGGGCGAGAGGCAGGGTACACCCTGGACAGGTCGCCAGTCCATTGCAGGGCAACACACAAACAACCATGCACACACTCATTCATACACCTAAAGGCAATTTAGAGTTACCAATTAACCTAACAGGCATGTCTTTGGACTGTGGGAAGAAGCCGGAGTACCCAGTGAGAACATGCAAACTCCATGCAGAAAGACCCCCTGCTGGGAATCAAACCCAGGACCTTCTTGCTGCAAGGCAACAGTGCTACCAACTGCACCACCGTGCAGCCCACGTTAAATGTTTCAACAAATAAAATTGAAAAAAACTGAAAATTATCTTCTTCGGATTTAGTTTAGCAAAACAGCAAAAAAAGTAAAATTTGTTGTGCCAGTGGGCAGATATTTCTTTTTATAAATAATTATTCTCATAGGAAACAACTTTTTATATTTGCATCAAGGAAACAGAAAAAAAAAAATCTCCTTAGCAGTTGAGCTTCATGCTGTACAAAATTGCCAGTGACATCTTCTCTTCTGCCCTTGTAGACTTGTTGCAGCGTTCAGGGCAGCTTGTGAGGGAATGTCAGCGTAAACTGATGTTTGAATTGTGACATGAATGCAGACAGAGAGACAGCATTCTTCTCTGGATGAGACATCTTTCTTCTTTAACAATGCCTTCTCCTTTTTTAATTCAGATGATTTTTCTTGAGATTGCATTGTTGTAACGTAGTAATTACACACTTGTAAGGACTTGCAGTTAAGACAAGTGCACATTATTGCCACTTGTTGTTTGTCGAGAAGTTCTGATTTGTGGTTTCACTTGTTTGAAAAGCAGCAAATCTACATCCAGTGTGTCTTGCAAAAGAAATCATGCCGTTTTAACTTTTTCACATTTTTACATGTTACAACCACAAAATTCAATAAACCTATTGGGAATTTATGAGACAAACAAACATCTAATGCATAATGGGAGTTTAAGGAAGGATTATGTTTAGGGATAGGACACAAGGTTTTATTTTATTTTTTTACTTTCTTTATTACGTTCATCATTCTGAAAAGTATGGCATGCATTTTTTTCTATTACAGGTGCAAGTCTTTGCAAATGTATAGAAACTTCATTCCTCTTTGCAGAATAGCTCAAACTCAAAAAGGAATATTGAGTCTGTATATGGCAGTTTTCAAGTCTTCTTACTCATCAAATTTGGTCTGGACTCTGACTGGGCCATTCTAACAGTTGAATGTGTCTTGATCTAAACCATTCCATTGTAAGTTTGGATGCATGGTTTTGGTGGAGATGAACCTCTGTCCCAGTTTTTGGTCTTTTGCAGCTTCTAAGAAGTTTTTTTTTTTTTACCATTAACTCAGTACTATGGTACTATTTCTGAAAATTGCACAATTTTTATTAATGCATCATTAATACATTTTATACAGTAACACCACAACTTAAAAAAAAATCCTGTTATCAACATTTGTAAAAGTAGTGCTGCAATGCTGGCCCACACATTAAGCTTGCCTGTATTGCTCTATCCTGGAAGCACATTCAATTTTGCACTGCGACCCATTGTACTAAGCTTGAATCAAACATCTAATTTACAGTAGGTACATTTCACAAAATAATAAGAGATGCTCTTTGAAGGATTTATACTGTATATCTCTTAAGGCACGTGTAGATATGCTTTTACCAGTTCTGGTTTTGTATAGTGTAGAGGCAGGTAAAAAGAGTTAAGAAAAAAGCTGTCCAGCCCACACACTGACCGCACATTTAACGACAAACTGCCTCCACCACCTGCAGCTTTGGAAGAAGTCTTCACACTGCCAACATCTGCTGTAGATCTCAAAGGAACTGTGGGCTGCAGACTGCTCCTTTTTACTGTGGAGGTTTGGCTTTGATCTGCTTAGAAGTTTGACAGATAGAAGGAGCTTTGCCTGTGAAAAACTCACAAATGAAAATCCACACTCCATAATTCTTAAGAAACTGGCTAAAAAGCTGCATTTTGAGGTAAAGGAGCAGGTGTTCGTGCTTGTGAGCAACAGAAAAATGCCTCGTTACATGCATGATGGCATGCAGGTGCTGGATATATTGACGTTCTGCAGGGGTGGATTTATAAACGACACCACACTGAGATTTTCACCATATTTAGAACAGACCCAATAGTGGAGATAATTTAGGAAAAATCACTGATTTACAAAAAGATAAAGCACTTTTTACTAGACATCCAAAGCCGAACAACTGTTGCTCCAATAAGCCCATGTTGTTGACTTAAAACGGGACTGTGCATGAGCAAACTCTCTTAAGATTGAATGGAAAGAGCATTTTTATGTACTATGTGGATACCAACAGTTTGTGCTTATAAAGGCTTAACTACAGAAAGAAAAAAGACAACTTTTAATATTTTAAATGTTTATTGCATAACTGTTTGTGCTTCTGTGAAGTGGTGGTGGACATTCAAATGATATAAAATCATTTGAAGGTGCATGGACACCTGTTAACAACAGGATCAGTGACTAATACATTAAACATAGAATGTTAACATAGCTATGTATACAAATATTTACATGCTTCACCATCAGTCAAGAACATTTTGCATTGTCATTCTTCATTTTCCAACCAAAAAAAATCTGCATTGTTTTCCTCAGAGCCAATGGAAACAAAAACAAGAAGCTATCCTCTTTCACAATTTTTTGTAAGTTTTGACTACATCATTGCAGCAAAATACACATAAAGGTATGTCTAAGTTGAAACTAACAAGCCATCTTTTAGAACCATTTCCTAGCCGGCTCCTCTTGGTGTAGGTAGCTAAGGTTTTCATAAAAAGCAGGTAAAACATTGAATGGGCTTCTGTGACACCAGACCTGAGAAGATGCAGCAGAAGTAGAGAAAAGTGAACAGTATTGGTCTAAAACTATTGATAAACTCTGTTATCTAAAAGAAGCTGGTGTTCAGTGTGAAAAAAAAATGTTAGAATTAAAAACTACTTAAGACAATTCATCAAGATTGATTAAAGAAAATAACACTTGATCTTCCAAATGCATCCTCTGTTTTTCTTTTCCTGGATCTGAACTGATTGGTACAAGGTATAATCTGTCAGGTTGTTACTTCAGTGAAAGTTTTATTGCTTAAATTGTACCATTTGGCTGTTTGGGTGGATTTGTAGTGGCCCTGTCAGGTGAAGTTAACAATGCCTAGTAAGCCTAGGGATGGAGCTCATTAAGTTGGATGTGCCAGTTGTCCACTCTCTTATTGGATGATCTTTGATGGTATTTCGTCCTTACTCTGCTTGTTATCTTCAGTACACTGAATATGTGCATTAGTTTCTATGCTTGGATATTGACTTAGATTGATAAAATGAGTAACACGGAGATGGTCTTCTATTTAATGTACGTGTTTATTTACTGTATCTGTATGTAAGTTATAAAGGTAATATATTATTGGCATGTTGTGTATTCCTAGTCTTGTTGTTTGCTAGGTGCTGATAAGGTCTAGAGCTATTACATATTTTAACATAAATGTTTTTTATATATTTGTATTTATAAATTGTTACATTCGGACATTCATGTTTCTACTGTCTGGGCTGATTATTTCAGGATGCCATTTGGCTGAGAAATTATATCAATTTCATGCTGTTGTTGTTCGGTTTTGCGCATGATTAAAATACGAGACTCTGCTTCTGGTTTGCAGTACTTTAATTGAACCAAAAATAATTTATCAAGTTAACGAATGGACACATGTAATCAGAGATTTCGTTCCACAGCAGCAAAACATAAAAAATAACCCGGCATTAAGTCTGTGGATTTGCTTTTCTCTCTAGCCCAGTGAGGTAATGTGCAGCCAGTGCTGATTATCTCAAAATGCCAACTAATCAGCTGACTGATTAATTGTTCTGTCTCCATTACACGATGTCAGAAAATCTATTCCCAAGGGTCGAGTTGACATTTTCTCCGTTTTTTTTCTTTGTCCCAAACTTTTTTAGATTAGATAAATGTCACAAAGGAGATTTTGTCTAAAAGTTTACCTGTATTATTAATCGCTCCTCACAGTGGATTAGATTTCACAAATCCTTTAAATTACACAAGCCTCTATTCTAGTTGTGGAATGCTTCTCTTGTATTTGAACATTGATGGAAATATTAACTGCATGTATGATGTCTCTGATTGCTTAAGTGTAAGATTGAGTTGTGTTAACATGATAAAGGCAATATTTTAAAGAAGATTAAAAAGATTTTAAACACGTTTTGTGGTGAGAAAAACCTTTATATTCTTTCCAAAGTGGAGAAAAACTCTGTTTGTCGTTGAATGTGTGGATTTTATATCTAGAAAGTATTAGAAATAATAATGTAGAGGTCCACTTCCGCATGTATAGCATCAACAGCAGAGCAATGTGTTTTTTCACATTTCTCATTCTTTCTCCTGACTCCTAACTGTTTCCATTTAGCTTTAAATGAATGCTAAAGAAGAAAATGATATAACAAAAGCAGGTAAACAGTCTATATTTGCAAAAGGTATGACAACTTGTCATACCTGTACATTTACACAGAGAGCATGTAAATGTTTTTCATAAACTGTGGAAGAAAAAAAAAATATATATATATACTTTAAAAAACAATATCTGGACTAATGTATCTGGGATTTCATTTGGGCCACTTGCATTTTCTCAGATATATGCAAGAACAAGAAATCTTCCTTTAGGATATGTTGAAAAAGCCAGCATTGCACACAGAAAGTAGGCATTTTTTACCATTTATCAATATATTTTCTTTCACTGATGAAATTTGGGGAATGTCCCCAACAACACTCTCCAGATCCTCAAGAGAGATCCTAGGTTGTTTCCAGACTAGCAAAGATTTATAGTCCCCCCAGCAGGTTTTGGCTCTATTCTCAGCCCCCTCCCAGTGGGAAAAGCCCAGAAAACCCTTAAAAGGAGGCTTTAAGACGGCACTTTAATCAGGTGGCCAACCCATCTTAGCTGACTCAAAGCAGGTCAGCAGCAGCTCTACTTTGAGCCACCCTTATATGATAGAGCTCCATTAAAAAGCTTTAATTTCATCCGCTTGAATTTGGGATCTTGTCAATTTGGTAACGATCCCTATATTGGGATCATGATCTTACATGGATCAAATTGAGAGTTTGAGGTTGCCTTTTGATCAAACTTCTTCTTTAAAGACCGGAGCAGTGCCCACATTACAGAACATCAAACCTTTTGGTATTTTCTAAAGTGCTCTTTTTGCTGATTCTCACAGTGGAAGTAGCTTTGCTCTTTAAACCTCATTTAATTATATATTTTGTTCTCATCATTTAATTGTTGCTGGGAAGAGATATGATTTACAAAATAAACACACTTTAGGTCTTACGGTTCAAACTGTAGTTGTCACAAAGGCCTTTAATGTTTGTATTACCATCAATTAGATTGTTCCCATTCTCTTGGACCATCTAACACACATGAACTGCAACTCTGAACCCATAGTTCTTTCAGGTGTTCCCTGGTTTTCCATTCAAGGGAATGCTGTTGGAAATAGGTCTTTCAGGGGTTTAGGTTTGATAAGACATAATTCCTTAATCCTGTCAGACAGGCAGGTCTAGCTCAACAGATACTGTAAATCAATCAATGTGTCTGAGAAGAAGCAGCTCTCCGTATCGATTGAGCCCCCCCCCCACCCCCACCCTCCTGTCACCCACCAACACTTGCAAAGACTTGCTAGACAGTGATGGCCTGTGATAGACTGTCTTCTCATTGAAGCTCGGTTAATTCTAAACTTCTGTAGCTGGTTTTCTAAAATACGGGGTTAAAAAAGGAATGCATTTGACCCACAAGATGAAGTACGTTAGGCATCATTACCAAGCGACGCTTAAAGTCAACAGGATGCTTGAGACGGTTCACCTCATTCCTGTCATCTTTTCATTGGGTCATTAAGCAGGCTCACATATTTAGCAAGAGCTGTCTGCAGTGCCAGAGGCTTAGAAGACCCAGATTTGTTTTAACCTGTGGATTGAACATTTTAACTTGCCCTCTGAGTCATATTCAATCAAGGGCCCCAAGGTGTGTATGTAATGATGGGGAGGAATAGAAAGCTTTACAGGAAAGGAAGGTGGCGACGCTGATGAATACCAAGTAGAGAGGTGCTTTTTTCCCCCTCAAAATTTAATCAAATGGGAGACTGTGAATAAAATATAAGACTCTGTAAAGATCAGGGGTGAAGTGGGTATTGTGGAAGTGTCTATTTCACATTGTTATTGCAAGATGATGGTCATTGAATCAGCCAGTCAGCGAACAGGAAGTCAACAGTTTTTAACATGCTCTTCTTACTCTCTGATGGTTTTCCCCCATAGCATCTACATCCTTTCTAAGCAGCATGAGTCTCCTGCCTCCTCTCCTCCAGGGCAGGAGAATCAGAGCTGGTTCTCACATTTCAGTCCATTTATCTCCTGCTAGATGCAGCTCAGTGATCTTAGCCCTCCATTAGCTTCCTCCGAAAAGCATCCTGTGGAAGTAAACAGAAATTTTAGGGATGGCTCATTTCTTCTTCCCTTCCCTGTCTTCAACCTTGTCTTCCAAATCACTTACACTATCTTCAAAACAACACATTACATCTGCTGTGCCACAAAAGCACAGCTCTGGTTTTATGTTACTGAGCCCGGCATGCAAGTCCTCCAAATTCTGTACCCAGCACAGAAAGGAAAGAGCTCTCTAGAGTGGATGTCATAAAGTTGATATATCATGATATGAATTACACCATTGATTCCTCAGGGTTTTTAGTGAAGCAAAATCATACGGTCATAGCCATCAGTTGTCTACTATAATGTCTCAGAGATATTTACCACATACTATGTGAGTATTTGTGCATTTGTGCATTTTACACAATCACTGTAAGTCTGGATATGATCAAATTCCCTTGTTGCAGCCTCTCCGTATGCAGATCTTGCATATATGACCAAGTGTGATCAAGGAATTTCTGTGGACTGTGAAGGCATCATGATGTGGGGATGCTTTACTTCAGCAGGGCAGAATACAGAACAATCCTGGAAGAAAACATGTTAGAAGCTGCAAAAGACTTGAGAATGGGGCAGAGGTTTGCTGTGGAGCTGGATAATGACTCTGTTCAGGTGTTAGAAAAATCAAGACCTAAATCTAAATAATTTTTTGCAAGCTTTGAAATTTGATCTTCATAGTCCCAATCAGTTTAATTGGGTTTAGCTTGAGGTAATTTCCAAAGATCTGAATAAGATGTAGAAAGAAATGAAAAGTTGGTAAAGACATTCTTCAAAAGACCTGGAAAAATCAGGAGGTTGAACACATGTTCCACATTTTTTTGATTTTTTATAAAAAAAAGTTTTCCTTCCACTTCATAGTTATGTATTACTTTATGTTTGCCTAGGACATAAAGTCCTGGTAAAATATGCTGGGGTTTGTACTTTTCACATGACAAAAAGGCACCAGGACAGAAGAAAAATCACAAGGCCATCTTTCAGGTCTTAAAATTTTGTTTACTTCATCCATAGATGAACAGCATTGTATTATTCCATGCAATCTATTTAATAAAAGTAAATCAAAATTCAAAAGCAGAGGCAAAATACAAATTCCACCTGAATAAATTCTGCCTGAAGATTTGGATTTCTTCACCTCTGCAAACCTAGACCTCACTATAGAAAATATTTTCCAGAGGGCAATTATGCTGTTGTTTTTGTTGTTCTTTAAATGTTTTTGACCTAAAATGCCTAAAACTGTTATGAAGAACAGTATGAGCAATATTACTTTATTTAATTTATGGGAAATTGGTGAGTAAATAAGAACTTTTAAAACAAAGTTAGTTATCATTTTGCTAGGCTAGATCAAGATGACAATTGATGCTGAATACTACCCACATTAAATTATTATCAGAGTTTCTGATTTACATTCCTTGTAAAAATTGACACCTTACCTTTGATGAATGGTATAGATAAAATTTGTCAAGTTTCCACAAAACATTCCTCCTGATCCCACACTGCCAAGTCCATTACACAGTAGATACTGTAATGCGCCTAATACTTGTATAATTCGATGGATTTAATTCAGATATTAAAACTAGACTGCCGAGGATAGCTATCACAATAAAACTTATGTAAACAATCATTTCTGTGTACAGTTAACTATGAAACACTGTTTAAAAGGCATGTATGCTGTACTAACAAATATAACTGGCCCTTAAAGTGCATTTAATACAAGATGTTAAAATTATGTAGTGGTGACCTGATTTTATTATTCAGAAAATATTTCAGTGACCTGTTTCTCTGTAGTGATTTAAATAGCATGTGACTGGTCCTTTTAAAGTGGAACAAGTGACAAATGATGATCAAACACCTTCTTTATTGGAGCATGTCTACAGAAGGCAAAAAAACGGCTATACTAAAGAAGCTGATAACAACTGTTGTGATAGCCATTATCTGTCATTGGAATGTAACGTCAAGCCAGCCTGGGGATGTCAAAGCTTTTCGCTCTACTATTGCTTAAATTTGACACAACACACAGACAATTATTTTCTCTACAGGTATTTTTTCCACAACCTCATTATGACCCTGACATTCCAGACTAGCTGTAATGCTCAAACCATAAGCACCCCATACTTGCCAATCAAAGGTAAAAGAAAAGATTTAATCTATTAGCAACTGATCAATTCATTCTTCTTTTTTTTTTTTTAAGATTTGCTTTGCAGCACTAGTGGCCTTTATTTGCCAGACAGGAAATGGGGTGAGGGGGGAGACATGCAGCACAGGTCGCACAGGCCGGAACTTGAACCAGGGGACAACTGTGTTGGGGGCCGAAGTCTTTCAATACCTGGGGCCATGTGCTCTACATCTTCGCCAGCGCCGCCCCAGATTAAAATTTTTCTTTTATTGCAAATTTTAGCTTAGGCCTCTTCCTTATGCTAGTATTCTACAAAGAAAAAACAAAAAAGCAATCTTTATAAAATATGCGGAGACAATTTGGTTTGAGAGAAAAATGCAATTAGCTAATTTGGCTGGCAGGAAATATTCTTTGCCTGTGAAGTTTTGGATCTATCCCATCATTCATGAGTGAAATAGATGATTTTGGACATTGAATGGAAAGCTGAGCTAAACAGTGGGATCAGAAGAGAGCAACAGGTTGCAATTGTAAATGCTTGTTGGAGTTACAGTGCCATGAAAAAGTATTTGCCCCTTTATAGTTTTCTCCTGTTTTTGCTTTTTTGCACTGAAATGTTTCAAATCAACGAGCAGTTTGAATATTAAAAATAACCACAGTAAATGTATGATTACATTTACTGAGGGGAAAATTCTAACGATTTCAGGGAAGTTAAGGTGTTTAATTTAGCTACAGTGATTATGGAGAAAGAAAGAAGGACCGAACTAAAGGTTTGTCAGCACTTCATTTAATTACATACCTGAAAGAACCCAAAGTTGAACACCACTGGTACTGGAGAACAATGAGCTAACATTTAATCCAGCTGCCTGTAGTACTGTACAATCTGCCTGAAATGCTACACAGCAGCAGACATCAGGAGTATTTTGTTCAGAAGAGGGCATATCCCACCAGCTGAATTTGTAAGGACAAGTTGTACACTGGATTGTCTGTTCATCAAAACAGCTCCAGTTTGATATACACGTTTTTTATTCTTGGATATCAGCGCAGTGCTATTCAAAAATTCCTAAACAACAAAAATTATAATTTTCAGTTGGTTTTGTTGTATTACAATTTATCCAGCCATTGGCTTTATCTTATTATCCTTAAGTAACTGAAAATAATCAAACCCTCAAAACCTCCTGTCAGTTCTTCAATCACTAGTCAGTTTTTGACATTCTGAAAAATAATAAAATCTAAATATTTTTACAAATTTGACAAACAAGTTGTTCACTCCTACTGGTACGTCCTGAATTGGGATTTTAGTGTGCCTTTACACCCGTATACCACCACCATGTTTTACAGTCAGTATAATGTTCATTCTAAAAATGTAATATTGCAGGACACAGGCAAGCAGAAGAAGAAATCTGAAAGGGGGCTTATGTTTTTTTATTGTAAGTATTGTATCTTTTCTAGCAGCTTTGAATGATATATTTTTCCCTATTTGTTCTGAAAAATCTGTACCTGCTTGTGTTTATTACAATTCCAGACAAAAGATAAATATTTGTACTGAGCAACAGGAGGCATTTTTACCTCTAATTAATAAATGAGCAAGGAGAAGAAAAATAATTAACGTGTGTGCTTCATACTAATTTCAAACTAATAAACAAGGCTTGTAATGTTCAAGTCACCTCACCCCCTCTTGATATATAAATCCCTTTTAAATGGAGAGCTAATGTTACTTTTGCTCTAATTGCTTCTCTCTCACTACAGGTTGTGGCATGAGTTGGATAATAATGAAATTCAGTAAAAAGCTGTCCAAAATGCCTTTTGTACAGTGATACCAGAATAAGTGTTGGTAAAATGTCCCAGACATATCACTATATTACAGTTGAATATTGCCTGCATCATGATATTGCTCAACATATTTTTTGTTTACCTTGAATTTTGATTTTGATTTGTTGTATCCTGACTCAACCACAACATTTTATCTGAACAGATCCTCTGATTAATTTAGACTCAGAATATGATTTTGAAATTAACTGAGCTGCAACAGTTGTGAAACTTTCAGTTGCAATAGGCAAGTTGCCTAAAAACTGTAAATTGTCCAAGGATTTACACTGGCCATAAAACAGAAGGGGACCTAGCTGCAGGCCCTGTTTCTAATGGGGCTCCCATACTAAAAAGAAAAAAAGAATGTGGGTGGGAATGCCTTCATCTTGGAAGTTTAAAAAAAAATGTAATTAATTTAAATTATGACATGAGACCCGAATATATCCAATCCAAAATAAAGCATATGATTGTAGTGTAGCAATGCAGAGTATAACATGTAAAGAAAGTGCTGGTAGTGCCTATCTCCAGCAGTAAGTAGGTGGGAGGTGAGGTACACAAGTCCTGGACAAGTCATCAGTCCATCACAAGGTAACACATAAGACAAATAACCATTCATGCCAAAGTGGAAGTTAGAATATCAAGTGAACCTAAAATGAAAGGTTTTGGACTGTGAGGAGAAACACACAATAGACAATGCATGCTCAGGGAGAACAAACAAATGCCAGGTAGAAATTTGCAGTCTGGGATTTACACCCAGGCCCTTCTTGCTGCAAGGCACCATTGCTAACAACTCTACAACTGTGGAGTAAAAATAAAGAAAAAAAACAACAACGTTGTTAAAACAATGATCACGTTTAGAATTAAAGAGCAGAGTTGCTAAAAAGCTCCTCAGTGACAGATTGCTGGCTCTCTTTGCAATAATCCCATTGTGGTTTTCTAATTTTGCTGCTCAAAAAAAGCATTACCCTTCAACCACTTACAAGTTTGATCCAGTTTATTGATGGATCTTTTAAAGGATAATTCAGCCATTTTATTCTTTCATTAGAAACAAAGTGGCAGTCCCCACTAAGCTCTCTAGTCCTTATGTGCAGCTAAGCCCTACTCTCTCCATTCATTTTCCTTTGGGCAGCAGTACTTCTACCTTCCTATTGATCTGCTGTGCAGCATCAACATGCTGGAGTGTCAATTAGAGAACCCCTCCTGCCCATGTATGAGAAGAGAGCTCCTTCTCTGGGTTGTTTGCCACATAGCAGCTCCTCAGGTTTCTGTTGCTTACAACCAATGTCCCTTCATTCTAGCATTACTCTTGTTTGTTTTTATAATTCTTCTGCAAAAAGGACAGGACTGAAAAATGGGTGGTGTGAAGCTGTGAACTCGTGATGTGATAAAAAAAAAAACATGCAACCATGTGAATGTGTAGTGTCAGGTCTGCAGAGCTGCTTTGTCTGCTTCAAAGAGCACATCCTGCAGGCTTTTTTGTTTTCAGGTAAAGTGCATTTGTAAGGGCAAGCAGAATGAATAGATCACAAGCACACATTTTTCTGAGTGAAGAGATCTTTCCTTTTGCATTGTCACTCATAGCAACAAAAGTGTAGAGTATTTTTGTGGATCTTTACTAACTTGTTTGTGCATGCTAAAATACAATAAATCTTTTCAAAAATGAAGGTTTGAAAAAAAGCCATTTACACTCTGGATTTTGTCTGTGAATGGAGGAAGTTCATGGCTCCTGACCAAACTACTGCTTTGCGATGTTATTGGTAAAAATATCATCATCAGCTGTTACGCAAAAAAAATAAAATAAAAAAATAAATAAATAAAATATATATATATATATCTGAATGCTTCTTGCACTGTTGCCTTGCAACAAGAAGGTCCTGGGTTCGACTCTAGTGCATGCGTGGGTTCTCTCCGGGTACTCCGGCTTCCTCCCACAGTCCAAAAACATGAGTGTCAGGTTAATTGGTTTCTCTAAATTGCCCTTCGGTGTGAATGAGCATGTGCATAGTTGTTTGTCCTGTGTGTGTCTGTGTTGCCCTGCGATGGACTGGCAACCAGTCCAAGGTATACCCTGCCTCCCGCCCACTATGGAAGAAGTGGTAGAAAATGGCTGACTGTATAAATACATTTAGAAGTTTCTAAATAATCCATAATTTGTCTAAGTATAATTTAATATTAAGATTAATCTCTGAATATGTCTTTTTATTTAATATGATGATATGTTTTTTTTTACATGAGTCCCACTAGGTTAAACATAATGACTCAAAAGCTAAACATCAGAACTCAAAATAAGACTTTAAAATCCCTTCAGAGACTGATAAATTTATGATGAATTCTAACTCATCTTAGATGTTTTTGTGTTTCTTTAGCTCAGCCAATTATTAGTGAATAGACAACGTGATCAAAAATAAATGGAATTCTTGATTTCATTGATTCTTCTCCTAATCTTTATTGGAAGTCTAATCATGTTTGATTTATCCAAGCTTATGAATAAATGATAAATATACAGAAGTTAGATAGTGCTCTTCCAGTCAGAGCGACCACTCAAAGTACTTTACACTAGAGACCCATTCACCCAATTGCACTCACAACGTGCACACATTCATACACCGATAACCAGATCGGTAGTCAACTTGGGGTCAAGTGCCTTGCCCAGGGGCACATAGATATTTGGCAGGAAGAAGCTATAATCAAACTCATAACATTTGGATTGCAAGATGACTATGCTTGCCACAGAACCACAGTTGTCCCCTGAAAACCAAAAGATTATATAGAAATCTTGTCAATCTTCTTAAAATGTGTAAAAGAAGTCAGTCGGTGGAAAGATCAAAAATTCAACCTTGAGATGTTTTTGCAAGTAAGTTTTTAATGTTTTGCGGTATCTTGAGTGCAGAAGAGAACAGGGACAAAATCTGTCAACCAACCCAAGAAGATGATGAACTCAGAGAACTGTCTGAAAAGTGTGAGCTGTCACAGAAAATGACTCAGATTCCTTTAAGAAGCTGTCAAGAGAAAGTCTGAGCATGTGACTGATGAGACAAGCTACACAATGTGCCATTCAACTATTAGCTTATTTCATGGTTCACTTTTATTCGTGAAAATGCTTCAGCAACATGGGGTGTCTTGGATAAATGTCTCTGAAAATGTCTATTTGTCTTCAGATCACATGTGTTTTCCTCCAGCAGTCCTCCAACTGCTTAAAGGGTGATCGTGTTTTCCTGAGTCTTTGGCCAGGATACTGAAATTCACCTTTACCCGGTGGATTCATTGTGATTTCTGTTTGAGTATTTATATCAATGTTAAATCCAGAACTACAACAAAGTGAAAGTGGGTGAATATAACAAGCACTGAAATGCAGTTTGAGTACCAAGCACAATTTGAAAATCGTTCTTGAAGTTCAATCAGTTAATACTTAGATAACAATTGGGTTTAAAGGCTTTCTGGTTATTGAAGTTATTTTAAAATTTTGTTTCTGTGCATTAAGAGTAAATCCTAAATTTCATATTTGTATATCTATTTATTATTTAATATTTTGGTTGGGATCCGAACAGCTTTTGCCACACTGGGTGTTTCTTACCAACAAATAACAGAAAATCCAGAGAATTTTGCATTCATTATGTCAGTCCAATATTTTATGTGTTTCGTTACTATTATTGCCAACATAGTTTCAGTGATTCGTTATGAAAAAATTTAGATCATTTCGCCTATTCACCTTTTTGTACCTCTGCAGTTCTGGTTGTTTCATACCTGTGCATGAAATGGTGCTGTCTACTGTGGTATGGTTGGTACCAAGAGCTCGTACCCACAAGAAAAACGTTATGTAAACACATACAAAAATTAACAATTTAAAGTAATTTTCTATATTCTGCTCAAAGTTTACAGTATAGATGTGATTATGTGACTTTATTAAGCAGCATCTTTGAGCAGACTTTGATCAGTGGTCATAATAACAGTCATATTTTACAAGTGTCAATTGGCCCAAATGGGGGTCAGAACCAAAGTAAATGAAAATAATGTGTAAAAGTTGTCAGAAAATAATATTTAACTTATTAAACTATATGTTTATTCATGTTTAGTTGTCTCCATAATTCATAAAAAATACTTTATAAAGAAAAATAAAGTGATATGCCTTGGAATAAGTTAATAAGTCCGAAACAATTTGTTTACAACTATGAAATGAAAGAAGAAAGGGATGAAATGGCAATGCATAAATATAAAGCATGGACATAAATTGGCAAAATGACCAACAGCCAAAGGCTTCCCTTTCAGGATGTGTGATCAAACTGACACAAGCATTGCTGTAATGAAGAGTAGGTAAATGATTGTGATTGTTTCCAGGTCAAGTTCCAAATTAATAACCAAAATTAACCAAGAATTTATCGTAGGTCACACAGAAAAAGGATTTGGGCTCAAGTAGTATCCTTTGGCCTATGCAATGAACAGTAGGCCAAAACCGCCTAATCCACCAGGTTATTCTGATCTGCCTAATTGCAGAAGACCAATCATCTCATACACTTCTTCTGATATAACCTTTGACAATTATATAGGTAAATGCATTACAGTTTATCCACTCTGGATTCTATGTTATAACAAACATATGATAATTTGTTGATATTTGGATGACTTGTTTACCTGAAATAGAGGCGACTGTGGCTCAGTAGGAAGAGTAGTCGTCTTGCAATCAGAAGGTTGTGGGTTCGATTCCAGCTTCCTCCTGCCATAGGTCAATGTGCCCCTGGGCAAGGCACTTAACCTCAAGTTGTGTATCGGTGTATGTATGTGTGAGCGTTAGTGAGTGCAATTGGGTGAATCTGGCTCTAGTGTAAAGCGCTTTGAGCGGTCTGTATGACTGGAAAAGTGCTATATAAGTTCAGTCCATTTACCATTTACTTGAAAGAAGAACCAGATCTGTTGTTTACTGGTCAGAGCTCCAGGTCTTTCATCCTATTAATGCATCTCTAGCTCAGTATGTGATCTTTATTTACAGGTTAGAGGGATAATAAGTTAGAGTAGTTTTAGCAGCTCTAGCTTGTGCTGTAATAGATACTTATTCACCTCAATGGCTACCTATATGGCCTCTTGAAATGATGGAATGTTCTGAAATATGTTTTTGCACCTAGGGAAAGGTTGTTTCCCTGATATAAATCTCCAGTTTTCCTGCAGCTGTCTTTGACATTTTCCAGTTGCTTAACATTTTTTGTTGTTCTCACTGTCGCCGTTGTGCATGTTTATGGAGATTAGCTATTAAGGAGTCATCTCTAAATAAACATGTATTTTGCCTTTGTGCTGTGGCAGACTGTTCTTTTTTTGTTGGTTTTGCCTGTGTTAAAAGTAAGATAAAACGAAGGGGAACTTAAACATTCTGGAATTTGAACATTGAGATTTGCTACTTGCCATCTGTCGTTTAAAACAATTTATCACATATGAGCTGCAGGGAAAAGAAACATATACCACCGGTTTCAAACATCATATTCTCATTTTAGTTTGTACATCACTGCATGCCACATTAAATAAAAGTCTGAAAGGTGCATTTGCCCCAACCTCAAGGATTCATTAAAATGGAATATCTGAGCTTCAGATGAATGATGGCAGTTTCTGAGATGACTTTTTTTCATGGGACATGGGAGGACTGCAGACCATGCACTAAGATCTTTCAAGGTAATACTAAAAGAATTATTTGCATTATCTCCTGAAATGGAACACCATAAGCTATTGATCTGGAATATAGCAAAACAGACTCATCAACAAAGTGTTTTATGTGATCTGAGATTTATGTGACTCCTTGTGCGGCTAATGCACAGATGAGGTATTTTCATAGATTGGCAAATGTTTTTTGGTCTGAAGAAGACTTATGAACTGTCATCCCGCCAGTGCTTCTTTTATACAATCATGAAGTTTGATGACATTTGTGTTTGATTCTGCAGTCTTGCTGAAATTTGTTTTTGTTTTAAAAGTTTAGTTCTCACATCTGGATCTTTTTGCCCTATTTATACATGCAGTGGTCACAGCATGTACCAATATGCTCTCAATGAATCTCCTACAGTCTCAGTGTTTACTCTAGTGTTAAATGTAGAGTTGCATGGTTTGAATTTAGTTACAGGACTAAAGTGAGCTGGCTGACCTCCCAGTTGTCATCTGCTCTGCAGCAGTTAAACTCAGCCTGCACAGAATCAAGTCTGAAAAATTACTTCTCACTCAGTAGGAGATAGTTGAGTGTATTCAAAGGACCTTGTCACTTCCAATATGCTCTCAATGATTCTCAGCCATTGCTGATCCAAGGCCTCGATGCACTCTGCTAGAAAACCCATGTCTACAACCCCATTCTGCCACTGTGTGCAAAGAGATTGTTCCTTCAGAGCTCATTACTATGGTGGGATTTAACAGGTTGCAAACATCTTCATACAGGATGGCTTGTAGTGGCATATTTTGTACGTCATTCAAAATGTCTTTCTAAAAAAAGAGAGTGGGGGTAATAATTTTGTCAAAGTGTGTTGATTTGAATTTTAGGAAATGAAACAAAACAGAAAGAGACAGCTTTTAAGGGTAAACAATACAATTTTAGGGTAAATCATGTGAGTTGATTTATAAGCAACACCTATTCCCAGTGTGTTTATGTGTATATAATGAAAGCTTAATTTGATCCAATGAATTTTTAAGCTTGGAACATATTGTATTTTTTTCCTGAACATTTTATAAAATCCGTCACGATGTCCAACAGTTGTTACACAATCACTAGGCCTAACCCGATTATTGCCTATCATTTAAGCTGGCTTCTACTTCTATTATTTCAAGGAACCCAAGTAAAGAGCTGCAGCAGAACTTTATGTTTATTTCAAGGCACCTAATGCATAACTTTTGAGTGACTGGGTGACTTTGAGTTTCTACAGACATTAACTTTATGGATTTGGTTGCAAAGCCAGGTCCCACGGCATGTGTGTTGTCTTGGCTCATTTTGATTTAAATCCCATTTAAAAGGACAGCCAAATAACTTTGATAAAAGGAGTTTATTGAATTTCCTGCAAAACAAACATGATAGTCAAAATGTGACAACAGATCCTAACTCAGCTAATTTCTCATAAATGAGATCTTAAAGGTTTAATGAAACTTGATTAATGAATCCATGGTACTACTGTTTAGCTGCTATTTTAATTAATGCAAATCCATGTGAATGTGAAAACACAGATGGACTGGGTAAATATCGGGGGTGTCATTGTTTTCATAATAGATCTGACCCACATCCAGAAAAACACTCTGAGGAAACAACTGAATTAGTGAAAGGTGTTTTATTTACAGCAAGTGAGTCTGGAACGTGAACGGGTGAATCACCAACTGTATGGAAAGAGGGGGAAAAGAACTGGTGAAACAAAGAACTATTAAATTGCAGAATTAACGAAAGGTAACTATTGTAGTCAGGAAAACGGCTTACTAACTAAGTGCAGACAGGTCGCCAGGGGTAGAGGGATTTGGGGTCCAGGTTTGCGAAGCTGGGTAATCCAGATGGCTTCACCAGTGCTGTCGAGTGAGCTCTGGTGAGATCAGGAGTTAGTTCAATATTCAGGTACTTGCGTTGGAGGGTGGACAGGGTACGCTTGTGCCTTGGTTCAGGAGACGGAGGAAAACAGGAAATTGCCAGCTTGGTCCTTGGGAACGAAATCCACAAGACGTAGATAATCTTGATCATCCAAAAAACGTCTGGAACCGAAGTCTGTATTCAATGAAGTAATCGAAAGATTCAGGTTTGAGCCTGCGAAGGTGCATACACAAAGTCAGCTTAGAACAAAGAATGAAGCATAGCTTAGTAGTGGCTATGCTTGTTACCACTGTAGACAAACACTTTGGAGTCGAAGTGCTGGCAGCCTCCTGCTTAAAACTCCTCCATGCAATAAGCAGATCAGTCGCACCTGTCACCCAGCACACCTGAGAAACTCCAGCACCATCTGGAAACTGAAAACAAAGTTTCACACAAACACACACTCTAACCCAGACCCCGACAGGGGGATATTTGCTGTTTGAGAAAAGCTGAAATAAAGAAAATATTCAATATCCATTCAACCATGAACACATACAAAACTTTTCCCGGTTTGTTACATGTAGACACTGAGTTAGTTTTTCATTAGTTTGTGCTTGTGATATATCTGTCAGTCACAGCAGGAACTGGAGGGTGATTTAACATGTACACTAAAAAAAATAAAGCAGCAGCAAAATACATATATTTTTTTATGCCCAGAGATGATAACTAAAACATTTTTAGCTGTGGTCCCGGTATAGACCAGCTTAGAAATGAAACTAATACAGCTGAAACGAAAAATACACTAGCTTGTATAAGCACAGCAGCACAGATAGCTGTTACAGGAACCTAGAAAAGTAGTTTTAAGTTTAAGCCTTTGTTTTACCACATTTTATTTTCCCTGTGGAAGCCAGCTGATGATTATCATATAGAGTTGTTGTTCAGGACAATATTGTTTATTGACAGGCTCCACGGTAAACACAATGAGTCATGCTGCCAATGTTTGCCACATGAGCAAGTCTGTGCAAAGCCAAAGCTATTCACATATGAGCGACAAAAATAAACACATGTAAATATTGTGGGAAGGAAGAGAAGTGAGGTAATCAACAGCTAAAACATTGGTGTTTCCGCCAACAAGGACACAACCACAACCAAGATCAGACGTCACCTACTTGGGCTGCATTGGTTGCATTGGTTCTTAGGCTGCAATGGTTGAATAAAGCATCTTCCAGAAGACATTTTTAATATCTACACTTGTTTTGCTTACTTCAAACTCATCACAAGCAGAGAGGCAAAGTTTTGCTATCTTATTGTTTCTGCAGAATCTGATATAGAGAGAAACATGCTAAGGAAAGATTTTGTTTGTATGTGAAGCATTGATTGCATTTAGACAGCCAGTGTAAGAAAAATGTGACACTCCTGCTGAGTTATAAGTTGTGCTTCTTTAGTTCTGCATATTTTGAAAGCAAACAGCCCAGTGATCTTACCTGATTGGGTTGTGTGTGAATTATATAGCATAATTTGTAATGGGCAGGGGGGTTCATGTCTGCATGATTAATACAGAACAATTATCTTCAAAAAAAGAGGCACATATTAAATTAAATAAAAAAACAGATCCTCTAAATGGTTTTTAGAGGTGTGTTGGTTTCCTTAGTTTCTATTCTAAACAGCTGAAGCTTGAATGGTCATGTGAAGCTATGTTATCAACACTTAAACATTTACAGTAATTGTCTTTAGTGGCGTTCTCGGAAAGAAAATGGGCAGGTATTATTACTAACTGCTTAATGTGCATTTTACGAACACTAATTTGCTTGGTTTTACTTAAAAAAACAGAAGAGACTAAAAGGCTTTACAGCAGCACAGTAGCCAGTGTGTATCTTTGTCTAAAAGCCATGAAGTGTTTGCAGTAGGCAGATCAATGTGTAGAAAGAAGTAATTTCGGGGGTTCTTTGGAAATGAAAGCTGCCTTTTATTTTTAATATAATAAGAAGTTTAGTGCAATTTCTCAGAGCCTACCATTGCTCTTTAATTGTATTTTTTTTCACTGTGAGCCACATATTTAGAAAGGCCCGAGAGACTTTGAGACCCAAATATGAGTCCCATACATTATAATATGTGTTATTTCTTTTTGCCTGTCATAAACAGGCGTCCTTAGATAATTCTTGAGTGGTCTGTTTGGCACAAGAAAATGTTAACTTTATCTGTAAATTATTTAGACCTTTTAGAGCTTTTCTTTGAACTCTCAATGTGACTAATAATTTGTCAGGCTTTAAGGCAGCTATACTACTGCATTATGTGCTACTACTGCTCATAGCACATGTTTTATTTCTGGTAAAACAGAAAAGTCATGTTCTTATTTAGTTTCTTTGACATGAAAGCGAAGGAAAACAGAAAAGTCACAGAACTTTGCAGAATTGTGACAGCAACTTCTGAAAAGGTTGTTAGTTAAAAATAAAGTAGGCAGATGTAGGCAGAGACTGGAAAAAACATATAAAAGAAAGAGTTGTTTTGCAAGCATAACTGCCTTCTCCTTCTTCATAATGCTGCAGTTAAAAGGTTAAGTAAAAAAACACTATTGAAAAGCTCGTACTAATTCAAATTCCTCTGCCCTTTTCTGTTTTCTCTGAGCACTGTCTCACTTCGCTTCTCTTTTTCATCTTTCAGGAATTTGCTGTGAAGCCTGTGGACCTGAGACGGCCCTGGGGCTCTGACATACACCAAATCCCTGCTCAGGGGAATGGTGGAGATTAAAAACTTCTGATTGAGGTGGAGAGGAAAGAGACACAAAGCCAGGGAAGGAGAGACAGAGGTGGGAAAAAAGCTTATTGTTCACCTTTGTTGTTCTTAATGCTCCAAGTGAAAAAGCTCCAAAGAACAACAGAAGACACAAAAACAGCTGCCCACAACAGTGGTCAGAGGATGGAGTGAGTAAAAGAAAAGAAAGGAACAGGATTACATTCTGAGAAAGAGCCAAACTCATATTCTACTCTAATTGAATGCCTGGGAGAGGCATAGGACATGAGAGGAATCATTTTCTGTAAAAACTGCTTCAAGAGGCATTCCAATTAACCCTCTGGCCATCATTAAATACTACCTGGCTATTGTTGTTTCCTGATAGCTGGTGTGGATACGTGCTCGGACGGTGATCATGTTTCAACCTCCAGCGTGTAGACTGAATCAGAATGACTGTTGGAGAAACATCCACATTCTGCTGCTACTGCTGGTTCTTTATAGCTCCCTCAAGGCCTCTCTGGCTGCCAAACCCAAAGGGCCAGGACAAACGCATTTGAATTCTATCCGCATTGACGGAGATATCTCCTTAGGTGGGCTGTTCCCTGTGCATGCAAGGGGCCACGATGGCAAACCCTGCGGAGAGCTTAAGAAGGAGAAGGGTATACACAGACTGGAAGCCATGCTCTTTGCCCTTGACCGCATAAATAATGATAATAATCTCCTGCCTAACATCACACTGGGAGCGAGAATCCTGGACACCTGTTCCAGGGACACTCATGCCTTGGAGCAGTCACTTACCTTCGTCCAGGCTCTCATCGAGAAGGACGGGACAGATGTCAAATGTCTCGGTGGGGGAGCACCCATCATCACCAAGCCAGAGAGGGTGGTGGGCGTCATTGGAGCCTCCTCCAGCTCCGTTTCCATCATGGTGGCCAACATACTGCGCCTGTTTAAGGTAAGATACCACCAGTGTTACTGGGAAACTAAAAATGCAATGCAGAGAGAAAATCAGCAGAGAAAAGATCTATGATGTGTTTGCTTTATTGGCCATCTCATACACAGTATTTGTTTGAATAATTAATACCTGTAAAAGAACATAAGCAGCGGAACAGTATAGATTGGATATGTGTGCAAGGTGTCTGCAGCAACACAATGGACATTCCCATAACTTTAGAGAAGAGATCCCATTGTAAATCTCATCATTCTAACTGTTACCCGGGAGGACTGGAGTTGCTAGGCAATGAGAGGTATTACCTGTCACAATGTAGGAGTGACTAATAAGATTCCTGGTTTCATTTTTTCCCCAAAGCCTTTCACACAATCAGTTAGGTGTTTACATTTGTCCACACTACTGAAAAATATATGTTCTGTTCATGTGCATTTGGACATTTGATGAATTATTTAATGCATATTTTATTTTTTCCCCAGTCAGCTGTGGCGAATGTCATAGTTCATTCTTCTGTACTGAAAGTATGAATGCCTTTTACATCTTGGCTTACTAGAAAACAACAAACTTTTTAAAAAGAGTCACTGTTTGTGGTGCGACAGTGCCGCATGCGTACAGCACATGACCCAAGTGCGTAGGCCTTAGTACTTGACGCAGCCCCCCATGGGTTCGAGTCCCGACCCGCTGACCTTCTCCGCATGTCTTTCCCCATCTCTCTTCACCCCATTTCCTGTCCGCTAATTTAAAAAACATCAACAAAAAAAAATATATATATATAAGGAAAAGTGTTATTGTATTGTTTCACCACAGTTTTGTGGTTATTGCACATAACAGTGTATTTCTGTGATGCAGTAGATTACATAATTGTGTCAAAATTGACACGAATAAATATATTTTTGTCTCAGTCAATGTTTTACCTTTAAAATTTGGTATAATCCAATGTGTTAGTCTTAACTGGGTAGGGAGAGTAGGGAGACATTTTGATAGTGCAGAACAATTCATGTCTAACATAAACACACTCTACTTCACCTTTTTTTAAAGTACTGCTGAGTATCAAGTTGTCTCAAAGTCTGCATTGGCTTACAGATGTGAAAATAGGGGATCCCTATCTAACAACATACATTTTAATAAAAAGTGTATAAACAGGGTACAAAAAGTAGATTTTCAACTAAATAAGGCCAAATCCACAGTCTGTATATAATGTATTATGTTACAGAGAGTTGTATAGGCACTTTGCTGAACAAGAAAACTAGACAATATTTGCAGATAAATAATTATTGAATTAATTATTAGTTTCACTGTCAGATATTATGGCTGGAAGGCCTGAGATTGTAATGCATGGTGCTTCTCTCTGGCTGCCTGTGTGAAATGTTAGTGGACTTAATTCTTTTATTACTTGAATTTGCTGTCAAAATAAGAAAATTATAACCTCAGTATTATTCCTACCAAACAATTCTGATAGTGAAACAATACCATGGCCAAATGAAATAAACAAATAGATGACAACATGTGATTCTTTGTTTTTTTTTATGTTTTTTTCAATTGAGTTGATTCAGTTTTATTTACATAACGCCAATTCCCGACACATGTCACCTCAAGGCACTTTACAAAGTCAATTCAGTCGAATCATACAGAATACAAGTCGGTACATACATTCCAATTAATTCTAATTATCAAGCACTGAAGTCGGATTTAGTTTATTATTCAAATTGGTTAAAACGTTTTTCTATCTAAGGGAACACAGCAGATTCCATCGAGTGAGTTAGATTAGCTTAGTTCACTTAGCATCTTTACGAATAAAAGGCTAACTTAAGTTTTTCACAAAGCATAGTTTATTTGGACTCCGTGGAAATGTTCATTTGGAATTTTAATCAGTTCATGATTCGAGGACTGCAATGTGAACCCCACCCACACGCATGAACCATATCCCCAAGAAGGCAAAACAGAAAAAGACAAAAACAGAAAAAAAATTAGATTAATAGAATATGCATACCAACTACTCTGAAGAAAGAAAAAAGTTTGAAATATTCAAAAACATCTTCTTAGTGTCCAGGGCATAAACAGGAGGAGCTTTCTTTTAATTAAATAATGCACTGTGCTGATTTATGGCCAGTTAAAAGTGCTCCTTGTTTGGAATTTATTCAATTAATCGGACATTTAAGGATGAGCCCAAAAGTTAATTTTGGAGCCTGTTTATCAGATGGACATCTATCTGCAGTCTGTTTGTAGGTTGTTTGCATCTACTTCAACGGCAAGGCTGAAGGAGTAAAAACACAGCTGTGCATTTCTTTGTCATTGCGAGACAGACAACATAGAATATGGCTCCTTTCTGAAAGTATCCATCCAAATCAATCTGAGAGTAAAGTGCCACCAAATAGGATTTTTGTCCCTGATTCTGATCCGAGTTAGCACAGTGTGCAATTCTAATTGATTTATCCTTTGCATTTCATTGTGATCATTGCCATCTGGAGAGATACTCCGCAGTGGGACACAGTATTATTACCAAGCCATGATTAGTGGATGTAGTCTTCCATTTCATTGGTTCATATATATATGTATATAAACACTGTAAATACATTGCCTGTTTATATTGACTTTATGACTAATTCCTTGGTCAAAGAGTGAATTGAACATAGCTAGAACTAACTTGTGCTTACTACTTAGTAGCAGGTAAAATGCTAATATAAAGTGAACAAACTTGTTTTCTAGTGTGAACTAAAGCAATCACAATAGCACAAATTTACAGTTTAAACTACTTCTTATTTCATTGTGTGGAGGGCATTTAATGGGTTCTAATCAGGAAAGAATATTATAAAGTAGATCTTTATTTGTCGTCACACTGCCCAGTAAAATGTAAGGTGCCATCCTTGCAAGTAGCAGTCAAATGCAGGCTGATGAATAGCTCAAAATGCAAGTCTATGAAGAAAGATGAATCTCTTATTAGTCTCTTCTGTAACACAACAAACTGCAACAGTTTTTGACTCAACTTCTGTTTAAAACTGCACAACGTCTCTGCCATCACCATAATCCTCCAATTTGCACTAAAGAGATGATTTGGCACTTTTTAGTGACTATGTTAAAGTTACTTTTCTTCCAGCTCCCTGTTGTCCTACCTTCATGTGAATGTATTGCATCAGTATATATTACATCATCTATAAATCCTTTTTCATTCAGCCAAATTCATTTTTGTTATGTTGTGTTTTATTTCAATGTTAGATCATCACTTTTCTTTCAAATCAGAACTAGGAGTTGATGTTATGAAATTTACAGGTGAAATATTTTTAGAGCTGTAGTGGGTCTGCTGGAAAGTTAGGCATAGTTTTGACTCACTAGTTCATTATTGCTGACTCTCTAAACCCATACTTGATGCACCTCTAAACCAAATGGAAAGTTTGTTTGCATCTGTGGTTTCTATTAGAGGACACATAAAAGTGGGACCCCATCTTAGTGAACTAACTCCTTGTAGGGTTAAAAAGTTAAAGTTGTGCTAGCAGTTTTAGTCTTCAGTCTGGTAGCAGAACAAAGGTTTACTCTTCAAAAAACATTACAACAACAATGTGAAGTCACTTTGCATATGTGCAGCTTCTGGGTCAAACAGCACACAAATGAAGATTTGACTTTTTTTGCTTTTGATTTTATTAACAAACTTTAAAAGACTATGACACAAGAAGAAACATAAATCTATGTCATACTTCTGTGTCACAGGTATGAGTTTAACAAATCCATTCATTTAGTTTATTTGGAAATTGTATTTTGGCTGGGGTCAAGATTTTTATGACAAGGAAAATTAGACATACTTAGTTTTTATGTTTATTTGTGTATAATGTAATACTTCAGGAACAGCCTACAGTCTATGTATTATCTGATAATCACTGTGACTCAAAAGTATTACAGATCTCATGGGATGTTTCTTGCTCATGAAAGCCTCCAGCTTTGTCAGTAAATGCAGCGTAAAACACACATTGAGGTTTTCTGTATCATTTATACATCTTTTAAGATACATACTGAATATGGTGCTGTCTTTCATAGATGAAATATCCCAATATATTCACTCATGCAGGTAGTATTTAGTGTGGGCTGAATTAACGAACATCTCCTGCAGCACACTCCTGAACCCCCCCCCCCCCCCCTTTTAAACCTCAAACCCTTTGTCATTAACACGCTGCTTGTTCCTTCTTCATTAATGCGCGTGAGCGTTGTCCTTGCATATTTAATTTACATTTCTCTGATCTCCTTTCACTTTAGCTTCATTGTATAGTTTAGAAATTCCTGGTCTTACAGCTAGAAAGCTGTGGATTACCAAAGCAAATCCAGTCTGTCAGCGTGTCGAGTAGATCAACGTGATGAGATTTTACTGGTGACGATCACTTGGGTTTATAAATCTCATTATTGACATCAAACATTTTCAAATTCTCTGGCTAATCATTTCAGCATCCACTCCTCTCTTGATTAAGGTGACCAAGTAAACAACTCGTACTAAACAATAGACTCTTAACAACCCAGGGGAAGGAAGGGTGGATCGATGATTTTCATCTGACTTGAAATGCTTCTTGGAGGATAGGCCTCCATGTACTTAAAAAAAAACAGCACCTCCCAACTCCAGGCTGCTCAACTGCACACACCTTCAAAACTGCCAAAGACCTTTGGAGTGTGTCAGTACATTTTGAGGAAAACTGAACATAACCTGTTGTAGCATCCAGTCTAATTAAATAACATTCATTATAACATTAGAAAAAAGGGATTCAACTTCTGAGATGAAATACAAATATTTGTATGGTTTCGTTAAACAGTAAATCTTTAATGGATTGAGAGCTCTGTGGTCATTGAGATTGAATCTTGAGTTATGGTTTCCGAGGAATTTATATAGGTCAACATGATCCCAGATGGTTCAGCTGGACCTGCTGACGTTTCAGAGATTTTTAACTTTACAGTCTTCTCATAATGTCGTCTGCGTCAGCAAGACGTTTACTGCAGCACCCAAAATGCAGAGAGGACAAGGGCCTTTACTGGCTCTGCAGACATAAATGTTTGCTTTGAATGGAGCCAATGCTTGCACATAAATACCGTCTCAGCATACTGATGAAGACAAGCAGATTCTTTGACATATTGGCATGCACAAAAGTGCGAACTTGCACAGCCACACAGGCGTTGTGCAAAACTGGAGGCACTCAGGGACACAGTATGCACATAATGGACTGACACAGGGAAACAAGCATACACCAAAAGCAATCAGGCACATTTGTAAGCCAACTCTTTTTAACCACGCAACAACCACTACCTCAGCGTAGCTGGTAGTTTTACCCTAAAGTGTTGCTTCAGCACACATAGATGCATACAGATGTGGTCCAAAGCAGCTCAATGAATATTTTACTTTAACCTTATGTAATTCAAACACAGGGACTTACAGCTGCAGCTCAAGAATATTTTAGTGTTGTTCAGAGAAGTGGGAGCTGTAGTGACAAGCACTCAGGGAAAAGATAATTTATGATCACAGACAAGCTATGTCAGATGATTACATTATTCATTTGCCTTGCAGATGTGCTCATAAAGTTGCCACACATCACCTACAAGGCAGATTACACTACCCATTTAACTCTGCAAAAGGCTTTGAAGATAGGATTTCCTTTTCAACTCAACCATAACAAAAGCCTGGCTCCTCTTCACTTGAAATAAAAACTGTTTTTATACGTTTATTTTCTTGAGTTCTGTGGTGCACATTAATAGCTCAAAAGCCAGGCAGTGACCCAGGTTTAAGAAGCTCAGTGTTTCACCCTTTAATGCTCACTGGAAATCATTTCGTCGGCTCCTTGTTCTGACATTGCAGTTTACTGCTGCCCTGAACAAAGAATCTGATTCACTGAATGGCTAGTTTCAGAAGACTCAAAGAGAAGTAATAAATTATGCATTTCGAGGAAAATAGCCCTTTTTTTCATGCAAGAACATACCCATGTAATTATACCGAAGTCATTCTGTTCTCCTTTAACTTTTTCATGCAAGCTGTTGTTTTTTAGGTTTTACACTGAAAAAAAAAACAACTTCCAAAGTTAATTGTTTGATATAGTGAGGTCATGTTGAAGTTTAGAAGTTTAGAGTGGTTTTATGACATTTTCTACTGTTGATGTGCTGAAGGTCTTAGAAACAAAAAAAAAAAACAAAAGTCAGTATGTATAAAAAGAAAAAATTATACTTGATTTAATTATTGGGATGGAGTCTAAACTACAAATTAGCTGTCAGACATTTCCTCCAGGTGTAATTTTGCGTCTCATTCAATCTTTTTTTTTACAAATGAACATTCCCTGAAAAATCATCACTGAGCCACATTGTTGAGAATTTACACTGTGAAGCACATCAGCAATACCAACATCTTGTTTGTTTTTGTAAAAAAAAAAAAAAGAAAGTATTGAATACAATGAAGAAAGGCATGTCAAAATTGCGCAATGACTCATTTTTCAAACATAAAGCAGGTTTAATTGATGCATACTAAAAGCAAAGATTGTTTTTGGCAAAAAGAGTTTCACATATTTCCTTTGCTAATCCAATTCAGCCTGGAGTGGCACATGGTACATTTACTCATGTCATTTTTTCTGGTGCCATGACTCATTTTTGAGTGAGTCCTAGAAAAAAACACTTATAGTAAAGCTACAATTACATAACAGCATGCGAGGTAAGAGCCATCAGTGTTGATCTGATTCAAAGTAACCATCTACAGCAGGAGCCTAGCTGCACAGAAACAGTTAAACAGAGTGACGGACCAACAGTGTCTTTCCTGCACTCCTTCAGTGAACAAGCTGATCTATTCTGCAGCTGTTTAATGGTCGAAGCTGCACCGCATTTTTGTTTCCCAGAGGTGTTCTCCATCTGCTTTGTTGCAGCATCTTTCAGCAAGCTAATGGTTATTTGCCCCCAGTTGATCTTCTGCGTATGACTTATCCATTTTAGCTTCAATCTAGTTCAGTAAAATCAGCAAATGTTCAGCATGTATGATTAACTAATGTCCCACAAAACCTCAGATATTTATTTTTATCTCTGCTGGGAAACCATTGAGAAATCTTGACACCGACTGAGAATGTGGAGAAGGGAGGAAAAAGCTTAGTACACATTTTGACAAAAATCAGTTTGTTGTTTAAATGTTTTAATGAAAATTTTATTCATAATAAAATTTCAACAAGACCAAAGAAGAAAACTTCCTAAAATAATTTAAGAAAGTCATGATGGGATCTCCAAGAGAGTGCTGTAGAGGGATGTCTCGGTTTCCCTCCTGGACCTGCTGCCCATGCAACCTGATCTCAGATAAGTATAAGAACATGAAATGAAAAGTTTCACATATTTCAAATCAAATCCATGTAGCAATATTTATAAGGCACAATTTTGTGATCTGTACACAGTTTTTGCTCACTTCTTAGGTGAAAGTGATTTACCTTTTTAGTGCATTTCATCACTTCTAAGTATTGTGGAATAAAGCAGATTACATTGTTGTGTTTTTTAATCAGTTTTTAAATATCCAATGCACCTCTTAATTTTCCTTCTGCATGTTTTCCCCCTAAGATACATTTTGAAAACCCCAAAAATAGGTCATGAAATTTCATGCTTTGTCTCACCTTGTTCTGATGGTTTTTATTCCCATCATAAACCTTCCAGTGGCACAGTTTAATGACGGCTTGGTGCCAAAATTGATTTAGCTGCTCATTTGGAGGAGTGACAGTTATATCAAGATTAACTAGCCAAAGTTCATTGAGGCGTCTCACGTCAACCAAGCCCTCTCATTTAGTGAGCAAGTAACAACATGATTGTTCACATTGACTGTTTATATTTTTGTGTGGACTTTACCATAACAAGGTGCCATGTCTAAACATCTGGGAGAAAAATTTGTGAAGGTAATTTGTTTGTATATAATTTGAAGCTGAGTTACAGAGACATGTTTCACTGTATAAATGATTGTCACATTGAAATGCAGGAAGTCAGTTTGAGCATATTTTCATTACATTCTTTAGTAGTCGTGATCATGTTTACTTTAAAAATAGGAAAACCAACAGACATAAAAAATAAAAAAAATTGCACAGAGTGCTGTTGTTGGGGCATATCTAGAGAGACAAAAGCTCGCAGGCGAACTTTTGCTCCACAAGGCCATTCCCGGAAGAGCTTGTAAGCTGGAAATCTATCTGATACGAGAAGATCAGAGGATTTATTTGCCGATCGAAGACCACGCCACAACCGGCGCAGGTAACAAAAAAAAACCTACAGAGGTTCTATGTTCAGTGTGTATGCAGTCGACTAAAGGTTCTTCATCTTTTCCCCTCCTGGACGGGTGAGAAGTTACCGTTTTTTTCTTAATTCAATCACGGACATCCCCCCCCCCTCTTTTTCTTCAGACCTGGTCCATCCTCAACCGGTGGAGAAAATAAACAACTTCAAAGTAATTTCGTTCTTGTCATAGTAAACCGGATAGGTGCATTTAGAGGTCTGGGCAGGATGAGGCAGTTAAGGTGATGTAGGATCACCAGGAGTTAATCTCAGGTATTAACTTGTTGCATGCAATACTGATTGAATTATGTTATGCTGAGCTGTGTTTTGATTTGCTGCTGCGTGGTTCATGTTTGTCCGGCTGATCCCAAATCAGCCAGGAGTTAGAAGTTGGACTTTTAAAAGTTTTTCATTCAAGGCAGCTGCGGTCTGGGCCTCGCCCGACCACTCTTTGTTCCAGTTTTATTGCTGGAAATTTTCCACTGGGTTCCCGCCTCAAGAGTTTATGACTCTTTGTTAAGATTTGGGGCGTTCAGCTGATAGTGGCTGAAGGGGCGTGGCCCCACCGTTTTATCAGCTGATCGCTGCGATCGAGACATCAACACGACAGGAGGACTTCTTCCCATTTAACCCAAATTACACATTTTTTCCATAAACTGCTGGTTTGATCTTCATAGACACTAAATGCATATATATATTTTTCTTTTATTATTATTGTTAGGTAATCATTGTTATTCCCTTTGTGTAGAACGGTGCTTGTTAGTTAGGTGATGGTTTGTGGACCAGAATAATGGTATATCAGGATTATTTGGCTTCAATAAATCTTCATATATAGAATTAAGAAAACGTTTGTGTTTATTTCGTGCAAGAGATATTTATCTGTCAAAACAAGGTCGAAGTTCCCCCACCTTCGGTGAAGCGGTTGAATAAACAGTGACAGTTTGTGGTTTTGGTTAATAATTTGTAATTATTATAGAGCTTTGAGCCAATAATCACAACACCAGAGGATATCTCTGATTTCTATTCATAAGTGATGATTTTTGGTTAAGAAATTTATATTTTTCAAATTATTATTTTAAATTATGATTCTTGATGAATATTAATTAATCAATAATCATATATTACTTACACTGTTACTTTGTAATTTTGCAATGAGAGCCATTTTGTCCCCAGTACTGTAAGTCATTGTGGAAGATGTAGATAACAATCCTGCTTGGTGTGGGGAGGTGGTATTTTTTTCATTTTCTGTAATTGGGTCATGGGAAGAAGGTCTTCCATTATCTTGGAACTCAAACACCAAAGTAAAAATATAAAACATGTAGTGGAAACATGTAAAAAGCTAGTCAAATATGAAGTGTTTAATTGCTGTAATCACATTGATTATTGAGAATGGTATTAAAATTTTTACATAACAGGGTTTTCAGCATCAGAAAAGAACCTGATGGGATTTCCCCTTTTTCCCTAAGAGTGTGCACTGACCAACTGGCCCCTATCTTTATTCAGATCTCTAACAAGTCACTGGAGCTATATGATGCTCCCTCCTGCTTAAAATTCTCCACCATAAAATTACTACAAAATTAAATTACTACAGACTTGTCGCCTGATGTCGGTGGTCATGAAATCCTTTGAGCGTCTGGTGTTGAAGCATCTGAAGGACATACAGGTCCCTTGCTAAACCTCCTACAGTTTACTTACCAGGCAAACAGGTCAGCAGATGATGCAGTCAACTTGGGATGAGACTTAATCCTGCACCACCTCCACCTTCCAGGGTGCCGGCCTCAACCAGCTCACAGTACCGACCTCTACCTATCAGTGGATTACCAACTTCCTTACTCACTGGCAACAGCAGGTGAGGCTGGGGAGCATCTTTTCCCGGACAAGAACCATCAGCACTGGCACTCTCTCCCCATAGTCTCTGTACAGATATGACTGCACCTCAACAGACCTTTCTGTGAAACACCTGAACTGCAGATAACACCACTATAATTAGTATGATCCAGGACAATGACGAGTCTGCAAACAGACAGGAGGTGGATCGACTGGTCCATTGGTGGGTCAGAACCACCTGGAGCTTAACCATATTAAAAGTGTGGAAACGATAAAGGCCTTTTGGGTAAAACTCCCCCCCCACACTGCCTCCCCTCACCATTCTCAACAACACTGTGTTGACTGTGGATCATGTTTGGTTTCCAGGAACCACCCTTTCTTGGGACCTGAGGTGGTTCTCACACATTGACTCTGTTCGGAAAACATTCCTGCAGACAACGTACTTCCTGGGCCAACTCAAGATGCACAACCTTCCACAGGAGCTGCTGGTCTTCATGTACACTGCCGTTATTCAGTCTGTCCTGTGCACATCCATCACTGTGTGGTTTGGCTCATCCATAAAACAGGACAGGTCCAGGCTGCAATCATCAGGCTGAACTTCCCTCTGTCCAGGACTTGTACATGTCTAAGGTCAGGAAAAGTGCAGTGAGCATCTCTGTCGACCCCACACATCCTGCACTCAAACTTTTTAGACCTTCAGGTTGGCGCTACAGAGCACTATTTTCAAAAAACAGCTGCTACAGAGTGTTGTGATTATGAATATTAATATATTATTTAATATTTATAATTAATCCTTTAATATTTTATTAAGTAATATTTTGGGCTATTAAGGGTTGTCCTGTGAATACCAGCCCAGTAAGGTGGTGGTATTAGGACAAAATTGAAAGGGATGAACCAAGCTCTGACATTATTGAACAGTAAAACTCTGCACACACACAGAATGAATTCACACAATTTCTTAAAATAGAAGAATTTATTAACAAAAATAAGTCAACTCAAAGTCAAACATATTTCAATTAACAAACTTTTTACTATACTAGAACAATTCAACTAAACTGCCAAGAAAAATGAAAGAATAAGGAAGACTAAATACATACAATATGAGCAAATGAATCAAAGATGGTTAAAAAACATGGCTAATAAAGTGATACAACATTATCATTCAATGTTATTTTAGTTTAAGAATCAGGGGTTATCTTGATGAACCTGGAAATTAAGTTAAGTTAGTCTTAGAACTAACTTAGGAAATAATTGGTAAACCTTCAAACAACCATTCATAATGCAAGATCAGATTATTTTAATAAAATAACATTTTAAACAATGATTTGCTGAATAAAACCAACCTTCTGAATGACCAATTCTCAACAGTGTTTAATTAGCGGTCTTTATTGAGTAAAATAATATTTAAAGAAATATCAAAGAATTGTATAGCTGGTTACCAGAATCAAACACATACTTTTAAAATACCACTATTAAAAGAGTTGAAATGCATAAGCATGGTTTATAAAAACCCACCCTTCTAATAAAGTTTGTCTCAACTTAAAAAAAAAAAAAAAAACTCAGAACACATCCTTAGATGAGTGCTAGTCTGCTAGCTCTTACTGTAGTTGAGTTTCTCAGCACACACAAAAACGTTATTAAACGAACATCATTTACATTATTTACCTCTAAACTAATCTTCTCTGCCCAACAATACCTCTCACGTGAACATTTCAAGAATAATGACATAATATTACAAAATCAAAGAAGTAGCCTACTTTAATGTAAACTCTTAAGAGAAAGAGTAGTCTTCACCCTGAGTTAAAATGCTCGGCCTAGGCTGCAGTTTGGCTTGACAGGTAACTTTACAAATCAGGATGCCATACAGCTGATAACACTAAGTGTATGCTGGTCTGACAGGGCATGCTTGTTAGACATATATAGCTGTCGGTTTGTGGTACGCGTATGTCGATCTGACGATGTATGCTGACTGGACAGAACACTGGCCCGGGCTGAACTGCTCACTAAGTGGCGTGCTGTGTTGCGGTACCTTTGTCCTTCCTTCAGAACGGAAAAACCGCTCCACTTGGCGTTGTAGAGACAGGGTCTCTGCTGGGAACTCTCTGGAACACAGGTTGCTTCTGTAGACCTCAGTAAGAAAAGTTAAGCCACGTTTGCACCTTAATTACCCCACTCATGAATGAATACCGGATATACAAACAGCAAATCATTGTTAGGAATGATTACTGCAGAAGATGAAATTAAAAGAAGCTGTCATTCCGAGCTGTACAGACCTCAGCATAAAACATTACATTTAATAATAAGCTAAAGACTACAACTCTAAATTAATCAGAAACTTAAAAACATGGCGGAATGAAGTGAATACATCACAACAACAACCCCTGCACCCCTAATACAAGTAGGACTAAAAACATATAGTATATCATGAAAACGTTCAACATTTTTTGTTACTCATTTGAGAAAGTGAAATTCATATAATATATACTGTAGATCCATTACTCATAGCATACATATAATGAAAATCTAAAATTCAGTCTGTCAGAAAATTAGAATAATACGATAAGATTAATAAAAAAGGGTATTTTAAACAGAAATGTCAGTCAGTATGTTAATTCCATGCGCTCGATACTTGGTTGGTTTTCGTTTTGCATGAATTTCAGCATCAGTGTGGTGTGGATTGAAGGCAATTAGCCTGTGGTTCTGCTGAGGTGCAATGGAAACCCAGCCACCTTGATGTCATCTGCATTGTTAGGTCTGGTGTCCCTCATCTTTCCCTTGACAATAACCCTATAGATTCTCTATTAGGTTCAGGTGTGTGGCAAGTTGGCCGGTCAATCAAGCACAGTGACACCGTGGTCATTGGACCGGCTTTTGGTACCTTCCACAGTTCTACTGGACAATGAAATCAGCCTATGAATAAGGTTTGTCAGCAGAAGGATGCATAAAGTCCTCTAACATTTCCTGGTAGATGGCTGTGTTGACTGTGGACTTCAGAAATACAGTGGACTAACGCCAGCAGATGACATTGCATCCCAAATCATCCCTGACTGTAAAATATGTTAAACTGGGCCTCAAGTAACATAGATTATGTGCCTCTCTACCGTTCCTCCAGACTCTGGATTTTCAAATAAAACGCAAACTTTACTTTAAAGGACTCTGGACCACTGAAGAAAGGTCCAGTTGTCTTTCTCTTTAGCCTAGGTAAGACGCATCAGACGTTGTCCCTGGTTCAGAACATGTTTTGTGTAGTGGCCTTTGGTGCGCAAACTCTAGCCTCAGTCCACTCCTTGAAAATCTCCCCCAAATTCTTGAAATACATTTTCTTGACAATCCTCTCAAGGCTGCAGTTATCCCTGTTGATGGTGCATCTTTTCCTCCCATACTTTTCCCTTCCACTCAACTTTCTATGAAAATGCTTGAATACAGCTCTCCGTGAACATCCAGCTTCTTTAGCAAATATCTTGTGTGACCTACACGTCTTGGTGCCAATGACTGTGTTCTGGACATCTCTCCAGTCAGCAGTCTTCCCCACAATTGTGTAGCCTACAGACCAAAATGGAGAGATCATGTAGAGGCTCAGGAAACCTTTGCAAGTGTTTTAAGTTAGTTTGCTGATTAGTGAGTTTCCAATATTTACATTTTTCACAGTATTCAAATTTTCTGAGACACTGGATTTTGGGGTCTCATAATCTGTAAACCATAATCATCAAAATTACAAGAAATAAAGGCTTGAAATATTTCACATATATTTAATAAATATATATAACATATGAGCTTCACCATCTCAAATACGTGACAAACAATATTAAACTTTTTCATGATATTTAATTTTTTGAGATTTATTTTGGAAGATGCTCCTATCATTTCCAATCATGAACAACCATGTTGGTTTAATGGAAAAATAACTTTAATAAAAGAAAAATGTATATCCGAATAGGTAATCAGACTGAAAATCTGCATATTAATCCAAGCTGTTGTTAATAAAGCATTTGATTAAGGACAGATGAAAATAATTAGTTACATTTCTCCACCTAAAAGCATCTGCTCAGTTGTATTAAATTAATATGATTGACTGTACCTACAAAAAATGTTCTCTGAAAACGACATTTATGGTTTTGTTTTATCACCCTTGATACATTATGGTTTGCATATTGAACTTTTTCTGCATTGTGCAGTTTTGCAGACATTCATTGCAGTGACATAATAACTTGTTGTTAATTCTTAAATAATCCATGCATGAGAGATGGTCTTGCAGCAATTTTTGTGTCACATTGCCTTCATTCAAACATGTTCTTATTTAGAGTTTTGAATTGAAAATAATCAGAATTTTCATTCAGCCCTAAGGTAACAAATTAACTGATAAAACATGCTTCACGTGCAGTCTTTGCATTCAATGAAATTGTGTACTACTTTTATTATTGATGATTTTCCACCTATTTCACTGCTTGATGAGTAAGTGTTGACTCATAGTGACTCATTCATTTGAAAAAAAAAAAGTCCTGATAGCAAACAGTGCTAGAAGACATGCATTTTATTAGGAAGAACAGTTTTGTATGATTTTATAATGGAAAACAATTTGTCATTTCATTCCTTGTGATCCTTCTTATTAAGAGCAATTTGATTCTCTTTGCTGTTTTTCATGCAATAAAAGACACATTATTGAAGGCAGGTGCTGGCTTGCAGGACTTCTCTGAGCCACATACCGTTCATTCCTGCAAAATTGTTTTACTTCATAATTATATTTTGTTTAGTCATAATCTCCCATTGCCAAACACAGCCAACTCATTCTTGAGACAAATTAGACATAACAACATTTTTGTATTTTGAAGCGCTGACAAACCTCCATTGAGAATTCAGATCAGAACATTCAGCCATCTGTCTGTTTGAGATGCCAACCACTCCTATGTTTGTATGTGTATGGAGTTAAATTTGTCTCAATATTATTCAATCAAACAAAAAACTAATCTCAATCAAAAAAAAAACTAATCTCAATAAAAAAAAACTAATCTCAATCAAAAAATATTAAGTTGTGATCAAAACTTTCAGAGTTTTTTCTCTCAAAGAGAAAAAAGTTATTTGCAAAACATAAACTTTTATTTGCGCATGTCAAAAATCTGATCCCCCGCATCTCTGAACTTCTGCTCGAACTGCAGGGCTTGCAGCATCGCTTCAGTGAGGAGATATCAACTGTACAGAAGAAAACTGCGGTCAAGTGAGCTGACAGTCAGAAATACGTGGTGATGTCAGCCGACACCAGCTCTCTCTTAAAGATTAGCGTCGCGCATACAAGGTGCATTACGGTAATGGAGCAGAAAGGACGCCGATCCTGGCAACGGTTGAGAAAATAACAGGAAAATAGAAAAGTAACCTTCAGAACATTTATATTAATTACATTTTTACAACTTTCATGTAAAAGAATAAATATTTAATATTTTACTGTACAGTTTTGGAGAAATATCTTGTCAAAATACCTCAAAATGCTCAACCATTATATGCATTTGTCCCACTTTCAGGAATTTATTTCTCCAAAACCATGAGAGGTGACAACACAATCTCTTCAGATTTTATCAGAGGGTCATCTACGCTATAACCAGAATTAGTATTTCATAATTTTACTGTAAAGGTTTGGAGAAATACACAACTACCCCAAGTGTAGTATAAAACAGAGTCCATGTCGGACAGACGGCATCCCATAATCCTGTGTGTTGTCCTCACAACCCGTGATACTTCCTCTCCTATGCCGTTCCCTCACCACACTGTCATGCTGAGACACAGAGTGCTTTCCACCGTGGCCCTGTAGATATCTGTAAGCAGCTGAGGAGATGAAGAAGAGCTGTTGTTGTACCTTCTTCAACAGGCGAGGGGCGTTTCCGGTCCAGGAGAGGTCAGAGGAGATCTGGATGCTCTTGCACTTTAAGTTGTCCAGACCACTTCCCAGGATCTCATCGACCTCACCAAAAAGAAGCGTTTGTGGTACTTTGTTGGGGTAGTTGTGTATTTCTCCAGAAACCTACAGTGAAATTATGAAATACTAATTCTGGTTATAATATAGATGACCCTCTAATATAATCTGAAGAGATTGTGTTGTCATCTCTCATGGTTTTGGAGAAATAAATTCCTGAAGATGGGACAAATGCATATTATGGTTGAGCATTTTGAGGTATTTTGACAAGATATTTCTCCAAAACTGTACAGTAAAATATTAAATATTTATTCTTTTACATAAAACATAAATGTGAAAGTTGTAAAAATGTAATTAATATAAATGCTCTGAAGGTTACTTTTCTGTTTTCCTCTTATTTTCTCAACCGTTGCCAGGATCGGGATCCTTTCTGCTCCATTACCGTAATGAACCTTGTATGCGCTACGCTAATCTTTAAGAGAGAACTAGTGTCGGTTGACGTCACCGCGTATTTCTGACTTTCGGCTCACTTGACCGCAGTTTTCTTCTGTAGAGTTGATATCTCCTCACTGAAGCGATGCTGCAAGCCCTGCAGTTCGAGCAGAAGTTTAGAGATGCGGGGGATCAGAGTCTGCTGCTTTACTCAGCGCTAACCAATAGGGAAACGTCTTACATCGTTCGTCTTTAGGCCCCGCCCAGGATGTTCATGTTTCCAGAACTCAAAATTCGTGGAGTTTAACCAAAAACAGAAAGCGTCAAAACCAAAAAAGCGAGACTCGTAACCAAAGATTTTTGACATAATAAAAGTTTATGTTTTGCAAATAACTTTTTTCTCTTTGTGAGAAAAAACTCTGAAAGTTTTGATCACAACTTAATATTTTGTGATTGAGATTAGTTTTTTTTTATTAAATATAATTTTTTTGATTGAGATTAGTTTTTTGTTTGATTGAATAATATTGAGACAAATTTAACTCCATATATGTGAGTCTGGGTTTCTGGTATGAACAAGTGGATGTCGGACTTGCAAGACGTTTGCTTGTTATTTTTCAATTTATATTGATGACATAAATGTATATATATATATATATATATATATATATATATATATATATATATATATATACATATACAGGGCTTGGACAATGAAACTGAAACACCTGGTTTTAGACTACAATAATTTATTAGTATGTTGTAGGGCCTCTTTTTGTGGCCAATACAGCGTCAATTCATCTTGGGAATGACATATACAAGTCCTGCACAGTGGTCAGAGGGATTTTAAGCCATTCTTCTTGCAGGATAGTGGCCAGGTCACTACGTGATACTGGTGGAGGAAAACGTTTCCTGACTCGCTCCTCCAAAACACCCCAAAGTGGCTCAATAATATTTAGATCTGGTGACTGTGCAGGCCATGGGAGATGTTCAACTTCACTATCATGTTCATCAAACCAATCTTTCACCAGTCTTGCTGTGTGTATTGGTGCATTGTCATCCTGATACACGACACCGCCTTCAGGATACAATGTTTGAACCATTGGATGCACATGGTCCTCAAGAATGGTTCGGTAGTCCTTGGCAGTGATGCGCCCATCTAGCACAAGTATTGGGCCAAGGGAATGCCATGATATGGCAGCCCAAACCATCACTGATCCACTCCCATGCTTCACTCTGGGCATGCAACAGTCTGGGTTGTACGCTTCTTTGGGGCTTCTCCACACCGTAACTCTCCCGGATGTGGGGAAAACAGTAAAGGTGGACTCATCAGAGAACAATACATGTTTCACATTGTCCACAGCCCAAGATTTGCGCTCCTTGCACCATTGAAACCGACGTTTGGCATTGGCATGAGTGACCAAAGGTTTGGCTATAGCAGCCCAGCCATTTATATTGACCCTGTGGAGCTCCCGACGGACAGTTCTGGTGGAAACAGGAGAGTTGAGGTGCACATTTAATTCTGCTGTGATTTGTGCAGCGGTGGTTTTATGTTTTTTGGATACAATCCGGGTTAGCACCCGAACATCCCTTTCAGAAAGCTTCCTCTTGCGTCCACAGTTAATCCTGTTGAATGTGGTTCGTCCTTCTTGGTGGTATGCTGACATTACCCTGGATACCGTGGCCCCTGATACATCACAAAGACTTGCTGTCTTGGTCACAGATGCGCCAGCAAGACGTGCACCAACAATTTGTCCTCTTTTGAACTCTGGTATGTCACCCATAATGTTGTGTGCATTTCAATATTTTGAGCAAAACTGTGCTCTTACCCTGCTAATTGAATCTTCACACTCTGCTCTAACTGGTGCAATGAGCAATCAATGAAGACTGGCTACCAGGCTGGTCCAATTTAGCCATGAAACCTCCCACACTAAAATGACAGGTGTTTCAGTTTCATTGTCCAACCTCTGTATATGACTTTATCTTTAGTTAGAAATCTGCAAATCTAAGAAATCTAAGCATTAGAATTGTCTCTGTTCTGTCAGTTTCAATACTTAAATATACAAACTTATTTTCCTCATTTTCCAAAGAATATCTTATGAAAAACAAAATAAGATGATATAGGCATGAAATACAAAGAGAATATAACAAATGTTTTAAAAAACACCAATACCACAACTATTACTATTGTCGCCAACATACTATAACATACCATATAGGTATAATATTGGGTAATGGACCTGTATATAATACTAATATTTATTCACAATTTATTTGATTGTGATGCAGATGGAAATCTGCAGAGTGGGAACACAAAGGAGAGTTTGTTGATTGGTATTTTGTTTAAAATCACTGTCAGATGTTTCATGTTCTCATGACAAATGTTTTATTAGAGTCGGCAGTATATATAATATATCACCAAAATAGACATTAAATGTGTTTGATTTGCTTAAATGAATGAAGTGTATAAATAAAGCTGCAATGAATGGGTTTCCAGGGATGAGCAGCTGCATCCATGCCTTACATCACCAAGTGCAATGTAAAGGGTCAGCTACAGTGGTGAAACACACCACCACTGGACTGTAGAGCAGTGGAGACATGTTCTTCAGAGTGACTAATCACGCTTTCCTGTAATTCGGTGGAAAAGTCTGGGTTTGAAGGTTCTGTGGAACCAGTGTAGAGATGTCCCCTTCAGTTCAAACCTTACTGTACCCCACTGCACAAAGCAGAATGAGTGAATTTGGTTTGGTGAGGAGTAGATTTTGATGAAGAGACACACAGCCAATGAGAGTACTACAGGCAAGGGTGTAACTTTGGGTCTACCATTGGAGTGGTGAAGCTCTCTTCCTAGTTATTTAGTTTTTGAATCATTTACTTTGGTAAAAGGAGTCAGGCTTATTTTGTGTTCCTGCATTAGAAAATCACTCTAAAGCTTTAACTGTGATTTACTGAACTTTCCTGTTCTCTTTGTATTTACTCTGCACCTTTTCTGTTCCATGATAGTTTAACAACTAATAAAATACTTACTTTTTTCATCTTTTTTCTAACACAGTATCAAATATTTTACATTTTAAAGCACCTTCATATTTATGAATGCTGCATCGTGGAAGTTTCTTGCAGTCTGGAATTAATTAATTGTATTTCAATTCATTTCAATGTGGAAAATGTATTCAACATATGAATAATTCCAGTTACGAGCACCATCACAGAACAAATTAAATTATAAAGTGCAGGTAACACTAGGGGCATTTGTAGGATCTTGGAGCATTTGGGGCTTTAGCCCAGGCCCTAAATAGTTAAATTTTCATATGACAGTGGCCCAGTTTATTAGCAATTTAAAGTTAAAATACCATAGCACATGTTGTTCCAGTTCTCTGTCTTGACTGGGTTTTCACTGAATGCTAATTATTGTGAATCAAACAAAAAAAGGTTGACAATGATTTTACTCGATTCGAATTTTTTTGTTAGTAGTTGAAGAGAAGGATGAAGAGAAATATAGTTCAGGATTGATGAAAATATATTTTGCTGATGCAGATAATGACACATTTTGTGATGTTTAGAAAAATCCTAATCTGAGTTTCTGCTCAGTCCATCTCACAAATCTTGTTCTTAAACTCCTTTATTTGGTCAACTACTATGGACCAAATAAATGTGCTTTGACTTATGACCGCCATCTTATGAATGCATTAAGAATCATTTATCCAAAATAATGTCCCTAAATATTATTTTACTAAATGTGATAGCTAATTAATCACCATTAATACTCATTTATCCAGAAAGGTTTGGTTCTTATTCGGCAAATCATTCTTTAGAATAGTATTTTATTAAAAATAATGTTTTATCTGATCTTGCATTGTGAATGGTTGTTTGAAGGTATACCAATTATTTCCTAAGTTAGTTCTAAGACTAACTTAACTTAATTTCCAGATTCATCAAAATAACCCCTGGTTCTTAAACTAAAATAACATTGAAGGATAATGTCGTATCACTTTATTAGTCATGTTTTTTAACCATCTTTGATTCAATTGCTCATATTATAAGTATTTGGCCTTCCTTATTCTTTCATTTTGCTTGGTAGTTTAGTTGAAGTGTTCTAGTATATTAAAGAGTTTGTTGATTGAAATATGTTTGACTTTGAGTTGACTGATTTTTGTTAATAAATTCTTGTATTTTAAGAAATTGTGTGAATTTGTTCCATGTTTGTGCAGAGTTGTGCTGTTCAGTAATGTCAGAGTTTGGCTTATTTCTTTCACTATTGTCCTAATATCACCACCTTAACAGACTGAACTATTTAGTAAAATATTAATATAAAATTATATATAATATAATATAAAATAATAATTACAACATCCGTGTTCACCTGGACAACAGACTGGAGTGGAGATGCAACTATGAAGCCATCTACAAGAAGGGACAGAGCAGACTGTACTTCTTGAGGAAGCTTAGGTCCTTCAGTGTTTGCAGCAAGATGCTGCATATTTTCTATAAGTCTGTTGTGGAGAGTGTGATCTCTTCTACCATCATCTGATGGGAAAGCAGCATCAGAGCCAGGGACTTAAAAAAGCTCAACAAGGTGATAAAGAAGGCTGGCTCTTTTCTGGGGACTCCTCTGGAACCTCTGAAGAACATTGTGCAAAGAAGGATTCTTCATAAAATAAAGAAGATTATGGAGAACCCTGAGCATTCTCTTCATGAGACTATAGTACAACAACAGAGTCTTCAGTCAGAGGCTTCTTCAGATCTGCTGGAGGACAGACCGCTACAGGAGATCCTTCCTGCCCACAGCCATCAGCATCTACAGCAGCTCTTTGAAGAAACCTGCATAATATGAGCTACAAAAACATCTATTTTCAATTTGGGATTAATAAAGTATGTTTGAATTGAATTGAATTGAATGTTCAGTAACTGATGGAAAAACAGCAAGAGTCAGTCCATGCAAAAGCGTGTTGTGTTTTGTCACCAACATATAACCCAACAACTACTGATTATTTGGAGCCTTAAGATGGCTTTTATCTTAATTAGCATTTTCGTCCCTCACTTATAAACAAAGTCAGCTATTTGGCAAGAATATATAAGTTCACACAGTGTCCAAGGTGATGTCAGGGGATTCTGTAGCAGTAAAATCACTTCAAGGTGCCTTCTGTGTAGCTGGGAATCTTTGCCAGTAAAGCTGATGAATCTGAGAGCTCATGTTTCATTTTCTCTGGCAGAATGTTGGCCCCACTTCCTTTCAAACAGACGTCCACTGGACTGGGACAGGGCTCGTCATAACTGCTTATCTAATATTGGGCGGGGTTGATTTAATTAGACCGTGCACAGGATTGCTGTTGCAGCATGTCTCCGGATGCATCACCTGTTCAATTGTTTCAAGTCACTTTAGTTGCATCCAAAAGTGATTTGGTATGTACCAGCTAATGATACTTTTTAATTAATTAAAATTAAATGGAAAAAACTAATTTGCATTTGTAATTTCATTAAGTGATTCGGAGATATTGTGATCTAGGTTTGGTGATGTAGTATTTGTGGTCCTTTTAAATCATGTAAAAATCATGTTTAGATTCTGTACTGAGAGTTTTTACTTTTTACTCAGAGTAGTGAATAAAAAAACTAAAACACTAAATTGGCAAGCATAAAATGACAAAACTCTTTTGTAAAATAACCAATACATAATTCAATACTGAAAATCCTAAAACATTAATATTATTTATTTAAAATAGTTAGATATGGATATAATTCACTAATACCTCACAAAAATTATAAAGTTGTAAAGAAGTGTAAAACAAATTACAATTATAAATCATTCCAAAACCTTTTTATAATTACACTGCATGGAAAACAAAGAAATCAGTTAATGGGGAAATGTAAATGTAATGTCTGCAATAAACCTGTTGAATAAATGTAAACAACCTTAACATATTAATTTGCTGAAACTGCTTCTGATTCCTTTTCCGCATTCAGTCTTCTGTTTTATAATTGAATCTTTTAGCTAAATCAGTCCTTTGCAGAGAGGTTAAAAAGGTCTGAATGATCTCATTGTTCAAAACATCAGTCAGGATAAGGTACAAGTTCCAAGTCATTATTTACATACCATGGCAAAAGAAAGACAGCCATCGATAACTAAGTAAATGTGGCACAATAGCAACATTACCAAAACAAGACATTTCTCCATAAATATTAAAAAGACAAGGCAGAATCTGGTCAGAGATGCTGCCAATAAGACAACAGCAACACTGAAGCAACACTGACTTTTCAGCAAAGGAGTTTTATGTCATGTAATAAACATCTTCTGGATGGTCCATATGTCTAGGCTAGGAAGTCGGGTTGTGAAACACACTTATCTCTTTCTAGAGCTGTGGACTCAAATAATGTGACTTGGAATCAAGTCAGGCTTGAGTGACAAAATTGATGACATTAGACTCGGGATGATGAAATCATAAAAGACTTTGGACTTGACTTGGACTTTCACACTAGCGACTAATGACCTAATTTCGACTTGAACCCTTTGACTTGTACAGACTTACAAAAACAGAAAGTGTGTTATCCCTTGTCCCCTTGTTACTACAATAAGCAGAAACGGGGGAAAAAACAAAATGCTGTGCACGGCATAACCGAAACAACAGGTAGGCAACTTTGCAGCAGTCTGTATCATATTGTTGAGGCACTTTTAGAATGATTTTAAATCCAGACTGAAGAAAATGTCTCAGAATGATTGTGAATTTCAAGGAGACAGTAACAGCTATGTAGCTTATTTTTCAACATTAAAACTTACACAAAGAATGTTGAATACCAGCTAATAAAATGTATTCTTAATTTTAGTTCAAGGTATTTATTGTCAGTAAACTGAAGTATAACACTGTTAACAGCACTGTTTGATTTCTGGGTAAAGCAGTGCACACCTTGTACTATCTTATTAGCTGAAACAACACTCATTTACATATGATATTTGAAGACTGAATAATATTCAATAGTAATATTATTATTTAAATAGACAATAAAAAGTTAAAACAGTTTTTGGCTCTGGTGTGCACCTGTATTATGGCCCTTTATCACCCTTCAGAAAGCATTAGTGCTAAATGTTTGTTCCCTGGGTGAGAAGGGTCTTTAGATAATATTTGTAACCCAATGGAAACACCAGATTCTGTTTAATGTCCCTGGTTTCCACTAACTACCAATGATATGTTGAGCTGCCATAAACACCCTCTGGAGAGTCTTTCTGTCTGCCGTTGTACATCTGGAACACTGCACCATCATCCAGTATGGGAGGATGCTGCCAACAGCAGTGATAATTCGAAATTTTCAGACAGTATGTTTATTGTGTTCTGAGAAAACAGAAATGACTTTGCTAGTGCTGTGGTCTTTCAAGTTCATATACAGGTCCTTCTCAAAATATTAGCATATTGTGATAAAGTTCATTATTTTCCATAAAGTCATGATGAAAATTTAACATTCATATATTTTAGATTCATTGCACACTAACTGAAATATTTCAGGTCTTTTATTGTCTTAATACGGATGATTTTGGCATACAGCTCATGAAAACCCAAAATTCCTATCTCACAAAATTAGCATATCATTAAAAGGGTCTCTAAACGAGCTATGAACCTAATCATCTGAATCAACGAGTTAACTCTAAACACCTGCAAAAGATTCCTGAGGCCTTTAAAACTCCCAGCCTGGTTCATCACTCAAAACCCCAATCATGGGTAAGACTGCTGACCTGACTGCTGTCCAGAAGGCCACTATTGACACCCTCAAGCAAGAGGGTAAGACACAGAAAGAAATTTCTGAACGAATAGGCTGTTCCCAGAGTGCTGTATCAAGGCACCTCAGTGGGAAGTCTGTAGGAAGGAAAAAGTGTGGCAGAAAACGCTGCACAACAAGAAGAGGTGACCGGACCCTGAGGAAGATTGTGGAGAAGGGCCGATTCCAGACCTTGGGAGACCTGCGGAAGCAGTGGACTGAGTCTGGAGTAGAAACATCCAGAGCCACCGTGCACAGGCGTGTGCAGGAAATGGGCTACAGGTGCCGCATTCCCCAGGTCAAGCCACTTTTGAACCAGAAACAGCGGCAGAAGCGCCTGACCTGGGCTACAGAGAAGCAGCACTGGACTGTTGCTCAGTGGTCCAAAGTACTTTTTTCAGATGAAAGCAAATTCTGCATGTCATTCGGAAATCAAGGTGCCAGAGTCTGGAGGAAGACTGGGGAGAAGGAAATGCCAAAATGCCAGAAGTCCAGTGTCAAGTACCCACAGTCAGTGATGGTCTGGGGTGCCGTGTCAGCTGCTGGTGTTGGTCCACTGTGTTTTATCAAGGGCAGGGTCAATGCAGCTAGCTATCAGGAGATTTTGGAGGACTTCATGCTTCCATCTGCTGAAAAGCTTTATGGAGATGAAGATTTCATTTTTCAGCACAACCTGGCACCTACTCACAGTGCCAAAACCACTGGTAAATGGTTTACTGACCATGGTATCACTGTGCTCAATTGGCCTGCCAACTCTCCTGACCTGAACCCCATAGAGAATCTGTGGGATATTGTGAAGAGAACGTTGAGAGACTCAAGACCCAATACTCTGGATGAGCTAAAGGCCGCTATCGAAGCATCCTGGGCCTCCATAAGACCTCAGCAGTGCCACAGGCTGATTGCCTCCATGCCACGCCGCATTGAAGCAGTCATTTCTGCAAAAGGATTCCCGACCAAGTATTGAGTGCATAACTGTACATGATTATTTGAAGGTTGACGTTTTTTGTATTAAAAACACTTTTCTTTTATTGGTCGGATGAAATATGCTAATTTTGTGAGATAGGAATTTTGGGTTTTCATGAGCTGTATGCCAAAATCCTCCGTATTAAGACAATAAAAGACCTGAAATATTTCAGTTAGTGTGCAATGAATGTAAAATATATGAATGTTAAATTTTCATCATGACATTATGGAAAATAATGAACTTTATCACAATATGCTAATATTTTGAGAAGGACCTGTAATTATATTTCCAAGATCTCCAATGAAAGCAATCGCTCCACTGTCTCTTACAATGTGTGTTGAAGCTGGAACTGCATTTTTTGATTGAGGCTCTTCTTTCTTTTAGAGATTTTCAGTAGGGGACCATTTATCTAGTCAGTATGCAGACAACATATCTGTCGCAGACGTCTTACTGGCAACAAATACTGAACAAATATAAAATTTTCTAAGCCTGAATATAATGTTCATGTCTATCAGGGCCTCTTTTTAACCATTCACTGGTATTCAATAAAGAAGACTGTTTGGATAGAATATACTTCAAAGTGTACATACAAATGTTTTTGCACATGCATAAACACATTTTGCTATAGTGCATTTTGAAAGCTGGGCCAGGCATTATTTTATATAACAGGAAACAATCTAATAGGAACTATAGTGGATGCAAACATCGTCAACATGTCTATCTAACCCCCCTGTAACTATGGTGATTTTTGAATGTGAAGGTATTGATTTAGTATTGACCTTTACTCGCTTGATTAACTTTTTTATTGCCACGTTTGTAGATCAGTGAACGAAATTATTGTATCATATTCTTTCAGCTTTACTAAAACTATGTACATTTAAAAGTATTTAACGTAAACATTTGGGATAAACACTAAACAGCAATTGATTTTAGTGTTTTAGTATCTTGCGTTCTGGGCAAACTTCTAATCACTAATGTTGGTTTACTACCATTCTGGTCCCTGACAGAACATAATTTAGTTGATCATATTTGACGATGATTTCTTGATTCATGGCCAGTGTTTTTGGTGTTTGCTTTTAAACGTGATCATTCCTACACCCATCCAAGGGACTACAGATACTTATTGATGACTGCTGAAATAGACTAATGTCAGGCAGAGAAAATAGCAGGCTTTGCCCACAAAGCACAATAAATAGTTCACAGGAAGTCTGGGTACTTCCTATCGTGAGCTTGGCTGAGCAGCACAGATTGATTGTGAAGAGGGTGTATTGTTTAGCTGAAAAGGAGTGAGATCCTGTTATGGCATTTTTACTTTTTACAGGGATATCATTAAGTTCATTCAGTTGGACATATTATACACTATTATAAAACTAAAAGCCCAGCGTTTCTCCACTTACAGTTGGAGAATTCTTGAGTGAGTAATTATTTAGGCAAGCTTGTTTTCAAGACACTTTAGACGACAGGCAATTTGGTTTGACCTATAGTGATTGTCAGCCTGACACTAAAGTCGACAAATGCCAAACAGTGCAGAGAAACTGCAAACAAACTCTGCCTCTGTGTTTTCCTTTTGTGCACGTGTTCTAGTGTAGACATATGTGTTTGTTTATCCTCAAGTGTTTTCAACCTGTGCATGCTGCCTGAGCATCTATTTGCGAAAAGGCCACCGGACCACTGGGGAACTGGAGAAGAGCGTTTGTCAAGCCTTCTGCCATCCAAATCTTTATGTAGTTTTCTAAGACTGAAGACAGTCTGCAGTGAGGCATGAGAAAGACCATTACACACATGTCTAGCACACTCCAGATGATGAAGAGATCTGGGAAGCCATCCTCCCATGGAAAGTGCCTGCGGCTAAGATGCTGGATGCAGTGCACACAGACCTGAGTCAAGCCTCGCAAGGCTCAGCTGACATAACACACTCATTCCTAGAGACATCCCCCTGTCACACTCAAATATTAATAATTTAATAAAATGAATAATAGGTTTCTGCTATGGTGGAACAATAGAGTAAAAATATTAGCTTCCCCAAAAGTGACTTTATTTAAGGTCTTTAGGAATTCAGTTTCAATTCAGTTTATTTATATAGCATCAGTTCACAACACATATCGTCTCAAGTCACTTCACAAAGTCAGGTACGTACATTCCAATTAATCCTAACCACTGAACGGTGCAGTCAGATTCAGTTATTTATTCAAATTGGATAAAAAGTTTTTCTGTCTAAGGAAACCCAGCAGATTGCATCAAGTCAGAGACTTGTAGCATTCACTCCTCCTGGATGAGCATGTAGCGACAGTGGACAGTCCCTGGTGTTGAGACATTGCTGCAATCCCTAATACTGAGCATGCATGTAGCGACAGTGGAGAGGAAAAACTCCCTTTTAACTGGAAGAAACTCCACCAGAACCAGGCTCAGTGTGAGCGGGCATCTGCCATGACCGACTGACACAAAGAGAACAAAGAAGCACTAATCCAGGAGTCCTTTCAATCGGAAGGGAAAGTAAATGTTAATGGATGTAGCTCCTTTAGTCATTTCACCTAGAAAGAATGAACAGATAAACTCTGAGCCAGTTTTCAAGGTTAGTCTGCAAGAGAGCACATATAATTAGTTACAGTAAAAGCTCAGTCAATTGCCATGTCTAGGAGAGAGAAAGGGTTAAACACTTAAAGACAAGGCCATGTGGATCAGTGGTAGAGGGTGTGCATTAAGTTGTTGCCAGCAGAAGCTTGGACGATGCCCCTCTCCAGAAAGGTGTCACAGGTAGACACAGAGTCAGGCCAGTTGTAACTTCTAGGAAGAGAAAAGAGGGAGAAACATAAAGTTAAAAACTGAAATAACAGCAAATAATGCAGAATTAGCGAGTAGTGTGAGAATGTAGCGAAGAGGGTGAAAGTGGTCATTATGTCCTCCAGCAGCCTAAGCCTATAGCAGCATAACTACAGAGATAGCTCAGGATAACCTAAGCCACTCTAATTATAAGCTTTATCAAAAAGGAAAGTTTTAAGCCTAGCCTTAAAAGTAGACAGGGTGTCTGCCTCACGGACTAAAACTGGGAGCTGGTTCCACAGGAGAGGAGCCTGATAACTAAAGGATTTGCCTCCCATTCTACTTGTAGAGACTCTAGGAACCACCAGTAAACCTACAGTCTGAGAACGAAGTAATTTCAGGAGTTCTGCATATATGTATAATGTGTCCACTTAATATTATATGGAATAAATTAATAAAGAATGTTATACTGATGATTAACAAATTTACTTTTTTCAAGTTAACTTGATTTACTCGCACCTTTTATATTCTGTTTTTGGAAAATAATATCTTAGGAGAAGGCACTTTATAAAATGTTTCTGGTTTTCCCTTGTCTTCCAGTGGCATGAAATGCCAAGCTCATGTTCTGTTTGAGAAAATATCATTAATGAAAAGATTAGTGGACTTTTGACACCTAAACAATACTAAGTAGTAATTCAACCTAGAAAGACTCACAGTCGGACAAATATTGAAGCCTGATGGTTTAGATGGGGTGGAGGAGGGTCGAAGCTCAGCTGAAGAGCAGGAGGTTCTGCGTATGAAAGTCTTTTAAAGCGAAGGCTGGAGGGATGACTGGCTGAAGAGGAATGTGGATCAGGAGCTGATTTGTTGGAGCGGAGAACGTGATGGAGTATTTAGACAGAGCCGGAAGTGGAGGTGAGTCTTCCAAGTTGAATTTTCGTCAAAACTTCATCATGGTGCATCTGATCAATTTGGGTCAATATCTTGTTAGCAGCTTTAGCAAAGACAGTGTGTCTGTGTGTGATGAAGTTTCCTATGATTTGACTTCAACTGCAGTAGCCTTGATATGATTAATTCATTTTATGCATTGCTTCATACTCCTAATGTGGAATAATATTTAAAATAAAATGAAATAATACATCTATAACTTGTAACCTTATATTATTTTTTCTTTCCTTCTTTATCTTCTAAACTAAACCAAATTTTACAGTAGAGGTAAAAGAACTTACTGAAGTTGAAATCTGATTATTTTTTGGAGAAAAATTAAATGTCATTTTTTTCAATAAAGCCTTGACTGCATGTGCATGTCTAGTTCAAAAACCTACATATTTAGACTTCTGAGACCTCAACTAAGTGATTCTACATTAAAAACCAGATTCTAAGATTTGTAAAACCACAAATAAGAGGATTTTCTTGGCATCAGGAATGACTATTAGAACAATGTATTTACTTCTGTTACTCAGACTATATAGAAATAATTATATAACTACACACACACTAGTGTTTTAAAGCCTTTATTTCTGTTAATTAATAATAATAATAATAATACATTTTATTTGTATAGCAAAGATTTATGATGATTTTCAACTTGCAGCTAATGAAACCAATAAAGACCAATAAAAACATTTTAATACAGAATCTTCAGAGCTTAATGAAAAGTATGTTTATAACCTGCTTAAAGATTATTATTTTCAAAAAGTACTTTGAAAAATGAACTTCGTCAGAACGCCTATTCTGATTTATTAATTATGACTATATGCCTGTTAAAACCTGCATTACATTATTTTACAGAGATAGATGTTTTAAAACGTGTTTATATTAAAAGGCATACCTAGTTTTCTCCAAAATATTGTTAAAATCAATCTACTAACATCACGTTCTATTGGAAAATTAGTTTGAGACTGGATCTGTGTCAGTTTATACATTTTATAAAATTGACAGAAAAGGTCTCTGAAATGTGTTGAGAAAATGTATGAAGCCCGTAGGAACCCTCACAGAACCAACATGTTATTTAGTCTACCTTGACCGTACAGTCTCTAATTCTAATGTATTCCAAGCATGTAGAAATCAGTTTGATTCATACACAGGTTAATTTCTTAGCATCAGTCACTTGCACATTTTAATTTAAAAGTGTTTTTGTTGGTAGATGGTCCAAAAACAAGAAGAAATAGAAATAACTCACTCTACACAGTGAACAATAAAAAAAGTGGACAGAATCTGTCAGCACAAGGACCACAGCTACATGAACTTAGATGGATGATAGATGGCCGAGGATCACAAAGAAAGCCAAAAGGTCATAATCACCTCACACAATAAAGCACACATTGAAGGGTAGGGTATGGTCACTCAAAATCAATTTCAGAAAACAAACGTTTTAGGCAGGTGTGAAAAAATGCTGTAAACAAAGAATTCTTTCAGAAATATAAATGATGAATGTTTATCTTTATCAATTTACAAAATGCTAAGTGAGCGAACCCAAACATAAAGCCAAAGTTATTAAGAACTATCTTTAGCATAAAGAAGGACAAGACTTACTGGAAGTGATGGTATGGCCCCCACAGTGCCGTGATCTCAACATCATCGAATGTGTCTTGGATTACATGAAGAGACAGAAGGATGTGAGAATGCCTACATCCACAGAAGATCTGTGGTTAGTTCTCCAAGATGTTTGGAAAAACCAGCCAAGTTCCTTCAAAACTGTGTGGAAGTTTACCTAGAAGATTTGTTGCTGTTTTAAAGGCAAAAGATGGTCACACCAAATATTGATTTGATGTAGATTTCTCTTTTGTTCATTCATTGCATTTTGTTGATTGATGACAATAAATGATTAACACTTCCATTTTTTTCGAAAGCATTCTTTGTTTCCACACCTGTTTAAAACGTTTGCACAGTACTGTATCTCCTTATTTTTACATGAAGAAAAAAACATCAATTTGATAATACATCTTAATTATAATTCATCAGTACATTGCACATCCTCAAATTCACATTTTCCATACTTTATCCATCTACAGCAAATAGCAGTGAGGACCTCTCGTGACAGACACGGTGGTCCGGTTGAAGGGAAAATAAACAGCCTTATATACCAGCTCTGAAAGAAATGTGCTGACAAAAGCACTTAATGTAAGTAAATAGCAAGGACAGGTCTCATTTTTCAGTATCAATTAAATCTTTGAAACCCAATCAGAAGAATGCACTCTATAAATAGTTTATGGGAAGAAAAGGGCAGAACTGCTGTATTTCAAGGAAACCTTGAACAATAACACTGGCTTTCTTACTTACTTTAGGATAGATGATAAAGAGGGCTATTTTGAAAAATGTGGAAAATGAAAGATACACTCAGTGGCAAGTCTCTAAAAAAGTGCATAATTTTTTGGTAAATTCAAAATACTTTTGGCATAATAACTCTGATTGGATTTGGAAATACACATCGTTGCATCCAGACAATAAACACTACTACATGCTGGTGAATTGTAAGAATTATGCAATTGGTGAAGTGATGTATAGTATTATTTCATTAGTCATTCATCTGTTAACCTTTGTTGTCCTCTTTTCTTTGATTTTCAACGTCACCTGCTCCTCCTTTTCATACTAACTGCTAAAAGAAATGCTATGATGCAGCACTACTTGTACTTGTACACGTCGTATTCCGCTTTATCCGGGACCGGGTCGCGGGGGCAGCAGACTCAGCAGAGACGCCCAGATGTCCCTTTCTCCAGACACCTCCTCCAGCTCCTCCGAGAGGAGCCCAATGCATTCCCAGGCCAGCCGAGAGACATAGTCCCCCAAGCGTGTCCTGGGCCGTCCCCTGGACCTCCTCCTGGTGAGACGTGCCTGGAACACCTCCCGAGGAAGGCGTCCAGGAGGCATCCAGTTTAGATGCCTGAGCCACCTCAACTGGCTCCTCTCGATGTGGAGGAGCAGCGGCTCTATTCCGAGCCCCTCCTGGATGGCCGAGCTCCTCACCCTATCTCTAAGGGAGAGCCCGGCAACCCTACGGAGGAAGCTCATTTCAGCCGCTTGTAACTGGGATCTCATTCTTTCGGTCATGACCCAAAGTTCATGGCCATAGGTGAAGGTAGGAACGTAGACCAACCGGTAAATCAATAGCTTTGCTTTTCAGCTAAGCTCTCTCTTCACCACAACGGACCGGCACAGTGCCCCCATTACTGTGGCAGCCGCACCAATCTGTCTGTCAATCTCCCGCTACATTTTCCCCTCACTCGTGAACAAGACCCCGAGATACTTAAACTCCTCCACTTGAGGCAGGAGCTCCCCTCCAACCTGTAGAGGACAAACCAGCCTTTTCCGGTTGAGAACCATGGCCTCGGACTTGGAGGAGCTGACCTTCATCCCGCTTCAGACTCGGCTGCGAATCACCTCAGCGTGTGCTGTAGGTCTTGGCTACAGGGGGCCAGCAGGACCACGTCATCTGCAAAAAGAAGAGATGAAATCCACTGGTACCCAAACCAGACCCCCTCCGGCCCTTGGCTGTGCCTAGAAATCCTGTCCATAAAAGTTATGAACAGGACTGGTGACAAAGGGCAGCCCTGCCGGAGTCCAATATGCACCGGGAACAGGTCCGACTTAGTGCCGGCAATGCGGACCAAACTCCTGCTACGCTTGTACAGAATCAGAATCAGAATCAGCTTTATTGCCAAGTTCGTGCATACAAACAAGGAATTTGACTCCGGTACACTTTGCTCTTTTGTTCTGTTTTTGCATTACATAATATACAAATTTACAATTTACAATGTACAATATACAATGTACAATGCAATATTCTGCATTACAGAATATACAAATTTACAATTTACAATGTACAATATACAATGTACAATGCAATATTCTGCATTACAGAATATACAAATTTACAATTTACAATGTACAATATACACATATTTATTACGGACCGGATGGCCCCTAATAAAGGGCCCCCGATTCCATACTCCTGGAGCACCCCCCTCAGGGCGCCACAAGGGACACAGTCAAATGCTTTCTCCAGGTCCACAAAACACATGTAGACCGGTTGGTCAAACTCCCATGAACCCTCGAGTACCCTGTAGAAGGTATAGAGCTGGTCCAGTGTTCCACGGCCGGGACGAAAACCTCAATGCTCCTCCTGAAGGCGAGGTTCGACTATCGGCCAGACTCTCCTCTCCAATACCTTGGCGTAGGCCTTACCAGGGAGGCTGAGAAGTGTGATCCCCCTGTAGTTGGAACACACTTTCCGGTCACCCTTCTTATGAAGGGGGACCACCACCCCAATCTGCCAGTTCAGAGGCACTGTCCCCAACCGCCATGAAATGTTGAAGAGCCGTGTCAACCACGACAGCCCTACAACATCCACAGACTTGAGGTACTCAGGGCGGATCTCATCCACCCCCGAAGCCCTGCCACCGCAGAGCTTTTTAACCACCTTGGTGACTTCAGCCTGGGTGATGAAGGAGTCTATCCGCGAGTCCCCAGTCTCTGTTTCCACCAGGGAATGGATGATGGCAGTATTGAGGAGATCCTCAAAGTACTCCTTTCACCGCCCGATAATGTCCCCAGTCGAGGTCAGCAGCCTCCCACCCCCACTGTAAACAGTTGCCAAAGCAATGCTTCCCCCTCCTGAGGTGCCAGAAGGTTTGCCAGAATCACTTCGAGGCCAGCTGGTAATCCTTCTCCATGGCCTCACCGAACTCCTCCCAGACCCGGGTTTTGGCCTCTGCCACTGCCAGGGCTGCGGCACGCTTGGCCTCACGGTACCTGTTAGCCGCCTCAGGAGTCCCACAAGCCAACCACAGCCGATAGGACTCCTTATTCAGCTTAACAGCGTCCCTTACTGCCGGTGTCCACCACCGGGTTCGGGGATGGTTGCGGCGACAGGCACCGAAGACCTTACGGCCGCAGCTACGGGCAGCGACATCAACAATAGATGCAGAGAACATGGTCCACTCGGACTCTATGTCTCCAACGTCCCCAGGAATCTGGTCAAAGCTCTCCCGGAGGTGGGAGTTGAATACGTCCCTGGCCGAGGCCTCTGCCAGACACTCCCAGCAGACCCTCACTATGCGCTTAGGCATGCCATGGGCATGTCAGGCATGGCAGACCACTTAGAGGCTATGTAAAAAATGTAATACGATTAATTGCAATTTTGTCAAATACCAGTAGTTGACACAAAAGTAAAACTTTTTTTTTTATTCCAGTAAATTGTGATTAGTGAATTATCTAAACATACAGATCCAGATGCTGTGACATTCACAATGGCTTGTGGCTATTAAACCAACTTTATGCTCTTCTTAATTATGCAAGTATGTTCAGGAAAAAGTTACTTATATATTTTACAGAACAGTATTTCTGTCATTTATTGTTATATTCAGAAGTGTTCAACCTCTCTGTGTGTCACTCTTTACAGTCACTGCATTTTAGTGGAAATGCAATCTATAAATCTGCAACATATGGTGTATTTTTCTTAACATTTCAGCCCCATTCTGAACCGAAGGCCAGCAAGGCAAAAACAAAGAAAAACTTTCTGGATTTTAAATATATTTTAAATTTTAAATGTTGGCCCTCTGTAGTAACAATTGTCTGTGAAGTTTACCCTCAAAAACAGTATTTAGTGTCCTTTTTAGTCTTGTCTTCCGGTGCAGTTTAATCACAAGACCTGGTAATTAAACTGCAAGCTACTAACCTCATCTTTCTTTGCTTACCGGCCAAACACACTGGGGGGAGCGCTACATAGCTTGCAGATCTTTATCTGCTGTATTCAACCCCTGTCGGACATCAGATAGTTACTCATTTAAACATGAGTTTTAATGTCATACATTCCACTGTGCGGTTAAATGTGTTAATTATTTTAACACATAATTTTTTCTTTAATAACTCAACCAAATTAATGTTCCAACCCTAATTCACATTTTTTCGCAATGCTCAAAAAATGAAACAAAACAAAGATCAGGTGTCCAAATTTTAAAGAGTTTAAAACAAAAAATAAAGAAACTACAAACAAAACATATTTATTAATATTGATGAACTCATGAATAAGCCTGCAGCACACCAAGATAAATACTTCTAAAGGTTGACCTGTGGGGGGTTAACAACCATTTAAATTAATTCATAAGATTTTTCTTTTTAACTACATTTGGTAAACAACTAACTTTTTTTTATTTTTACATTTTTCTTATTTTATTTGATCTCTGTAGTTTACAGTTATATATTGGTTTAGAATGCATGCTAGTAATAATTTTACTATGAAACTGAAGAGTTATGACAACATGAAATTACTCACATATTAGTAATGGCACAGCTGATCCCCATGGCTATCAGTTTCGTTCAGTAAAGGAAGTTGACAAATTTTTATTTTCTTCAGCTCTCCCAGGTGTTACATCAAAGATGTGAGCTCATGTCAATCAAATGTTTTTTTTGTGTGTATTTTTCTGCTTCAGCAAACTGTCAAACCCACACTGTACATTTAACACAATATAGAAAAGCTCAGCAAACAGAACAGCTTCTGGCAGACCGCTGTGGAATGATGCAATAAGGTGTGCATCTGTTCACTCTTCTGAAAAACACAATGTAAGTGAGTCAAATATAGAATATGTTGGAGTAAATGTGGGCATGTGCTTTTAATGCAACTATTGGGCTGTGAACCAGGTAGATAACACTAGGCCAGCCGTTTGGAGAATTTAGGGAAGGAGAGGATTACATGACAAATGCAGTGTGGGTGTTGGACTTTGAACAATTATGCTGTATATGAAATAATGTAGCTGAAGGTAGACTGATGTCTAGAAGATGTACAGATGTTAAAATTAAAGTCATTTTATTTGTAAGATCAGAAGAAAATCAGAAGTAAATCTTTACTGTTTACTGAAAACAGTAATTCATCCTTCATGGCACAAATCTTTTTTTCCATGTTTTTTTTTTTCTTGCATGGACTGTAGCTCAGCCTTTCCAAACCAGCTAAGCAGGGAATTGTAAGCATGATGCTCACAACATTTCTGCTATTGACAAAAGAAGTTCCCTTCTCTGGATGACAGGTTAAAAAGCTGGTGCCAAGATAAATGAAGTTTAATGGTGCAAGAATCTGAGCTTACAGCAATGAAAACGGAAAGAACTGGTGTATACAAGCAGTGAGAAAGTTTTAATGACGGTCAGATTAATTGTAAAAGTGGTGACTGGGACATTGCAAATGTAACCCCTAAATTGTGGAACCAACATTGTCAAGTAGACTTTGAAACTGATACTTTTTTTGTAGCACAATTTCTAAGTTTTATAAGTAAAATGATATAATTCTATAAATTTTAAAGGTAATTCTGTGCCTGATTCTTAGTAGGATTTTGCAGAAATTCATTCTAATTGTTTTTAAAATTATTTATTTGTTGTATTCTAAGTGCAGTACGTGTATAGCACACAGGCTGTTGTTGTAAATGTGCTTTATAAATGCAATTGACTCGACTTGACCTAATGCAAATTTCATATGCCACCAGTACAAGCAGTAAAAACACTAATGGCTAAATTTAGACATTCGTATTAGGTGTTAGCTGTAAAGTGGTCTTGAGATGTATTTTCATTTCACACGGTTTGACTCAAAGCATATCTTCTCTAAACAGGCGATTACGAAGGAAACACTGTTGCTTTGTAAGAATAACAGTCAGCCTTTCTAAGAACATCATAAAAGTATATTTCCTAAATAATAATGTGAATAGTAAGGAATCTCTAATTAGTCCTTATTAAAATTTTACACTTCCTTAGAGGTAGGAACATCTGTAGCACTCCATCCAACACAAACTGACACATTCTGACAAAATTAGGTCAAATATAACTAACTTGATTTATACATTCTGTCAATAAGCTCCATTAAAGGACATATAAAAAAAAAAAAGAAACCAAAATTCTCACTTATACCTACAATTTATTCATAAATTATTCTCCTTTGTACAGTACAAGCACAATGCTTTGTAGAACTATCAATTTTATGGAAGGTAATCAATAAAATCTGGTGGCGTACGGGGTTGAGCGCAACCCATATACATAGGCTTCAGTCCTTGATGCGGCCGTACCCCTCTCTCTGCCCCATTTACTGTTTTTTTCTTAAACCTAACTGTTGGATATATGGATCAAGTGAAATCATATCATACTGTGATCAGCCTTATGAAATTAACAAAAACAATGATCAATGATCTTAATTTTCATTCATGTTTAAATACTAATGTAAGCATCATCTGTTAGCTACAATGCCATGCAAATTTATTTTTACACACTGACCTGTTGTATATTTTATATAGATTTTAGAACCATTATTCATTGCAATTACAGCTGCAAGGTTTTTAGGCTATGTTTTTACCACCATTGCACTACAGAGACTGAATATTTTGCCCATTCTATGTAAAGAGCTAAAGCTCAGTAAGACTGAATTTAGAGCGTCTGCGAACATCAGTTTCCGAGTAATCCCACCAGTTTTGAAGTAGATTTACGTCAGGACTTTGGTTGGCCCAATGCGCAATGCACATTATATTTAATATGAGACATACCTGGGGTTTAAATGTCTCCAGATATGTGTGTGGTTCAGTAAAGAAGTAAGGTAAGGGCCCCAAGTCATAAGATTTCAGTTGTTTATTTCTAGCATTTATATGAAAGTGAATAATATACTGTAAACTCTTTTGACATCAGATAAATCAGTTTTTGTAATCGAATATCACAAGCAGTGAAAAAATAAAATAAAATAAAGTGCTTGATTTTTGAAAAAAAATATTTTAAACACTGCTTCCACCTGTTAGATTATACAATGACAATACATTTACATTTACTTGTCTCTGTGTTGAAAAATTCAACATAAAGAGCTGTGCTTTGTCACATTTACATCAGATGACTCATCTACTGCTACTAAGTCTAGACATAATGTCTTGATGAATAGCTTCATCTTTCTGTTTCAGTACGTCTTGGGTTAATCCTTTAAAACTGTTTTACAACTATTTTCTGTGCCCCTGCTTTAAAAGTATTGCTCTAAGCAAGCAAAGGATTAGGGTTTTGTTCCATATTGCCACTTCAGGTTTTAATAACTGCCAAGCTCTATGAACAAATAAACCTCATTGGAGGACGAATAATCATGTAAAAATCTGTCCCTTCTGGAAGAAAAAGTATGATTTTCCATCTCAATATTTCTCATTTTAAAGCAAGGCATGACAGTTTTCTTCATCTCTTTGCTTACCGGATTCCATGTGCAGAAAACTGAGCGCAGCTTTAAGCTAATGTAACCTGTCCTGAAAAGCTGCTGTAAAATAACTGCTGTGGTAGCAGAAATATCTGGAAAACTTTAAATTTACCACTGTAATTCTAATAAAAGTTTGTAGGTTAAAACAAAAATATCTCCTTCCAAATATAGTTGTTGGCCAGGGACCAGGTAAGATTTTCTTTTGAATCCAGACCACAGTCCACCAGTCAGTGACCTCTAATCTAAATCATTTAAACAGGTTTTCTTCCAGGATTACACTGTATTTTGGTCTCATCTGACCAGAGCACCTTCTTCCACGTGTTTATTACATGATTTGTCAGAAATATTAAACAGGACTTTTTATGACTTTGTGAACTATGGCGTTTTTTTTGCATCCCTTCCACAAAGGCCAGCTTTGTTGAGTAGACAATTATTAATTGTCCTGTCAATAGAGTCTCCCAATTGAGCTGTGAACCTCAGCACCTCATCCAGACATACCATGGATCTCGTCTTTTCCTCATATTCATGCTCTCATACCTGGTCTTTTGGTTTAGGTAAATGGTTATGGTTATATATTTCTCCTATTTTAGCTTCCCTTCATTGGCTCCCTGTTAAATCCAGAATAGAATTTAAAAATCTCCTCCTCACATATAAAGCCCTTAATGATCTAGCTCCATCATACATCAGAGATCTGATTGTTCTATATGTTCCTAACAGAGCACTTCGTTCTCAGACTGCAGGTTTACTGGTGGTTCCTAGAGTCTCTAGAAGAAGAATGGGAGGCAGATCCTTTAGTTATCAGACTCTTCTCCTGGGGAACCAGCTCCCAGTTTTAGTCCGTGAGGCAGACACCCTGTCTACTTTTAAGGCTAGGCTTAAAACTTTCCTTTTTGATAAAGCTTATAGTTAGAGTGGCTTAGGCTATCTTCCTTATTTTTTACCTCCGCCTTTCTCCCTCCATGTTGGATGGAGTAAGGGGGAGTCAGGTTTAACCTAAACCGGCTCAGTTATGGTTGAGGTGCAAACACACTCTCCATTTCTGCTACAGACCCCTTCTCTTTTCCAATGGTTATAATCAGTCAGACAGAGAGAGGTATCCCGATCCTTGTGGTTTTTAGTATAACAATGGCCATCAGTGGGCTATAGATGGACAAACTTTATCAGTGTATTATTTTACTTAGTGCCCCTACACATGGCCCGTTCTGGGGTGGCCGGGCTGTGGAACTTGGTGGTTTGGTCTGGCCTCCCCCATGGCTCCGCGCCGTTCTGGGCCCTTTGTGGGGTGCCTTGAGACAACATTGTTGTAAATAAGCAGTATATAAATAAATAAACTGAAACTATCTCTGTAGTTATGCTGCTACAGGCTTAGTCTGCTGGAGGACATAATGACCACTTTCACACTCTTTGCTACATTCTCACACTACTCTCCAATTTCGCATTATTTGCTGTTATTTCAATTTATAACTTCATGTTCTCAAGCTACACCTGGCCTGATTCTGTCTACCTGTGACAACTTTCTGGAGAGGGGCATCGTCCGAGCTTCTGCTGGCAACAACTTAATGCTCACCTTCTACAGATGATCCACTTGGCCCTGTCTTTCAGTGTTTAACCCTTTCTCTCTTTTAGATATAGCAATTGACTGAGCTTTCACTGTAACTAATTACATTTGCTCTCTTTCAGACTCTATCCTTGAAAACTGGCTCAAAGTTGATCTGTTCTTTCTTTCTAGATGAAACGACTAAAGGAGCTACATGCACTAACATTTACTTTTCCTTCCTATAGAAAGTACTCTTGGATCAGTGCTTTTGTATTCTTTGTGTGTTTCTGCTCTGTTCTCTCAAACCCCCAGTCGGTCATGGCAGATGGCCGCTAACGCTGAGTCTGGTTCTGCTGGAGGTTTCTTCCTGTTAAAAGGGAGTTTTTCCTCTCCACTGTCGCTACATGCATGCTCAGTATGAGGGATTGCTGCAAAGTCAACGCCAGTGACTGTCTACTGTCTCTACATGCTCATCCAGGAGGAGTGAATGCTATAAATCTCTGACTCGATGCAATCTGCTGGGTTTCCTTAGATAGAGAAACTTTTTATCCAATTTGAATAAATAACTGAATCTGACTGCACTGTTCAATGGTTAGGATTAATTGGAACGTATGTACCTGACTTTTGTGAAGTGCCTTGAGACAACATGTGTTGTGAATTGGCGCTATATAAATAAACTGAATTGAATTGAATTCAAATTAATATACATTTGTGATATGCTGTCAGAAGGGTTTCTTTCACATTTTCCACCAATGCCACAATGAGGGATTTTCTTCAGTTTCAAAATGTGTTTGGAAGTCTTTGGTTATTCCTTAATAACAAAACAGTGTCAACTTTTGTAATGGATTTTTGTACGCCTACATAAAACTAATAAACGTCTATGGTCAGTTTCACAGACACCATTTTGTCTCTGAGCTATAAAACACAATCATGTTTAACATGTTTCCACAGTCCTGATCGTTTTCCTCATGTTCTTTTATCCTTCTTCTCCATGTTCTTAATTTCCAACCACAACAGCAACAGAGGGAATTCATGAATAGCTTAAATAAGGCATGTTTATCAACTTCTTGCAGATGTACGAGACGCTAAATCAATCTTTGTGTGATGTGATGCAGAAGAAGGAGATTTTCCCGTAGTCAGTCCTAACTCTGCCTACCTTTGACATTGAAGAAAATGATCTGAAGGGAGGGAATGCTATCTGGCCCTTACAGCCCCGAGAGCTTGTAAACCATAAGTCAGTCAACTACAGGTCTAAAAGTCAGAGCAGAACTTTTCTAATTCCTTTGCCTAAGGGGATAACACTCTTTTGAATATATATATATATATATATATATATATATATATATATATATATATATATATATGTATGTGTGTGTGTGTGTATATATATATCTGAATAAATATGTATTTCTGATGGGATTTTGTACAGTACAGACCAAACGTTGGGACACACCTTCTCATTCAAATGGTTTTCTTTATTTTCATGACTATGAATATTGTAGCTTCACACTGAAGGCATCAAAACTATGAATTAACACACGTGGAATTATATGCTGAACAAAAAAGTGTGAAACAACTGAAAATATGTCTTATATTCTAGGTTTTTCAAAGTAGCCACCTTTTGCTTTGATTACTGCTCCACACACTCTTGGCATTCTGTTGATGAGCTTCAAGAGGTAGTCACCTGAAATGGTTTTCACTTCACAGGTGTGCCCTGTCAGGTTTAATAAGTGGGATTTCAAGCCTTATAAATGGGGTTGGGACCATCAGTTGTGTTGTGCAGGAGGTGCATACAGTACACAGCTGATAATCCTACTGAATAGACTGTTAGAATATGTATTATTGCAAGAAAAAAGCAGCTAAGTAAAGAAAAACGAGTGGCCATCATTACTTTAAGAAATGAAGGTCAGTCAGTCCGAACAATTGGGAAAACTTTGAAAGTGTCCCCAAATGCAGTCGCAAAAACCATCAAGCGCTACAGAGAAACTGGCTCACATGAGGACCGCCCCAGGAAAGGAAGACCAAGAGTCACCTCTGCTGCGGACGATAAGTTCATCCGAGTCACCAGCCTCGGAAATCGCAGGTTAACAGCAGCTCAGATTAGAGAACAGGTCAATGCCACACAGAGTTCTAGCAGCAGACACATCTCTAGAACATCTGTTAAGAGGAGACTGTGTGAATCAGGCCTTCATGGTAAAATAGCTGCTAGGAAACCACTGCTGAGGGCAGGCAACAAGCAGAAGAGACTTGTTTGGGATAAAGAACACAAGGAATGGACATTAGACCAGTGGAAATCTGTGCTTTGGTCTGATGAGTCCAAGTTTGAGATCTTTGGTTCCAACCACCGTGTCTTTGTGCGGCACAGAAGAGGTGAATGGATGGACTCTACATGCCTGGTTCCCACCGTGAAGCATGGAGGAGGAGGTGTGATGGTGTGGGGGTGCTTTGCTGGTGACACTGTTGGGGATTAATTCAAAATTGAAGGCATACTGAACCAGCATGGCTACCACAGCATCTTGCAGTGGCATGCTATTCCATCCGGTTTGCGTTTAATTGGACCATCATTTATTTTTCAACAAGACAATGACCCCAAACACACCTCCAAGCTATGTAAGGGCTATTTGACCAAGAAGGAGAGTGATGGGGTGCTGCGCCAGATGACCTGGCCTCCACAGGACCTGAACCCAATCGAGATGCTTTGGGGTGAGCTGGACCGCAGAGTGAAGGCAAAAGGGCCAACAAGTGCTAAGCATCTCTGGGAACTCCTTCAAGACTGTTGGAAAACCATTTCAGATGACTACCTCTTGAAGCTCATCAACAGAATGCCAAGAGTGTGCGGAGCAGTAATCAAAGCAAAAGGTGGCTACTTTGAAGAACATAGAATGTAAGACATATTTTCAGTTGTTTCACACTTTTTTGTTCAGTATATAATTTCACATGTGTTAATTCCTAGTTTTGATGCCTTCAGTGTGAAGCTACAATATTCATAGTCATGAAAATAAAGACAACTCTTTGAATGAGAAAGTGTGTCCAAACGTTTGGTCTGTATGGTATGTATATATATATATATATATATATATATATATACAAATTAGCATATTGTGATAAAGTTCATTATTTTCCATAATGTCATGATGAAAATTTAACATTCATATATTTTAGATTCATTGCACACTAACTGAAATATTTTAGGTCTTTTACTGTCTTAATACGGATGATTGTGGCATACAGCTCATGAAAACCCAAAATTCCTATCTCACAAAATTAGCATATTTCATCTGACCAATAAAAGAAAAGTGTTTTTAATACAAAAAACGTCAACCTTCAAATAATCATGTACAGTTATGCACTCAATACTTGGTCGGGAATCCTTTGGCAGAAATGACTGCTTCAATGCGGCGTGGCATGGAGGCAATCAGCCTGTGGCACTGCTGAGGTCTTATGGAGGCCCAGGATGCTTCGATAGCGGCCTTTAGCTCATCCAGAGTGTTGGGTCTTGAGTCTCTCAACGTTCTCTTCACAATATCCCACAGATTCTCTATGGGGTTCAGGTCAGGAGAGTTGGCAGGCCAATTGAGCACAGTGATACCATGGTCAGTAAACCATTTACCAGTGGTTTTGGCACTGTGAGCAGGTGCCAGGTCGTGCTGAAAAATGAAATCTTCATCTCCATAAAGCTTTTCAGCAGATGGAAGCATGAAGTGCTCCAAAATCTCTTGATAGCTAGCTGCATTGACCCTGCCCTTGATAAAACACAGTGGACCAACACCAGCAGCTGACACGGCACCCCAGACCATCACTGACTGTGGGTACTTGACACTGGACTTCTGGCCTTTTGGCATTTCCTTCTCCCCAGTCTTCCTCCAGACTCTGGCACCTTGATTTCCGAATGACATGCAGAATTTGCTTTCATCCGAAAAAAGTACTTTGGACCACTGAGCAACAGTCCTGTGCTGCTTCTCTGTAGCCCAGGTCAGGCGCTTCTGCCGCTGTTTCTGGTTCAAAAGTGGCTTGACCTGGGGAATGCGGCACCTGTAGCCCATTTCCTGCACACGCCTGTGCACGGTGGCTCTGGATGTTTCTACTCCAGACTCAGTCCACTGCTTCCGCAGGTCCCCCAAGGTCTGGAATCGGCCCTTCTCCACAATCTTCCTCAGGGTCCGGTCACCTCTTTTCGTTGTGCAGCGTTTTCTGCCACACTTTTTCCTTCCCACAGACTTCCCACTGAGGTGCCTTGATACAGCACTCTGGGAACAGCCTATTCATTCAGAAATTTCTTTCTGTGTCTTACCCTCTTGCTTGAGGGTGTCAATAGTGGCCTTCTGGACAGCAGTCAGGTCGGCAGTCTTACCCATGATTGGGGTTTTGAGTGATGAACCAGGCTGGGAGTTTTAAAGGCCTCAGGAATCTTTTGCAGGTGTTTAGAGTTAACTCGTTGATTTAGATGATTAGGTTCATAGCTCATTTAGAGACCCTTTTAATGATATGCTAATTTTGTGAGATAGGAATTTTGGGTTTTCATGAGCTCTATGCCAAAATCATCCGTATTAAGACAATAAAAGACCTGAAATATTTCAGTTAGTGTGCAATGAATCTAAAATATATGAATGTTAAATTTTCATCATTACATTATGGAAAATAATGAACTTTATCACAATATGCTAATATTTTGAGAAGGACCTGTATATATATATATACCATACAGAGAGAGAGAGAGAGAGAGAGAGAGAGAGAAAGAGAGAAAGAGAGAGAGAGAGAGAGAGAGAGAGAGCAATTAACCAATGAAACTGGTGAAGATGTTATAATAAAGATTTTATGTATTTGATAATAACTGAATTAGCTGGAATAAGTGTTGCATATAATTGTATTTTTGACATTTTGCAGAGAAGAGCCTATTTCTTAAAAGCTGAGCTCAGAGGTGAACAAGATGAAGTTAATTAAGCATCTCCGCCTTCGGGCCTTTGGATGAACAAGTGGGAGTATCAGGATGAGGAATTAACTTTTTAAAGGCTCTAAAATTCCTTCTTTCCAACCATGTCTGCACCATTGCCTCCATTTTCCCTGCTCAATTTTACAACCTCAGTGTCAACTGTTTTGTCTTTATCATAAAATGTGTTTTGTCAGTTTTCATTTTCACTTGACTCGATCCCCTCCCCCGTCCCCACTTTATGTTATGTTGTTTTCCTTGGTGGCTGAAAGGCTCACTCCCATTCTGTTTTCCTTACTTTCTTTTGCTGACTCTGTGACGTTCAGTTCTGCAGAGGCCGAGCAATGTGACTGGTGTCTGATGCAGACTCCCATATTGCAGAGATTGATAGTATTTGCTGCTTCTGCTGTGAAATAATAAAAAGTTCATTGTGTCGGCAAGGGTATCATTCCAACACCACTGAGCAAGGGAGAGGGATTCTGTGTAAAAGGATGAAAAACCTCCAAAGATGATTTCTTTTTCCATTTTTCTGATAAGTTTAGAGTTTTGGTCAAAGTTATTCTAATTAATCCACCCTACTTTAAAAGGTTCCATGTCTGTCAGGCGTATTCATCTTCTGTGGCCTTTATCTGGGGCCAATGCAATTTTCTCCACTCTACTACATATCACAGCCACAGAAACCAAACTCTGATGGTGAGTAGAGAATGTAGTCCTTCAAAGGAACTCCAGTGGGTATTCATGAAAAATGCATGAGTGCCGACTGCACATGGATGCTCCCTTAAGCTGAGTCTCTGAAAATATGACAGTGACAAACAAGGGTCTAATATGTCACGATCACGATAAGGAAGAAAAGTTTTTGAATGAATGTGTGAGCCTAGTGCATGCTTATAAATGTAGATTACATACTCACCGAGGCTGGTCATAGTGCTTTAGGCTGAATCTGTTACCTCTACCAAAGTGCAGAAGTACTGTATTATCTGATCCCTTTCAAAGTAGTGTTAAAAAGCTCTCATTGTTCCTTTTTTTCTTGTTGCATGTTAAATTACTGATAATAAGCTTTCATCTTTCTCACGTCTTTGAAGTAGAGCAACACAAAAGGTAAATTATTATTTTTTCCCCTGAACATGGATGCTGACATAGTCTTGGACTAATTTCACAGATGTCAAAAAGGAAACAAGCATTATCAGGAAAGCTTGATCACTGCTGGTTACAGACAGTGGTGATGCCTCTTTAATTTTGCAAAATGTACATAAACATCTTTCTCCAATACAAATATTGTAATATTGTTTAACTCTAAACTACACTATACAAACCAGTTATACTAACGTTTCCTGTCTTGTGAAAGTATCAGTATATCATTTATCCATACCAACTCACCCCCAGTTCAAATGTCTCATTCAAATTCAATCAAAGAACCAAAACATAACACAAACCTCATTGGCTGTGAGGTTATGTCTTCCTTTGTAGTGCTCTTTGACACACAAAAGAAACCTTAACCTGTCCTTTGAACTAAAGGAAAAACTTGACAGCGATTCCTCCAAGACTCGTGCATAGTCCGTTCGTTAAATGTGCCCCCCTGTCCTGGAAAGATCTCGTGGACATTAGTTTCACCATAATTCTGTAAGTCTTTGGGGTGTAGAAATAAAAACAAAAGGTGCTTTACAGTAAAACAGTAAACACTGCTCTAGTTGGCAGTTACACTGGACACAAAGGGCCTGACCTTCAAAGATCCCAAATAGCACGTGCTAATTTGCGTGTACTATAAATAAATTGCACATGCAATAAGTGGGCGTGTTGGGTGCGATCTTCAAAGATTGCGCGTGCAATGGATATTAGGTGCAAAACAGATGCAGACCGCCCAATTTAAATGAGGAAATTATGTGTGCTACTGGCAGGCTGCTACTGGCTGGAACAAGAGGAAAAGCAAACAGATCCTCTGCTGTTTTGCCAGAAATATGCAGGGATTGATCCAGTTGCTGACTTTTTTCTTCTGTTCCGTTTGGGTCTTGCTTTTTTAACTTTTGTTGTCATGACGAGTTTATTTCTCCTATCTTGCTTGATGTAACTCGCAACAAATTACCAATCAATATTAACAATATAACAATATGCCTCCCATGATCTTTAAATTATTTTCCGTGACTTACCGGGTTCTTTTGTTTTTTTCAGAGTCTGTGTTTGAAGAGTACAGAGTTAATGATAAACAGCCACAATATTTAAGCCTGAACGTAACATTAGCAACATAAAAATAGTTTGTTGTAGGAGTTGGCAATCGGTATATTATGGCTTTGCTACTTTTAAAACATAACGTCATAACTGTCCTGCAAAGAATTTAAATCGAACATTTATGTACATAAAAATAAATTATTTTCCATTGAATTTACTGAATTCGTTTTGTTTGTTTTGCCAGTATTTTAACAATATACAACATGTTTGATTGTTTAAATTGTTTTTTGGTGACACAAAGTAATTTTCTTACTGCATAAACAAAACCCTCCCCTGGCATATGTTCACATTTAAACAACTTAATCAAAGTGATCCAGCTCCGATTGCTCTGCAATGACACAATGTTACTGTCAATAACGCAAAGTGTTTAGTTTAGTGAAAAGAATAAAGCATACACTGTCTTTTTCACCACATGGAAATGCTGCCTTTAAATGATGATTTTTCCCCTGCTAAGAAGTGATTTTAGCATCTAGTTTGCAAGTGAAGGATTTAATCTGCCCTATATTGTCTTTATTTCTTTCCTATTAATTATATTATCAACATCAATGCACAGTGGGTCTTTTGCATGATGTTTGATTACAGTTAACAGGCTGTGCGCGCTTGATCATTAACGTTCGTATTTGCCATGATCTTTGTGCTCGTTCAGCAGATGATCTTACTGACAGCGATGTTACACTGGAATGATCAAGATGCAAGAAAAAAGTGTTTCAAGGAGTTTTTATATTGTGGCTTTTGTTTGTGATTGGCTCCAAATTAGTTTAGATAATCCTACATAGAATCCTCTATTCACATCTATTTTTAATATTTTTATTTTTACCAACCCAAATCTGTAGGCACATGTACAGAAGATTCTTTCTTCACATCATGTGTCATTTTATCTATGCCCCCTCTTGGGCAAAAACAGCAGACATTTTTGCGTCTCAGTTAGCACCTTAATTTCAAACATGCTAAATTCAACCTGGAAAGACTCACATAATGGAGAAACAACAAGAAGACGGTTAAAGAGTTTATTAAGGAAAGATTATTCCTTTGGCGCTCGGACTCCTGAGGAAGACATGAACACTGAGGATCAAATGAGTTTGAATAAACATCTTATGATTATGATTAGGTACGTCTTCCCCCCTGGGATCCGATCCTGGTGGTGGTGTAGGCCTTGGTATGGAAGGAGTTGGGAGCCTATGGTGGAGAAGGGGAGGAGGAGGGTCGAAGCTCAGCAATAGAGCGGTGTCTTCTATGCAGATGGTCTTTAAAAGTGATGCCCTGGGAGATGATTGGCTGAGGAGGAGTGCAGACCTGCTGTTGATTGGAGCAGCCAGTGAGGAGTGATTGGACGAGACGGGGTGGTGAGTCTTCCATGTTGAATTTTTGTTTAAACTCCATTTGACATGCTAAAATTGTGCCCGCAATCCCTTTTAGGTTTGGTATAGGATTACATTTGCATATCCTCCTCCCATAAATTTGCGCGTTTGGGTCATTATCATGTCTTCTGCATATTCAAGCTAAAAAGTTTGCGCCCGCAGTTTTGCTGATTTTGCACAGGCTATCCAATTACCACCTTGTTTGTAGATCAGCTTTGCGGACGCAAACAGGTTTGCGTGCGGTTTAGTACTTGCAAACCTTTCGAAGATCACGCCCAAACTGTTTAGACTTTTATCTTCTGATTTCTTTCCCCTGGCTGTCACTCTGATGAACCCCTTCTGTAACAGTGAGTGCCCAGATTAATAGCATAAAATAGAATAGAATAGAATATACTTTATTGTTTGTTGTACTTTATTTATTTATAATATGCATATTTGCACAAATTCAACCATGTCTTTCTCTTTTGTAAAAAAAGTAGCATTTGTGCATTTTTTGAAGCTTTATTAATCACTATCTTTCAAATATCACACTCCCATATTTGACAAAAGGCATGTAAAGAAATTATTGGGTGAAAAATGTTTCTGAATTATATTATTAATAATTTTTTCCATAATTTGACAGTAAATGTTTACTTACTTGCTTACTAACTATTTAATTATTTGTCATCACATTTTGGCTGCTCATTGCTGTGCTTTCATTTGTACTTCCTTACCAAATCTTCCTTGGTATAATGTAATTTAAGGTGCTCTTTTGGTGACTCATCCCTGTTTCAGGAAGAAAAAAAAGGTCACATTAAATTGGGATTTCTATAAAGCAATCCGCAACACTGAACTCCCACGCTGTAATAGCACATTTTAAAAAGGCAAGTGAATAATTTTGGATATGTATGAGGGGGAAACCACTTTCCCAATTTGATGGGTTGCATTGCCTGTTGCCCCATTTCCTTATGTGGGAAAGGAGATGATGTCATTACACATTCCTCACAGACCATTGCTTTTAAAATGTCTCCTCTTTGATCGATGGATATCTCTGCTTTAAGGCCCAAGTCAAAAAATACAATCCCCAAATAAATCTTTCTGCAACTTCAGACCTGGTTACTGTCGTACTAACTGTCAAAATCTGCCAGGTCATCCATCAATCCAGGAATTGTAGAAGGAATCATTGAGATTGCAACAGGTGACAACACAGCAAAACAGAAAGCTCCCACTTTTATGCTTCTTCTGTAGTGTTGGGCCCAACATTTGTGGCACAATTCAACATACAGTCGACAGTATTGCTAAAGATTTATATTCCAGGTGGGCTTGTTCACAAAATTGGAGATATCTGTAATATTGGACAGCACATAAAAGATACTGATCTATTTAGCACGTTATAATTCCATATGGGCAGGCCATTGATAAAAATTGTCTAATTGAAACAGCAAGTTGAGAAAGGGATCGATGGGTACACTAGTATAGAGAGCTTTCCTTGTGAGAGTCATATTATTAGATTTCATACAGTCTGATAACCCCATTGCTTTTGATTGATCTTTTCCATTTCAAACATTTTAGCCTTGGATCAATGGTTCTGCCCTGCAGCTATGACTGTTGAAGAAGTAGCAGAATATGGTCACTCTACATCTGCTGTTCAATGGAAGCTGTGAATTGTTTTCCAACACAAAATCCTGCGGAGCTACTTTCCTGCTGCCTGTCATCGGCATCAAATTAATGCGACTGAATGTAGTTCATGTCTTAAATTTAAAAAACAGTGATGTGTTTAAAGTTTCAGACAGGAATTAAAAAATAGCCCCACTATCTAGTGGTTTTCACATTATGTCACCTGATCTCTCCCCAATGGGCTCAGGAAAGTAGTAGGATTTGACCATGAAGGGGAGCAAAATAAGCAGGGCTAAGTGCCTCTCTCTAATTCTCCCAGCCCAGTCTCTGGAGATTCACACTTGAGCTGGTGGGTGTAGCTATATGAACCATAGGGCTGGATGAAATGTAATGAGATTAGTAAATACAGTACACAGGAGGAGCCATTTCATGGGTCTGTATGGTGGGTGTAACACATCTGCCCTGTCCAGTTTTTTCTTGCTGAACCCATCCTCAGTGTATGCAATATGTGAAATTGTAATTATACAAATTGAATTAGCATTTAGCTGAGTTTCTCTGGCCTTTGTTATAAAGAACTTTAGCTCCTCTAGGTCTGATGGAAGGTCATGTCCAGTGATCTACATTCAGTTGGTCAGAGATAACAAAATCAGAGAAACGTTTGTGCCAAAAAACAACTGCTGTATTTTTCTGCAGTCAAACAAATCTCATAACAAGGTATTAGAGGTATATTAGAGTCATATTAATTGCTACCAAATTACTACAAAGACAATAACATAACTAAAATTAAAGCTGCAAGCAGCATTGAAGGCCCTCGCACCTCAGCCTCTGCACCAACCGCGGGAGCTTGGCATCACTGCCTGCACGCCACCAAAGAGGACGCCGTTGAATTCCAAATGTCACCTGTAGGTGGCGTTGTGAGTGTCATGTCATTATCTTCGCTCATGCAGAATTCTGGTCTGGCGAGAAAAGTTCAAAATTTGGGGGTAATCTGACCTTTTAGATGGAAGCTGCACTCCCTTGTTTATTAGTGGGTGGGGCTAAAGTGATGTCATCAGTTGACTGTGTCAGCTTGTTCAGCATTGACCTATGATCATGTATACTACATTTCAAGTGGATCCAATGATGTATGAGGGAGATAGAGCACTTGAAAAATCCTAGGGGGCGCTGTTGATCCAAATTCCAATGTAATTCTATAGAGCTTTTTGGGGGCTGACAAAGATCAAACATAATCAGTTTGGAGTAACCTGGACATTCCTAATGGAAGCTGCACTCACCTGTTTGTTTGTGGATGGGGCTAAAATGATGTCATCAGTTGCCTGTGTGAACATGTATACTACATTCAAGTGGATCTGATGATGTATGAGGGAGATATAGCCCTGGAAGTGTCCTAGGGGGCGCTATTGATCCAAATGTCAATGTAATCCAATAGAGCTGTTTGGGGGCTGACAAAGATCAACCATATTTATTTTGGAGTCAATCGGACCATGCATGTGTAATTTAGAGGCAAACGTATGGACACGGCATGACATCAGAATTCGCCACGCCGCCACAGCCACACCCTCCAGCAGAGCCAGTCAATACTGGCGACTGTCTTAGACCATTATGTTATCTGTTACTTGGGACAGTTTCACATTGATTAGGTGAAGAACATCAAAAATGTACTCTCTAAAGGAAAACCTGACACTTCCTGTTGTCAGGGGGCGGGGCTTTGATTATGTCAGCATCTGATCAGTGAATATTGTTCAGGGCCAGAGGCAGATCAATCTCAGAAGGTTTCAGGTCTCTGTGACTTTCTTTGTAGGAGCTATATCAATTTCGTCTTTTATGGCGAGAAGTCATATTTTGAGGCGATTATCTACTGGATTACATTAGAATTTGGATCAACAGCGCCCCCAAGGATCTTTGTCAGCCCCCAAACAGCTTGTTGAGAATTAAAATCATGTACTTTCATGCTATTAGTTTGCATGTATAACCATAAAACAGATATAACATGTATTGTGAGCCTGAGAGGGAGAAGTCAGAGGTCACAGCAGGCTTCAGGTTGGAGAAAGGGTTAATCCCAGGTCAGGATGTTCCCAGCAACTGTGAGCAGTAAATGCCGGCTGTTAGTCACAATATAGGCAATAAAGTACTCCCATATGAGTAACTAATTTATAGTGGGGACACGGGAACATAGAAACTCCATTAAGTGACCTGTGGCTTCGTAAACAAACCTCAAGCTTTGAAGTAAGGGTATAAAATGCTTTGACACCGATTGTAAGACAGACCACTCAGTGATACGGCCTCGCTTTGCTGCTGACCAAGTCTTCTCCCAAAGGGCCCTTTGGTAAAATCTTTCTTTCTTTGTATCATTCTTTTTGTATTCAATATGCATTGTAAAGTATTGGATTTATCATTTACCAAATTAAACTTGTGTTAATCTTATTTTCCTGCTCTTCATCTGTTCTTTCTCACGACATCCGGACAGGGGTGTTGAGGCTGTATTATTATATCTGGTGGAATTATTTTACCTCAACAAGCTCTATTGGATTACATTGACATTTGGATCAATAGCGCCCCCTAGGACACTTCAATGGCTGTATCTCCCTCATACATCATCGGATCCACTTGAAATGTAGTATACATGATCATGAGTTAATGATGGACATGTTGACACAGTCAATTGATGACATCACTTTAGCCCCGCCCACCAAGAAACAGATGAATGTAGCTTCCATATGGAAGGTCCGATTCGCTCCAAACTGAATATGGTTGATCTTTGTCAACCCCCAAACAGCTTTATTGGATTACATTGAAATTTGGATCAATAGCGCTCCCTAGGACACTTGAATTGCTCTATCTCCCTCATACATCATCGGATCCACTTGAATGGTAGTATACATCAACAGGGATCAATGTTGAACATATTGGCACAGGCAATTCATGAAGTTGCTTTAGCCCCGCCCACTAACAAACAAGTGAGTGGAGCTTCCATCTGGAAGGTCCGATTTACTCCAAATTTTGAATGCTTCTCGCCACACCAAAACTGCATGACCGAAGATCATATGACATGTTGCTCACAGTGCCACCTAGTGGCGAAATGATGAAATGAAGCAGTGTCATCGTCGGAGGCATGCAGCCGGCGTTGCCAGGCTCCCGCGGTCGCTGCACAGGCCGAGTTGCGATGAGGTGCGAGGGCCTTCAATGCTGCCTGGAGCTTTAATTAAAGTTTGATATTCTATGAGATCTGCTAATCATTGTGCTTCCTATACAGAGTAATAACTATGGGCAACAAAGTCAAACAAAGCACTTTTGTATTATTTTATGCATTCAAATACTAAAGCATTCATCCATCCAAGTCCTGATACCAGTTACTATTTCCAACTTAGAATTTGAATATGTCCCCTTAGAAGTACATATAAAACAGATTTCTTCCTCTGTTTATCGTATTTTTGTATTTATGTTTATTTGTCTATTATGAGAACAAAACACCTTCATATTTACTTCTTTAGCCTAATGCTGATGTGAAGTCCCCCAAAAATGCCTTTTCGGAAAACAGCATGTGACTGGAAGAAATTGGTTGCATGTTTTCCGGCAAAAAAGGATATTTAGGGAAAGAAAACAAATCAAAGTCATGTTTGCCTCCTTGTTGGTTCTTGTCAGGTTCAAACAACCTAAAATACTTATAATCATCACAAAAAGAAGAGAAAGACAAATAATTAGTTATTTTACTCGCTGTCGGGAGAACGGACAGAGATGTGCTTTCAGTTGCAAATCTCCTACCGCTCTGAAAACCATCTGTCCGCACCTCTCTTTTTGTTATCTTTGGGGGCTCCCTAGTTACAATGAACGTTGCTCTCTAAAGGATGGGAAAAACAGCTGCAACGTATACAGGTCATAAACACCATTGTCTTGTAACCACACACTTCCACAGTCTCCCCCATCTTAAGATCAGTGTGTCTTCTGTTCAGCACAATCAGCCATCATCTTTATGACCTCCTCAACTGTGACTGCTTCCTTTCCAGCTCCAACTTTGATCTTTGCCTGCAGACAAACTCATCACATCCTTACTCACACATACATCATGAAAGGTTATAAAGATCAAATAATCAAGTTAATAGAACAGGAAAAAATATAAGATAAATCTATATACAATTATTGCAACAGTTCTTATGCATCTTCATGTGTTGTGTAATTTTTCACTTCTTATTTTGGTGCCTTGAGTCTTTAAAAATGTCAATCACATCTGAGGTACTTTCAATTTATGAAATTATTCTGCAAACTAATCTCAAAATCCTCTTAAAATTAAAGCGGAAATTTGTGGACATTGAGTGCATTGGTGAAGCAAAAACAGTTCTGAAGTTTTCTCTCTGTGGTGCTTCTACTTGGCTGCACAGCAAGGCACCAAATGGGCAAGTTTTCAATAGCCAGCTTTTATGTCCTGACAATTAGGCAGCCAAAAGGAGAGAGCAGTCCCATTGTAGGACAGCTGTTCACACAAAACGGAATCACAAACGAGCTACAAAGTGTGAAATGGACAAATTGGCAAAGCATTTTATGTCCATGTGGACATTACGTCTGACTGACAGATTCAACATGTTGATGATGCTCTCATGCACTGCAGAATGAGAACATAATGTAATACAACCTTAATTATATGATTTTTTATTTTTTATTTGTCAAATATATTTAGGATTTCATTGTGACAAAATGTACAGGTGAACATAAAAGGTGGACATGGTGTTCTTTTAAAGAGCACACAGACTCCATTTTTAAAAAAGCACAACATCTCCACCTCCTGAAAAAACGTTGATCTTTTGATATCAAGGACATTTTAACACTGGTTTATACCGTAAATCACTCACTGAATCTGTCATCACTATCGGTATTTTATCCTGGTACAACTTTATCACTATGAAACACAAGACCAACTGTCCTGAATCACAAACCAGGCCAGAAAAAGTAATCACTTCACCTCAAACCTCCCTTTCCTAACTGTACAACTATTCTTCTATCAGGAAGGGCCATCCTGATCACAGAAGATCCTTCTCATGCCCTGCATCACTCATTCCAGCTTATTCTGTCGGGCAGAAGGCTTAAAATCCCTCTGGCCAGGACAGGCGTTTACAAAAAGTATTCTGTTTGCCATATCCACATTGAACACCTTAAAACAAGAACTTTACACACTTTAATTCAATTCAAATTCAAAAATACCTTATTAATCCCAAAGGGAAATTAAATGTTGTAGCTAATATTATACAGGTCTGTCAGACCTAAACTGACAGACTGGGAAGGAGAGCTTTAGTCAGTAAAGCAGCCAAGAGGCCCATGTTAACTCTGGCAGCGCAACAGAGATCTACAGCTAAGATGGGAGAATCAGTTGACTTGACAATTGTTAGTTTTATACTCTACTAACCTGGCCTTTAAGGAAAAGTGGCATGGAGAAATCATTGTTCAGAAATGCCTTCTGGACACTCTCCACAGCAGACTTATAGAAGACCGAAGGACTTAGGCTTCCTCAGGAAGTTCAGTCTGCTCTGTCCCTTTTTGTAGACAGCTTCACATCTCCACTTCAGTCTGTTGTCCACGTGAACACTGAGGTATTTATACTCCTCCAACAGTTGTTTTTAACAGTTCCCTTTTATATGTTTTAATGTTTTTTTAACGTGCATTTTTGAAGTGTTTATGGTATTTTAAGTTCAGGAATGGTGTTGTTGAAGGCCTGTCAAAGAAATATTTCTGCAACCATTTGGGACAGCCAAAAAATATTCTGTTCTATTCTATTCTATTTTATAGCTTTTAACTCATTCAAAGTCTTATAAAGTGAAACTCAGCATAACAAAAAACAATACAATTCAAAAATCACACGGCAACCATACACCAATTTTGGAATAGTCCATCAAATACTACAAGGAAATTGCAAATACGTTTTTTTCACCCTGCCCAATAGGTCTTCTAGGTATGATACACTCAAAAACACTGTCTGATGAAACTTAGGATTATGCAAAAATGATAGTTTAGCAGTAAACTTCTGTTTGGTCCCTCTGCTTATTTCTAGGCTCTGCTGCTTCCTTTACAATCTGACAATAAATTCAAATGGCCTCTGTCCTGCTTACAGTGCTATGCAAAACTATTCATACCCTTTGAAGCTTTCCACATTTTTGCTTGTTTTGGCCAACCTCAAGGTATTTCACAGTAGCACATAAACTGTGTGGAAAAGGATAGAGAGTTCCAAATATTTTAGAAACAAAAATGTCAGAATTATAGCTTGCCTTTCATCTTCTTACATCTAGAAACTGAGGTTTTTGCCCACTCTTCTTTGCAATATAGTTTATACTCAACCAGACTAGATGGAGAATGTCTGTGAAGTTTTTATATTTTGCCAGACTCTCAATTGGTTGCCCTGCGTAGGTCTATCATGTAAATCCCTTTGAGGCACATTGAGTTTTGTGGTTGTAACATAAATAGGACATGAACATGGAATAAATAGATACAAAAGATAAATAAGAATGATTTATTGTCTCACTTTCAGTTCTTGCAGTTTGATGTGCCCATGTGGACCTTGTAGTACCTAACTATCTCACAAAAGCTGTTTACTTCATATTTGTCATAGGCACTTGATTTATTGTGAACTTGCTATAAGGATTGTTTTCGAAAACAGATAAAGCTGCATATCTGTATAATAAGGAATCAACATAAATTTAGCATTCAAATACAATTCCTTAATGCCTCTGCCTTAGAAGCAACGTTTTTATCAGACTTTTGCATTGTTTAAATAATAATGAAAAAAAAACAATATTTAGATAGCACTTTGCCCTTTGCCCTAAAATTCATTCCTATGAAAATAGATTCAGGCTCATACATGAAGAAGAGAAAAGTAAAGCTGTTCCTGTAGGGAGAACAAGCAACATATCTCCTCAAGTGCAGCTCCATATTTTAAGGCGAGCCAAAACAGAAGCAAAAACAACCCGAAACACTCTGTCGTCTCATTTTAGCCCAATAAACCTGAACATACAGTATATGCTGACATATTGAATTAACAAAGAAAATAAAAGTAACAAATGTTGCTCAGGGTAGAAGCTTACATCCATTAATGCCGTAAGCTGTAAAAAACATACTGAGTTTAATTCTTTGTCATTATTGACACCACTGAGCAGCCCGCTTATAACAAATGAGACTCTTTACCCTCTAATCAGGGTTTAGTTTCCAGGAGGACCTTAGCGTTTCCCAGACCACCTACACTAATCATTCAGACAAGCTGATCAGGAGAAGCCCTCTCATGGTCCGCCTTGTGGATGCCGTGCCTCATTTAAACTGTCTGCAGGTCATGTTATCTAAATGAATGGAAAAGCAGTAGAAATACCCCCGCTGGCTGTAATTAGAATTTCATGGCCACTGTGTTTTGCAGAGCTCATTCTGATAATTGTTCCTCCAGTAAAGCTAAATGATAGGTGATCAAGGGTGGGCTTTACCACATCTCTATTTTTTCCTGTTTTATTCATTGGGTAAAATTTGATTTAGTCCCCATGCTTGGGCCAGTTTGCTTACAGTCATTACTGACCAAAATGTTTCTCACAACTTGGCTTGTACAATAGAAAATTATGCATGACCCCAATGATCTTTGGTACAAGCACTAATGAGCTTATGGAGAGTGTTGCAGGAACATTGCTTAAAATTACTGAACAAACTCTGTGATTAATGAGGATATGAAATTATGATAAAACTAGCTAATGTTTCAGCAAGACCTTGAAAAACCAATTCATGCGTTCATCTTTAGTAGAATTGATTACTGCAATGGTGTCTTCACGGGTCTGCCGAAAAAGGCAGTCGGACAGCTGCAGTTGATCCAGAACGCTGCTGCCCGCATTCCTCACTAAAACTAAGAAAGTGGAGCACATCAACCCGGTTCTAAACTCCTTACACCAGCTCCCCGTATCTCAAAGAATAGACTTTAAAATACTTCTGTTAGTCTATAAATCACTGAATGGCTTAGCACCAAAATACATTACAGACTTGTTGTCAGTATATCAACCACCCAGACCCATTAGGTCTTCTGGGTCACATCTACTCTGCATACCCAGAACCAGAACCAAACATGGAGAAGCAGCCTTTAGTTCTTATGTTCCACTAATCTGGAATAAACGACCAGAAAACTGTAAAAGCACTGAAACCCAAAGTTGCTTTAAATCAACATTAAAAAACTTATTTGTTTAGAGTGGCCTTTACTGTGCCATCTAAACATTATTAGTTAAGTTTTCAGTCCAACTTTCTTTTTATTTTCTTATCAATCATTTTATCATTAATATTTCGTTTTTTCAATTTTTATATTATCATCTTTTCATTTTAATTAATAATTTGTATTCTCTAATTATTTGTGTTCATTAATTATTTAATTACCCTTATGCCACTGCAATGTAATTGTTCTATTATGTCTCTATTTATTTTTTTTTCATGTACAGCACTTTAATTGTCTTGCTGCTGAAATGTGCTTTATACAGTAAATAAACTTGCCTTGGCTCAGATATGTTGTGTGCATACTAGTCAAGTTGGCCCTCATTTTTTATCTCTTTTCTCTGGGCTCTACAGGTCCTTCTCAAAATATTAGCATATTGTGATAAAGTTCATTATTTTCCATAATGTAACGATGAAAATTTAACATTCATATATTTTAGATTCATTGCACACTAACTGAAATATTTCAGGTCTTTTATTGTCTTAATACGGATGATTGTGGCATACAGCTCATGAAAACCCAAAATGCCTATCTCACAAAATTAACATATCATTAAAAGGGTCTCTAAACGAGCTATGAACCTAATCATCTGAATCAACGAGTTAACTCTAAACACCTGCAAAAGATTCCTGAGCCCTTTAAAACTCCCAGCCTGGTTCATCACTCAAAACCCCAATCATGGGTAAGACTGCCGACCTGACTGCTGTCCAGAAGGCCACTATTGACACCCTCAAGCAAGAGGGTAAGACACAGAAAGAAATTTCTGTACGAATAGGCTGTTCCCAAAGTGCTGTATCAAGGCACCTCAGTGGGAAGTCTGTTTGAAGGAAAAAGTGTGGCAGAAAACGCTGCACAACGAGAACAGGTGACCGGACCCTGAGGAAGATTGTGGAGAAGGGCCGATTCCAGACCTTGGGGGACCTGCGGAAGCAGTGGACTGAGTCTGGAGTAGAAACATCCAGAGCCACCGTGCACAGGCGTGTGCAGGAAATGGGCTACAGGTGCCGCATTCCCCAGGTCAAGCCACTTTTGAACCAGAAACAGCGGCAGAAGCGCCTGACCTGGGCTACAGAGAAGCAGCAATGGACTGTTGCTCAGTGGTCCAAAGTACTTTTTTCGGATGAAAGCAAATTCTGCATGTCATTCGGAAATAAAGGTGCCAGAGTCTGGAGGAAGACTGGGGAGAAGGAAATGCCAAAATGCCAGAAGTCCAGTGTCAAGTACCCACAGTCAGTGATGGTCTGGGGTGCCGTGTCAGCTGCTGGTGTTGGTCCACTGTGTTTTATCAAGGGCAGGGTCAATGCAGCTAGCTATCAGGAGATTTTGGAGCACTTCATGCTTCCATCTGCTGAAAAGCTTTATGGAGATGAAGATTTCATTTTTCAGCACGACCTGGCACCTGCTCACAGTGCCAAAACCACTGGTAAATGGTTTACTGACCATGGTATCACTGTGCTCAATTGGCCTGCCAACTCTCCTGACCTGAACCCCATAGAGAATCTGTGGGATATTGTGAAGAGAACGTTGAGAGACTCAAGACCCAACACTCTGGATGAGCTAAAGGCCGCTATCGAAGCATCCTGGGCCTCCATAAGACCTCAGCAGTGCCACAGGCTGATTGCCTCCATGCCATGCCGCATTGAAGCAGTCATTTCTGCAAAAGGATTTCCGACCAAGTATTGAGCGCATAACTGTACATGATTATTTGAAGGTTGACATTTTTGTATTAAAAACACGTTTCTTTTATTGGTCGGATGAAATATGCTAATTTTGTGAGATAGGAATTTTGGGTTTTCATGAGCTGTATGCCACAATCATCCGTATTAAGACAATAAAAGACCTGAAATATTTCAGTTAGTGTGCAATGAATCTAAAATATATGAATGTTAAATTTTCATCATGACATTATGGAAAATAATGAACTTTATCACAATATGCCAATATTTTGAGAAGGACCTGTACTTTGGCCGGCTGCACTCCACTCAGCCCGTTCTGCGACCATTTCCATTACTGACCTTTCCGGTTCTGTACTGGCTTTTTTGGTGCTGAAATGTGACGTGAACAGATTGGTGTTCACTAATTGGCCATGAGCATGGTCAGCTGTATGAGTCTGACTTCAATATTCAGTGGCAGCTTGACAGGGAGAAGAGAAATGAGAGGGTGTTCGCTGAGGTAGCAGGGAGTATTAAACAAATTAAGGACTGCAATGGTCTGAGCGGGTCAAACCAAAAGCCGGTTCAAATTCATGGACACCATTCATGACCATTATGCCCTGGGTTGTGGATGGGAGACTGGTCTGGACTCCGCGATCTCACAGCTGGAGGCCCACCTCCACCTCGTGTTTGAAGCCCCACCTCCAGCTGTCAATGCAAACACAGAAGGTTTCGTGCCAAACAGAGTGAGATTGAGCGGAGTGGAGCAGTATCAGTGTTTATGGGATGCATCCGGCAGGCTTGTAAAAACAAAAATGAAATAATAAAAATGGTGATGGGTTTTGGGTCAAAAATAAGATTGAGAGGAAGTATGCATAATAAGTTGGAATGATGTGGTTGTATCATTCCCATAACATGACAGTTTTTGATGGTCCTCCTAAGTTATTTAATTTAAGAGAAGGAGCAGTAAAACAGGATAATGTGTTTAATAAATGGTTGCTAATTTAATATAACAGTGAGCCAATTAAATATTTAGTTGATTAGCAAGAATCTTTTTCAAATTGAAGGTAATTAAAGGAGGGACTTTGAGTTAAAAGAGGCATATTTTTGACACTCATCTCCAGCAGAGAACCACTGTTATTATTTACAAGGCTTTAAAAAGAAATTTTCTCTTGTATAAAGCAATGTATACACAAATGAAATCCTTACTGATTGCAAGAACGTGTTCCCCTTCACTTGTTTAAAGAGAAGAAAAAACACCATGTAACATGTCAGTTAGATATTTCATTAAGTGCATTAAAAAAAACTATATTTTCATTAAGTGTATGTATACATTTTTACCCTGCATTAAGTTACCTCATATTAATGATTGTTTAAATATAACACTGACATGAGCAATCTCACAAGAATGTGTTGGTCTAATGTATTTCTCATCTTGTATTAGAATTATATAAAATTAAAAATACATGCTCTATATTGCCAAAAGACTGCACACTGCTTCTACAAAGGTGTGAAAGAATGGGTCGCTCTCAGGAGCTCGCTGAATTTCAGCATGTTACCATGGCAGGATGCTCCCTGTGAAAAATGTTCTTTCATTAAATTACTTCGCTGCCAAACATTCCATGGTCGACTTATTGTAGCATAGTGGAAGCAAATAGGAACAATGGAAATTCAGCCATAGTAATAACACAACGTCAGAGACAGCACATGCTGAGGTGTACAGTGTGCAGAAGTTGCCAACTGCCTGAAGAGCCAATGGCTACTCCTCCAAACAGAATATGGTCTTTAGATGAGGTGAAGAACAGTACATAGAGAGGTTTATTGGGATAGGTTGCAATAGCTGAGCTGCCGCATCCAAGCTTCACTTCACCAAGTGCGATACAAAATGTCAGATGCAGTGGTGTAAAACATGCCACAGTCACTGGACTCTAGATTGAATTTGAATTGCTGTCTGAAGTGACCAATCATGGTTCTCTGTCTGGTAATCCAATCCATATGTAAAAAGGGAAATAAAATAAAAAGCTCCTTTGTAAATATGTATATATACAGTGTTTTTACAAAAGTGGAAGACAATGTTGAATATGAATATGCAATGTTTTCGATCTGGGCACTGACTGTTCATCATAGTGACAGTGAGAGTGAGAGTCTGGAGACAGAAACTCTCTCTGTGGTGGCTGTTTTTTGCAAATATTGCTCTGTAGCACGACTTGAAGGTAAAAGACTAAACAGTTTCAAGGATATGTGGGGTCTGCAGAGCTTTTAGCTGTTCTTTTCCTGACACTAGACCTGTGCAAATCCTGGATTAAGGGAAGGTCAGCCCAGATGATCTTGTCTGCAGACAAACTTGTAATATGTCCTGTTTTGTGGATGAGCAAAACCACACAGTGATGAATGCACACAGGACTGTTTTAATATTGGCAGGGTAGAAGATGATCAGCAGCTCCTGTAGCAGGTTGTCCTCCTTGAGGTGCAGCAGAAGGTGCAGTGTCTACTGGACCTTTTTCCGAATAGTGTCATTGAATGAGGACCACCTCCGGTCCAGAGAAATGGTGGTTCCTGGGAACACAAAGTGATCCACAGTATACAGTGTTGTTGAGAATGGTGAGGGATGTATGGGTTGATGAGGTTGAAGATCAAGCTGAAGTCCACAAACAGGATCCTGGCGTATGTCCCTGGTTGGTCCAGGTGGTGCAGGATGAAGTGTAGTCCCAGGCTGTGCAGCAGTCTCAAAATGAAGTGTAGTCCCAGGTTGACCGGGGTCAAAACAGGTATTTAGGTGTTTAACTGCTCCATCCACTTTCTTATAGTCCTAACTACAGGCTTAGAGGTTTTTCAATTTCTGCAAGCAGGTTGGAATGAGATGAAGCAGACAGTGATCAGAAAGTCCCCAAGCATCCTTGGTGACATCTTTTAAAGCTGTGAAACAGTGGTCCAGTGTGCTTTTTATCCCTGATAGGACATTTTATATGCCATCTGTATTTTGGAAGTCCATTGGAGAGATTTGTACTGTTAAGATTCCCAAGACAATGATGAGAGAGTCTGGATGTTTTTTTCTCAATGTCTGTTATCATCTCAGTGAGCTTTATGCTAAAGTACACTTCACGTCCTCTCTTTACCCTGAGAACTACAGGTCCTTCTCAAAATATTAGCATATTGTGATAAAGTTAATTATTTTCCATAATGTCATGATGAAAATTTAACATTCATATATTTTAGATTCATTGCACACTAACTGAAATATTTCAGGTCTTTTATTGTCTTAATACGGATGATTTTGGCATACAGCTCATGAAAACCCAAAATTCCTATCTCACAAAATTAGCATATTTCATCCGACCAATAAAAGAAAAGTGTTTTTAATACAAAAATGTCAACCTTCAAATAATCATGTACAGTTATGCGCTCAATACTTGGTCGGAAATCCTTTTGCGGAAATGACTGCTTCAATGCGGCATGGCATGGAGGCAATCAGCCTGTGGCACTGCTGAGGTCTTATGGAGGCCCAGGATGCTACGATAGCGGCCCTTAGCTCATCCAGAGTATTGGGTCTTGAGTCTCTCAACGTTCTCTTCACAATATCCCACAGATTCTCTATGGGGTTCAGGTCAGGAGAGTTGGCAGGCCAATTGAGCACAGTGATACCATGGTCAGTAAACCATTTACCAGTGGTTTTGGCACTGTGAGCAGGTGCCAGGTCGTGCTGAAAAATGAAATCTTCATCTCCATAAAGCTTTTCAGCAGATGGAAGCATGAAGTGCTCCAAAATCTCCTGATAGCTAGCTGCATTGACCCTGCCCTTGATAAAACACAGTGGACCAACACCAGCAGCTGACACGGCACCCCAGACCATCACTGACTGTGGGTACTTGACACTGGACTTCTGGCATTTTGGCATTTCCTTCTCCCCAGTCTTCCTCCAGACTCTGGCACCTTGATTTCCGAATGACATGCAGAATTTGCTTTCATTCGAAAAAAGTACTTTGGACCACTGAGAAACAGTCCAGTGCTGCTTCTCTGTAGCCTAGGTCAGGCACTTCTGCTGCTGTTTCTGGTTCAAAAGTGGCTTGACCTGGGGAATGCAGCACCTGTAGCCCATTTCCTGCACATGCCTGTGCACGGTGGCTCTGGATGTTTCTACTCCAGACTCAGTCCACTGCTTCCGCAGGTCCCCCAAGGTCTGGAATCTTCCCTTCTCCACAATCTTCCTCAGGGTCCTGGTCACCTCTTCTCGTTGTGCAGCGTTTTCTGCCACACTTTTTCCTTCAAACAGACTTCCCACTGAGGTGCCTTGATACAGCACTTTGGGAACAGCCTATTCGTTCAGAAATTTCTTTCTGTGTCTTACCCTCTTGCTTGAGGGTGTCAATAGTGGCCTTCTGGACAGCAGTCAGGTCGGCAGTCTTACCCATGATTGGGGTTTTAAGTAATGAACCAGGCTGGGAGTTTTAAAGGCCTCAGGAATCTTTTGCAGGTGTTTAGAGTTAACTCGTTGATTCAGATGATTAGGTTCATAGCTCGTTTAGAGACCCTTTTAATGATATGCTAATTTTGTGAGATAGGAATTTTGGGTTTTCATGAGCTGTATGCCACAATCATCCGTATTAAGACAATAAAAGACCTGAAATATTTCAGTTAGTGTGCAATGAATCTAAAATATATGAATGTTAAATTTTCATCATGACATTATGGAAAATAATGAACTTTATCACAATATGCTAATATTTTGAGAAGGACCTGTATGTTCGGCAGTCTGCTGAAAACAGCTAAAAGCCCGGCATTGTCATGCCCAGCCTGTGCCTATGTTTTGTGCTTGTGTTTTTGTTCATTTTACTAGGTCTGGTCCTTTGTTTCCTTTCTGTTTAGTATTTATTGTGTTAATTGGTTTCACTCTCTCTGTCTCCTTCCGTCTGTTCCACACTTGTGTCTAGTTTCACTTGATTAGTTAGTCTTGTTGTTCATTGGTTCCCCCAACTGTTCTGTTTGCATTTAAACCCTGTTGTTTCTATTGTTCCCTGCTGTATCCTAGTCGTTCCTATCCTGGCCATGAAGAGTCATTTGTCCTGTTGGAGTTCTGTGGGTACAAACCATTAAATGCAACTTACCTTTAATCATCTGGCTCCAGACTTTCTCCTTGCACGTTTGTCCTACCTCCAACTTGAATCATGACAGAAGGACAGCCTCATGGACCAAGCAAGAAGAGTGTTAATTGGGTTCAAAACTAGGGAAGAACTGTTCACACCTCCTCATCTCTCTCAGCTTGCCGTTGCAGAGATTAGAAGTGGCGAACCAAATTATGGACTGGCTAGAGCAATGGGGTAGCTTCTTTCCCCAGAGTCCCCTGACCCCCGAGATTGTGGAAGCAGAGTGGCAGAGAGCCATGGAGGAGATCGGCCCTCTATTTCATCACATTCCTGGAGGTCCTGACTCCATGGGTCAACTACCTTCACTATTGGCTCCTGATCCAATTCCACTTCCTGTTCCAGTCCCAGAGGAGCGTGAGGACAAGCTGTCTCTATTTCTGGTTCCTGTTCTGGAGCAGCTCATGGACGAGCTGCCTCCACTTCCTGTACCTGTTCCGGAGAGGGTTGGGGACTAGTCACCTCCACTTCCTTTCCCAGAGGAGCTCAAGGATGAGCTACTTCCATTACTAGTTCCTGTTCCAGAGGTCCTCAACGGCTCCACCACAGATCTACAGGGTCCTGCCGCAGATGTACAGGGGTCCACCACTGATCTACAGGGTCCCGCAGCCAATCTACAGGGCTCCTTTACAGATCCACAGTGCTACATCGCAGATTTACAGGGCTCCGCCGCCTGATCTACAAGGTTCCACTGTAGATCTACAGAGCTCCACTGTAGATCACGGCCCTGCGAGGGTTCCTGCGGTTCCTGCACTGCCTTCCAGAGCTCCACCATGCTTCCAAGTCTCCCGAGTTCTGCCGCTGGCCTCAGATCTCAGAAGGTCGGCTATTTCGTTCAGCCGGCCTCCTGATCGTCTGCTTCTTCAGGGTCGGCTCCAGGATGAGCTTTGTCGCGAATACATCAGGCTCCATCGTTGACCTCCTCTAGGTCAGCAGATCTGTTGTGGCTGGCCTCCCAAACTTTGTCTTTGCCTATGTCGCCAGCCTCCTAGACGTCGTCAGGACCTCCTGGGTCTCCCACCTGAACTGTGTGTCGGCTCGGACTACCTCCTACTTCAAACTTGAATCGTGGTAGGCATATGTGGTGCGCAGTCCGGAATGTGCTCACTGAGCCAGGTTTTGGTGAAAGAAGGCAGCCGATCAGCGGAAGTCCAACTTTTTAGAGTTTAGAACCAGTAGTTTGAGAGGGCAGAATAAATTCACAAAAACATCCAAAGTACAAGAGAGTGAAGTACCAAGGTTGCCATCCTGAATGGTGCCAGCCATGGGTCTTTTAAACAATTTGTATTGTAATTATTATTATTATTATTATTTAATTGCTAAGTTTGAGTTAATTTTATATGAGAATATATGTATTGTTGATTAACCCTTTGTAATGCAATGCATATGTTTAATACTGTTTGAATATTAGATTAACAAATATTTGTAATGTTTCTTGTTTAGATTCATGGCAGATAGCTCCATAAACTCTTTCTACATTTCTACTTTCTACATTTGACATTTCTACATACATACAACTAATGAAAAATAAGACAATAAAAACAGAGCATTTGTTTTCTGGTGGTTTGTGGCTGCAGTAAGAACCTTATATCGTTCAAAAAGGGACTGAATATGATCAGGGAGAAATCTAGTCAAGTCCCATAACAAAAGACCCATAACAATAGTACATTTAAACTTAATAATTGTCATAGCAATAAGGTTAAGCATGATGACTCAAAAAACTCACGCAACTCAGAATCAAATCATCAAAAAGAACATTACAGTAGTTTAAATTTGTAGTTAAAGCTTCACCTTGGTTTAAAATGATTTCACATTTTAAGTTTGTCTGCTAGAAGGAAAGAACACTGTGTTTCTTCACGTTCTTTTTAAATCTAACTAAACAAGTTTTCAATACCTGGGGGGTACTTTGTGGACATCGTAAAATCTGTTCCTGTAATGTCAAATTTAATATTTAACCTAACATTATGATGATGACCAGATTTTACCACACTTTATTCTTCCATATCTGATTTACAATATGAAGCCCTGTGAGTGTGTTTTCTTCTTTTACGTTTTCTTCATCTTGAGGATGAATTTCCTGGTCTTTTGTGACACTGTCTCTGTTCTAAAGCTGCCCATCATTCTGTTTTGAAACATTTTTCCGCCTTTTTCTGAAAGCTAGCTGTGAACTGCCAGTCCCTCCCACCATGTGTCTAGTTGCCTGAGCCTGCTGATCAAGGAGCACATGCCAGAAACAGAGTGTCCAGGGACTCCATCCCAGGGCTATTTTAGTGTCGTGGTGACACATTTCCTCTGCCACCCTTTTCTAATGTGTCTGTTTTAGCCCTTATCACATATGGGCTTACTGTGAGGTCTGAGTATATGACATCCACATAAAAACATCATTTCCCATTCTATTTGCAAAAAAAAAATATTTTTGATTAAAAAATTAAGCTTAGGAAGAGTACAACTCTTTTTAATGATCTCATTCGGTCACAATTAAGCAAAACATATGCCATTATAAGATGCAATAACTTGACAAGTTTATTTTGGCTGAACAGAGAAAACTGTACGTCGCACTGAACGTATTAATTACTTTCTGAATCTGACTTGAAGGGTGATAGAGGTTGTTAGAAATATGCTGTACCTTAAAAGAGGGGAAAAGCACGATTTCATGGGAAAAGCTCATAGCTCTGAGACTTCCATTTTCAATGACTTACTGTGACCAATAGCATTTTCTCCAGCTGTTGCAATTCTCCAACTTATTCTTGAGGCTGAGACTATCTTACTGACTTGCCCATAAATTGTGTGTTGCCACTGGGAAAGAGCGGGAACTGTCAATTGGTTTTACCTTATCTACCTTAAACATGCCTCTGCTGACTTCCTCCCTCAACCCATTTCCCTTTTATTCCAAGTTTTCATTGTTTTCTTATATATATATATATATATATATATATATATATATATAAACCCCTTTCCATTTTCACCCAAGGAAATTAGTCAATTACTTAAAATAAATGATCGTGCCTTGACTAACCCAACAGAATTGCAATAACTGTGCTCTATAAATTGAAATAAATAGCCTGTATTTTTTTAATGCACTGAATTTCAGAAAGTGATTTAATTACTACCTTAAACATCAACACTTAGATTATATCTCCTGTATACAAAATAGTTTGTGTGGTGATCATCTCACAGATAATTGAGTGTGCATGCATTTTCTGACAAGGACCAAAATCTCTTCATCTCTGGAGATGAGAGGAGGTCAGGTGAGGAAGGACTGATTATCCTGAGTGCTCTACAAAAATCAGAGCTCCAAAACAGTTGTGGAAATATGGATGACAAAGCTTGGCCGGGGGAGTTACCCTCAAAGGATCTGATTTAAAGCTAGTGTCAGAGAGGCAGTAGCAATCAAAGGACTTGTGTTTTTCAAGTCGAAAGAGACCATGTTGAGAGCACAATAAATCCAACATCCTGATTCACCATTCAAAGGCTGCTATTTTCAACTGTTCTCACTGGTGGTCTGCTTTCTTTAACATAGTGCCTCCATCTCCCCTGATTTACAACAGTTTCTTAAAATATCACAAATCAGGCAGTGCATTGATGCTTCAGTGGCATGTGACTTTATTACCAGATAGGTTTTAGAGAATTTTGACATTGAAGTGATAATAAGATGTTATTCTGAAAAATAAAATTAGCAGCAAAAATGTTTAGGGGAAGGCAAATTGAAAACAAACTTCTGCTCTTGCAGAGTTGCTGGGGCAATCACTGAGTTATTGACAAGCTGCCTGCGGACTTGTAAATCTGCCAAACTGCCAATTAGCAAAGCACAGAACACCTGCCTGCTTCATAGACAAAATATCCCTAGCTAACGTTGTTAAAAAATACATTATTATCCTTTTATGATACCTAAAAAGGACATTTTATTGACATGCATACATGCTTACATGGCACTAATTAGTGTTTTTACAAATAAAATCCAAGAAAATAAAAATAACTTGAATTTTCTTAATTTTGTCACATTACAACCACAATCAGTGAATAGCTGTGTGTTTTTATTCAGTCTCACCTCAGTCAATACTTTACAGGAAGACCTTTTACTGCAATTACAGCTTTAAGACTGCATGTGGCTACCAGCTTTGCACATTTAAAGAACAACATTTTTTGCATATTCTTCTTTGCAATTAACTTGAGCTCAGTTTGGATGATCATCTGTGAACATCAGTTTTCAAGTATGGCCACAAATCCTCTGTTATATTTAGGCCTGGACTTTGACTGTGGGATTAAACACATGAAAATCTTACCATCATTTTAGTTATGGATGTTTGTTCATCTTCCAGCTCCCCTGCTGGACGGTGAAGTCCAAGACTCAAGTCTTTTGCACCCTTTAACAGGTTTTCTTCCAGGATTCCCCTCCCTGTTTCCAGTGTGGAAACACATACCCACATCATGGTGCTCCCACCACAACATTTTACAATGGAGATGATGCTTTCTGGGTAATCATGGGAACAACTACTTACCTTCCTGAGGGGTATGCAGACACATTACAGGCATCCCCAACTCTGACCCCATCCCCCAAAGCTGGCCTTTTTTTATTTTTACGTGTATAAATCTTATTTATTCATGGACTTAGAATATACAAGACTATTATTAAAGACTTATTTTATGTTACATATTACAGCAGGTGATCATCTCAATCTAAAACAAAAAGTAATGTATAATACTGTGAAAACATGTAACAGCAGCGGCACCCAGCGCTCAATACATTCTTTGTAGTGGAGATATGAAATTATGACATCTGAACATCATGTACTTTGTGTAAGAATATTTACTCTGAATTGGTACATGTACTGCCTTTTGCACTTACCCATTTGTCAAGAATGGCATTAAATAAAATAAACGGTAAATGGACTGCACTTGTACAGCAGATTACGAAATCCGAGGACTCCGAAGCGCTTAACACTACAATCAGTCATCCACCCATTCATACACACATGCACACACTGACAGTGGTAGACTACATTGTAGCCACAGCTGCCCTGGGGCAGAATGACAGAAACAAGGCTACCATACAATCGGCCTCACCTGGCCCTCTGACCACCATCAGCAGGCCAAGTGGGTGGAGTGTCCCAAGGACACAATGACTGAGACGAATGGAGTGAGGGTTTGAACCAGCAACCCACCTGCTACAGTCTCCTACCACCTGAGCCACAGTTACCCCGACTAGACTGTTCAAAATAAATCACAGCTAACTGGGTCAAGCGATCATTGCTCATACTAGAACAAAGATATGTTTTAAAAAGCTTTAGCTTATTGAAGGATCTGTCAACAGATGCAATCATCAGAGGCATGGTTGCTTGTGTTCTTCTCTGCTAAGTCATATGGTCAAGCAAGCATTATTTAATAGCTTTATTTAAATGGCACACCTTGCTAATGCACTTTTTTGGTATAAAAAATCTTTAAAAATTAAGCACTTGGTTCCTACACTTCCACTTAATATTAGACCAACCTATCGCCTTCCCCTGTCTGTCCTGATTCTTTCACTCTATTCTTCCCTTCTTTCTCTCCATACTCACAGCTGAATGACATGAGCTTTGTATTAAGAAGGTTTCCAAAATAATGTGGTCAAACCACATATAAAAAACATGAAACTTTAATTTTAAATGATATCCTTGTTGGATATCAGTCACTGATAGGCGGTTGCATCTAAACAGTTATCAGATACATCTCAACAGCACAGTAGTGTTATATCCTAGTGAAGACATTTAAACTCTTTATCTGTCTTACGATTCACCATCTAGTTAAACAAATTATTACTGTCAGTAAACTAACCATAAGTTCCCTTTTTTTCTTTTTATGAACTTTGATATTGTAAAAACTGATAAGTACACAGATGCAAGACAACATTAACCACCATTTTACAAGTGATAGCTTTAGCTAACCTCAACCCTCGCCTCCTCTTGATACACTGACATAACTTATCTACTGTCTTTCAACCACTTTGAAAAGCTTTTTTTTCGTTTCTACGACATCTTCATCCTTTCACCTCCCATTTTCTGTTTTGTTTCCTTGAGAGCTTTCTTTTCTGCCTCTCCATCTTTAGCTCCCTGTCATCAAATGACAACATGATTCCAGTGAAAATCGTGCTCTAGCTCGTTCTTGAGGAGGTGTGCACTAGAGTGCCTAGTGTGTGTATCTGTATTTTTCTCAGAGCCTCGCTTTCAGAATCAGAATCAGAATCAGCATCAGAATCAGCTTTATTGCCAAATTCGTACATACAAACAAGGAATTTGACTCCGGTACTCTTTGCTCTCTGGTTTTTGTTTTTTGCATTAAAGAGTATACATATTTACAATACACAAATATACACATATATAAATAAAAAGGTGCCTTTGCAACATACGTATGCTGTTGTTTGGTACTCTATTAAATGTTCATTAGAGTAACAGCCAGGGGGAAGAAACTGTCTCTGTGGTGACTGGTTTTCGAAAACAGTGCTCTGTAGCAGCGGCCTGAACAGTTTGTGTGCACAGTGCGTGGGGTCTACAGAGATTTTTGTAGCTTTTTTTCTGACCCTAGACCTGTATAAGTCCTGGATGGAGGGAAGGTCAGCCCTGATTATTCTTTCTGCAGTCCTGATTATTTGTTGCAGTCTGGACCTGTCCTGTTTTGTGGATGAGCCAAACCACACTGAGATGAATGAAGACAGGACAGACTGAATGATGGCAGTGTAGAAGATGACCAGCAGCTCCTGTGTGTAAGGATTATGATTATTGATTAATTAATATTCATCAAGAATTATAATTTAAAATCATAATTTGAAAAATATTAATTTCTTAACCAAAAATCATTACTCACGAATAGAAATCAGAGATATCCTCTGGTGTTGTGATTATGGGCTCAAAGCTCTTTAATAATTACAAATTATTAACCAAAACCACCAACTGTCACTGTTTATTCAACCACTTCACTGAAGGTGGGGGAACTTCGACCTTGTTTTGACAGATAAATCACTCTTGTAAGAAATAAACACAAACGCTTCTCTTAATTATATATATGAAGATTTATTGAAGCCAAATAATTCTGATTCTGGTCCAAAAACCATCACCTAACTAACAAGCACTATTCTACACAAAGGGAATAAAAATGACTACCTGACAATAATAATAAAAGAAAAATATATATGCGCTTTTAGTGTCTATGAAGATCAAACCAGCAGTTTTATGGACAAAATGTGTAATTTGGGTTAAATGGAAAGAAATCCTCCTGTCGTGCTGATGTCTCGATTGCAGCAATCAGTTGATAAAACGGTGGGGCCACGCCCCTTTAGCCACTATCAGCTGATCACCCCAAATCTTGACAAAGGGTCATAAACTCTGAGGCGGGAACTCAGTGGAAAATCTCCAGCAATAAAACTGGAACAAAGAGTGGTCGGGCGAGGCCCAGACCGCAGTTGCTTTGAATGAAAAATTTTAAAAGTCCAACTTCTAACTCCTGGCTGATTTGAGATCAGTCGGACAAAACATTAAACACGCACAATTCAGCAGCGCTTGCGCAGCAAATCAAAACACAGCTCAGCATAAAACACTTCAATCAGTATTGCATGCAACAGGTTAATACCTTAGATTAACTACTGGTGATTCTAAATCACCTTCACTATGCCTTATCCTGCCCAGACCTCTAAATGCACCTATCTGGTTTATTATGAAAAGAACGAAATTACGCTGAAGTTGATTTCTTCTCTTCTCTGGCTGAGGAGGGATCAGGTCTGAAGAAAAGGAGGGGAGGGGGATCACGCATCCGTGATCGAATTAAGAAAAAAAAAAAAGGTAACTTCTCATCCGTCCAAGAGGGGAAAAGATGAAGAACCTTTAGTCGACTGCATCCACAAGGAGGAAAAACCTAATCTCCTTGGAAATAGAACCCCTGTAGGTTTCCACCTGTGCCGGGTGTCGGCGTGGTCTTCGATCAGCAAATAAATCCGCTGATCGTCTTGTATCAGACAGATTTCCAGCAATCAAGCTCTTCTGGGAATGGCCTTGTGGAGCAAAAGTTCACCTGCGAGCTTTGTTTCTAAAGATATGCGCCTCTGTTATGCTGTCCTGTAAGACAGGCGGGAAATGGCACCGAAACTTCATCTCCTCTGGGTTTTACACTCTTGGTGACATCAGAGCTGCGACGTCTGTTGAGCTGCGTGTATCAAAATGTGCGACCAAAATGGATGGCCCCAAAATGTGAAAGGTTGTACTTCTTGAGTTGCCTCAGGAAGTACGGTCTCTGCTGGGCCTTCTTTCGAACATTGTCTATGTGTGAGAACCATCTCAGGTCCTAGGAGATGGTGGTTCCTAAGAACCTGAAGTGGTCCACAGCTGACACGGTGTTGATGAGGCTGGTGAGGTGGGTGTATATGGGTGGTGTTCTCCAAAAGTCCACCACCATTTCCACAGTCTTGAGTGGGTTGAGTTCCAGGTAGTTCTGACTACACCAGTGTATCAGCTGATCCACCTCATGTCTCTATGCAGACAGTGGTGTCATCTGCAAACTTCAGGAGTTTCACGGACGAATCCGCTGAGGTGCAGTCATTTGTGTACACGGAGAAGATGAGTGGGTATAGAACACACCCCTGGGGGGCACCGGTACTTGTTGAGCTGGTTCAGGAGAGGATGCTTCCCAGTTTCACCTGCTGCTGTCGGTCCATCAGGAAGCTGTTGATCCACTGACAGGTGGAGGCTGGGGCATTGAGCTGGATGTCTGGTATGATGGTGTTGAAGGCTGAGCTGAAGCCTACAAACATGATCCTGGCGTACATCCCCGGTGTTGCAGGATGAAGTGTAGACCTAAGTTGACAGCATCATCTGTCGACCTGTTTGCTCGGTAAGCAAACTGCAGGGGGTCCAGCAGGGGGCCTGTGATGTCTTTCAGGTGCTTCAGCACCAGCCGCTCAAAGGATTTAATGACCACAGACGTCAGGGCTACAGGCCTGTAGTCATTTAATCCTAGGATGGTGGGTTTCTTGGGCACCGGGACGGTGGATCGTTTGAGGCAGGAGGGGACCTCACACGTCTCCAGTGACTTGTAGAAGATCCGGTTGAAGATCGGGGCAAGTTGATTTGCACAGGCTTTCAGGCATGATTGGGAGACGTTATCAGGTCCTCCAGCTTTCTTTGTTTTCATGCGCTGAAAGAGCCTATTTACATTTTCCTCGGAGATCTTTAGTGGAGGCAGAGGATCTGAAGGTAGGGGGTTGGTTGCTTTTGGGAAGAATTTGTTCCTGAATATGTTCCTTGCATATCCTCCAAACTTGTAAATTATGGTTTTGGTCAGCTGGACTCTCAACGTAATTGATCAAAAAATGTTTTCGATGGGAAGACAGGGTAAAGGAGACCCTCTTGTCCAGACGAGACGTTCTTCTCTGGATACACAATGGATTCTTGGCAGCAGTGGAAGATTGTGTGCCTGACTACGATGTCTGTCGCGGACGTAGAAAATGTGTACATATTTGGACTTTTGATAACAGGAGTTCTGCTTTTTGGAGTTGGTGGTTACCTTGCTTATCGAGTGATTTGCAAAACGTGGGCGGCTGTTCAAAGCATTCCAAAGCTGCCTGCGATGTTAGATGGAGTCTGTAGAGCGATCACCATTCAGACTGAAATGTTAAGAGAGCAGAATTGCAAGCTGGACACGAGTCTTGAACAGAATCACAGCCTGGCAGCAGTTGGACTCAGAGGTTAAAGGATATATTCTTGGAGAAGTTGTACACTCGAGATCTGTGGAAAGTACCAGAAATTTGGCTATTTGGATTCGCAATTGAGACATGCCAGTAAAACTCTTAACGTGGTTGGAAATCCACAACTGCCTGAACCACAACATTTATTGTTTTTCTAAATCTGTGGCCCCAATGTGGCCTTGGCAACTTCTGCTAACTGGCTATCGACAAAATATCTCCTGGATGTTATATAAGCACGACGCTCTTCCCCAGCACTCCCCTACCAGCTGTGTGCTGATAGGACTATGCGGCCCATTGATAAAACGTCCAGCTCTCTTCTCAAGGACAATGGCGCTTCTATCAGTGTTGACAGTCTAATTCTTGCAAACACACTCAGACTTATATACAGGAGTTGGACAATGAAACTGAAACACTTGTCATTTTAGTGTGGGAGGTTTCATGGCTAAATTGGAACAGCCTGGTAGCCAGTCTTCACTGATTGCACATTGCACCAGTAAGAGCAGAGTGTGAAGGTTCAATTAGCAGGGTAAGAGCACAGTTTTGCTCCAAATATAGAAATGCACACAACATTATGGGTGACATACCAGAGTTCAAAAGAGGACAAATTGTTGGTGCATGTCTTGATCAAGACAGTCTGAAAGGGATGTTCGGGTACTAACCCGGATTGTATCCAAAAAACATAAAACCACGGCTGCCCAAATCACGGCAGAAATAAATGTGCACCTCAACTCTCTTGTTTCCACCAGAACAGAGTCTGTCGGGAGCTCCACAGAGTCAATATACACGGCCGGGCTGCTATAGTCAAACCTTTGGTCACTCATGCCAATGGCCAAATGTCGGTTTCAATGGTGCAAGGAGTGCAAATCTTGGGCTGTGGACAATGTGAAACATGTATTGTTCTCTGATGAGTCCACCTTTACTGTTTTCCCCACATCTGGGAGAGTTACGGTGTGGAGAAGCCCCAAAGAAGCGTACCACCCAGACTGTTGCATGCCCAGAGTGAAGCATGGGGGTGGATCAGTGATGGTTTGGGCTGCCATATCATGGCATTCCCTTGGCCCAATACTTGTGCTAGATGGGCGCGTCACTGCCAAGGACTACCGAACCATTCTTGAGGACCATGTGCATCCAATGGTTCAAACATTGTATCCTGAAGGCAGTGCTGTGTATCAGGATGACAATGCACCAATACAAACAGCAAGACTGGTGAAAGATTGGTTTGATGAACATGAAAGTGAAGTTGAACATCTCCCATGGCCTTCACAGTCACCAGATCTAAATATTATTGAGCCACTTTGGGGTGTTTTGGAGGAGCGAGTCAGGAAACATTTTCCTCCACCAGTATCACGTAGTGACCTGGCCACTATCCTGCAAGAAGAATGGCTTAAAATCCCTCTGACCACTGTGCAGGACTTGTATATGTCATTCCCAAGACGAATTGACGCTGTATTGGCTGCAAAAGGAGGCCCTACACCATACTAATAAATTATTGTGGTCTAAAACCAGGTGTTTCAGTTTCATTGTCCAACCCTTGTAGGGAAAAGTGCCTTTTTCCACATTTGACACTGTTTCCTACATGAGTTCAAAACATGAGTTCTTATGGCTTTCTTCTTCCCATTCTTTTAAAAAGGCCAGATTTGTGGAGTGCACAATTAATAGCTCTTCTGTCCTCAGATTTTATCCTAACTGTGTATATCAGCAGAGCAAAACTTGTGTCAGAGTAAAGAGGGTATAAACCATACGTGCAACCCAATTTTCAGATTTTTGTATGGAAAACAAAATTCTCTTCCACTTAATTATTTGCCGCTTTCTGTTGTCTATCACCTAAAGTCCAAATAAAATAGATTTGGGTGTGTGGTTGTAATGTTACAAAATATGATTAAGTTCTAAAAGTATGACTACTTTTGTACAGCACCATATGTGTAGTGGAACAATCCTTGGACCTCATGAGCAAGTATGTTCACTCACCTTCATTTAGTCCATCGTTTTTTTATTGTCTCTTATTGTCTCTTATTTGCGCTATTAACAAGCAACTGCAGCAGTGAAATCTTTTTCACTAAGAACACTGAAGTTAAAAAAAAACAACTAAACAAAGGTTTTGATCACCATAGATGAAGCACCAAATGATAAAGCATTTATAGCACCTAATGTAAACTTTGCCAAATTATTTCACCTTTGTAAAATGTGTGACCGTTTCCCTGCAGAGAGTGCTCTTTAGAAATGTTATTCTGTCAAAAGTATTCACCCACCCTGTTAATAGTATTACCTATTTTGTTACATTTCATCCTTTAATTGAAATGTATTTTATGTGATGGATCTGCACAAATTAGTCTAAGTTTATAAAGTTAAAATAAGACAATATTTATATAAAAAAAAAAGAATAAAAAAAGAATAAATGTTCTGGTACAACCAAATACCTTCAAAGGTTACATAATTAGTGTAATGAAGTCCACCTGTGCTCAATCTAACTGTCACATGATCTGTCAGTATAAACACACCTTTTCTGAAAGACCCAGAGGGGTCCGCAACACCACTAAGCAAGAGGCTCCACACCAGGAAGACCAAGGAGCTGTTTGAACAAGTCAGGGACATAGTTGTTAAGAAGTACAAGTCATGGTGAGGTTATAAAAAAAATCTAAATCTTTTGTGTTCCCCCAGAGCACAATCACATCCTCCACCTTCAATTGGAAAGCACATGAAACCACAGCAAACCTGACAAGTGAAGGCCACCCACCACAATAAACTGAACAATCCATAATTCTGGGCTTTATGGGAAGAGTGGCCAGAAAAAAACCATCAACCAGTGTGAAAAATAAAAAGGCACATTTTGAATTTGCCTAACAGCATGTGGGCAACTCCCTAACTGTATGGAAAAGGTTGGTCTGGTCAGATGAGACTAAAATCGAACTGTTTGGCCACCAAGGAAAACGTTATGTCTGGCGCAAACCCAACACATCCCATCACCTAAAGAAAGCCATGTTGTGGGGTGTTTTTCAGCAGCAGGGGCTGGAAAACTGGTCCAAGTCAAGGAAAAGGTGAATGGTGCTACATACAGGGATGTTCTTAAACAAAACCTGTCAGTCTGCATGTTATTTAAGACTGGGATCACAGTTTACCTTACAGCATGACAATGACCTGAAGCATACTGCTAAAGCAACACTCGAGTGTTTTATGGGAATACATTTAAATGTGTTGGAATGGCATAGTCAAAGTCCAGACCTCAATCCAATTGAAAATCCATGGTTAGACTTGACCATACAACATGAAAGAGCTGGAGCAGTTTCGCCTTGAGGAATGGGCAAAAATCCCATGATGACATTTTACGGTATTTTGTCCTATTCTTTATTTGCTTCACAATTAAAAAAATAATATATCTTCAAAGTTGTAGGCATGTTATGTAAATGAAATTCCAGGGTTTGAGGAAACAAAACATGAAAATTGCCAAGGGGATGAAAACCTTTGCAAGGCACTGTGTCTCACGATTGGCCAGTTGCTTCAACGACTTTCTCCATGGTATGAATATATGTGGCACAAATTTGCCACGTTACTGTTTCGGCATATTGTTGTTGTAACTCCAGAAAACACTATGGAGAACAGAATGAGAGATTTAAAGCAAACCATTTGGGGTTTTATGATAGCCTTTATGATAGTCCTGTGTGTGGACAGTCTTACTAGCATGAAGCTAGGACAACACAGAACTATTGGTACTGATGGTCCTGCTGTTACTACACGAACTGATACAGATTGTGAATGTCTGGACATAAATGTGGTCAGTGCTCTGTGTAAATACTTTCTACTAACAAGAAACAAATCTGATTTGTCTGTGGGCTGAATGTATATGTACTTCATACTGACTGACACAAACATTTTTTTATTTCATGATTGTATGGGGAGAAAACTGAGTAATTCTGGCTCCAAACCTGCAGTGAATGAAGTACAAATGTATTAGTCAGTTTCTACACAAGTTCACAAATTGATGTTACATTTCAAAACTAAATGTCAAGTAATTTGAAGATATTTAAGCAACTTCAAAACCACCTTTTGCCATCGTTGCAAGTGTAAGTTGTGTATGTCTCTACCAGCTCAAAGCCATTCACACTGGATTATTTACATCTCTGAATAACAATGTTTAAGTCTTGTCACAAATTCTTAATTGAAATATGGCCTGGGTTTGACTCAGCTATTGTAAAACATGAATATACGGTACCTTGATGTGAACCATTGTATGTTTAAATGGAAAATGGACTGAATTTATATAGTGCTTTTCCAGTCATACAGAACATTCAAAGCACTTTACACTAGAGCCACATTCACCCAATTGCACTCACACATTCATACACCGATATGCATATAGGCAACTTGAGGTTAAATGCCTTGCCCAGGGGCACATCCAGGGGCACATCAACATATGGCAGAAGGAAGCTGGAATTGAACCCACAACCTTCTGATTGCAAGACAACTACTCTTCCTACTGAACCACAGTCGCCTCAAGGCTGTTGTCCTGCTGGAAGGTCAAACTCCACCTTGATCTTCTGCAGCATCAAACATGTTTTCTTCCTTCACTGCTCTTTATTAAGTTCCACCCATCTTCCCATCAGTGGTTATTATCTCCCATGTGCCTGCTGAAGAAAAACCCCACACATCATAATGCACTACCATGTTTCATGGTAGAAATGGTCTGCTTAGGGTTAGGCACAGTGTTAGTTTTCTTCCACAAACTGTGTTTTTCAAGCCGGCCAAAAAGTTAAACATGGTCATGTATGACCAGAGCACCTTCTTCTATATGTTCACTATGTCCGTTACATGGCAAACTGCTTAAGGGTGTTGACTTTGTTCAATTCAGTTCAGTTAAATTCAGTTTAATGTATTATTTGGTACCTAACTATGTCTGTTTACAAACCAAACAGGTCCCACTGATTAAGAGAAACATGAAGAAATACAAAGAAATTCAAAGGAAAACTCAATTTAACACAAAAACCACAAATTATGAGCATCTAGGATATCTTTGTGGGAAATGTCACAAATATTCTTTATTTGAAAGCATTTTACTGTGGGCCCATCACCCCAAATAATTCCTTAAACATTTGGGAAGCTTTGGTGTCCTGTACAAATATCAGTACAACCACTGACAATGCTGCCACTGTCTACAGGCTTACAATTAAGGAGACATTTGCACCTGACTGAATTTAAAATGCTACCACAAGTTCTGCATAGTAGCCTATTTGTTAGGTGTTTTTTTTCCTTTTTTCAACTTTGCACTAAATTCCCTGATAGCGCTGCATGACAGTGCGTCTCCACCAGAATCAGTTTCTTCAGCTTCATAATAGGATGCAAATAAAAATCAGTTAGACAACACGGGGGATCAAGCATGCATACTGCTGCAACAGCAGCAGGAAATATTGGCTAACAGCCAAAAGGTGTCACGCTGGCTGGTGTGTGCTCTAGGCACGGGTCTGTCATTATGCAAACCATTACAAGATATTTTATGTTTGGTGTAGGATATCAACTATTTTCAAGTCAAATGGCATAAGTCATTTGTGTGACAGTCAAAGTCAAGTCCTAAGTCTTTTGTGAGTTTATCAAGTTGAGTCTAAAGAGATTCAATTTGTGACTCAAGTCTTACTTGATACCAAGTCACATGACTTGAGTCCACATCTCTAGTAATATGTACACATACAAGACTGATAGCATTTCCAAACTTTGCAGTTTTATAGTTGGCATGGCAATCTTGCTGTTGTTGTATGTGGTGAGGACATCCCTCAGTGGCTGTTCGTTTCTATGCTTTTTATCATGTCGAACGTTGAACTTCATCTTGTTGTCTTTTGTAAGCGCCTCCTTCTTTTGATCATGTTGATTTTGCTGTTCTAATTCTGCAGTATTTTGTATGCTGTGTTGAATGTGGCCCACAACTGTTTTCCATTTGGCAGGACAATTTCCACTATTTTGCAGAAGTACAGTAACCAAATGCTTGCGACTGAGCACAATGCAGGGGACATGTTCAATGGGCGAATGTCTTGCAACAGCAGTTATATTGCTTACACTTTCTGTGTTCAGTGTGATAATTTTTTACGAACTCTTCCACTGCGGATTTTCTGTGCATCTTTCAGCATTTTTCTTCTGTTTACTTTCAGAACATGATAATGCAGCTTCCACTGTTCATTAGTATAATTCACTAGAATTCTGAGATAATTATGGTTGCCATGCAATGTCCAGTAGTGCACACCATTACATTGTTGCTTTGGTAGTCCTCTCCTTTTTTTTACAACTCATACATTCGTTATGTGTTAAGGAAGACTCATAGGTGCCATCATCTGTAGTTTGTAGCTATCCACTTTGCTATGTCATATGACAGTGTGTCTTGCTATTTTTTTAAGCTATATTTCCCACATGGTGAACCCAAAGTGGTCTGCTGAAACTTCCCTTCTCTGTTTGTTTGGGTGAGTGATTTGCTGGCGTCAACTGTGTGTGTTGCATTTAAGTAATACTTCTGATTTGAAGTACTCTGGTGATAGGAAAATTCAACTTTGCAATGGTTACAAAGAAATTAGCTTTTCTCACCTCTGTCATCTGCAACAGATTTAAAAAGAAAATGTTCATGTAAAATTTATGTTCTTCTTAAATTTTTCTGCACCCTGTAATTTTTTTCTATTCCAGCTCATGTAAACCCTGGCTCGGCCATAGGCCCACCCCTGCTGTTATCACTGATTGAGATCATGCTGCCTATACCAATCAATATACTGATCAAAATATCACGTCTCCTGTGTATTCAGAGGCGGTGAGCAATGGACGTTCAAAAAAGTAATAATGATAAGAAAAAAACTGTTGATGTGTGATAAAATAATTATCTGTGTTAATTTATAAATGTGTTAAAGTGATAATGTGTTAACTTGCCCAACCCTAATATATATAAAGTTCATAACATCATTCACCAATTAAGATACTAACTATGTCATCATCTAGTATTTGAAACCTACCTTTTGCCAGCTTATGTTGCCAGCATCTGAAGTTTTCACATAACAGCTGTATATAAATGTACAATTAATTATACAGGTGGGATCTATTTAGGTAAATTCTGAAGACAACTGGTTGGACTGGATTTTAGTTAGGGATATCAAAACAGGGGGGCTGAATATATGTACTTACCATGAGAATTAGATTTTTATTTAAAATATTTTATATAAAGCTGTATATCATGTTTCTTACACTTCCCATTTGTGTATTTATGATTTTGGGCTGATCTATTGCATAAAATGGCCAATAAAGTTTTTTTTGGTTGTAAACTAAACAAATTATATATGTATTTGTATTTATACTGACCACTAAATGTTGACTCCTGAATTTTCCTTCCATTACAGTATGTTGGCACCATAGACTTAACTGATTTTATATGAAAATATTGTAAAAAGGCCTGATGAAATATATGATTTCCTTATAGCTGTTTTTTATGAGTCTGTACTCAAATTAGTTTCTTTTCATAGTTGAATACTTCGGAGTACTTTATAACACAAAACAGCAAATTGTTTGGCCTTAATACTTGACATTTTCTTCATGTACATTAAAAGAAAAGACCAATGTAAAATGCGATTCTGCCAGCCTAGTCACAATATTAACAGCAATCATGGCTCGATTTTGTATTTTGTCGTTAAATAAAATACTTAAAAGTAGCAGCTTTTGGTTATGCTTTGTTCTAGTTTTCGTGATGGTAGATGGCATTGAAGCAATGCTCTAATTTGTTCACCCATTTGTGAAAGAATAAAAACCACTGGCAAAAGATACAGATGTAAATAGTTTGGAAAGAACCACGTGTTTAAAGAAAAAAACTGCATATTATTAAATCATTAATCTAAGCAAAAAAAAAAAAAAAAAAGAAAAGAAAATGGAGTGCACATAACTGCTTGTGATGTATTTTTCCTTTAGTTAAAGGTGACACCTCAAACCGAATAAGTAGACATGCAGAGTAAATCTTCACAGTCAGAGATCACCACAATATCACCCACATTAATCCCAGGTCTGCTTTCAACTTACAGGGCATTTAAATAATTGAGGAATTCCAAGATCATCAATAATTGAGGTGTTTAATCATTAAACAACAAACGGAAAGCACCAGGGGCCAGACTCAAGTAAAAGACTCTGCACAGTTCATCCTGAGCCAACAGGAAAGCCTGATCCTTTGGCTGCAGACTGGACTAAACACAGTTCAATATGAGAGGTATTTATCTTACAGTTCCCAGACTGGTTCTCCGCTCAAATGACAGCTATGTGGTATGGATAATTGGGCTGGTGATAACTGTCATCTGGGCATCTAATGAAGATAATCAGCTTTTAGTTTGACAGCTCAGTTAAGAGTACCCAGGTTTTTCCTCCCTCACCATGAATTTTCTAAATAAAGAAAAAAAAACTGTACAGTCAGTAACTGCTCAAAGGAAAAGGTTAGGATTTTTGTCTTTTCTTTTGCTCATATAGAAGTTACTGATTTTAATTCTAGTCTCCTCTTTTACTTTTTTGCAGCAAAGTTGACCATGAGTCTTGCTTTTAAACAGACCTGTAAAAGAAAGAAGACTGCATGCACCACTAGAAGTATTGAGCTTTTTTCTTTACCACATTTTCCTTAGCTTTGCAAACTGCTGCCATCAGCACCTAGCATACTAATGAATTTGAATAATTGCCCCCTTCAAATTTGTTCACCATTAACAGCTAACAGCCACTCATCCAATTAACAGAAAAAAAGACAAAGAAAGCAGCATTGTAAAGATGAAGCTTTCACTGCACCACCTTCTCCAAACTGATCCTCATTTCAGGGAAACACTGGACAGCACTGTTTGCCTTGACTGTTAAATTTGTGATACGTTTGGTGATGTGCAATTTTTCAAAAGACAATTCTGACAAAAAGCATCAGTATACTCTCAACCAATTTTGAATACAAAATAGGAAATGCTTTTAGGCTCTCTATCTGAAATGTGGGATTCACATGTGATTTGGTTTCACAATTCAGTCAAAAACAGTTTTTCTTTATTTAATAGTGTTTCATCAAAGTTACCAAAAGGAAGAAAAACATATTAATTTGTAGAGAAAATCCATACTTGAGTTATAAATCTTATGAGAATTATTTTCTCACTCATTCTTATTCTCTGGGAACATCCATTAGTCAAACATTATCTTGTGTATTCAGTGAATGTGTTGAGATGTTTGAATGTAAGCCCAAAAATGACCAGCTTTATCCATGCACACAGAACAGAGATGCCCATATAAACAAAGATTTCTTCAAGAAACCAACACCTTAGCCCGGGTTTTTGGTGCCCAGTTGACTGCAAACAACAATCTACTCCTGAAATAGTGCTCTGCCTGTTTTGCATCTCCCCAGGAATCTGAATGTGTGCCAGTTTGTCACTATAACAGCTATCATTTGCTGTGCAGTGTTAATAATATTATCACATCATGAAAAATTTATTTTTTATAAATCTGTCTTATAGCTGTTAGTTCTGCCACTATGCACAGAAACCAGTAACGAACTCTGTATGTTCATTTAAAGTTGCCATAGGTGTTATTTAGTCCCCTTTAACTGAAAATTGGCAGCGTGCTGGGTCCAAACACTTTCATCTCATCTCTTGATATTTCCTGAGGTTAAGTGATAGAGATCAAAAAGGCAGCAGACTGATTTAGTAAAACCCAAGAATTTGATGTCAAACAGATGCTTTATCAAAAAACATGATGCAAGGCACAATCTGAAAACTTCTAAAGTCACAAGAAACGGGATTAAAGACCAATGATTTATAAGCAGTTGTGCAAAAAGAGACATTTTATGAGTGGAGTGTAATAGGTTATTGACCAGCCTGGAGGTGAGAATGATGATGCTCTGGCATCATTTTTAACTTCAAACTATCCATGTCTTTATTTTACAAATGCAAGCAATAAATCAGACAGTATGACCATAACATGCTGTGATACACATTAAGTGTTGTGCACAATTATGACTTGTAAAGACATGTCAAAAGGAAAATACTGAGCACAATGCATTCACTTTTAACTTTTTCATGGAAAATTAAATCAGAACCTTACATAATGTTAGGAGAACACTTTGTTCCACCTTTATTGCTGTTTAGTGAATGATAGTGTCAAGCTGAAAACAAACTTGGGGGGTGTTAAGATCTTCTAAAGGCAAATGTAAGCTCAGAGTCTAACCTGCAAGTGTCGGTAAGGGCACAGTCTGTTTGTGTAAAGCAGAGAATTGAAGGGTGACATACAAGCAACAGCTGTTTTTATGGGTCAGTGAACGTGACACACTGTGACGCTTTGCGGTCTGTTCGGTTTGGGAAAAATAATTCAGAGTCAAACATCTTGCTTCTTCCCTGTCACTCTGTCCTCAGGAGTGCAATATGTTTTGATGGTCGGGTATTGATTGACGATATCTTAGTCTCTTTATGAGGATTTTCTCTTCGTCTGTTATTAAGTGACGTTTTATTGGACTGTGAGGGTTCATCTTGGGGCTTTTTAAGCACACAGCAGGGAGACAGATACCTTGCAAAGAGATGCTTTGAATCTTTCCCACCTTATTTTGTACTAAATGATTGATGATTAGTATTTTTCTAACATTTGTAGTGATATTTACTTGTCACTTTTATTGAAATCTGGGGTGTAATCAGTTCCTCTAATAAAACCCTTTGTTTAATGTCAAAGCTTAAAAGACAGAGAATCTGATGACGTTTTGTTTAGAACATTTAATTCCAAATCACCACATCATTGATGTTTCTTTTGAACAAGCCCAACGCATACCCTTGGCATTTTTTCTCATGGTCTTCATGTTGTCTGTTTACAGAACGTTTGCATTTTATTTCTTTGCTAATGGTGGCTGCCTATCTCCATATCAGAATCAGAATCAGAAAGGCTTTATTGCCAAGTGCGTTTTTGGACATACAAGGAATTTGTTTTGGCATAGTCGGTGCAATACAGTACAAATTAAACAGTATAAACATATCTACAATATAATATAAATATATGTGCACAGTTTTAAGTGAGTGAGAGTAAATGTAGAGCAGTATAGGATGCAAGAGCAATACAACAGTGCAGGTGATCATTGTGCAAGTATGGCAGTGCAAATAAAGCAGGAGTCCAAGCTTAGCGTTAATGTAACGCGTAGAGTTACAAGTTACAAGTGTCCTGTCAGCAAAAAAAGGGGGGGTGTGGGGGAAAGGGAGAATGTCAAGGTGGTTTCCGGGCTTTGTTAACCAGGCTGGTGGCAGATGGGAAAAAACTGTTCTTGTGGCGTGAGGTTTTGGTCCGGATGGACTGCAGCCTCCTGCCAGAGGGGAGAGTCTCAAAGAGTCTGTTGGACCACCTGTTTGCTGAATATTGGACCATCTGCACGTTGTTGGACGTCACTATGCCTTTCCAACGGCATCGGCCATTTTGTATCCAGGACAGTCCGCTCCTACATATCCCGTCGGACATTGCGACTGATATGACGGGGCACCCCAGGTCTGACATCACAGGACGCTATACAGGTCCTTCTCAAAAAATTAGCATATTGTGATAAAGTTAATTATTTTCCATAATGTCATGATGAAAATTTAACATTCATATATTTTAGATTCATTGCACACTAACTGAAATATTTCAGGTCTTTTATTGTCTTAATACGGATGATTTTGGCATACAGCTCATGAAAACCCAAAATTCCTATCTCACAAAATTAGCACATCATTAAAAGGGTCTCTAAACGAGCTATGAACCTAATCATCTGAATCAACGAGTTAACTCTAAACACCTGCAAAAGATTCCTGAGACCTTTAAAACTCCCAGCCTGGTTCATCACTCAAAACCCCAATCATGGGTAAGACTGCCGACCTGACTGCTGTCCAGAAGGCCACTATTGACACCCTCAAGCAAGAGGGTAAGACACAGAAAGAAATTTCTGAATGAATAGGCTGTTCCCAGAGTGCTGTATTAAGGCACCTCAGTGGGAAGTCTGTGGGAAGGAAAAAGTGTGGCAGAAAATGCTGCACAACGAGAGGAGGTGACCGGACCCTGAGGAAGATTGTGGAGAAGGGCCGATTCCAGACCTTGGGGGACCTGCGGAAGCAGTGGACTGAGTCTGGAGAAGAAACATCCAGAACCACCGTGCACAGGCGTGTGCAGGAAATGGGCTACAGGTGCCGCATTCCCCAGACCTGGGCTACAGAGAAGCAGCACTGGACTGTTGCTCAGTGGTCCAAAGTACTTTTTTCGGATGAAAGCAAATTCTGCATGTCATTCGGAAATCAAGGTGCCAGAGTCTGGAGGAAGACTGGGGAGAAGGAAATGCCAAAATGCCAGAAGTCCAGTGTCAAGTACCCACAGTCAGTGATGGTCTGGGGTGCCGTGTCAGCTGCTGGTGTTGGTCCACTGTGTTTTATCAAGGGCAGGGTCAATGCAGCTAGCTATCAGGAGATTTTGGAGCACTTCATGCTTCCATCTGCTGAAAAGCTTTATGGAGATGAAGATTTCATTTTTCAGCACGACCTGGCACCTGCTCACAGTGCCAAAACCACTGGTAAATGGTTTACTGACCATGGTATCACTGTGCTCAATTGGCCTGCCAACTCTCCTGACCTGAACCCCATAGAGAATCTGTGGGATATTGTGAAGAGAACGTTGAGAGACTCAAGACCCAACACTCTGGATGAGCTAAAGGCCGCTATCGAAGCATCCTGGGCCTCCATAAGACCTCAGCAGTGCCACAGGCTGATTGCCTCCATGCCACGCCGCATTGAAGCAGTCATTTCTGCAAAAGGATTCCCGACCAAGTATTGAGTGCATAACTGTACATGATTATTTGAAGGTTGACGTTTTTTGTATTAAAAACACTTTTCTTTTATTGGTTGGATGAAATATGCTAATTTTGTGAGATAGGAATTTGGGGTTTTCATGAGCTGTATGCCAAAATCATCCGTTTTAAGACAATGAAAGACCTGAAATATTTCAGTTAGTGTGCAATGAATCTAAAATATATGAATATTACATTTTCATCATTACAGTCAGTCATTTTCTACCGCTTATTCCATAGTGGATCGCGGGGGAGCTGGTGCCTTTCTCCAGCAGTCCATGGGCAAGAGGCGGGATACACCCTGGACAGGTCGCCAGTCCATTGCAGGGCAACACACAAACAACCATGCACACACTCATTCATACACCTAAGGGCAATTTAGAGTTCCCAATTAACCTAACAGGCATGTCTTTGGACTGTGGGAGGAAGCCAGAGTACACGGTGAGAACCCACGCATGCACAGGGAGAACATGCAAACTCCATGCAGAAAGACCCCCGGCCGGGAATCGAACCCAGGACCTTCTTGCTGCAAGGCAACAGTGCTACCAACTGCGCCACCGTGCAGCCCAATATTACATTTTCATCATTACATTATAGAAAATAATGAACTTTATCACAATATGCTAATTTTTTGAGAAGGACTTGTATATGAAGGCACACAGTTTGAACATACGCTTTTCAGCTGGAGACCGTGTCCGGTTACCAACATCTGAAGCATCACCTGGAGAAGAGTCCCGAGTGGATCTCATTTATTCTCTCTCGTTGGCCAACGAATAATTCATAACTGAGGTTTCTGGACTAAGAAGGCCAGAAATTTCACTTTGCCGATCAAAGACGTGAGTTGTTTTGTCCTAGTCGACTGTGATGGTCAGATCATATTTTCCCTTTTGCCAAGGAGGCCAGAGGACGAAGATTGATTGCTTTTCCTGACATTAACTGTGGACGCACAGTAACTTCCAACTCCCCCCTCCATTCGCTCTCAACTCCGCTGAGAAAGAAGGCTTCAACAAGTAAAACCCATCCTTTATTTTTCTTTCTTTCTTAGAAAGCCTGGGCAGGGTACAGGAGGTTTTAGTGCGATGAGATTCGCTATTTAATCTAATATGTTCTGAATGATATGGCCATGTAACCCTTTTTATTGAAACTTTGATGTGCCGTGTTTGACGTCTGGATGCCGCTGCGCTCCCCAGCTTTGTGTGTGTTTTGTGGGGTTGTTGAACACCTGAGAGCAAGCGCAGGTGCGCTGTGAGACTGGAATGTTAAAATAACCTCATGGTGAAATTCCCCATTTTCTTTGTCTTCAACCTCACTGCTTGCTAGCCAAAGGTTTTATAACTCTTTGTCTGCTCAAGAGTTGGGAGAGGTTTTATGACTGAGTATAACTGAGTTACAGTGGAGCTGCGCCCCACCCTCCACTCACAACCATATCCCATTTGTCTTATTATCATTTTTGCCATAACTGCTGGTTGATCCCATTCGCACCCACTGCTGTTTTGCTTTATTTTTGTTTAGTTAGATATTTTACCCCTTTTGTGTAGAACTTTGCATGTTTGAGTAGGTGAAGATTATTAAATCTGAAGAACGGATTGTATCAGGCTGTGATTTAATAAATATTCACCAAGTCCGAGGCCATGGTTCTCGACCGGAAAAGGGTGGCTTGTCCTCTTCAGGTTGGAGGGGAGTTCCTGCCTCAAGTGGAGGAGTTTAAGGATCTCAGGGTCTTGTTCACAAGTGAGGGAAGAATGGAGCGGGAGATCAACAGACGGATCGGTGCGGCTGCCACAGTAATGGGGGCGCTGTGCCGGTCCGTTATGGTGAAGAGAGAGCTGAGCCGAAAAGGGAAGCTCTCGATTTACCGGTCGGTCTACGTTCCTACACTCACCTATGGCCATGAACTTTGGGTCATGACTGAAAGAACGAGATCCCGGATACAAGCGGCTGAAATGAGCTTCCTCTGTAGGGTGGCCGGGCACTCCCTTAGAGAGAGGTTGAGGAGCTCGGCCATCTGGGAGGGGGTTGGAGTAGAGCCGCTGCTCCTCCACATCGAGAGGAGCCAGTTGAGGTGGCTTGGGCATCTATACCGGATGCCTCCTGGACGCCTTCCTCGGGAGGTGTTCCAGGCACGTCCCACCGGGAAGAGGCTCAGGGGACGGCCCAGGACACGCTGGAGGGACTATGTCTCTCGGCTGGCCTGGGAACGCCTTGGGCTCCCCCCGGAGGAGCTGGAAGAGGTGTCTGGGGAGAGGGACGTTTGGGAGTCTCTGTTGAGTCTGCTGCCCCCGCGACCCGGTCCCGGATAAAGCGGAAGACGACGAGTACGAGCACATAGATAAAGAGAAGGCGTTTCTGGGTTTATTTTGTGCAAGAGTGATTCGTCAGTCAAGATAAGGTTAAAAGCTCCACACGTTTCGGCAGACACGGTCGATTAAACAGTGACATCTCTGGTAATAGTTATTAATTATTACTGAGTATTTAACGGTTGTAATAATCAAAGGCGTTGAGCCACAATTACAACACCAGAAGACATCTCTGGTCTTGATTCATAAATGAGGATTTTGATTAAGAAATTAATTTTGTCAAATTATGATTTTTTATTATAATTATTGATAAGGATTAATCAATCAATGATCATAATTCCAACATACCTCTATTATAGTTTAGAGTTGGATGTTTTTTTGTGCTTGTGATTATTGTTTTTACCTCCAATGGCTACATTGATGTCTTCTTGTTTGCAACATTGATAGTAATACATGTCCAGCTGTATAGCACACCAGGGAATCCCCACCATGTGTGCTGTATGTTGGATTAAAGGCCACAGAGGTGCCTGGCTGGTGTCAATTTTGTGCTGTCAGTTTGGATTTGTTTTGGTTTGTAGAGGAAACAGAAAAGAGGTTGGTTCTGCCTTCACATTATTTACCCTTGCAGATAAGATTTAATTAGTGGCTCTTGTGAAAACCGTCTTGTCCTTCAGACGAGGAGCCTTCTAATTGGTGCCTATCATTCATCTCAGTGTACCAAATAAAATTTACAACCTACAACAGAAATTTGACTTGTTACAGCAGGAAAAGTACGTTTGTAATTAGAATTGATAATGTTTAGTATTTCACCTTCAGTTTGTCTAATTTTCTGGTACACACACATGCATACTAATTATCATTTACAGTTCTGGCAGCTAAATGTGCTTTTTTGTTTCATTAACCGCATAATTCACTATCCTATCTCTGAAAGTCAAATCATATAATATTTAGAAGAACATCAAAGCTTTTTTTATATCTGATTTTCATTGAACTTCTTGTATTGCCAATCGTATTTATACCATCCTAAATTACCATCCAAAGCCCCAGAATACAGCGTTGTGTTTGCCTTTTATGGATTTATTTTTTGTCTAAGTTAAAGGTTTCAGACCCTCACAAATTTTTTATTATCAGATAAAAATAACTGTGGGTAAACACATAAAGCAGTTTTCAAAAGATGATTTCATTTATTCAGGGAAACAAAGCTGCCCAAACAAACCAAGCCCTATGCAAAAAGCAAGTGTCCCTCTCTTGAATTAACTAACCACATTGTTTTAGAAAGGTTAATTAAATTTCACAAGGAAGACCCAGGTCTGATTACTGCCTGACCAGTAGATTAAAAAAATAGTTTTAATACAACCTGTCTGACTACATGAAGTAGCTCAAAGATATCATAAAGCAACACATCAAGTCAGTGTCAAAAACATTCCAAGACAAAAACCAAAGTCAGAGACCTTTATCTTTATGGAAAGGGTTGCAAAGCCATTGTTAAAGATTTGGGATTCCAATGAACCAAAGTGAAAGACATTTTCCACAAGTGGAGGAATCATGGAAAAGTGGTGAACCTTTCTAGGAATGGCCAGCCTACATTACTTTTAGAGTACATCAGGGAGTTACAAGAGAATGTAAAACAACATATAAAGTGCTACAAGCATCACCTGCATCAGTTACGGTCTTTGTTTAAAATTCAATAATAATAAAGAGACTGGGGAGAAATCACTCAAGTCATTCTCACATTTCCCAGAAACCACCTTGATATTACCAAGATTGTTGGGAAATATTCTGTCAACTAACAAGGAAAATGTTGACCTTTTTGGAAGGTATGCATTCTGTTTTAATCATATTATTCAAAAACAGAATAGTAAGCAACAGTAAACATGGAAATGGTAGTGTAATAGTCTGGGGCTGCAGCTTATGGATCTGGATGACTTGCCATGTTTTGTGCAACAATGGAATCAGCCTTCTTTTTAGAAAATCTCCAAACCTTAAGGCCGTGGTTCTCAACTGTTTTTAGGCTGATCCCCCCTTTAAACAGAACCCCATGATTCACTGCCCACTGCCCCCACTCAAGCTCAACAGGATCATAAACAATGTGTCATGTACAATTTCATTCAAAGAAAACAGAAAAAAATCAGTTACTTCAATTTCCTATTTGTTTTTTTACTTTCTATTTCCTGTCAAGAAGAAAATTATTTTCTTTTTAACCAGTTTGCCCTTCGAAATGTGTATTTTCAAAATAAAGATGTAATAACTGTACTTTCATGCAACGATGAACCATTAATAGTTTAAAATGGAAATAAAATTAAATGCGTAAAGATCCATAAAGTAAATTTGCTCCAAAAATAAATAAACAAATCCAGCTAATTTATATCACCCAATATATTGGAGTGATTACTTGGACTCAACATTTTAATTTTATTAATGGTAATACAAAAATACCAATTGCGGAAATATTATTACACTTATTCCTCACAATTTGTACATCAACACTTAACTCTGAACACCCTGATATCTTCTGTTTTACATGATCTGTTTTTGACACTTTGTTTAGCACTGATCTGTCAGATAAATAAAATTGTGCATCTCTGTGAAATTAGCTGAGTTGAAAACATTAAACCTGAAAAACTTAAATAACAAAAACAGGGGAAACATTTACAGAATTAACTCAATTTGCATGTTCTGCATATTCAGTGGCAGTAATTGTGTTTTTTCTTCTTTTAGGCAAAAATAAGTCAATATATTTTTTTGTTTTTTTTCCCTATGTATCTTTGTTTATTAGGAAAATGTCAACTCTTCTATAGCAGAACAGTTCCTTTAGATCCTGAAAAAAAAAAACATGCTTCTTCTCTTCTGGACGTCATGTTTTGTGTTGCATTGGGATTCTAGAATCATGATTTTTTTCGCCCACTGGAACTTTGTGGATGATTTACATTTGACTTTTCAGCTCTTAAATTCCATTTCAACCAGAGTTCAAACACACACGCTTGTTTCTGCCCACTTTTATTTTATGTTTGTATTTTAAGAGCATATTGCTTTCAGTTTTCTGGCCTGACGCTTTGTCTTTCTTGGTATAGCTCTATGCTTTCCTTTTCAAACCCTCACATTTTATTTGGACTTGATCCAAATGTTACACACCTTCATGAACAAATTTTAAATCAGTTTTCTCCAGCAGTCATTGGGTGAAAGGCAGGGTGAAACCTGGACTGGTCTTTTTTAAAGTATGTTTTACAAAGACCAGAATTTAATAGTTGATCAAATTTGTTCTTGCTTCAAAGAAAAGTAACTGACTGAACATTTTCTACAAGTATTTATTTCATATTTTTGCTATGGGTTGTATATGTTCAAAATGAGTGCCAACTATTCTAAATCTTCACTTTAACTTACAGAAAAATGTAGTGTAAACTCACAGAAACAGTTTGTTTTCTTAAGTGAAGTTTTGCTTATATTAGGAATTTTTTGTTTCTATAGGGTGTATCTGTACCCTAAATTAATCAAACAGGTGGATATTCAAGTTGCTGGACTTGAGAGAAATATGTACCATTTTCCTGCTCTGTTATTGTGCAGATGTTTGTGTGTGTATGTGTGTGTGTATGTGGAATTGCATGAGTGATGTTGTGCAGTCAACTTTCGATAACCCCCTCTGTGGTTTGAATGACACGCTTCCCTTGAAGCAGCAGGAGGCAGAGACATATCAGCTTGTGATGGATGGTGTAAGTATGCTTTCATTGATGGATCTGTAGGACTGAACTAAGACTGACTGTGGCTCAGTGCCCTGATAGAAGTGCTGCTGGAGTAACATCCTCTGTGGTCAGATGGCAGATATTCACATCCTGTTGTCTCACTTTGAACACTGATTACAGATCGAGATATGGCTCTGGGTTTTTAGGTGGTAAATAAGACACTAACTCTAAGCCCTACACTGGGCTGGGTTTTCATTTCCTTTTGGTTCTATAAAGCACCAGTAATCCCTCTGTTTTCTCAATGATGGACCCGACTCGCCTCAGCTTAAATTAAGGGTTACTGGTGGTGCAATCCTTAGCACACACTGAAAAGAGAGCAGCGATAGAGACCCAGATAACAGGGAGTTGATTCCTCATATACTATGTCAGAAGGTCTATAAAAGATGGAGGTAGCTAAGTTTAGCACAGATGATAAGTAGTTCAAAACTAAGTTGAGGCACTTTAGATATCCAACAGGATCTATGATAACTCCTATGTTTACATTTGCACACAAAGCAGTTTAGTATGAGAACTACAGTACATTTATAGTTCATCCAGATAATAAACAAAATATGCCTTTTGTTTTACGTATGGAGCATCTCAGCATACAAATGGTAAAGATTGAGCAGAAGACAAAAACTAATAAACAAAAAATAAATTACTTTGTTTGGTTGGTCTATCATTTCAGGTAGGGCAACCAGTGGTTTAAGTGTTTTATAGTAAATGCTGGACCACATTAAGACCTTGCTTACATGTAAAACCAGTATGTAAGATAATGTAGATATTTGGGGACATCTGTTGGAAGTTATAGAAATTAAATATTGTGGAACACAGCACCGCCTTCAGGATACAATGTTTGAACCATTGGATGCACATGGTCCTCAAGAATGGTTCAGTAGTCCTTGGCAGTGACGCGCCCATCTAGCACAAGTATTGGGCCAAGGGAATGCCATGATATGGTAGCCCAACTGATCCACCCCCATGCTTCACTCTAGGCATGCGACAGTCTGGGTTGTACGCTTCTTTGGGGGTTCTCCACACCGTAACTCTCCCGGATGTGGGGAAAACCGTAAAGGTGGACTTATCAGAGAACAATACATGTTTCACATTGTCCACAGCCCAAGATTTGTGCTCCTTGCACCATTGAAACCGACGTTTGGCATTGGCATGAATGACCAAAGGTTTGGCTGTAGCAGCCCCGCCGTGTATATTGACCCTGTGGAGCTTCCTCTTGCGTCCACAGTTAATCCTGTAAGATGTGGTTCGTCCTTCTTGGTGGTATGCTGACATTACCCTGGATACCGTGGCTCTTGATACATCACAAAGACTTGCTGTCTTGGTCACAGATGCGCCAGCAAGACGTGCACCAACAATTTGTCCTCTTTTGAACTCTGGTATGTCACCCATAATGTTGTGTGCATTTCAATATTTTGAGCGAAACTGTGCTCTTACCCTGCTAATTGAACCTTCACACTCTGCTCTTACTGGTGCAATGTGCAATCAATGAAAACTGGCTACCAGGCTGGTCCAATTTAGCCATGAAACCTCCCACACTAAAATGACAGGTGTTTCAGTTTCATTGTCCAACTCTGTAGATTGCATCTCAAATAAAATTAAACAAGATGTATGATTTAGCATATAAAGAAATGGAGTCACCATTTTTGGGACCCAATTATACTATCCACCTCATATTAATATTTGTTGTCATTTTCCAGGTGAAAGACTCACTTCAGATTTGTTTATTTTCCCTGAATGCTATCACTGTAAAGTTTAAACAAATTTTTTTTCTGATGTTTCCACATTTGCTTCATTATTCTTTATTTACAATAAATATGAATTTGCAATCCGACAATCATTTGGCTACCTGATTCACCAATCTTTGATTTAGTAGTAACATACTGAGATTACTGTCTGAGATACAAAAATACAATTTCCTTGATCCCTTTTTTCCATCAGCCATTACCTTTTCAATGTGCTTTTGCATTTCTGCAAATACTACATCATGTCACTCTTTGCTTTTCATTAAAATAAGGGCAGATGAAAAACAAATTATTTGGTAATTCTTCTAAATTCATTTGCCATTAGCAGCATAATTTAGACCCAGCTTATTAGCTTAAACCCCTTTTAACTCTTCAGAGTCTGACTTTTAACTTAAAAAATGGAACACATTAAAGGTGCATCTCAGTAAATTACAAAATGATCATAAAGTGATTTCACTGAATAAATGGTATGTTCTGGTCATATTACAACCTATACAATCATCAAGAAGACCTCTGCTTGAAAGTTATCCAGCAGACAATGAGAGTAAGCCAAACCGGGTAACTGCCAAAAAAGCTGACTATTCAGAGAGTGCTGTACACAACTGTGTTAATGGAAAGGAAATTACTATATTTGGTTGGTCCATCATTTTAAAAGTTGGGTAGGAGGAAACAGTGTGGTAAAAAAAGATGCACAGGCAACAGAAATAACCACAGTCTTGAGGGAATCATAAATGATTGATATAATCCATTCAAGAGTTTGGGGGAGGTTCACAAGGGGTGGACTGTGACTGGGGCCAGGGCTTTAAGAGTCACCACACACAGGCATAGGACGTTTGGTAAAGGATTCTTTATGTTAAGCCAGAACAGTACAATTACAGAAGGCCAACATTTCTGTATTATTATTGGTTTTATGTAATATTCTAGTTTCTGAAAAAGAACATTTTGAAAATGCATTAGCTGTATTCCATAATCAGCTAAATTAACAGAAACAAACAGTCAGTCATTTTCTACCGCTTATTCCATAGTGGGTCACAGGGAAGCTGGTGCTTATCTCCAGCAGTCTTTGGGCAGGAGGCAGGGTGCACCCTGGACAGGTCGCCAGTCCATCGCAGGGCAACACACAAACAACCATGAACACACTCATTCAAACACCTAAGGGCAATTTAGAGAGACCAATTAACCCAACAGGCATGTCTTTGGACTGTTGGAGGAAGCCGGAGAACCTGGTGAGAACCCACGCATGCATAGAGAGAACATGCAAACTCCATGCAGAAAGACCCCTGGCCAGGAATTGAACCCAGGACCTTCTTGCTGCAAGGCAACAGTACTACCAACTGTGCCACTGTGCAGCTCAGAAACAAACATTTAAAATATATTACTTTGTGAAAAATGAAAACAATTTGTTAAGATTAATTTAATATTTTGATGATATTTTAATCTACTAAAATGCACCTGAATATTACTGTATTATTATTCTGCTGAATGATGCATTTTAACGCTATGAAATTAACAAGTATTAATATTTCACTGAATAGTGAAATAAATATTAGCATTATTGCATACTGTAGGGTATTTGCTTGTCAAATTTAATGGTGTAACTAAGAATAGGAATTACTAAGTAATTTAGAAATCCTTAGCCTAATAAAGTTCTGAAAATCTATGAAAGTAACTCAAACTAGGGCTTCACCGTGAATCTGAAAGCAAATAGAAACATGCTAGAGGCTGCCAGTATGTGTTGCTAGAATTTAAATTGTAGTGGTAAATTCTGATGTGTACCATACATTGTTGATGTTCTTTGTCCTTGAATATGCGATTGTGACTAATCATTTTAACACCACACTTCCATATTAGAATAAATTATGTATAGATTTACAGTAAATTTAAAAAGCCTGAATACATTTCAATGGGTTTAAATCTACAATTTATTTAAAATAAAAAAAATCAATAAGGTAAACAAAGTACAAAAACTTAGTTCCTTTTAAGATTTGTCCATAATCTCAATTTAAGCTAAAACTGATTCTTGCTGTAGATTAGATTGATCGACTGCCATTATATTAAGAACCTTTGGTAAGTAAGCAGATGTTCTAAATCTCATTGCAATGTTATAACTTTATCACACCAGGATTTTCTTGCAAATTCCCCAAACTCTTTCCAAACACTATCAAATGCTGTAACATTTTGGTTTAGTAAAAAGTTTGTTGGATAGTGTGAGCAGTGTGTTCTCTATGTCCATTAGCAGTTTTTACACAGAGGTCAAAATAACTGGTCCACTCAGTAAAAAGAAAAGGTCATTTGTCTCATCAATACTAAACAAAATCAAAGTGATGACAGTTTCTGGATCCCATCTGACCATGCAAAGCAAAACTGCAGCACAACAATCAATATTTGGAAAGTCTTTAAAAGAACTAAGATACATGCTTATCCATGTAAACAGAGACACCCACGCACCCTTTATTGTTTAGGTCAGCACTTCTGCTCTCTGAGTTGCCCTAGTGTGATACTTGGGCTCAACTTTTACTTTTGAGAACATGATTCTGAATTGTAGCAATATTTTTTATATCCCCGGAAATGTTTTTTGCCTCTGCTATAACCAAGACACTCACACTAATGTGTTTTTTTATGAATAAATCTGGACAGTTTTTTTTTTTGTATAGCATATTCTTCTCCTTGAAGAAAATATTTAAAGAATAAACATTGTCTCACGGGTGTATTACTACAAGGTTTTGGGACAAACATTCATAGCACCTCCCTTTATTTTTCAGTATCTATAACCAGCAAGGTTAGCTCGGTTCACAAATCCTTTTCTTAAGAGTCACCATCACTTGATTAGCACTAAAGTGGAAAAGATTTTTTTTTTCTCAAAGAGTGATCTGCATGATTGAAGCAGGCTGATGTCAGTCTGTGTGGAAGACAAAGCAGGATAAAAATTCTCTTCTTAATTTAGTCAGGTGTCAAATTATTAAAGGTCGACACTGCAAGATTGAAATGTTATGAAAAGGTCTGAAACATGATCAGGGTTCTTATAGAGATTCAACATATATCAGTGAACAATGTTGCCAAACTGTTTGGCTGAACTGAATTCAAAAAACATTAGCAAGAGGAACATAATGTTAATCTTTTATGTGTATTTAACCGTTATTCAAAATATTAACACAAAACACAAGCAGAAATGGCCATTAGTGACTAATACAAATGCACTGAAGAAGGTATCTGCTCCAAAATGTAGGTTTTAACAGTCTCCTCTGTGTTTTCCAGTCAGTCAGTCTTTCGACCAAATCAAGGAACTGAGATGGCATTAGTGAAATTCTTAAACTACATACACTTTAACAGTGGGAAAAATGTCTGTTCTGGTATGAATGGATCACAGTGGTGCGTTTGACAAAGTTGATCATGACATTTTCAATAAATACCAATGGATAGTGAGTGAGATTGTGTGGTACTGTGCTCAATTGGTTCAGATCTTATTTGGAGGTGCCTACTTCATATCATTAAGCCATTTTAAATCTAAGTTATCGACACATGGACTTGTTCAACTCTAGCTCAGATTATGGAGTAGTACAACATCCTCTAAATTATCAACACTGATGATGTACACCTTTATATTTCCATGTCACCTAATCACTACAAACACTGTCTACAATGTCAGTAAGTGGACTGGTTGTATGTATAATAATAAAAAGGGATAGATTTCCAAACGTGTTTAGGGTTTATAATGCGCTTAATGATCTAGGGCCAAATACATTTTAGATTAACAGATCAGGTATGAATCATATAGATCCCTCAGGACAACTGAGACCCATTAACTTACTGTTCCCAGGACCAGAACTAAACAATGGGAGGTATTTTTTATAGTTTGTATGAAGTTTCTATAAATCTGAATGTTATTATTCCTGCTTACATTTGAGCTATTTTTGTTTTAATGTGTCCTTTTTTTTTTTTTACTTTTGTTCATTTGTTTCCCTGTAAAGCATTTTTAATTACCTTGTGTAAGAATGGTGGTATGCAAACAAACTTGCCTTGCCTCAACTGGCTGTTAAGAGGTGATCAGATGAAAGGACATTTTAACCTTATGGATGGTGTTGGTTTTTGGGTTTGTAGCTATCCGATGGTTACCTTTCTTTGTCCTTCTTTCATATTAATAGAGTACCCGACCCAACACTCACAACATTGATCTGTTTTTGGAGTAGAAACACCACCAACTTTTTAAAGAAGCATGCAACTTTTTTCGCTGAAAATCTAGAAAAAACATTGGGCATCATAAAATACTCACATTAATGTGTAAGGCTGAATCATAGCCAGATATCCTTATTATGTTCAACTACTGTTCATTCTTGTAGCATCTGTTTTGTTATATCGTCATGCAGAAATGGGTTTCTATTTAAGAAGCTCTGCTATTTGCTGCTCCACTTACCCTGACAGCTCCAAAGTGAAACTTTAATCTCTCTTCAGTGGCAATAGCAGCTGATAGCTATTAAGGACAAAGCCTGGATACTGAAGTGGAGCTCTGTTTACCCACATCACTGGCTGCAAAACTTCACCAACTTCTTGTTATGTTTGCACCCTCTGGCCGCTCTGTTTGGGCCTGAATTTCTACACCTAATCAAGGAGCTGTGTGAAGTGAATTATTATTCCCTTATTTTGGTCTGCACTGTTTTTTTCTTTTTTTTTTTTGCTGGAATAATAATGCTTCAGATTTTCTATTTTTTGCTGATCCTTGACCACATCCAGTGGCCATTATACAGTTAAGCAACTTAAATTAGGGTTGTAATCTGATTAAATTTAACCTGCAGGATGTGACTGAAAATTGCAGGTTTTTAAAGTGAGCACACTGCTGTTTTACCCACTTGTACTTGGGTGTAATGCAGCTTTTGCTGTGCTGCAGCCAACACATAAAGCTCCTGCTGTGTGAGAGCAAAGGGCTGTTTTGCTGTGTGAGCTTTCCTTTTTGTGTCAGAGAAAACACTGTGCCGAAGCCCAGAGTCCACAGCAAGCAAAATGAGACTTCACAACATCTTAGTTTTTAAATTCAAACTTTTCTTAAACAGTTGGAGAGGAATATTATTTCCCCATGTTTCTGTCAGCGTCTTTCATGTTAATGTGTTAACAAAGACATCTGTTTATAAGTTACAGATGCTAAGGAGGCTTCTTGTTGTGCAGTAGGCACAACAAGAAACTTCCTTAGCATCTGTTTCATGCAGCTTTGCTCTTTCTGACAATTTAGTTTCAAAGTAACTTCTGTTATCATGAACCGAGGACATGTTGAGAATGATCCTTTCTTCTTTGTTGGGCTTAGTTCTTTAATCTAGGAATGGTTTCAGCGATTTCTAGGGAAAAATAAAGAACGTACAGATACTCAAAAACTTTCACCAGCACCAGAGTGGGAATGTCCACAGTCACTTTCTATGAAAGTAGCTTTTGGCACTTTTTAAATAAAATAACCCCTCCTTGAACCACCTCCTTAATGTGGTGGAGGAGGGTTTGAGTGCTCAAATGATCTTAGGGGCTATGTTGTCTGGTGCTTAAATGCCCCTGATAGGGTCTTCCATGGCAAATAGGCTCTGGGTGACAGGTCAGAGAAAGAGTGCTTCAAGACAGCTTCATGAGGACCACACAATCGAGGTATGTGATGTCACATGGTACAGTGGAGCCAGGGTCCTACCCTGGAACTAGGCCTGGGGTCGGGACTTGTCGGAGAGTGCCTGGTGGCTGGGTTGTTCCTTGTGGGACCCGGCTGGGCCAAGCGCAAATGAGAGATGTGAGGTCATCCCCCAGTGGTGCCCACCACTTGCCGGGGGAACCATGAAGGACCGGTGCAAAGAGGATCGGGCAGTGTACGAAGGTGGAGACCTTGGTGGCCCGATCTCCGGATGCTTAGGATGGCTCTAGAGATGTGGAAGGTCACCTCGCTTGTGCGGGAGGTTGAGAGATATCGACAAGAAATAGTCGGGCTCACCTCCACGCACATCGTGGGCTCTGAAACCCGTCTCCTCGAGAGGCGCTGGACTCTCTTCTACTCTGGAGTGACCCACGGGGAGAGGCGTCAAGCTCGGGTGGCTTTGCTTGTTGCCCCCCAGCTCAGCAGTCTTGTGTTGGAGTTTCCCCAAATGGATGAGAGGGTCGCATCCCTGCTCCTTCGGGTTGGGGACAGGTCTCCGACTGTCGTTTCGGCCTTCGGGCCAAGCGGGAACTACATTATTCTCCTGGGGACTTCAACGCCCACGTGGAAAACGACAGTGACACCTGGAGAGGCGTGATCGGGAGGAATGGCCTACTGGTCTGCTGGGAACGTCTGGAGCCCTTGGCCAGGGATGTATTTAACTCCCAACTCTGGGAGAGCTTTGATCAGATTCCAGGGGAGGTTGGAGTGGACCATGTTTTTCAAGCTATTGTCAATGCTGCTGCCCATAGCTGTGGCCATAAGGTCTACGGTGCCTGTCGTGGCGGCAATCTCCAAACCCGGTGGTGGACACCGGCAGTAAGGGATGCTGTCAAGCTGAAGGAGGAGTTCTATCGGCTATGGTTGGCTTGTGGGACTCCTAAGGCAGCTATTGGGTACCATGAGGCCAAGCGTGCCGTGACCCGGGCTGTGGCAGAGGCAAAAACATGGGCCTGGGAGGAATTCGGTGAGGCCATGGAGAGGGACTACCAGTTAGCCTCAAAGTTATTCTGGCAAACTGTCTGGCTCCTAAGGAGGGAGAAGCAGTGCTTTGCCAACACTGTTTACAGTGGGGTTGGGGAGCTGCTGACCTCGAGTGGGGACATTATTGGGCGGTGGAAGGAGTACTTCGAGGATCTCCTCAATCCTGCCGTCACGCCTTCCCTGGTGGAAGCAGAGGCTGGGGACACGGGGTTGGACTCTTATCACCCAGGCTGAAGTCGCCAATGTGATTAAAAAGCTCCATCGTGGCAGGGCTTTGGGGGTGAATGCCACTGAGTACCTCAAGTCCCTGGATGTTGTGGGGCTGTCATGGTTGACATGCCTCTTCAACATTTTGTGGTGTTTGAGGACAGTGTCTCTGGACTGGGAGACTGGGATGGTGGTCCCTCTTTATAAGAAGGGTGAACGGAGGGTGTGTTCCAACTATAGGGGGATCACACTCCTCAGCCTCCCTGGTAAGGCTTATGTCAGGGTATTGGAGAGGAGAGTCTGGTGGATAGTCGTACCTCGGCTTCAGAAGGAGCAGTGTGGTTTTTGTTCAGGCCCACCGCTCCACATTTGTTTAGTGGCCCTGAAAAAGGGATTCAACCGTGTCCCCTGTGGTGCCCTGTGGGTGGTGCTCTAGGAGTATGGAGTTGAGGTCCCTTTATTAGGGTCCATCTGGTGACTGTACAAGCGGAGCAGGAGTTTGGTCCGCATTGCCACTATGTCGGACCTGTTCCCGGTGCATATTGGACTCCGGCAGGGCTTCCCATTGTCACTGGTCCTGTTCATAACTTTTATAGACAGGATTTCTAGGCGCAGCCAAGGGCTGGAGGAGTTCTGGTCTGGGGACCAGTGGATTTTGTCTCTTCTTTTTGCAGATCACATGGTCCTGCTGGCCCCCTCTGGCCAAGACCTACAGCATGCACTTGGGCGGTTCACAGCCGAGTGTGAAGCGGCTGGGATGAAGATGAGCTCCTACAAGTCCGAGGCCATGGTTCACAGCCGGAAAAGAGTGTTTTGTCCTCTTCAGGTTGGAGAGGAGTTCCTGCTTCAAGTGGAGGAGTTCAAGTATCTTGGGGTCTTGTTTACGAGTGAGGGGAGAATGGAGCGGGAGATTGACAGATGAATCGCTGTGGGTGCTGCAGTAATGGTGACGTTGTGCCGGTCCGTTGTGGTGAAGATCGAGCTGAGCCAAAAAGCGAAGCTCTTGATTTACTGGTCGGTCTATATTCCTACCCTCATTTATGGCCATGAACTTTGGGTCATGACCGAAAGAATGAGATCCCGGATACCATCGGCTGAAATGAGCTTCTTCTGTAGACGTGCCTGGTTCATAATTTGTTAAGAATTTAGTTGTTTTTTTCTCCTTTATTTCATTTATGAAAATGTAATGGTTTTGAGCAAAATGTTTTATCATCATCCTGACCAACAGCTGTTGTACTATTTTACATTTTATGTCAATGTATTATGTGGGATTTACACATGTAAGGATGTGGGCTTGTGTGTTTTAAGGGTCTGCTTCCCTCATTATAACTTAAGCAGTGAGCAGTGCATGCTAGATGCTCAAACAGGGGTAGTTGAAGACACCTACAGTCAGAGTCACATGGGATACGCAATATTTCAGGAAATTCTTTGAAATAAGTCTCAGAAATTGTATATTGCTTGCTACTCAGCCGACTATAATGGTGCGTTCACACCGAATGCAGATTCTACGATAGGAGCGGCCGATTTACATGTTATCCCTATGTAGAGGAGCGGAGCAGCGCGAGGCGGTGCGAAGGAGACAAAGGACGCAATGCGGAAGGCGTGAAGCGGGAGCGGAGCGAGAGCAATGGACGAGTTGAAATATCTGAACTTTTTCCTAAATTCGCGTTGCGTCAACCAATCAGGGACTGGATGTGGCTGTGACGTAGGGTGAAGGACCACAGTGGAGAAGAAGCGGTTGTCAGTGAAGATGGAGGACCAGATCATAGTGGCGGTGTGCGGCAATCCAGAGTTGTATGACTCAACTAATTACTTTCACCGAGGCAAGTACAGAAAGGACCTGGCCTGGTTATGTTTAGGCACAAATATCTTATATTTAGGAGATGTGGACATTAAAAATCGGCTGTTTTTTTTATTGAGCTGAGATTTATTTACTCACCAGACAAGCGTTCAGCAGCGGGGATACAGCGCCGATAGTTTGTTTCCCAGAGGCCGATTCGTCTCCCAATGTGGGATAGCAGATCTTTGAACTGGGTCCTGGATAGACGCAAGTACTGCTGAAATCGACTGTCATCCAGACGCAGCTCCTGGAGTAGGCGGTGGTACTCTCCGAATTGTTCCCGTCCCTGAAGAATCTGGTGAACCCAGGGATGTCAACGCCAGCGGTGTTTTTCGGCTCTCCACAGGTAAAACACCGTAATTAGGTCCGTGAAATCCATGTCCGCCATCTTCAGTTGAAACCAGCAAGCAGCAGATGGAAGCTCCTCCTATTTGATGACGCGGTGAAGCGTTGCCGCTTGTTGCCAAGTGGCAACGCGGAGTTCACGCGGAACGTCAAGCGGGCAAAAGCACACAAATGATGCAAAATATTCGCAGAATCCGCGTTTGGTGTGAACACACCATTAGAATGGTTAGCTATGAAGCTAAAGATTATGCACACTTTTCCCTAAAGATAGTTGTGTTTTGTTTTTATATAAAACAAAATAAATTCAAATAGGAACAATAAAAATTTTTACCTTATTCATTTGTATCTATATGATTGTTTTAGAAGTTGGCACAAAGACTGATAATCACTGTCATCTGGGGTCTAACTAGCTCTGTCACAGGCTGAAGGAGACGTTGCAGGTCATGTAACAACACAGCAGCAGCATCACTGTGCTGTCCAAAGATATGAGGTGCGTGGTATCAAGACCCATTGGAAATACTTTGAAAAAATACTAGTATCGACTGAAATCAGTTGACATGTGCTGAGTAGGTAGGATAAGGCCTGTGTGTAGATTGAAACAGATGCCTGCTGTTTAGGCTGCTCAGCAGGTTGCAAAGATTTGTCAGGTGTCTGATTTACAGATGCAAATGAAGCAAACTGTTTATTTGTTTATCCCAGGAACATTTGAACAAAAATATGCTGCTTCTTCACTATTAGCATCAATTGTATATATGTTCCTCTTTTCAACAAGATGTTCATCGAAACAAACACTTGAGATAAATGTAGTGCTACAGTCAAAGAAAGGTCCTAAACATATTATGTAATGTTCAGAGAGGAAGAATTAATCTTTATACATCACTTGCTCAAACATAAATTAGATGCTCTAGATCTTGTAATATTTTATTACTCCCCCACTTAACTGTTTAGCTAAATATCTCGCTGACACTAACTGATCTGTAAAATTGCCCTGTTATGTATGGTTTTATATTAAATTCAAAAAGACCAACATGGACTCTAAATACGTGTGCATGTAGGTTCTGCTTAAATAGTTTCTCTTTTATGTTCAAATCACAATGTGTCACTGGTGTGTTAATTATCCTGAGATGCATTAACTGCTGTCACAACGTTTTTTCTTCACTGCTCTGATAAGTCGGTATGCCAGTTGGGAACAGCTCAAAATCTTGTTAATACAGGGGAAACCTGAAATACTCCTGTCAAGAGCAAAAATTTAGACCCTGTTGTTTGCGAGACGCTCCTGGTCAACTTCAGAGTAACTGACAGATTGTCAGGCCGACACAGTGTGAGATAAATCTGCTTTCTTTGCCCCCACACTGTACCTGATAATAGTCACAACAATTAAACAGCTTTGCACTCTGCTGAGTTCTCAGCTGAGCACATGTTGGTTTTCAGAGCTGAGCAAATATGACACCAGGCAGGGGGAACACAGACATTTGTTCTTTGTTTGTTCATTTTGTTTACAAGTCAAATGAAGCTATATTAAATTTAATTCATATTTTAAAATTTTAATGGCTCGTACTTTAAGTATATACTAAAAAGAGAGGTAACAATTGGAAATAAAGGAAGCAGTTCTAAATTTGAAAAAAATACAGACTATGTGGTGAATTACAGGTACACCTGCATAAAGCATCACAAGGGCCACCCACATACCAAAAGCCAGATTTACTTAAAAAAAGAAAGGAAGGAAATAACATAATAATGGCCTTTTACTGGCATCATAACCACTTCCAGTCATCTCCTGGTTGATGTGGTAAGCTTTAAAAATCTCAGTATTTTAAAAGACTCAGTGCTATATTCTGTACTCCATATCATTTCTTGTTTTTCTGTACTGTGGCTTTGTGAGAAAAACGTCCAGTATCAAGGTGGAGTGTCTCTGCCACAGTGGCCTCTAACCTGTCTCCATAAATACATTTCATACCTTGCTACAGTTGCTCAGATGAGAATGGATAAGCCTGCTGTAGATGAAACCGAAAACATCAAACAAGCTCCAAACACCACAGAAAGAGGAGAAAACATTCTTTTTACATCCCTGTTGTTTTCTTGGGTTGGCTGTGAGGAACTGAAATTGACATGTTGAAACATTTAGTTTTTGATTCACATAAACAGGAGTTTGATTTGTGTTTTAGGCATTTATATTTCTTGGGCAACAGAAAGCTTGAATCAAAGAAAAACATTAAACACAAGGAGTATGTTGACTATTTTTGAAAGAGAGACACCTGGAAGTGTAAGTTAGGCAACTCTTGCCCTGTTTTTAGGACTTTTACACCTTGAGCTGGAAGAAGTAGTATGGAAAATACCCTTTCTGAACTCCTCACTCGGCGGAGCTACAGTAAACAACCACCTTTAGACACAAATAAATGGGTTTCCTTTTGCCATTAACCTTTTTGTCATGGGGTCATCATGACTTACAATGCCTAAAAAGTAACAAACTCTGTTTTGGATTCGTTACCACTAAATGTACCACTATAATATTAAATTTTGTATAAAACTATTGGCTTAATATTGAAAATGTGTGCATCATATCGGCATACATATACTGTACATATGAATTTAGAATTTATATAGCGCTTTTTCAGTCTTACCGTTTTTCCAATCGTATCGACCACTCAAAGAGTTTTCACTGAACCCACATTTACGCAATCACACTCACATTCATACAAAGATAAGCAGATTGGTAAACAGCTTTAGTTTAAGGGCCTTGCCCAGAGGCACAATGACATGTGAAACCCTCAACGTTCGGATTGCAACACAACTACTCATCCCACTGAGCCACAGTCTCTGAATATTACTTTAGTTTATTACTTTATGCTTGGATAACAACTGAAACTGTTGACAATCCAGTTTTACAACAATGTCAACATTTTACAGTAGATATTTTTATTCATATTGCTGTGCAACAATTAAGTTGTTTATAACTTACAAAAGCTAATGATTTATTATATTTATATATATTCATATTGCAGTGTCTGGCCAGGTTTGGGATTTCTCAGTTGAGCATGCTGAAGCTCTTTTTATTTTATTGGCCCTTTTTGTTTTGACACACAAAAAACATGGCCAGCCGTCGTCAAAAAGACCTGCTCTGTATCATTACCAGGAAACCCTGCTGCCTCCTCTTTGTTTTGCTCTCAGAATTAAACATAGATGAAAAATATTTACACAAACACAGTTTTATCCATTACAAAACAGAAAGGATGAAGTCACTTGAGTGATGAGAAACACAATAACAAACACAATACAATTCTCAGTTGAAATTATTGTCGCAAAGCTAACCTACATATTATGCTATTGAGTGTTTTACGTAATCGTACACTTTTTTTAGTGGATCAAAGGAATATTTTCAGAATTCAGACAAAACTAGTAAAATACAAACATTTGTAACATACAGGGGTTGGACAATGAAACACCTGTCATTTTAGTGTGGGAGGTTTCATGGCTAAATTGGACCAGCCTGGTAGCCAGTCTTCATTGATTGCACATTGCACCAGTAAGAGCAGAGTGTGAAGGTTCAATTAGCAGGGTAAGAGCACAGTTTTGCTCAAAATATTGAAATGCACACAACATTATGGGTGACATACCAGAGTTCAAAAGAGGACAAATTGTTGGTGCACGTCTTGCTGGCGCATCTGTGACCAAGACAGCAAGTCTTTGTGATGTATCAAGAGCCACGGTATCCAGGGTAATGTCAGCATACCACCAAGAAGGACGAACCATATCCAACAGGATTAACTGTAGACGCAAGAGGAAGTTGTCTGAAAGGGATGTTCGGGTGCAAACCCGGATTGTATCCTAAAAACATAAAACCACGGCTGCCCAAATCACGGCAGAATTAAATGTGCACCTCAACTCTCCTGTTTCCACCAGAACTGTCCGTCGGGAGCTCAACAGGGTCAATATACACGGCTGGGCTGCTATAGCCAAACCTTTAATCACTCATGCCAAACGTCGGTTTCAATGGTGCAAGGAGCACAACTCTTTGGCTGTGGACAATGTGAAACATGTATTGTTCTCTGATGAGTCCACCTTTACTGTCTTCCCCACATCTGGGAGAGTTACAGCATGGAGAAGCCCCAAAGAAGCATACCACCCAGACTGTTGCATGCCCAGAGTGAAGCATGGGGGTGGATCAGTGATGGTTTGGGCTGCCATATCATGGCATTCCCTTGGCCCAATACTTGTGCTAGATGGGCGCGTCACTGCCAAGGACTACCGAACCATTCTTGAGGACCATGTGCATCCAATGGTTCAAACATTGTATCCTGAAGGCGGTGCCGTGTATGAGGATGACAATGCACCAATAGACACAGCAAGACTGGTGAAAGATTGGTTTGAAGAACATGAAAGTGAAGTTGAACATCTCCCATGGCCTGCACAGTCACCAGATCTAAATATTATTGAGCCACTTTGGGGTGTTTTGGAGGAGCGAGTCAGGAAACGTTTTCCTCCACCAGTATCACGTAGTGACCTGGCCACTATCCTGCAAGAAGAATGGCTTAAAATCCCTCTGCCCACTGTGCAGGACTTGTATATGTCATTCCCAAGATGAATTGACACTGTATTGGCCGCAAAAGGGAGGCCCTACACATACTAATAAATTATTGTGGTCTAAAACCAGGTGTTTCAGTTTCATTGTTCAACCCCTGTAAACTATAACATTTTTAAAAAACAATAATAGTCCTTTTTTCTTAAAAATAAGACACATTTCAAGATTTTTCTTGAAAATCTAATGTGATCTTTTTACTCTTTAAGGTCAATTTATTGCTGCAGGGGAGCTAGTGTTGGATATCTCAAGTAACTCAGCAGGATTTTGCTGGATTATTGACTGTTTTCATATGACATCTTTCTCAACAAGTCCAAGAAACGTACTTGCATTTATGCTCAACAGCTAGGACGGTTGTATAGAGAAGCAGCATTCTTTTTAATGCAACACAATCCAGACTTCCATATGAGAAAAACTTGGGGTCTCAAAATAAATTTTAAGTTCACTATTCTTATCTTGCTTTTGTAAAATTACCACTGCTACACTGATTTTTCTATTACTGAGCTCATAGTATCTGTACACTTTTAGAATCATTACTATCATCATAACACCACCAACAACCTATGCAAAACATTTTGTTTTTTGTTGTGTAACCGCCCCTTCATCTATAAACCACCGTTGCCTTGTGCCAGTATGCTTTCCTTTCCCACAGCTCTATTGAAAGCCACTTTATGCTTCTAATGTTATCGGTATATCTGTGTACAGATACCCCAGGTGAGCTATGCCTCTACAGCTCCGGAGCTGAGTGACAACACCCGCTACGACTTCTTCTCCCGTGTGGTGCCTCCAGACACCTATCAGGCCCAGGCCATGGTGGACATTGTTAAGGCTATGCGCTGGAACTATGTCTCCACTGTGGCCTCAGAGGGAAACTATGGAGAGAGTGGTGTCGATGCTTTCATTCAAAAGTCTCGGGAGGATGGTGAGTACATTTGACCTCATACAGTATGTCTTCCACTCATATGCCACTGGTTATCTTGCACTCAGTTTCAGTCAAATTAAAAAATTTGTTCAAGGAAAATAAGAAGCAACTTCTATTGTAATTAGAAAATTAAAGAAAGGCAAAAATTTTGGAAAACAATTAGCTAAATAGAGACATTTGGAAAGAAAAACAAAAAAGTAAAACTTTACTTTATCAAAGAGCCGCAACATAGCAATAGACTGATTAAGGGTGGAATCACTTACAAAATTCATCGCATGGTTTGGTTCAGTACACCTTTTCTCTTTGTTTTTTCAACACTCCAGAAATTCCATATTTCAGCATTAGATTTTCAGCTGAGTTTGAGGAATAGTCAGGATGTTTTAATTCTATATATTTGTGCAAAATATAAACAATGAAAATAAATGTTATACAACTTAAGATCCTTAGACGTTCTGTATTAAATAATTTTTTTTACAGTAAATCCAAAATACAGAGGCAGCTTGCAAAATCTACAGTTATAAGCAAACTGAGGTACTCTGACATATATCTCACATACTCGCATAAAAAAATAAAAATAAAAATAAAAAAATCAGGAGAAAATAGACAAAAATATTTGTGTTGTTCAAGACAACACAAATATTTGACTGTTGGTATGACGTTCTTTTTCCAAAATACTGTTCTAATTTAAAAAGACACACCCCTTCAAAAAGTCTCATTAGTCAGCAAAACATTTTGCCAAACATCTTGGGGATCATCAGGATGTATACTGGATATCTGAAACTTAAATTATTTAAGTAATTAAATTAATTTACTGCTGGCAATAATGTAAATGTATGCACAAAACTAATTAATAATTTAAAATGCAGCAAGACCAAGATACCATGAGATGGACAATCTCATTTTCACTATGATCCAGTGTTTCATAAACCATGCAACCACCAATTCATATTATTAACATTTTTACTCCACCCTAAGCTCTCTTATGGAGGCCATTTTTGCTCAGTCTCTTTCTTATTGTCAAATTATAAACCCTGACCTTAACTGAGGCAAGTGAGGCCTTCCGTGCTGCTCTTTGAGCTCTTATAGCCTACTTAATGTTATCAGGCAAGTTTTTTTTTTTTAAGTGATTTCTTGATTCTGGAGGTCTGGCAGAAATCTGGCCTGGGTGTAATTCCTTTTCACCCCTAAATCATACAGTTGCGGTCTATAAAAAATATAACTGCAATGCTTTGGTCTAAATGGAGTTTAAACGAAAATTCAGAATTAAAGACTCACCCTCGCCGTCTCCACCGTCCAATGACTTCCCCGTGCGTCGCCCGGCCTTCCAATCAACATCCTGTCCGCTTGATTCATTATCCAATCACCTTCCGATGCCTTGTTTTTAAAAAGGACATTTGGCTGTGTTCCTCCTCGCTTGTCAGCTGAGCTCATCCCTCCTCCACCATCTTCCTTCACCTCTACTCCTGGTTTCCTCGCTCCCTGGCCGCCAATCCACCACCAGTGTCGGATCGGGGGGAAGACATCTCTAAATCTAAGCCTTACAAATGATCATCTTAGCTCATATCATTCACAGCATTCATGTCTTCCTCCTAGGTCCGAGCGCCAAAGATATAATAATGTAATTTCACATCATTAAAACTTTTCTAATTGCCAACCCTCTCTTTGTGAGTCTTTTCAGATTGAAATTCCTTGATACTGTAGCTCCACAGGCCCCTCTTTTACCCTTGTGCATCTGAGAGCAACTTGTTTTGGTGCTTTCTCTTTAAATGCTGTTAAGGCACTTTACACCCCATCCCCCCAGGTCAAAAAGTGCTCCACTTTAACCCATTCCACCATTTTTGTAGTTTGACAACAGAGACACTTATTTAGCAATGCCGAAACAAGACAAAAATTGCAAAAATGTTTATGTAATAATAATACAGGTCCTTCTCAAAATATTAGCATATTGTCAGTCAGTCATTTTCTACCGCTTATTCCATAGTGGGTCGTGGGGGAGCTGGTGCCTATCTCCAGCAGTCTATGGGCGAGAGGCAGGGTACACCCTGGACAGGTTGCCAGTCCATCACAGCTTAGCATATTGTGATAAAGTTCATTATTTTATCTAAAATATATGAATGTTAAATTTTCATCATGACATTATGGAAAATAATGAACCTTTTTTTATTAGCATATTGTGTTCATTATTTTCCATAATGTCATGATGAAAATTTAACATTCATATATTTTAGATTCATTGCACACCAACTGAAATATTTCAGGTCTTTTATTGTCTTAATATGGATGATTTTGGCATACAGCTCATGAAAACCCAAAATTCCTATCTCACAAAATTAGCATATCATTAAAAGGGTCTCTAAACGAGCTATGAACCTAATCATCTGAATCAACAAGTTAACTCTAAACACCTGCAAAAGATTCCTGGGGCCTTTAAAACTCCCAGCCTGGTTCATCACTCAAAACCCCAATCATGGGTAAGACTGCCGACCGGACTGCTGTCCAGAAGGCCACTATTGACACCCTCAAGCAAGAGGGTAAGACACAGAAAGAAATTTCTGAACGAAAAGGCTGTTCCCAGAGTGCTGTATTAAGGCACCTCAGTGGGAAGTCTGTGGGAAGGAAAAAGTGTGGCAGAAAACGCTGCACAACGAGAAGAGGTGACCGGACCCTGAGGAAGATTGTGGAGAAGGGCTGATTCCAGACCTTGGGGGACCTGCGGAAGCAGTGGACTGAGTCTGGAGTAGAAACATCCAGAGCCACCGTGCACAGGCGTGTGCAGGAAATGGGCTACAGTTGCCGCATTCCCCAGGTCAAGCCACTTTTGAACCAGAAACAGCGGCAGAAGCGCCTGACCTGGGCTACAGAGAAGCAGCACTGGACTGTTGCTCAGTGGTCCAAAGTACTTTTTTCGGAGGAAAGCAAATTCTGCATGTCATTCGGAAATTAAGGTGCCAGAGTCTGGAGGAAGACTGGGGAGAAGGAAATGCCAAAATGCCAGAAGTCCAGTGTCAAGTACCCACAGTCAGTGATGGTCTGGGGTGCCGTGTCAGCTGCTGGTGTTGGTCCACTGTGTTTTATCAAGGGCAGGGTCAATGCAGCTAGCTATCAGGAGATTTTGGAGCACTTCATGCTTCCATCTGCTGAAAAGCTTTATGGAGATGAAGATTTTATTTTTCAGCACCACCTGGCACCTGCTCACAGTGCCAAAACCACTGGTAAATGGTTTACTGACCATGGTATCACTGTGTTCAATTGGCCTGCCAACTCTCCTGACCTGAACCCCATAGAGAATCTGTGGGATATTGTGAAGAGAACGTTGAGAGACTCAAGACCCAACACTCTGGATGAGCTAAAGGCCACTATCGAAGCATCCTGGGCCTCCATAAGACCTCAGCAGTGCCACAGGCTGATTGCCTCCATGCCACGCCACATTGAAGCAGTCATTTCTGCAAAAGGATTCCCAACCAAGTATTAAGTCCATAACTGTACATGATTATTTGAAGGTTGACATTTTTTGTATTAAAAACACTTTTTTATTGGTCGGATGAAATATGCTAATTTTGTGAGATAGGAATTTTGGGTTTTCATGAGCTGTATGCCAAAATCATCCGTATTAAGACAATAAAAGACCTGAAATATTTCAGTTAGTGTGCAAGGAATCTAAAATATATTAATGTTAAATTTTCATCATGACATTATGGAAAATAATGAACTTTATCACAATATGCTAATATTTTGAGAAGGACCTGTATTTAAAACACAGTACGGTCATGTCCTCAAGGAGCTTAAGGCAGCACACAGCACTAACATAAGCAGAAGGCATTATGCAACTGCTGTCAAAACAATGGCCAGGATGTCATATCAACACAAAACAATTAAGGTCTAAAATGAAGTTGTCATTTTAGCATCATTTGCAGCTTACCGCTTTGCTGTGTCCATCGTTTATATAGACAGAAGGAACTGACCTACTACTGGCAGAGGTTCCTGAAGGTACTCATCCTTGAAGTACTTCAAAACAAGAGGAATTTCCCTACTGATGTGGGTACATTTAACTTAAATTAAAATTGTTCTGATGCTGGGGGACAGTGTAATGAATTGTGTGGGTTAATACAACTGAACTTATTGTCTTGCAGCGTAGGCATACTTGAGCTTAGTTACAGTGAGAAATAAAAATGGCGGATACGCAAAGGTGGTCAGCTGGAATTCCATGACCTTCTTTAGCTCTTCTGCAGCAAATACTGTGAAACAGAATAGAGAAAACATAATAGATGATAAAACTGAATTGTCTGAAAAATATGGACCAAACAGAATAGGAAGACATCTACGCAGCACCAGAAGAGACTAAATTAAACTTTTCTGCACTCCTACAAGTACACAACTCCAAGTACCACACAAAAAGTATTGAAAGGCAAAAAAGTGGATTTTGCACAATATCTCCCTTTTAAAGAATACAATCATTTGAAATCCACATTTTGTATATACTCTGCTAAACGTTGGTGACAAAATAAGCAAAAACAAGTAAGAAATCTTTGAGGGGCAAATAGTTTTTCTATAATCAGCACTATATATGGAAAAGAAGAATTGTTGAGTAGTGTGATTTCCTTTCAAATTTAACACCTACTGTTTGAGAGAGCAAGTGTCATTTTCGGTATAGATCTGACCCACATACAGAGAACACTCAGAAGAGAGTTTTTACAGATTTTGTCAGCAAAGTAATCTGAGGAGAACTGGAAACACCAACTGTACGGGAAGGAAGAATAATGGATTGGTGTATAAATGACTGATATGAAGTAAGAAATGGCTTACTAAATTGTTGTAGCTTGAACCACCAGGGAGAGAGAGATTCAGAGTCTTAACTTGCGAGGGAAGATCGTTCAGTTGTCTTCTTCGTTGTGATCTTGATGCCAGCCAAAGGGTGCTCAGGTGCTGATGTTTGATATGGAGTAAGGAACAGGGTATGCTGATGCCTGGGTCCAGGAGTTGGAAAAACGCGACGACGCCAGCTTGGTCCATGTCCGAGAGGTACAGACGGTAGAGAGGAAATAAATCCACAGTAAGATAGATCCTTAACTCAGTAGTTGAGAATCCAGATGCTCAGAGAAACTCTGGAACGAAGTTGGAACTCAGCAAGGTAAACAAAGCCTCAGGTAAAAACCTGCATTGAAACAAAATACAAAGTTACTTGAAGTTCATGAACAAAGCAAAAAAATCAGTAAAGACTGAGCTTGTTACCACTAAGGCAAACACTCTGGCATCAGAGTGCTGGCAGCCTTAAGTACTCCTCCAAGCAATCAGCAGATAGGAGACACCTGTCATCCAGCGCACCTGAGAACTCCAGCACCAACTGTGAAACACTGAATGGTTATCAAGACAAGAGCACCAAACACACACACACACACACACACACACACACACACACAGAGACTCAGACTCTGACAGCAAGAGCTTGTATATTAAAAACACATGACTCCTACAAATGTTAAACAGAGTTAACTGTAGGTGCTTTTGGACTCTCCATCCGATTGCTTTAAGTGCCTTCACACGGTTTTACTGAAGGAGTTCCCAGGATATTTGACTGTTTTGGTTGACTAAGTGCAAGTGTAATTAAAAACAAAAGCACTCAAAGAAAGACTAGAATAGAAATAACCTTTATTGTCCCTCAGTGGGGAAATTCTGGTGTACCCGCATCAAAGTGACAGGCAAGTCAAAGCATGCACATCCACGCAAGGGTAAAAATCTAAAAACAGAAGGTAAGAATAAGAGACTGCACAGTAAGGGCAAAATTACAACATAGGAAATAAATTCTGTGCAGCAATTAAAAATAGCATACTCAGATTAAAAGATTTGTGTAACTGAGTAGGATGATTAAAAGAAAAAATACAAAATGCACATGTACATTTGTGCATGAATAGCAATTTAGTTTTCAATTAAATACAGTTTATATAGCAACAGTTCACAAAGCATATAATTTCAAGGCACTTTAAAAAAAACACTCAATCAAATCATACAGACAGATTAAAAGTCAAGTTAATATATTCCAACTGATCCTAGTTATCAAACAATGCAGTCAAATTCAGTTTGTAATTTAAATTGGTAAAACGTCTGTCTAAGGAAACTCATCATATCATATCAAGTCTTTAACTTGCAGCATTTGTTCCTCCTAGATGAGCATATAGCGACTGTTGACAGTTGTTTGCACTGTGTCAAAAACTTTGCTGCATTTTGGATCACCTGAAGGCTTTCAGCTGCATTTTGTAAACTTCCTGATAGTAAAGACTTACAATTGTCCAGCCTTTAAGTAATAAATGCATGGACTAGTTTTTCAGCGTCACTACCGGATAGGATATTTCTAATTTTGGCAATATGCCATAGGTGAAAGAAGGTAATCCTAGAAACCAGTTTAATATGTGATTTAAATGACATCTCCTGGTCAAAAATAACACTTCGTTACCGGAGCCCAATTTAATGCTACGTTGACCAAGCAGTTTCTTTTTCAAAGACTTCGATCCAGACATGACAACCTCTGTCTCATCTGAATTTAAAACCAGAAACTTCGAAGTCATCCAGGTTTTTATGTCTTCAAGACATGCTAGACAGTCTATCTAACTGGTTCGGCTCACCAAGATTCATAGATAAATAAAGCGGAGTATCATCAGCATAACATTGGATATTTATCCCATGCTGTCTAATAATTTTACCAGAAATATTTGTATGATAAACAGAATTGGCCCAAGCACTAAACCTTGTGGTACTCCACCCTGGTGTTTCGAGAAGGTTTATGATTTACATTAACAAACTGGAATCTGTTGGACAAATAGCATTTAAACTGGTCTAGTACTGTTCCCCTGATCCCTACAGCTTGTTAAAGCCTTTCTGAGAGGATACTACGATCGACTGTGTGTATATATATATATATATATATATATATATATATATATATATATATATATATACATATATATATATATATATATATAGATATAACTACATTCTGTCCTGGCACAATACAAGACAGACAGGTGATTGAGTATCCAAAGTGGTTAGTTAACCAACACACTGAAATACCTCTGGAGTTCTAGTAGTTTGTGGAAAGGCATGGGTTTATGCTGGAACACAACAGAAAGTTGCTTTGCTACTTTGTTTCTGAAGGAGAGGAAAATCACCTTGCGTAATCTGTCTGAAATTCATAAACATATCTGCACTAAAAGATCCAGGCATCACTTAAAACTAATGAGGCAAGCTATGCTCATAAAATAAGGTATGACCTCATTGAAAGATTTCCTGTGAGGGACGTCACCTAGTAAAGGAGCTTTTGCTCAAAAATATATCAAGATGGTCTCATTCTTCTTATTAGCTTTATTATTCCACCCCAGACACTGTAATAGGAGGAGGCAGTCATTCGAGGCTTGAGGTACCACTCTCACAGACCCTGACTCTGAATATTTTAAAGTTGATTTTTTTTCCTCAATGGAGGACAATGTCAGACAATTGGAATTTTTGAAAAAAAAGATGACATAGCACTTTAAAATACCATACAAAGATGTTCTGCTGTTTTTGCACATTGTTTTTACTATTACTCTCAGTCATTAACCATTTCATTACATGATTTTTTACAGCGACAGTTTTGGACCAATCACAAAGAAAACCACTGATAAAATTGTATAAATAGTACAAATTATGCTAGGCCTTAGTAGGCATAAACTTCCCTGTTGTTTTGTCAAAGCTTTTGTTTACAACATCAGCACAGATATATATAAACTGGATTTAAAAAAATATCAAATTTGGAAAGTATTATTATAATATAACCAAATAATTTATTTCACTGTGAATGTGAGGTGAACAGAAAACAAATAATTCATTTTGTGCAAGTCTTGTTGATACTGAGCTATAATCTAGATATTGATAATACAGATAAACAGTACCTCAGAAAACAAGGAAACAAGGACAGAAAACAAGGAAACAAGCAAAGTAATGATTAGCATCTAATATTTCTTGTGGTATTTTTACAAACAATCCTACATCCCTAGTTGGAAGGTGCTAAAAACAACAGTAAGATGGTCCAAAAAACACCTACAATAAATGTAACATTTGTAGGTGGTATGCTGTGTCTCAAATCCTGTTTCTCTGAACTGCAAGGTGTTAAATGTAATAAAGGATTAGTCCTTTATGATTAGTTTTTGCAGAAAGTACCATCAGATCAGCAGCTAGTTATTTTCAACAATTAGCAAACAGGGTTTGAAAGTGCCTATATTTGCAAATCACACATAAAACAGTTTTATGCCTCATTTATTTTTTCAACCTTTTTTTTAACAACGCCAAAAAAGTGCCTCAAATAACTCAATGAAATTGGTTGACTCAAGCCTAGCATACTTTATTATGATTGTAATAGCAGTATTTTCCTCTCATAAATCAGAAGAGAATATTGCTACAATGCTTACAATGATAATATGAAAATACTGCTATCACAATGATATTACAATGATATATATATACAGTACAGACCAAAAGTTTGGAGACACCTTCTCATTCAAAGAGTTTTCTTTATTTTCATGACTATGAATATTGTAGCTTCACACTGAAGGCATCAAAACTATGAATTAACACTTGTTGAATTATATACCGAACAAAAAAGTGTGAAACAACTGAAAATATGTCTTATATTCTAGGTTCTTCAAAGTAGCCACCTTTTGCTTTGATTACTGCTCCGCACACTCTTGGCATTCTGTTGATGAGCTTCAAGAGGTAGTCACCTGAAATGGTTTTCACTTCACAGGTGTGCCCTGTCAAGTTTGATAAGTGGGATTTCAAGCCTTATAAATGGGGTTGGGACTATCAGCTGTGTTGTGCAGGAGGTGGATACAGTACACAGCTGATAGTCCTACTGAATAGACTGTTAGAATGTGTATTATGGCAAGAAAAAAGCAGCTAAGTAAAGAAAAATGAGTGGCCATCATTACTTTAAGAAATGAAGGTCAGTCAGTCCGAACAATTGGGAAAACTTTGAAAGTGTCCCCAAGTGCAGTCGCAAAAACCATCAAGCACTACAAAGAAACTGGCTCACATAAGGACTGCCCCAGGAAAGGAAGACCAAGAGTCACCTCTGCTGCGGACGATAAGTTCATCTGAGTCACCAGCCTCAGAAATCGCAGGTTAACAGCAGCTCAGCTATTCCATCTGGTTTGCGTTGAGTTGGACCATCATTTATTTTTCAACAGGACAATGACCCCAAACACACCTTCAGGCTGTGTAAGGGCTATTTGACCAAGAAGGAGAGTGATGGGGTGCTGCGCCAGATGACCTGGCCTCCACAGTCACTGGACCTGAACCCAATCGAGATGGTTTGGGGTGAGTTGGACTGCAGAGGGAAGGCAAAAGGGCCAACAAGTGCTAAGCATCTCTGGGAACTCCTTCAAGACTGTTGGAAAACCATTTCAGGTGACTACCTCTTGAAGCTCATCAACAGAATACCAAGAGAGTGCGGAGCAGTAATCAAAGCAAAAGGTGGCTACTTTGAAGAACCTAGAATATAAAACATATTTTCAGTTGTTTCACACTTTTTTGTTCAGTATATAATTCCACATATGTTAATTCATAGTTTTGATGCCTTCAGTGTGAAGCTACAATATTCATAGTCATGAAAATAAAGACAACACTATGAATGAGAAGGTGTGGCCAAACCTTTGGTGTGTACTGTATATATATATATATAGTCAGTCAGTCATCAGTCGTTTTTTACAGCTTATTCCATAGTGGGTCACGGGGGAGCTGGTGCCTATCTCCAGCAGTCTATGGGCGAGAGGCAGGGTACACCTTGGACAGGTTGCCTGTCCATCACAGGGTAACACACAAACAACCATGCACACACTCATTCATACACCTAAGGGGCAATTTAGATTGACCAATTAACCTAACAGGCATGTCTTTGGTCTGTGGGAGGAAGCCGGAGTACCCGGTGAGAACCCACGCATGCACGGGGAGAACATGCAAACTCCATGCAGAAAGACCCCCGGCCGGGAATCGAACCCAGGACCTTCTAAAATTGTGTTTAATTTCTTGGTGGGTTTGTACTTGTGCCATACTCTTTCTGTTTTTAGATCATGGACTGAATAGTCTTTTCAGCTCAAGCATCTTAGGACTGTTTTTTCTTGGCTGAGGGTGAGCATATGTTTAAATATGTTCAGAGCTTAAAAATCAATTCATACTGTGTCGTCATCTAACATTTGGAGAGGATCCATACATTCTGCGTAGCAAAGGAAAGTGATAGGCCCTGTTCAGGTTGCATCTCTTGTAATCTTGATTGATGATGATTATTGTTGTAGTCCTGACCTCAGTCACTTCAGTTTCCTACATGTTTTATGTTTTTCCTGTTTTACTTACTCACTGTCCTGTGTTCTGGATCATCATAACTAATTTTAGTTATACATGCCTATTCTACATTATCCATTGTTTCACTTTTTAAATTATTTTGTTATTATCATTAAATCTATAATTAAATAAAAAAAATATATTCTTTTTAATGGTTAATCATCAATGAAGCAATTAACCAAACCAGCTGGACTTAATTTTTTGTCGGTCTTGCCTCAAAGTATGATGTAAAGAAAGAGCCCGATTTGTTACATTGATTTCTATGGCGAGTGTCTTGGCAGTTCTGAGAATGAATTATAAAAAAATATTTAATTTAAAGTACAGATACCCCATAGCAGACAAACAGGCTAATTTTAAGAACAGTCCAGAACTTTTGGGATGTAAGGTATTTAATTTAATCAGGACAAAATGGATACACAACAAAAATGACCCCTGGGGGGTTTAGTTGTAAAGATAAAGTCCAGTGTCACCAAATAAGTTGGAGGGAGTATCGTAAATAACGTTTGCCCATGAGCTAGGGGTACAAGATGTTTATTTCTTTCATTTCAAAGAAAGCAGTTTGCTAAAAGAAAGACCAACATAGATTCTGAAACAGAAAGCTCCTAATGTTTATCTGGGGTGTACTTCAGGGTCTCCTGCTACTTCAGTATTTATGAAAATACATTTTTTTTTTTTGTGCAACCATTATGAAATCAACTGTGTGGCCTGGAAAGAGTTGGCAGGACAAGCACATCTTTGACTGCAGACAGCCCTTCTCTACAGAGATGTTCATTACTATGGAGCCTGCCCCAATGGACATCATTAATCAAGTTAATGAAACTCAATGTCGATAAGAGCCCTAACAAGATTCCCATGCAAACCAATGACCGTCCTGACATTAACATGAGAATCCTTGCTAATGGAGTAACTGCCACCCCTGTGTGACGCCAAGGATTACAAGCATTAGCCATGGAGTCGGCATGAAAACGTGCATGTGGGCAATGTAAAACGAAAAAGAAAACAGGATGCATGAACAATGCTGAATTGCTCGCGGCTTATTTATTTGAAGATTCAGAAAACAGACGATAGAGTGAGTTGATGTTATTCCTTGTAACAGAAAATTAAAATATTAACTCAGTTGGGGGGGAGAAAGCATAATTATATTGTATTTACCAGATCTTAATTAGTTAATCAAAAGTTGTTTTTCTATCATTGATTAGGTGCTGGGATTATGTATTTATCTGAATGATAACACAACTGATAAAAATACCACAATAATGACTCCAGGAATTGTTTGTGTGCATGTACTTCCCAACCCCCTCTGCCTGTCTAATGAACACAGAAAATAAATTTCCCAAATCATAGGACATGTTATTCAGTGACGCAAGTAGAGTTAAGACCATTTTAAAATTCAGATTAAAATATGCTTGAACTGTTGGTATTTGCATCAGCAAGCTTTTGTTTGAGGGTTAGACAGGGCATGCATTCAGTGTGTTGCACTGATGAATATGACACTCGTGGGAATGATGTGACAACACTTGAGCAAACGTGGAGTATGCTTCTGCATGCCAGGCTTTGAATATGCCGACATATTTTTTTGATTTTTTATACAATTTGATGTCCTAGAAAAATACAAAATATCAGTAATTCTTCACTAAAAGCCTCACAGTCTACAAGGATAAGTAATAAAAATAAAAGAAAGCTCTGTGATTGGATGAGAGAAAAACATGGCTCCACCCAGAGCAGCCCGGGAGGTTTTTGAACATCTGTACTCTAAATGACCGCGGCCACCAAGGGAAGAGATCACAGCACACTCAGCAATGTTCCTTTTTCTATCCATATGGCCTTTTTAATCTCCAGTACACACACCCCTGTGCGGTGTGTCGGCCACTTACGGCATTATTTATTATGTGACACTACATAAATGACCCCCGAGTGCCTCAGATATGTCCTTTCAAAATTAGTTTGAACAGTTTGCTTGTCATTGCCTAATTGGGCATAGCTAATGGTTGAATAAGCATCCATCATCTGAACAATTTTTTTCTAAGTAGCTATTCTCATACCGGTATTGGCATGATGGTCATATATTTCTCTAAATGTAAAGTAAACTTAAGACAATTTTCCAAAGCTTTGAACTCTGATCTTTAGACGTTCTCTATAGAAATATGTTATTCTCTAACACAGGTTTTTACATGACATTGTTCTGCACCCATCTATGGAGTGTGGTAAATTCACATAATCATATTTCCCACATGGAGCTTGTACCTTCTGATGTAAATGTGAATTAATAAATATTCAAACAGGAAAGATAATTGGATAAATTATGTGTGTGAACATCAAATCAAAAGTACAAAGAATCCACAGCAATGCATTAGGCTTTGAAGGATGTTGTGTAGGCTGTTGCATTTAATTGTAGCCTGATGTTCTCATGTAAAACTGTAAAGATTGACATCAAAAATGGGGTTATAAATATTAGTACACTTTTTTCAGGTGAGTGATATTTGCAGGAGGAATTGTAAGAAAAAATAAGCTAAAAGTTTGGACAGTGGTGCATGGATCAGATTATTGGATGATACTGAGATTGGTCATTCTCTAACTCTATTTCACAAAGGCTTTAAATTAGAAGTCATGAGAGAATATTATAAATAGGAGTGCTCATGCAACTAATCAGGATTACAAATTTTCCACTAATCCGCACAACTCCTCTTCATTATTACATACCAATGCCACTTTTGTCCAAGGGATGAGATTTTCTCATCTTTCAACAGGCAGTTTCTAAGTGGCTTAATATATCATCATCATTAGAGAAGATTTACAGAAGATTTAAGATTTAATAATAAAAAATAAAAAAAACAATTTAGAAAGCTTCCATTTTGAACTTGGAACTGTTTTGGACAATTTGCCAAGAGAATGCATGAGTTTGCACACACACCATAAATTTCCTTTTTTACAGCAAAAAATATTCTCAAATGATATACAAGGAGGAGTTTGGATGTGGGTTTTGATACTTCAAAAAGTTTAGAACTTCTTGACAAAAATATACCTAATTAACAACTAAATAATTTCAGGAGGATTCATTATTACATCTTCTGTGAATGGACATGGATATTAGATTTTTTAGAAATTTGTTTTAAGGGTGACCTATTATACTTCATTATAAACATTTGGGATAGGTCTATGGGCTATAAAAAACATGTTAATTATATTTTTTGCACAAAATCATTCTCAGATAATGATATTTCACCTCCTCAGTTTTCTCTTTTTTGAGCTCTTTTCAGAATGAAGTGGATGTCTGCCTGACATGTCCGTGCATAGCTCAGTTTTTACGACCGCGTACGTGGTGCCACACAATAAACTGCCCTGTGGGAAAAGGTTTCCACAAGGAACTATTTTATATGTGACACACTGCTGCGAGAAGCCAATGGCCAGTACACGCATCACCGCCACTCTCTGCCTCACACTTGCACCTCTCAGTATTCCTCTTATTCGTCCCTAGTCTTTTTTAATTACCTTTAACAACACCTTCTTTTCTTTTTGTTTTTCCAATGCAACACAGCAAATTAGTTCTGCTTCCCTGTTCGATGTGGTCATGGCAGAAAGTGTGGGAAATGTAGGAATTTGTCACCAGAAATATAGGAAATTTGTACGCTCGACTAGCCATGGACAGTGCACGCAGAATCCGTGCTGCTCACAGTACACCCGACCATGTTCTGCCCTTAAGACACAACAATAACTACTTACATTTGCCACAAACAGTAGGGATTGAATTTTTCTTCAGTCTATGTCTTTGTACACATCTTGATGTGTACTGATGTGAGTTCTCAAAGCAGTTTGTGGAGAAGTGATTGGCGCAAACTAGTTATGTCTTCAACAATGTGACTGGAACATTGCCCTCAAAAATATAATGAAGCCATAAATCTCCCGCTGTCAGATAACGGTGTAAATGTGGCGTCACAATTACACAGCTTTGAAAACCACGCATTTTCTAGAAAAAATAAAACATTCACTTATAGCCAAAAGATGTCTGAATGTTTTTTTGTTTTTTTTATGTATGGACTATTTTTAGAAGTATTAGAGACCCAAATGGAAGTATAAAACGGTGAAAAAGTGATTTTTGCTTAATAGGTCCCCTTAAAAAAATTATGAAGCATAATGCCTAATTCATAACTCCTAGTCCACCCTACTGTCTGCTCTACCACAAAGCCTGTGTGATGTAAATAACATTATCTGTACCTACCCACGGGGGTTCACTAGATGCCTCTGGACTCTGGGATGTATTCTAGATTTAACAGAGACATTATATCTCCCAGTCAAAGGATGGCACCTACGGAGCCTGCGAAGGGACATGGGTGGATTTTGATTCCTTTTGTGTTCCCACGCTATACTTTTGCATTCGCTCGTAATTCATTCGCAAAAGTTGTTAATCACCTTGAGAAAGCTGTGCATTTTGGAACAGCAGCACAAATGACAAACTGCTCACAAAACAAACAGCACTGATATGGCATTGATATGGTTTATTTGTCATATGCAGGTTAACACGCAGTCAACAATGCGATTAAATGCTTAGGATAAGAAGAACCATTCAACTCACTATAAAAACAAAAGTGGCATGCAAAAAATGTACACATCATGCAGCAGTAATAAGCAAATAAAGTGTCACAGATGTGGTTTCTTGCAGTATTTTTGTACAGAGTTCAGTAGTTTGACAGCTTGTGGATAATAACTGTCTTTCAGTCTGATTGAAGATCATTTTATTTAAGACCGAGTTCAAAATAAAACTCAATAAATCTCAAAAACGGGTGTAGTGTTTGTTCCATTTTTGCAGTTATCTGGTTTGGAAACTATCCCACAAAGTATTGCGAGATAACGCAAAGACTATTGCGTGGGAACACAAAAGTATTGCGAGCGAACGCAAAAGTATTGTGTGGGAACGCAAAAGTATTGCGAACGAACGCAAAAGTATTGCGCGGGAACGCAAAAGTATTGCGAGCGAATGCAAAAGTATTGCATGGGAACGCAAAAGTATTGCGAGCGAACGCAAAAGTATTGCGTGGGAACGCAAAAGGATTGCGAGCAAACGCAAAAGTATTGCGTGGGAACGCAAAAGTATTGCATGGGAACGCAAAAGTATTGCGAGCGAACGCAAAAGTATTGCGTGGGAACACAAAAGTATTGCGAGCGAACGCAAAAGTATTGCGAGCAAACACAAAAGTATTGCGTGGGAACGCAAAAGTATTGCATGGGAACGCAAACGTATTGCGAGCGAACGCAAAAGTATTGCGAGCAAACACAAAAGTATTGCGTGGGAACGCAAAAGTATTGCATGGGAACGCAAACGTATTGCGAGCGAACGCAAAAGTATTGCGTGGGAACGCAAAAGTATTGCGAGCGAACACAAAAGTATTGCATGGGAACGCAAAAGTATTGCGTGGGAACACAAAAGTATTGCGAGCGAACGCAAACGTATTACGTGGGAACGCAAAAGTATTGCGAGCGAACGCAAAAGTATTGCGTGGGAACGCAAAAGTATTGCGTGGGAACGCAAAAGTATTGCGAGCGAACGCAAAAGTATTGCGTGGGAACGCAAAAGTATTGCGAGCGAACGCAAAAGTATTGCGTGGGAACGCAAAAGTATTGCATGGGAACGCAAAAGTATTGCGAGCGAACGCAAAAGTATTGCGTGGGAACTCAAGAGTATTGCGAGCAAATGCAAAAGTATTGCGAGCGAACGCAAAAGTATTGCGTGGGAACGCAAAAGTATTGCGTGGGAACGCAAAAGTATTGCGTGGGAACGCAAAAGTATTGCGAGCGAACGCAAAAGTATTGCGTGGGAACGCAAAAGTATTGCGAGCGAACGCAAAAGTATTGCGTGGGAACTCAAAAGTATTGCGAGCAAATGCAAAAGTATTGCGAGCGAATGCAAAAGTATTGCGTGGGAACGCAAAAGTATTGCGTGGGAACGCAAAAGTATTGCGAGCGAACGCAAAAGTATTGCGTGGGAACGTAAAAGTATTGCGAGCGAATGCAAAAGTATTGCATGGGAACGCAAAAGTATTGCGAGCGAATGCAAAAGTATTGCGTGGGAACACAAAAGTATTGCGAGGGGACGCAAACGTATTGCATTAGGACGCAAAAGAAAAAAATTCCCTCAGGTCCCCTCGTGGGCTCCGTAGGCACCAACCACAAAGCAGATAAAGGAAATGACAGGTCATGAGCAGTAAAAAAAAAAACAGTCTACCAGAAATACAATGAACTGTATAACACCTATCTTTACAACTGTCTATTTTCTAAAAACAAAAATAAATCTAGATTTAGTGGATACCATTATTTCTCCAGTAAAATAATGAACACAGGATTTTATCCTAAACTAAATAAAGTGAAGCCAGCAGATTTTGTTCTGGGTTCCTTTGTGAGCTTATCATTGAGACTTTGATGCTTTGTTGGAGTAATTTTGTTAGATCGGCCACTCCTTTACTACTGTTCCATTGTTTCTCTATTTGTGAATAATGGCTCTCACTGAGGTTTGATGGAGACCCAATGTCTTAGAAATGGCTTTATAACCCATTTCATACTGATAGATGCCAAGGACTTTCTTCCTCATCTGTTTTTGAATTTCCTTTGATCAGGACATGATGTGTTGTTTTTGAGATCCTTTTTTCCAACATTATGTTGTCAGACAGGGTCCATTTTAGTAATTTCCTACATCCACAGGTCTGGTGGAAATTGAGCTTAGCATTTCAACAATGTGGTTAATCACAGATATTTCATGATTTAACAACTGAAGCAATTATCTGTTCACAGTGGGACAGGTTAGTTAGGATAACTTTTTTCCCTTAATAAATTAATACATCAACTGAAAACTGCTCTTTGTATTTATTCAGGATATATTTGTCTGAAATTAAAAATTGGATAATGATTTGAAAAATTTTATTGTGACAAAATGTAAAACTAAGAGAAATCTGTATGGGCAATTTTTTTCACTGTACTTTATAGGTTCAGTGTTGTCTCTAACCTTCTTCCGTTTTGAAAACCTATAACGACCTCTAACAGAGCATGGATGTCATTTTAATTCTGGCCAAGGACCCTGAAGGGCTTATGTTAAAGAAATGGCGACACCACTCTTCTTGTATTGATGCATGGGGATCACTGCCACACGGGGGTAAAAATAATGACTTTGGTACCTAATGTGATGAGGCAACATTGTCATAATCCAACCACTGACTATCTGGGACAGCCAATCTCCATACACAGCATGCTGGAATAACCTTGATAGTGGAAACTAAATTTGATTTAGGAAAGGAAAAAGAAAAATCAGTCACAGTGTGCTTTGAACTAGATTTCCATAAAGTAATAGGCTGCACAAGAACTTACAAATAGGTTTCCAATTGTCCCATTAGACCTGATGAAATAAAGGGAATATTTGGATTGAGATACACCTTCAGAGCTGACTAGAAGGAATGTCAGCAGAATCGTATTTTTTCGGATCAAATGCATTGACTCTGAATTAACGTGAATTAATGTTTGAATTAATGTACACATTTTCTTCAACCTAATTGATAAAATGTGATAATCTGTTGATTATTGTTTTTGCTGTATGGGCAGCATTGTTAAACATCTAAATTCCATATTTGCTCTTTGGCCCTTCTTACTTAAATAATTTTTTGACCGTTTGAGCAGAAATATATAGATTTAGTTAAAGACCTTTAACAACTTGATAAAAATAGAAAACTGCCCATCAGTCTTCAAGACAAAGCAGCAAGTGGATGAGGTACTACCATAAGAGTACCATATTTTGCCAAAATACAATAACAGGGTACAATTTCAAGGGAGAGGAAGGAAACAAACAACCTTTTATTGTGTTGCCATTTAAAGTTAAATGAAAATAATCCCTTTGTTTGTCTGGCAGATTTCAAACTCACTAAAGACGTTTTTCAGCCTTCTTTGCAAAACTGCAAATAAGGAAGGCACTGGCTTTCTCTCAAGATTTATTATTGAACTGTTATTGAATACATTACACTGAAGCTGTTATGAAATTATAGGCTCCTAGGAGAGGATTTTTGTATTTAATTTGGAATGAGGAATAAAGCATGAGCGATTTGTACTGGCAGGAATCACTGGATGGATTTTTGACACAGTGTCACTTTGACTCAGGGTGTGTCATTTCCATTAGAAATGACAACCAGCTTAACAGTCTGTTGAAAAACAGAAAGAGGTGGAGGGAGAAGAGGGAACCGGAGTGTGGGAGGGATGATGTGGGATCAGATTTTAAGGCTGGAAAAAAATGAAATGTTTGCATAACGCAAAATGTGAAACAGTTGTTTAATCTGCCAGGGGGTAGGAAGCTATCGCAAGGCTGAAATTTTGTAAGTCATTTTCATTTTCTCTATTTTCAGCTAGATTAGAATGAAACTATTTATTCTTTATATATTTCTTTTCTAAAATACATGAAAAGCAGTATGATGATTGTAGTGGTGCAGTTGGTGGCACTGTTGCCTTGCAGCAAGAATTTCCTGGGTTTGACTCCTGGCCGGGGGTCAATCTGCATGGAGTATGCATGTTCTCCCAGTGCATGCGTGGGTTCTCTCCGGATGCTCTGGCTTCCTCCCTCAGTCCAAACACATGACTGTTAGGTTAAGGGGTTTCTCTAAATTGCTCTTAGGTGTGAATGGATGTCTGCATGGTTGTTTCTCCTGTGTATCTCTGTGTTGCCCTGCTGGCCACCTGTCCAGCAAACATCCAAATCATGTGTGATGAAACCTTGTTTATGCTTAACATTTTAGTTTCAGATGAAGAGGGAGTGGCTTGAAATTAGGTGCGGTCTGGGTATACTTGTTCCAATGTTTCCTAGTCTATTAAAACACGACTGTTCTTGCCCTGCTTGGCTGCTTTCGCTGGTTTGGTGTAAGGTTTGATTTTGGCCTGGCTAGGTTTGAAATTTTGGATTTAATATAATTACCTCAAAATAAGCTGTTGTAAACATTCACACCCTACACAACTGATTTACTGATGCTTATATGCCTTACAATTATTATTTTGCTGGTATTATTTTAGTTAAACTTGTTATTTAAATAAACAGCTTAATCAGCTGTTGAAATCTGGGCGTCTCTTTATTTTGTAATATTTTTAGGAGTTGGGAGTACATTTGTGGGATGAGTGGAAGCTTTTATATGATTGCTTTCCTGGGCGAGCCTCTTCTTTTGTAACCCCTCTCCACCACAGAACATAAAAAACAGCAATATTTCAATGTTGAACTAGAAAATATCACAGACTAAAAAATATTTGACACAGGTCTTGTGCTTCACAAAAAGAGTTTTCATAGTTGACCCAACAATACCAGTAAGCATTTTAGATTATATATCAGGGGTGATCAAATGCAGCCAGGATTCTTAAAAAAAAATTAAAATAAGAACAAAAAATAACCTGTGAAACAGAACTTTAATGCCAACTTGAATCTGACATCACCATGAGAGTAATTAGCCAGCCATGGTACTTAGGCTGATGGTGCATACAATGTGTAAAAAAAAAAAAAAAGAAACTCTGTGCTGCTCCCCATGTGAAAGCCATGTAGCCCATATCAAAACACACCACTTGGAGGGATGTTGTTGGTCTGCCTGTATGCAGATTGGATTACATGACCACTAGTTTATGGTGTATCAGAATCCCAAAAACCTTTAAACTGGTGTTTCTATTTTTCAGTTTTATTTCAATTCCTTACAAGTCGTGCAACATGATTTTTACTACTATACTGATCAGTCAATGCATTGATGAAATTAAATCTCACACTTGTCCCTGTTGTATTGATCCTCTTTCCCACCTTCTGCAAGCTTTGTGAATGGATTAAGCTACCAGACAAACAAGGAAAATCTGATGTTCCAACATCAGCAGGGGTGATCAATGGCAGAGACAGTTTAGATCAACAGTTTCAATGCACATATTTACTGAGGCAATGTAATTGATAAAGAGGGGAAACTGGGATAGTAGGTGCAAATTGGAATCAATAAAACAGCTATCATCATTTGCAAACATTATTAATGGCATTGCCTGAAACTGGCAAAGACAGTAGCACTTGGAAAAAAAAAAAAAAAAAACACTACATCATTTATGCATCTTGCTTTCCATCAATCACTGCGATCTACACTGCTCTCAGCAATGGTCTGGCTACCTTCACTCACCACACATAAACACCTCCCTCAATCATGTAATGAATGGCATCAATTATGTGGCCAAGCTGCCAAGATATACAAATGATGCAGAATGGCTCAAAGTCTAAGGGCTAGCAAAAGTGACAATGCAAGTCTCAGTTTAATTTACTTTCTTTCACTCAGCTCCAAGCTGCAGCTCAATAGAGTTTTCATGAATTTTAAAAGGTATTTCTTTCTGTTCATGACTGACAACAGCATCAGTCACACAGGATACAGCCATAAGGCAACTAGCGTTTTCCACCAACAGGTGTTGCCTTTGCTCATGGTATTCAGAAAATTTCCCTTTGGTAAAAAGCTCTTCAGCTCAGAGCTACAGAATGTCTCATCTGCTCCCAATGACAGCAGTGAAAAACACACAGTGCCTCCATGCCACTTGAATTGCTTCTGCAGGATGTGGCAGCTCTGAAGAATAGCAGTTCTCTTCAGTCAAATATTGTGGTTGTGTAACGCAAATGAACAAACCAATTTTTTCTGACTGCCAAATAAAACTCTTGAGTACTTAAAATCGGTAAAGGGAAAGATATAATGGTCTGATCTGCTATTTTAGAGCTAAGCAAAAATTTGTTATTGGATTTTTTTTAATAACATGGGGAAACAGTGATGAATAAAATGTGTCTGGACAGAGTGTAATGCTATTCCCAAGCAATTGAAGCAAATAGAATGACATGTGCTTGTAATTTATTAAAGAAGGAAAATATTTTAAAACTATGGAAAAATAGAACAGATAACTTTGAGACTCAAAGAACTGGCTGTCTGTACAAGCAAAGCCTGACTCTTTTGCTGCATTGTTTTTTTTTTGCTGCTCTTCAGTCTTCACAGAGATTACACCCAAAGGTACAATGCTGTGTATGAGATTGGCCTACCACAAAGGATCTTATGTGCTGACATGAAATTTTAGTCCTGTCTGACATATTCTTCTCCACTGGGAAAACTAAACACATAAACAACCCTAGTATTGGTGCAAAAAGCTCCAAAAATACTCTAATAAAATGCATCATTGTGCTATCCTTTGTAAGCTAACACCATTTCTGGAAAAAAGGACTGAAAGAAATCTGCATTACAATAAGGTGAAACTCAGTAAATAAGCAGTCACCACTGCAACATAAAAATCTAGAAATCAGTTATGTAACCCATGAGTTCACATATTATACACTTAAAACATGCACTGCATAATAATGGTAACAAATAAAACAGTAGAACCCCTGATTAAAAAACACTACAGATCTTTGATTCATGAATCTTTCATTGTATACAAATGTCCTTTAGATGAATCAGAGCCATGGTAGTCATTCTATGTTTGCCCTTTTTATCAAAGAATCTTTGTTGTAAATCCATGGGAAAGGAACAAGTACACTCAACCAAAAGTCTCCATAGAATTCCTTAGAAGGCTTGAAATATAGAGAAGCAGAAGTGTTAGATCTCCATCTGTTTCATACTGCTTGCCTGCATGCAAATGAACACTGAGCTGCATCTAAAAGAAAAAAAAAAAAAAAACATGACTGAATGTTTCTATAGGTTACTAAAAAGTTAGAATGTATGTAGTAATCAAACAAAACTGTTTTTAAAAAGATTAAAAAAATTGATAAAAGTCTTCTTTGTCAATGGCTTGTAATGAAACAAACAAAAAGCAGTGCTGGCACAGTAAATTAGTTTACGACAAATGAGGACACTTCAAATGTTTTATTATCCATTTCTAACACAGCTGTTTTAATTAATCAAAGTTAAATTCGAATACAATGAATCTAACTAAGTGGCGGTTATCAGATTTACAACAATTTGCATACCAGACAAAAATTAATTAAATGGAAATAAACTGAGCTGGCTGAGACGTTGCTATTCCTTGTCAGGAGGAGAGCATCAAAATCTTCTAGCAGGGAACCCTGAGGCCACCCGTAAAAGTTTTTTGTTTTTTTTTAGCAGACTTTGCTGCTTCTACCTAAAGAAATGTTTGGAATTCTGACTGTAAGAAAATGGGTAGACATTTCTAGCTTAGAGCTCTAGTTGATATGCCAGTATGGTGATATGTGAAAAATGTCCAGCTAGAACACCTCTTTGAGTTTGGGAAGTAGCAGAATAACAGATCTGCAAATGACAAAATTTTAAAGATTTAGGAAAAACAGTGATAGGCTTTTGTTTTTTGCAGTTATAAACAGAAACTAAAGAAGCCTCTTTCCAAACGTTTAAACACCATTTAACTTTACTCAAGGTCTCATAGAATAAGCTTCTCTGAGCTATTGCTCATTAAGAAGTTGTATTTAAGAAAAGCCATGCAAGCAAGGCATACTCACACCTTAATCCAGCATTGCACAGCCATAGGCTCTGCAGTATTGCCCAGAGTTTTGAAAATCAAAACTCATGCCCATATAAAAAGAGAACTGAAGAAGCCGAACAAGGAGGATTACATCAAGAAAATATCTTTCCAGTTCAGATCAGGTTTGTGGTAGGCTTCTAATGCAGGCAGTGGCACGGGGACACATTACTGGTACACTGAAAAACTCAATTAAATCCACTAAGGCCAATGCACACATCACAAAAAATATTGTTTGGCCAGAAAAAAATGTGGAGTATCTAGAAGGGCATAATTTTAACAAAAGTATAGATAAACACACCTAATAAGCAAAATTGACAATATGCAAAAGAGGAAGCTGAGATTTTTGCCATTGCCCTCTGAGCGTCTGAAATGAAACATCACTGGAATTCTTGGGCTATACCTGGAAAAGGAAGTTGATTAACAAATGGTAATTTATTTGCCATTCTAATCTGTGAAAATGTCATTAAAATTTGCAGTATTCAGAAAATACCATGATAAAAGAAAATATGTATATATATATTTTTTTAACAGATACTTTTCTGGGTTCAGACAACACTGACATCCAGTTGCAATTGCAGCATAATATGAAAAATTAACCTGAAAAAAAACATGGTATAAGAACAACGTTTATGCATTTACTAGGTACAATGAAACATCTGTTGGTGTTAGGTCCCCAGGTTGGTCCTCTAAGTCATGGGATTGTCTTAGGGGTTTAGACAGCGTAAAGTCTTTAATCATATATTCAATCCAACACACGCAAAACCACAAGCATAATTACCCTCACCAAAGTATAGGTAAATACAGAGGCCAGGTTTCCCAACACACCACTTGGTTTTAATGCTTTCTAAATAACATTTCTTAGCATGGAAAAAATTAAATATAGAAAACAGCTTTGGCTGGAAATAAAAAAAGGAGGACAACAGTCTACGCATAGTATAAACACTAAACAAACGATTCATTATAATGAACCGAAGGTCAGTCTTTGAAAGAGACAACTAATAGGAAGTTTTTTTGTACACAACACTGATGTTTGTTGACATTTCGTGTGACAAAAAAACATGTTTGCATTGTGCTAAATCAAGTATGTTGCTTTTGCAAAGATGCATGAGAGGTTTCAGGGAAAATTATATCACTGTCGTTTTGAATTATTTTCATCTGGTTTGTTTGATGAAAAATTGGTTTAGTGCAGCTGAGCACTTAACAACATCACTGTGTGTGTGAAATGTTTTCTTTGCTACACGAGGAATACAGAATCCTAGAATCCGGCTTGAGGGGTTGTTCTGGTAAGCACACATTTCTGTAATATTGTCACTTAAAAACATAATTAGAATTTATAATTGCAATGGTTTATTTTGTAAAGACCATTTAAAATAAAAAATACTAAAAGACTGATTTTAGACTGTCTGAAGAGACCCTCAGAATAACAGTAAGTAGATGTAAAGCAATGTAAATTTAGTTTACAAGACATTTTATAGCTCATCAGATCCACATAAACTGACACAATGATGTCGAAAGTCAATGCTGAAAGAGAGAGAATATGGATTTTTAAGGCTAACTTCACTAAGGATCCTGTCACTAAAGCTTTTTCAGAGGCTTTAGTGGGAAAGTTAACTCTTGAGAAACTACACATTAAAAAGTTACATTATAGCATTATACTCTCATAGAGTTGGTAAGAAGTTACAAACCCTACGCTAATGCTGGGACAGATATAGCTGGAAAGTGGATTTTTTGAGAACAGAATATTTAAAGTAAAACAAATTATTTAAATAATATACTGAGGTAATAAAACTCTGACTATATACAAGCAAACACAAAAATGAAAGTAATACAATCTACACCACCTACAACCAACTTTAAACCACAATTTAATTGATAATAACAGCAAAACACCTTTAAAGTTAGTTGTGTATAAATATTACTTCTCAAGCAAATATTTTGCTGGATTAGTACCATATTTATCTCCTCAGGAAACACAAACACACATACAAAACAAAAATAAACAACCAGACTTTATGGAGGATTGTTTTCTGTTGGTAATGCAGTTAAAATTACCCTTTTAATTAAGTATGTCTGGTTCCTCAACTGAGAATTTGGCAATTTGTTAATTTCACAGATAGCTGTGCTGTAGGGCAAAGAAACACTCTACTCATGGTTCATGTTCTGCTACTCCCACCAAACGACATAGAAACCGTCATACGTACACATAAACACTCTTGTATACGTCAGCTGTGGATTATCTGACAATGAGCATTTAGTTTGTCATATAGTCACATACAGTAGCTTAACTGATTGGTTGCTATAATGTGTTTGACTTAAATCACAACCATTGCTTTAACCTGATAAAAGTATTATAGAGCATTTAATCAATTTTAAATGATTTGACTAAATTATAGTGAACATTTCTTTATGTCCCTAGTCTGTGATTGCAATGTTTTATTTAGTATAAATCTTCTGTTTTGGTTTAACAAAGTAACGATGTAGGCAACATGATTAAAAATGCAAACTGGTATCTGCTTATTTTGTCTCTTATGGAGGATTGCATTGTTTAATATTGGATTTTTTTGGACACACATTCTGTTCAGTTTTGACTTGCAGCCTATGTGTTACGGATGATTTTTATCTGAACTTGCAGACAGTTGGCAATGCCATCTCATTCATAATGTCACATATTTTGTTACTTTATGGAAACGTTTTTCTTCAGTCTTCTAACAACATTTGCCCTCATTGAAAACATTACAATTTAAATCAGCTTATGGATAAAACAATCAAACCTTAAGTTGACAATTTTGTTGAAAAATAAATAAGTGTAATTAGGATCACGCTTAAAATCACAGTTTGCATAAGAACACATTTCTAATTATTGGATCCCTTAATCTTAAAACAAAGAAGTTTTAAAAATATAATAAGAAACACTATGCTTTCTGCTGTCCTCAGAAAAATGCTAGACAAGAAGAATGGACAGAAAGTGCATTTTGTTAAACATGTTTTATGAAATTATTTTTTTATGTGAAACAGATCTCAATGAATGGAAAATTCCTCTGAAATAGCTCATCCTCAGAGCTGGACAGTGCTCAATAGATTAACCAGGCAATACTAACAACAAAATCTTGTAAACCACTCCCACACTCAACAGTCGGTACTTTGCTGCTTTATGAATATGAAGTAAATATGTGCAGTTTTTCGTGTTGTTTTTGTCCAGACTTATGTGCATTCCTGATGAGCTCGGCAGAAACAACTCATTACCAAAACAGATTCCTTTATTTATTTGCTTTGTGTGCTTAGCAGACAGGAATTTGAATTCAGTAAATCAATTCAGAAATGATGTTTCTATTAGGTTCGTACTCAACTGTGTCCATTAGAGTTGTGTTGTATAAATCAAACAAACCACCGTCAACATAAAATCCTCAGATGAGTTGATGGGAAAACTGGCATCAATCATTCAGTGAGAACATGAAAGCAGCTGCTTCCACTGTAATGTTTCATAAGCTTTTTAATTGGTTAGGAGGTGATAATGGAAACTGGACAGATTACATTTATCCTGCGGTCAACGTGCTCTTAAGGACAGAAGCAATCTAAGGCCCTGTCTCAAGGGCAGAAAGCAGAAAACAACTGGAGTCTAAGAAGATTTTTAAAAAAGCGAGTAGGCATTTTACTTAGCCACTTTGAAGAGTTGTATTTCCCACAAAATCCTGAAACTAAAATCATCTTTCATTGATATGCAAAGATTTCTTTGACTTTTCCTTCTGTGTTGCATTCATTTTCTACAACAAAAACATTGAACGGATTCCTACCATCCGGTTTAATGAATAGGCAAGACAAACTCTCTCTCTTTCTGTATTAATTAAAATTTCTAAAATTGTGATTCTGCAGCTCATGCTATCAGGCCCTTACAGTTTATAGGTTAGATTCCCTTCCCTGAAAGCTCCCTATAATGAAAGAATATGATACTCAGTAACATTGCAAGAATTATTGAAAGCTACTTTGAATTATTTCTCATGAGCGCTTTCTGTGTTATTGTCTTCTTTCATTCAACATTCAAACACTATGCAAGCCAGTGGCCAATAAAACCTCTAATTGTTTTTCTCTACTAAAAAAGACAAACTAACCAGTCTAGCCAAATTTGTGAATGAGTCTTTTGTGATCCAGCAGTGCAAATTTATGAAGCACTTGCAGCCTGTGAAGACCCATTACCTAATCATTGTCAGGCTGTCACTTCCAGATGACCTCCTCTCCACAGAAACACAAAGAGGAGCATTAAAGTGAAATTCCAAAACAGTGGGAGCCTGCTATAAGGCGGCCTCCTCCATATGGCGCCTCAACTTTATTTTTCTTTTTAATTAACACCTTTTGAAGGTATGCCGCAGCTCGCTCTTTGCAGAGGGTAGGACAAAAGTGTGAAAAATAGTCTCTGGAGGAGGTGGGGACAGTCCAGACAGAACACCCCGGCAAGCTGCAAGTTTCACAGAAAACAAAACAAAAAACGCAGTGAGGACAAAAATAATTGTTCCTTTTGTAAGAAGTGGCGATTTTTATGAATGTTTTTTTCATTGTCTTGTAGCGAGAAGGGGGGACAGACACATCAATAACCAGAGGTTCAAAGACGTGTTCTTCTTTGTTTAGCCTTTATATTACTGACATTTAAGTTTGTAAACCTTAAACTGTCCTTCTATACATCTTAGCCAAAACATGAGCAGACTTTAGTAGCATACAAAAATTATAAATGTATTAATAACTGCTTTCTAAATCTTAAAGAAAATCATACACTAAGGAATGTACTTTTTTGAAATTCAAAATGCCATTAAATATTTAAGTAATGGATAAATGCTTCTGAAATTAAATGAAATCTTTCTTACGATTTTGCTTTTGTACAGCAAAGAAACAAATCTCTGCTTGTAAATCAATTTAATTTACAGTACCATGAAAAAGTACTTTTGTCCCTTGAATCTTTTCACAGTTGTCACCGTACAGCTACTGTAATTTTATGTGATAGGCAAAGGTAGTAAATAATTGTGAATTGAAAGGATTTTTTTTTTTTTACCTAATAATCAAAATCAGCTTTATTGGCCAGTTTTGTATGCAAAAAAACAAGGAGTTTGACTTTGGTTAGATGCATTCACAGTGTAGTAAAACTGTAAAAATAAATCATATAAGTTACATTTCTGTTTGCCCCCCCAAGGTTATAATTTGAAAACCCACCTTTCTTTGTAGTTAGAGCTGCAACCTTTTTAGGTATGTCTCTATATGTTGCACATCTACTAGTATGTTTGCCTATTTTCCTTGCTAAACAGCTTATGCAGATTACAAGAAAAGTATATGTGAAGAAAAATGTTTTTGCCATAAATTTTATTTGGATTTATGTCTGGTCTCTGACTAGGGCAGGCTAACATCTCAATATGCTTTCATCCAAGATTATTTCATTGTATCTGTGGTTGCAAATTTGGGGTCATTGGATCATCTGCCCCAGTTTCAAATTTTTTGCAGCCTTTAAAAAATTTTTCATCGTTTTTTGTATTGCTTTGTACATCTGCCCATCAACTTTGAGTAGCTTTCCTGTTGCCACTGAAGAACAACATCCCCGCAGCATTATGCTGTTACCATCATGTTTTACAATGAGGACAGTGTGTAGGGTAAAGTACAATGCTAGGTTGCTGTTACATATTTTGTTTTAAATGTTGGCCAAAAGGCTCATATTAGTGTAGAGCACCTTCTTCTACAATTTTTCTTTGCCCCTGTCATGGCTTTTGGTCTGACCTGGTCAACATGATTTGTGACTTCATGACCTTTGACTCTCTTTGAATGGTAGGTTTCTTCTTGCCACCATTCTATTAAGCCCAGATTTCAGGAGTGCACTATTAATTGGAGTTTGAGAACTTCTTCACAATGTTATTCAGTCAGTCAGTCAGTCATTTTCTGCCGCTTATTCCATAGTGGGTCACAGGGAAGCTGGTGCCTATCTCCAGCAGTCTATGGGCGAGAGGCGGGGTACACCCTGGACAGGTCGCCAGTCCATCGCAGGACAACACACAAACAACCAAGCACACACTCACTCATATACCTAAGGGCAATTTAGAGTGATCAATTAACCTAACAGGCATGTCTTTGGACAATGGGAGGAAGCCGGAGTACCCGGCGAGAACCCACGCATGCTCAGGGAGAACATGCAAATGGGGTTGCACGGTGGTGCAGTTGGTAGCACTGTTGCCTTGCAGCAAAAAGGTCCTGGGTTCGATTCCCGGCCGGGGGTCTTTCTGCATGGAGTTTGCATGTTTTCCCCGTGCATGCGTGGGGTTCTCACAATGTTATTCAGTTTATTTATATCGCGGCAATTCACAACACATGTCGTCTCAAGGCACTTCACAAAAGTCAGGTACATACATTCCAATTAATCCTAACCATTGAACAGTGCAGTCAGATTCAGTTATTTATTCAAATCGGATCAAAAGTTTTTCTATCTAAGGAAACCCAGCAGATTGCATCGAGTCAGAGACTTGTAGCATTCCCTCCGCCCGGATGAGCATGTAGAGACAATGGACAGTCACTGGCGTTGACTTTGCAGCAATCCCTCATACTGAGCATGCATGTAGCGACAGTGGAGAGGAAAAACTCCCTTTTAACAGGAAGAAACCTCCAGCAGAACCAGGCTCAGTGTGAGCGGCCATCTGCCACGACCGACTGGGGGTTTGAGAGAACAGAGCAGCGACACAAAAAGAACACAGAAGCACTGATCCAGGAATACTTTCTATGGGAAGGAAAAGTAAATGGTAATGGATGTAGCTCCTTTAGTCGTTTTATCTAGAAAGAAAGAACAGATAAACTTTGAGCCAGTTTTCAAGGATAGAGTCTGAAAGAGAGCACATATAATTAGTTACAGTAACAGCTCAGCTAATTGCTATATCTAGGAGAGAGAAAGGGTTAAATTCTTAAAGACAGGGCCAAGTGGATCATCTGTAGAAGGTGAACTTTAAGTTGTTGCCAGCAGAAGCTTGGACAATGCCCCTCTCCAGAATTCCTGACTTGTGTGGTGTGTTTCTTGTTCGTTGTGATGCTGTTTGTTCACTAATGCTTCTGAGAAACTTCTTGCAAATTTTTAAGCAGTCTGTATTTATACTTCTGGTCTCCTAGTAACCTGTCCCTTAGTTTGGGTGTCGATAAAGCCATTTGTAATAACTAAGATCTGTTTGGAGCAGCTGGTCAAATCCCTGAGAAAATAAATAAAGTGCTTGGTCATAAATGTTACCACAAATTTTATGATTTTCTCCTTTCCCCAAGCTGAACAATAAAGATAATAGTTTTTCAATAGATATAAGCTGCCCATTTGAGCTGATTGGGTTAAGTTTGCTGTTGTCAGTTATGGGTGAAAAAGGCTATTAAGATTCCTGATTATTCTGGGACATCAAATAGTTAAATTGTTTTTCTTTAATTCAAACAAACACATGCTATTACACAATATCAGACATTGCTGAAGGGAGACTGATTAAAACAATTTGTTTTAAACAATCAGTTCTGCTGAAAATCAGATCCTCAACTGTTTTGTTTCTTCTAGTAGTTTTACAATATTGATGTTAAATGTGAAGCTGCCCTTGTTGGCTCTTTTGTAATTTTTCAGTGTATCAGGATTGCCAAAGTATGCTTGAAAATTCAGTCAATGTGGTGGCAGTGAACTATGGCACTATTACAAAGTCAATTAGCTAGGCCACAGTCTAAATGAGTCCTTTTCTAAGGGTACAGTTTGTGTGGACTCAGCGGTACCTAAGGCAATTGTAGTTTGTAGTCAAAGGAAGGAGGTCAGGCAGAAGTCAATTGTTTTGAATGAAGCATGGGCTTCTGCTTTAAAGGTGAAAATAACATGGAATCTATTGCGCCGCTTTGTAACATTTTAATGTCATGCACTTTGAATGAGTGATTACAGTGACGTGCCTGTGTCAGTCCATTTGTTGGTGGGATGTCTGTGATGATATAGTAGGTTTGAAAGGTGTCTTATGGTTGACCTGGAGGAGGGCTCTAATTAAATTCACTTTCTTTTATGCAAATGTGATATGACATACCCCAACTCCATCCTGTTTTGCTTAGCCTTTAGGAACAGATTTATTGTGACACTGTAATTTGGTGTTTAAAATCATTTCAATGATTAGTTTGATGCAAATTAAAGGTCAACCTTTTGTGAAGTGTGGACCAATGTTGTTGTTCAACCTTAACATAAGGCTAATATGAAGGCTTCTTTGCCTTTTATTAAGCTGTTAGCATAATAAATGAAGCACAGATTTGGTTTGACATATTTCTTAGAAAGTATTAGGTGACAAGGGAGGATCTGGCCAAATTTCTTTCAAAAAGCCACTCTCATCCAATTGTTATTAATTTGTCTGTTTTACTGTTTGCCATTATTAAACCAAAACTTTAAAAAAACAAAATAAAAATAAAAATCAGCAGTCCTCATTCAACACTTCACTGCAGATGACAGCAGAACATAATACAAATGTAGTACTTTCAATAAACAGCAGTAAAGTGACCGATCAAAATGTGCCTGTTTTAAAAGGCTTGGAGTGGGAGTGAGTCATTTAAGGGATGGAGTCCGTGAAAGAATGGAGGGTGCTGGCCATGATGGCTAGAGATTCAACATTTATATTCAATGAATCAACATAAGTATTAGAATGGAGTCCAGAGTTGATGTTAAATAATTTATAGTGAAAATGATGACTTTCGTTCCTCTGTATGATGAGGAAAGATTGACCAAGGAGCAGAGGTAATACTAACTGAATCAGTAATGCCAAAATGAGTCCTGACCATTTCCTGGTTGTGACCTAATCAGAACACTGTCACCAACCACAGAGGCGTTTTGAAATAGTTTTTAACATTCCTCTGGTTAAGAAGGTCTACAAAAGACCAAATTATTCAAGAAATACAGTTTACTAAAACATACACAGACTCAGTGCTGCTGAGCCTTGAGTTCTTGACGATGAAACTGTAATTTTCGGTATAGATCTGACCCACATACAGAGAACACTCAGGAGAGAAAGTTTTTACGGATTTTATTGTCAGCAAAGTAATCTGGGGAGGACTGGAAAGACCAACTGTACGGGAAGGAAGAATAATGGATTGGTGAATAAATGATTGATAGGAAGTAACAGATTACTTAGATCTGAGAAATAGCTTACTAAATTGTTGTAGCTTGAACCAACAGGGAGAGAGAGATTCAGAGTTTTAACTTGCGAGGGAAGATCGATCAGTTGTCTTCTTCGTTGTGATCTTGATGCCAGCCAAACGGAGCTCAGGTGCCGATGTTTGAGATGGAGGAAGGAACAGGGTATGCTGATGCCTGGGTCCAGGAGTTGAAGAAAACGGGAAGCCGCCAGCTTGATCCGTGTCCGAGAGGTACAGACTGTAGAGAGGAAAAAATCCACAATAAGATAGATCCTTAACTCAGTAGTTGAGAATCCAGATGCTCAGAGAAACTCTGGAACGAAGTCGGAACTCAGCAAGGTAAACAAAGCCTCAGCTAAAAACCTGCATGAAAACAAAATACAAAGTTACTTGAAGTTCATGAACGAAGCAAAAAATCAGTAAAGGCTGAGCTTGTTACCACTAAGGCAAACACTCTGGCATCGAAGTGCTGGCAGCCTCCCGCTTAAGTACTCCTCCAAGCAATCAGCAGATAGGAGACACCTGTCATCCAGCGCACCTGAGAACTCCAGCAACAACTGTGAAACACTGAATGGTTATGAGGACAAGAGCACCAAACACACACACACACACACACACACACACACACACAGACTCTGACAGAAACAGCTATATTATGTGTGCGGCAGAATGAAACACTAAATGAAAAAACAACAACAACAAAAAAATGATACACCATTTATATTTTACATCAAAATCTGATTATGGAAATTAATTTCTGTCTTGAATAGTGAAAAAACATAAACCCAGACTGCACAATACCACTTTTATATTTGTATATAGTATACTTCAGCATTTGTACATTTCCAAGGTTCAGTGTAAGCTTGTAAATGCCTGTCTTGGACCATGACAATGATTTAGAAAAAGTATTTTTTTAAATTGTCCTTTAAATACAGTGTAGCATAATCACACCGATCCACGAATTCAGGCCAGATAATCTTATTTTTCTCATGAAAGCAAGAGGACGAGAGACTGGTAAGAGATAAAAACAAATACACATTATTCAGTTTTTATTCAACAATTTTTAGACCGACATGTCAAACGCCCAGAAACCTGATTATTTGCTTATATAGAGTTATTTCGGGAAATATTTGTGTTCAGTTTTCATGGCAAATGAAACAATTTGACCTGGAAAGAAATGGTAAATAATTTCTACTACAGTAGTTGTGTTGCTTTTTTGTGTTCAGTGTTTATTACAACTTTAAATGGCAGCAGTATGTCTCCTTACAGGGATCAGTACAGAGATCACCAATACATTAACGCTCAGCTTGGACTCCTGCTTTACTTGGACTGCCATACTTGCACAATGATCACCTGCACTGTTGTATTGCTCTTTCATCTTATACTGCTCTATACTTACTCTCACTCACTTAAAACTGTGCACATATATTTATATTATATTGTAGATATGTTTATACTGTTTAATTTGTATTGTATTGCACCGACTACGCCAAAACAAATTCCTTGTATGTCCAAAAACGTACTTGGCAATAAAGCTTTTCTGATTCTGATTCTGAAAGACAACCACTGTATAAAGCTTAGTACAGAAAGTGACAGAAAACATGCTTAGAAATGTAGTTTTCATTATCTGAAGCTAATGGGTTCATATTGTACCCATACTCGTCGTCTTTGGCTTCATCTGGAACCGAGTCGCGGGGGCAGCAGACTCATTAGAGACACCCAGATTTCCCTCTCCCCAGACACCTCCTCCAGCTCCTCCAGGGGGAGCCCAAGGTGTTCACGGGCCAGCAGAAAGACTTATGCCCCTTTTCCACTGGCTTGATTTGGCCCTACTCGACTCCACTTGGCTCTCTTTGTGAGCGTTTCCATTACTGTTTTTTCCGCACCGGTACCTACTATTTTGGTCCCTGCTCCTGAGCAGGTCCGACCGGGGCTGAGTCGGGACCACCTGTGACGTGAACAGACTGCTGTTCACTGATTGGCCGTGGGAGGAGGAGAAATGATAGGGTTTTCGTTGAGACGGTGCAGGGAAAAGTTAATAAAAATCAAGAGCAACCAAAGTGGTATTAAGGACAACAGTGACCAGAGCAGGTCATTGATGTAATTTTACCATTTACAGATCATAAACCATGCCTGAAGGCTGATGGAAAAGAAAAAGGACAAATTAGCTTTCTGTATGACACGCAGGCAGAGCAATGTGTTTAATAACACCCTAAATCAGCTGAACACACATTAAATCAGCTGTTTAGAGGCACAAACATTTCCCCCAAAACACACAAAATAATACCACCATGAAACAACATGTTTGGTTTAGACATTTACTGACTTTCCTTATGCAAACCAGCATCTGCAGGAGGAAGGCGCAGGCAGAGAGCAGGTGCCCCATAATCAGACTCCTGGCATCGGACCAAACGGGAGGCTGAGTCCGCTGAATCTGCGGAGCACTAATATGCAATATTCAACCTAAAACTAACTTCAAAGTCTGCCTTTTTGTGCCTTTAAGTCCTTTTCCCTGTATTGCCATGGATAAGACAAAAACTTCTTCATAAAGACCAAAATTGCAACGTCTTCTGTCACATTTTGGAGCTTCATCATCCAGACAGCAGTGTCTCTCCTCTCTGCTTCTCCTGCCACAGCCCCTCACATCAGAACCCCTGAGCCTTATTTTATAAGTTCCGGCTGGGCTGCGGTCCAGATAATTATCCCAGTGGATCATTTTAAACATGACAGACATAACAGATTCTTGCATATACCTTAATACAAACTTTATTTATCTTTAGTTTATTATTATTTTTTTTTTCATTTTCTTTTATTTATTTATCATTTCACGCAGATTACTTTAATGTGACAATGTAACACAGTAACATCAATAGCAGCACAGCGCACTACACTCATGGCTGGAGGCGGGGTTTCAGCCGCCATAGCTTCAGCCATTGGGGGGTCAGTGGAAACACAACAGGTGCCATACCAAGTAGAGCGAAACCGAGTGGTGCATAGGCGCGCCGGCTAAACGAGGCGGGGGAATAGGAGCAATAGTCCCTCCAGCGTGTCCTCGGGAGTTCCCTGGGCCTCCTCCCAGTGGGACGTGCCTAGAACACCTCCTGAGTGAGAGCTTGGAGGAGCTGATCCTCATCCCAGCTGCTTCACACTTGGCTGCGAACCGCCCAGTGCTTGCAGTAGGCCTTGGCTAGAGGGGATCAGCAGGAACCCATCATCTGCAAAGAGAAGAGACGGAATCCACTGGTCCCCAAACCAGACCCCATAAAAGTTATGAACAGGATTGGTGACAAAGGGCAGCCCTGCCGGAAGAGGCATTGAAGAGGCGTGTCAGCCATCACAGCCCCACAGCATCCAGAGACTTGAGGTACTCAGGTCAGATCTCATCCACCCCCAATGTCTTGCCACCATGGAGTTTTTTAACAACCTCTGTGACTTCAGCCTGGGTGATGAAAAGGTCCAACTCCATGTCCCCAGTCTCTGCTTTCACCAGGGAAGATGTGACAGCAGGTTTGAGAAGATCCTCGAGGTACTCCTTCCACTGCCTGATAATATCCCAAGTCAAGGTCAGCAGCTACCTACCCCCACTGTAAACAATGTTGGACTGGGTTAATATATTAATTAATTTCTCCCAGGAAAGCGTCTTTGCTCTTGATGACCAGAAATTATTTGGAATAATCCAAATCACAATAAAGCTGGAGGGGGTCAGGAAGGTGATGGAGGAACTGATTCAGCCTAAAAATGCTGCATGAAAAAACATCTATCAGGGGGAGTATTTTGAGAATCACCCATTTCCACATCATTACCACTTTGTGATCTCATAGGATAAAATTAAATTGGTTATCTCAAAATAAAAAAAAAATATTTGCAATCCTACTTGCAAATTCCATCAACATCAAGTACATAAAAGCATGTAATCTGTTGGTATAAATTTAATGCAATGCATTTGAGATGACATAGTTGTTGAACAATTTATCTTTTGCAAGATCAATTGTTTGTATACTCTGTGGGGAAAAAACTGAGAAAAATTTAATTCACAAAGTTATTTGTGGGAACTAAATCCATGCAAACCTGAGTTACTGCTGATTTTCTGAAATGAGATGCAAAAGAGGAGATGGCAAGTGAATGCACAGCCAGAAACCCCACAGTAGCAACTAAATAGTGTTTTGTCATTTACGAGATGAAATAACAAGGATGTAATGATGGAAAAGTGTTTCTTTTTATCCGACAGTCCAACACAAATTAGTACACAGCGTATTTGTATAAATGTATTAATTGTACAATTTAATCATACTTGACACATCTTAAAGAAATGTATCAAATCCTTTGAGGAAACGTTTTCTTGGTAATGACAACCACATCCATACAGGAGATCTCTCATGTATTGATTCTGTATGGATTCAGGACTCTGTAGAACTTGATTACAATATGAGTAGGCAATTCAGCCATTGAATTCAAGAGTGCATTCTAGGGGCACATTGCAGGACTGTCCCTTGAGGACTACAGTATGACACCCAGGGACTAGGCCATTCTAGCAGTTTGACTTTCTTTCTCTGAAACCCAATAGAGTTTCCTTGGTTGTACAAGTCCTTATCATAATATTAGCATATTGTGATAAAGTTAATTATTTTCCATAATGTAATGATGAAAATTTAACATTCATATATTTTAGATTCATTGCACACTAACTGAAATATTTCAGGTCTTTTATTGTCTTAATACGGATGATTTTGGCATACAGCTCATGAAAACCCAAAATTCCTATCTCACAAAATTAGCATATTTCATCCGACCAATAAAAGAAAAGTGTTTTTTATACAAAAAATGTCAACCTTCAAATAATCATGTACAGTTATGCACTCAATACTTGGTCGGGAATCCTTTTGCAGAAATGACAGCTTCAATGCGGCGTCGCATGGAGGCAATCAGCCTGTGGCACTGTTGAGGTCTTATGGAAGCCCAGGATGCTTCGATAGCGGCCTTTAGCTCATCCAGAGTGTTGGGTCTTGAGTCTCTCAATGTTCTCTTCACAATATCCCACAGATTCTCTATGGGGTTCAGGTCAGGAGAGTTGGCAGGCCAATTGAGTACAGTGATACCATGGTCAGTAAACCATTTACCAGTGGTTTTGGCACTGTGAGCAGGTGCCAGGTCGTGCTGAAAAATGAAATCTTCATCTCCATAAAGCTTTTCAGCAGATGGAAGCATGAAGTGCTCCAAAATCTCCTGATAGCTAGCTGCATTGACCCTGCCCTTAATAAAACACAGTGGACCAACACCAGCAGCTGACACGGCACCCCTGACCATCACTGACTGTGGGTACTTGACACTGGACTTCTGGCATTTTGGCATTTCCTTCTGCCCAGTCTTCCTCCAGACTCTGGCACCTTGATTTCCGAATGACATGCGGAATTTGCTTTCATCCGAAAAAAGTACTTTGGACCACTGAGCAACAGTTCAGTGCTGCTTCTCTGTAGCCCAGGTCAGGCGCTCCTGCCGCTGTTTCTGGTTCAAAAGTGGCTTGACCTGGGGAATGCGGCACCTGTAGCCCATTTCCTGCACACGCCTGTGCACGGTGGCTCTGGATGTTTCTACTCCAGACTCAGTCCACTGCTTCCGCAGGTCCCCCAAGGTCTGGAATCGGCCCTTCTCCACAATCTTCCTCAGGGTCCGGTCACCTCTTCTCGTTGTGCAGCGTTTTCTGCCACACTTTTTCCTTCCCACAGACTTCCCACTGAGGTGCCTTGATACAGCACTCTGGGAACAGCCTTTTCGTTCAGAAATTTCTTTCTGTGTCTTACCCTCTTGCTTGAGGGTGTCAATAGTGGCCTTCTGGACAGCAGTCAGGTCGGCAGTCTTACCCATGATTGGGGTTTTGAGTGATGAACCAGGCTGGGAGTTTTAAAGGCCTCAGGAATCTTTTGCAGGTGTTTAGAGTTAACTCATTGATTCAGATGATTAGGTTCATAGCTCGTTTAGAGACCCTTTTAATGATATGCTAATTTTGTGAGATAGGAATTTTGGGTTTTCATGAGCTGTATGCCAAAATCATCCGTATTAAGACAATAAAAGACCTGAAATATTTCAGTTAGTGTGCAATGAATCTAAAATATATGAATGTTAAATTTTCATCATGACATTATGGAAAATAATGAACTTTATCACAATATGCTAATATTTTGAGAAGGACCTGTATGTTTGGGGCTATTGTCCATATTGTTATAGATTAAACCAGCTGACAGTGATTTTTACAATGCATCTGGATTGCTTTCTAAATACTGACAGATTTCAACAGGTTTCCTGCGTTTCTAGGCATTTTTTAAATGTTTTTCTCCATGTGTTCACTGCGATGTTTTACCCTCATTTTCATCGGTGGACTAATTTGCTTTGATTTATTTGTATGAGTTGATTATTTGGGTTGCTGCTGACACCTAATGTGAATTATATGTCAGTGGGTCCATTAGAAAAATTTTATCTGTAAAAAATAAATAAAAGTTATTTGTTGTTCCTGGTGTATTTCACTCAACATTGTTAATCCATATGAACGGGATTGCACGGCGTAAGAAATTTTCCCATTAGTTGCTAAGAGTAAAAATGTAATTCCATTACTACTTAGGGGATGTTTCCATTTTGTATGATGAAATGAGTGATGCTCTCGAGTTTAAATTTTTGAATAATGACAAAATAGATTAAAAAAATTATCTTTCATACTTTTCCTGTTTTTGTGCCTGAATCCAGAGTCTCACTGGAAATGAATCACTTATTGCTTGGCCTCTGGCCTGTGTCTTTATTGAGTATCAGGACACTATGGTGTGATAGTTTTTCAACAGACAAACAAGGCTGAAAACATAACCTTCATGGCTAATGTGAAAATATTTCAGTCTCTTATTTATTTACAAAATCTAATTTCTTGCATTTCAAATATTTAAACAAATGATTGCATGCACACTACAGGTCACATCTTTACTGAATGTCTTTCAATATTTCCCCTAATATTTTTTTATCTTTTATCTCGATGTTAATTGCTGCATAGATTGCACAGTAATAACCAAAAGACAGCTTTAATTTGATTTCATGTTGGCTAACTGGCACTTGGGTGATATATTTGTTCCCACTTGACTTACCAGAATGTTTTGAGCTGAAGTTGAAGATAAACCCTCCCATACACACTTCAGAACAACAACAAAGAGGCAGCCTTTTGGAATCTGAGGCAAAAAGAAATCAAGATAGTATGTGCCACATGTTAATTATTTACTTGAGTGGTTCCACACACTCAACTCACAATAAGACATGAGTGGTGAACAAATAACAGAGGAAATATGTACAATTAGGAAACTCAGTGGAGCAGAAGAAAATGACAAATTGTGTTTTTAGGCCTAATACTATACAGGCCTAATACAATGAAATACTAATGATAGTATTTTCTTGGTTCAACTGAACATGAACTAAGCATGGACAAACTGTAACAGATCATTGTATATAACTATTTTCTTTCCTGGTTTCCCTGACTCAAACAGAATTATAGGTATTCTTGGCAAAAACTGGAAAATAGTTGCAAAGAGAAAATTTAAAATCTTTTAATTCATATGAAAATCCTCCACAGACAGCAAACAGAAAGCCTAGACTATTTGTCTCTGTTTTAAAATTCAACAGAAAGGCAAAACATATTTTTTGCATAAAAATAGATTTCTCTGAATCTCTTTTATTTCCGAACTTAAACCCCACCTATGAACTTTGGTGACTTTTCTGCTTTGAACATCTCATTTATAAAAGCGAAGTACAACTCCTGGGAACATTATAATAGTGGATAGTTGAAATATTTCCTTTTAAATGTCATACTCACAACTGCTAGATCATAAGTCTGCACACAGTGTGATCCCATTCAGTGCTGACCTCCATTAAATCACTCTGTTATCTTTAATTATCCAGCAATAGCCGATTATTACAGGTAATTTAGGACTATTTATATTCACTTTGAGGACATCCGTGACTTTCTTGTTATTACCGTGGAATAACTTAACTTACAGACAAAGAGGTCTCTACACCATGTATTCAAATCAGAGCACATAACAGAAGAGCTCCGCCTGATGAATTGAAAAGCTGTTTTAAGCTCGCTGCTGTTCTAAGTTATGTCTTAAAGGTCTACTCCCAGCTACTTTTTCACCACAAAACAAGTAAATGAGTGGGAACAACTGAAAAAACATATACATTTGGGAATTTGAGTTTGGGAAGAAAAGAAGTATGTCGCATTTTTTTAATGCTTTTTTAGCCAAATCGTAAAAACGCTCATGACAGGGACGGAAATCGTATGTTGTTAAAACAGTGAGGTGGGGGTTATTACCATGATTAAGTAGGAACGGATAAAGGAGCAAGCTGACAGGGAGTTGCATTACCTGGAAAAAAAAGCAGTGCTGTGCTCTTTACTGGCTGGCTAATGACTATGTTATCAGGTACATTTGTTTACAATCACCTCATTCAGTCCTATGATATTAAATGACAAATAACAATAATTATTCTCAGCACATTCCTGTTAGATCTGTAGTCATAAAGGAGAGCTGTTAGAATCACGCTGTACATACTACCACTGCTCTGCATTTTAACTTCAGAAAAGATTTCAATTGAAATAATAATGAAGTCTCTAAACATAAAGACAACAGAGAAAAATACATTAATGTTTCTGTTAAACATCTACTAAATACTCGTCCCATCTTACATAATAACCACAATGACTTCAAATGTCAACATACTAGTCTCAGTTACTAGGTGTTGGGTGCTTATTCGGCTGCTCAGTCAGCTCAATTATCCTGGATTGTTGTTCATTCAAACCCCCATGTGTCCAGACCACAATATCCCCTTATCATCCACTTAATTGCTCCCGGTCTGTCTATGAAAATAATCCTGCCTGGCTATAGTTCACCTAATTGTTATCTTTTTAACAGAAAGCCGTTATCCAGCTGTTTGTATGGCTGGGCTTTTTTTTCCCCCACTACACTGCTCCCCATTCACAACATTTAGACAAGAGTTTGGCTACTTCCACTTCCAAGTCAAACACAGTCATGTTGAGTAAATTACAATGTGTTCCAATGAGGCTTGTTTGTTAGAAAAAAAAAAGTACATTTTTAAAATAACAACTTTGGAAACATACTTTTCATTTAGCCCGCATTCTGTATTAAAAATATATATTTTTTATTTGACTAATTTAACATTCCATTCTAAAATATCCTGTTTTCATTAGCTGTAAGCGGAAAATCATCATAATTAACAGATAAAGGCTTGAAAACATCAGTTTGTGTGTAATTAATCTACATAATGTGTTTTACTTAGCGAGTTGAGTTACTGAAATAAATAAACTTTTCAATAATATTGTAATTTATTGAATATGACTGTATTGTTCCTTTTTTATTAAACCAGTGGACCAAATGTCTAACTACTGTCAAAACCTTATTATTGGGTCAAAATACACAATATATTTAAAGCGTTGTATGATAGAAGTATGTTTTTCCTTCATTTGTTGCACAAAAGTGTGGCACTGTAAAAGTGGTTTTGAGTAAAGTAACATTTTGTTTTGAAAAGGCTTAAATAAATCATGTTTTAAAGATGCCTTTTTCAGTTCATGTGGAGTGCATCAAGTGTTGTTTTGCTGTTGTTTTTATTACACTAAAACTGTTGATGTTGCACAGTCTAATGCATGCTACATGATGACATTCATGAGTATCTAGTGCTTATTTTAGAAAAATAGTCATAAAAGTTAAGATTCTTCAGATTCAATACAGAAATGATCTTCCCTAAAATCTACTGAGCAAATCTTAGACATTTATGTTCTTTAGAATTCAGATGCTAAATAGGACCTTAATACAAATTTTTGTATTGTTCATCATTTATGGGAAAATGATTATGATATTAATTGTGATTTATTGTGCTAACTGTAAACTGATGATGCTTGCAAACCCGAAAAACAAATGTGATCAAATGTGAGTATCATTAAAGTCAAAATATAAAAATAAAAAAATAAAGATAAAATACAATTACTGTGTGCGATTTTGCAATAAAGTTACCCTGCTTAAGGTCACTGGTGACACCGTTTGGTGGGCACAGCTGTCATCAGCAATCCCAATATCTTGCATTCAGTTGAAAAATTTAGCTCAATCTTCTTTGCAGAATTGTTTTAATTCAGCTATATTGGAAGGCTTTTGAGCATTAATGACCACCACATCTAAATCAGATTTAAGTTCGTACTTTGACTAGACAACTCCACAACCTACAGTTTTTGAGACATTCAGAAGTCTGTTTCATCTCCATCTTGTCTTGCAAAATGCCACGTTCAGTTTGTTTTGTTGTTAAATCTTGATTTAATCGGATAAAATATACCCTTATAATAAACAAACTTCCAAATTATTTTCTAAAGACTGGAAGATGTTAAAATGGGTGTTAGTCTACTGAACTGAGTTTTGCTACATATGCAAATGTGCTCTCTGTGTTTTATTAACATTTGTTCTCCAAAGGGGTTAACTTGTGTTCTGCACAGCTACAGAATAACCCCTGAGCAATATGTTGAAAACACTGCATAGATTTCTGAATAATTCATTAACCTAATACACACAGAAGTGGTTCATGAAGAGGGCCCCATCAGAATAGAATGACCAGATTGGATTTTCAAGTAATAGCTATGTATCCGAATAGGACCTGTAAACTGCCATCCACTGAATTAATCCTCTGCCAAGAATGGATTCATGATGAATCCACTTAAACCAGTTCCCCACCATGACTGAATAATTACATGATAAATGTGACATGTATTGTAGCAACTGAATGAGTTAACATGAAAACGCAGCACTCATTCATTATGCACAAGTCACAAAAATAATTATATAGATTTAATACACACATAGTGAAATATTTAAAATTGTATTTTTTTCTAATATTGATTATGTCTTGAAGATAACAAAAACCTAATATTCAGTGAATCAGAAAAAATTTGAATATTAAGCTTATGAATAGTAAGCTACAAAATGACATTACTAAAGAAGCTAGTTGTTTACAGAGCACTGTATCCAAGCATTTCCACAGAAAGTTGAATGGGAGGGAAAACTGTGGTAGGAGAAGGTGGGTGCACAACAGAAATAACAGCAGCCTTAAGAGAACTGTCTAACAAATTCCAATCAAAAATTTGGGGGAGCTTTACAAACAGTCGACGCAGGCTGGAGTCAGCGCATTAAGAGCCACTACGCACAGATGAATCCTACACATGGGCTGCAAATGTCACAGTCCTCATGTCAAGCCAGTCCTGAAACAGAGACAATGTCAGCAGCATCTTACCAGGGCTAAGCAGAAAAAAACAATTGGTCTCTTGCTCAGTGGTCTAACTTCCTCTTTTCAAATGAAAGTGAATATTCCATATTGTGTTTTCTGAAGTCCAGAGTCAACGCAGCTATCTCGCAGAAAATTTTAAAGCAACTCATGCTTCCTTCCACTGATAAGCTTTATGGAGATGCCCACACTGCCAAAGGTACCAAAAGCTGGTTCAATTACCATGGTGTTTCTGTGTTTGAACTCTCCTGACCTGATTCCCATAAAGAATCTATGGGGTATTGTCAAGAGAAGGATGAGTGACACCAAACTGAACGTTAAAGATGACCTGAAGGCCACTGTCAAAGCCAGCTGGGCTTCCATTACATCTCAGCAGAACCACAGGCTGATCTCCAGGCCACACCACATTGATGCAGTAATTGATGCAAAAGGACTATTAAAGAAATAAAGGCTTAAATGAATCTACGTATAATGAGTTTCGCTTTCTATGATGAGTGACAAAAAAGATGTAACTTTTTCACTGTATTCAAATTTTATTTAGATGTACCTGTACATAATAGCGGATTTATTGGTCATGTGCATGACCACTGTGCTGGTATCTGACACAATGGAGGTGACAAAAGCAGAATATGACATTAATGAGTGGCAGATATGCCAAAAAATAGATTAAACAAAGCAACTCAAATATGATAAAGAGAGTCAGTTGTTATAACATTTTCTCATGTCTCACACACACAATTTCTCTGTGGCAAATGTGGCATTCTACTTTGCCAAATGAGTGAAAATGTGCTTTACCATTTCCGTGAAGCAGCTACAACTCACTTGTAACCAAGGGGTCCTGAAGATGTAAAAAAATCTACAACAAATGAATTGTTCAGCAGAGATACCAGTCATCAAAAGAAATAATCAAACTTAAATGCTGAGCCGAAATACAAGTCATCAAAATTAAGAAGCAAACGTAACCAAAGCCATTTCAATTGTCTGATGTTTAAATGGCCTAATTATACTATTATAATACTGGATTTGATTGCACAACTAGATTTTATGTGATTGGGGAAATACAGTAAGCTCAGAGGAAAGGCTAAATGGAAAAATGCCTCATAATCTAGAAACTAAAGTGTTTTAGACCAATGTTGCAAAGTCCAAAATGTGTAAACTCAGTTTTTCAGTTTTAGGACAATAACATACAGTTTAACTTTGATTGACTGACATGAGGTGTATGGCTTTTCATGTATTTTCAATTAAATCTGTTTATAGATTAATTGTTGTCTATCTTCTGTTCACATACTTCAAACAGACAGCAAAGAAATGTTCGCGGTTTGCTTGTATGTTGAAGTTCTGCTGCCATTTTATTTCTACATTTTTCTTCCTCCCATATTCACTCTGCTGTGCAGCTTTTAGTTTATCTGGAAGGCATCACACTGTATAGATCTATATAAAAACAGAGGCTAGAGATAAGATGGCATATCCTTATCACAAAGACTGACTCCCTCACTGTGGCTGGCCTCACACTGCAGCAGATATTTGTCTCTATTAGTTTCCATTAATTCCTAGGAAGACATGGACAAGGTTAAGATAAAGTCAGGATAGCTATCTACAATGGCATGTGAGGAACTGCAGGTCGATGCTGGTTTAAAATGATTTCCACTTATCTAAACCCATCCATTTAAGTTAACACCCAAATTGGTTAATAATGGAGACTTTTTGAGTCAACAGGACAAGTGGGTCATCACAGGCACATGGCTGAGGATGAAATGCTCTCAAGATACACAAACATCCTGCAGCAGAATGTCACAAATCAAAATAATGATTTCAAGCTCAAAGAGATGAATTTGGATTTTCACAGATCACACATCCATTTTAGGAGCTCTACGGTGAAAGAGAATTTGGTAAAAATTTCTGAACAGTTTAGTGATTCAGACTTCAGTTTGGTTAAGTATGGCGGCGTCATCAAAGTGTTGTAGTTATAAGAAACTCATAAATTCACTATACTGCGTTAACGTATTTTAGTTAAATATATTCAATGAAACACTTGTAGAAGCCACTTGACTTACACTATATCCATCAACCTATCACAAGATACACACATACAGTATGTTCCCATCTGTCTCAAAGAGTTTGGGTTTTTCTTTGTCATGGTTGGTGCAAAGCTAGAATGCTCAATTTTCTTAGAAAAATAAATGTCCTCTTTTGCTGGACCTCTGTTATTCTTCAAAAAGGGTAATCATCCAACAAACGTCTGAAACTCAGTTTGGGCTCACAGCTTTAATCAAAGGACTTTGCCAACTTGTCTCTTCTGTTTTGGATGAAATAAAAACCAGTATCACCAATATTTAAAAAAAAGCAGTTTGGTTGTTGTGAAGCATGTAGGAGTCCTGCTCTTTCCCTTTTCTTGTTATGTTCTTTACAGCAATTTTGTCACAGCATATTTTTACAGGAAGCAAAAGGAATATCTGCTGTTACATGTGCACTAATTTATGCAGTTAAAAAGAAAAGCCTTCCAGCTACATGCTAAATTGAATTGAACACGTCGAGCGCATCTGTTAGAAATGTTTAAACAGACCTCAGATTCAGGTACTAAATTCAAGCCTCTCTTCTGTTTTCAGCCATTTCAAGAACATAGCAGGTCACACCACCATCATCGATAAGATAAGACACAATGATGCAAAATTAGTTTGAAGTAAATTCTTTACTGGAAACATGATGTTCAACGCCACTAGGTAAAAATGGTAGATTTTGTTTCGATTGTCACTGGTCAGTTCCTGTGACTGCTGTCATTGCAATAAACCAGTGTCTGTCTAAAATGATGAGGGCAGGTATACTGTCATTTCAGGTAACCACATTTAAAGAGTTTTTTTTTGCTTTGGCAGTGAAACTGCATTGTTCCTTTTTTTGTCTGAACATGTAGGTTTTCAACTTTGCATTACAAAGCTGCTCTCTAAACGCTTTTGCGCGAAGCGTCGCTATGGGCAACAGCATCACCCTCCTGCTGTTGTAGAGAAACAGCATTCACATAAAGAAGATACTCTTTGCGCATTTGCATTTAATTCCTAAACACTCTAAGCTAATGCTGCTACACCCAGTATGGCTAGCCATAACATAAATATGCTGTGAAACATGAAACACTTGATGTTTAGTTGATGTATTGAAAATAAGCTAAATTTACACATGAATATGATAACTGCAGACTTTGGTTATTTAAAATAATATTGTAATTATAGTTGGTTAAATAGAGTCTAGAACAAAAAGGTGAATGAAGTTAGCAGAACAGATTTGCAAACTTAAAAAAATTTGATAAAAATGCTGCAAGTATTACATTTCAAGCTTAAAAACATTGACTACAGACAGCTTTGCTCTGACAGTTAATGTTAAAATGCCTTGATAACCACATAGTTAAGAAGCCAACAGAGTCCTATATGTTTTCCTGTTTAATATTTTTCACATAAGAAATATTGCATTTAATCCCACAGGTAGCAATGTTAGTTTTTTCAACAACTGAATGTTTACATTTATGTGATTTTTACCTGTGAGGTGTATTGTACAGGGTATATAACAAGACTTTAAATGCTCTTGTTTTAGGTGGTGTGTGCATCTCACAGTCAGTCAAGATTCCCCGGGAACCAAAACAGGGGGAGTTTGACACAATCATCCAAAGACTCGGGGAAAATCCAAATGCAAGAGTTGTCATACTTTTTGCCAACGAAGACGATATCAGGTAAAGCTACATCCTGTTATAGTGCTTTGAAGATAAGAAAACCAGGACTACAGCAGACACAGGCATTTCTACCTGTCTGTCGGCCCACTGTGTAATGGATTGCGAACCAAAATCAAAGCAGAGCAGGTAGGAATGATGACCTTATCCAAGGCAACATCTGCTTCCTCTCCTTTGCAGGCGGCTACTCCATGCAGCAAAAAAGGCCAACCAGACGGGTCATTTTATCTGGGTGGGTTCAGACAGCTGGGGCTCTAAGATCTCTCCGATTGTGCACCAGGAGGAGATGGCTGAGGGAGCAGTCACCATTTTGCCAAAGCGCCAGTCTGTAAAAGGTACCAATATGAGTACCGTGCAAACATTATATGTCCTTGTGTTTTAGTGAAATATTCTTCTCATGTGAGCTAAGGCTGATTCTAGTTCATTCTTTTGATGCTATAAAGCAAAAACAAAATGTTTTATAATGTATGAATACAACCAATGGATTATCAAAGTAGTAAAGAAATGTGATTTACACATACAGTACATTCAAAATCAGAATTAGCTTTACTGCCAACTTTGTACAGACAGACAAGGAATTTGACTCTGGTACACTTTGCTCTCAGTGAGATTTTTTTTGTATATATGACAGTGGAAATAATGAGCTATAGTATACATTCATTATACTAAATAGTATAGCCATCGCTCAGAGATCGTTTCTATTATCGTTTACATTGGCTGCACAGTAAACCCATTGATGTTTTTAGGGTTTGATAGGTACTTCATCAGCCGAACACTGGAAAACAACAGAAGGAATATATGGTTTGCTGAGTTCTGGGAGAACAACTTCAACTGCAAACTCAGCCGTCACGCCGTGAAGAAAGGGTCCGGGCTGAAAAAGTGCACAAGTAAGATCTTCTCTTGTTGACGAAAAAGCTATTTCAGAGCTTTTTGTTCAAACTTTTAATTGACTTCAAATATTTTGTTTACATACGTGACACATTTGGCTCATCGTGAAAGTGTTTTGGAAAGAAAAGCTCACCTATAAAAAGTTGAAGAGCTATACATCCTCGATTCAAACCCACAGTACATCTGGAAGCTTGTTTTATTGCTGCTCTGTACTTTTGCTGAGTCATGTTTGTTTACCCATATGGCCATAATGAGTGAAAGGCTTAAATGGGCTGCATGGGTAAAGAATCCGGCTTTGTGCCATAGCTTTTACAGCTTTTTAGCACAATCTCTCTGGGTGGAAAAGGTAAAGCATTGCATAATTTAGACATCTATTTAGTAGGACATTACACAGTGATGGTAAAATTTAAGTTCTACTCTAAAGTATTCTATTCTGTGGAGGCATTTACCAAAGGTTTAAATAAAATAGGTACAATCTCTTATAAATAACACATCACATATTGAAGTTTTGTTTGAGCTTTGTTACTTTTTCAACAGAATAAGCAAAAATACTGAAATTATGCGTTGGGAAACTAGGAAGGAATTTAACCAGCAGTTCCCAATCAGAAGCGTTTGATTAACTGTCTGTAAATTCAGCAAAAATACAGAAGCAAATAGTTTTCTAATGTTATTTAATGTAAGTATACTCTGATATAGTTACAAAACTGCACCTCTACCTACTGCAGAACAGATCCCCTTGGTCCCCTGCTGACAAAAACTCTAGAATCTCTGAAAGAAACCCACTTTTTCTATGGTGCTTATGTCCTCTGATAGTCTGAAAGAAATTTGAGAATTTCCATATTTATTAACGAGGCCAAGAAATTGCTTGTTAGTAACCAGTGTTGTCACAATTAAGTATAATAGCCCAGGTTTTCTGTACAATAGGGCCAATCGATGGTCAGTTAGTCATTGATTTAGCTATTACAATTTAATGTTGTCATTAATTGTGATAAAATTAAGTCTTCAAAAAACATTACCGACCACTCCCACTCCACATCACTGAACATAACATCTGATCTAAGCTTCCTTGAGTAAACACTTAAGTAAAGTGCTTTTAGGGCATTTTAGAAAACTGAATTGTGGTTAGAGGAATCTAACTATTTTAAATTTTGAGCTGGAAATTTTTGTAATAGACAAACACAAAGTAGTACATTATTAAGTAGCAGAAGGAAAATTGTACACGGTATTCTATTTTTGTTTTACACATCAAAACCTGAAAAGTGTGGTGGGCATTTGAATTTAAACTTTTTAAGGTTCAGTGTTACTTTATATAAAACCATAGGTAGATTTGAATTTCAGTGGTTCAAAATATTCACACACTCATACAACAGTGCTCAAGGTGCTCCAACCCCCATAAATCAAATCAAAGCAGGACACAGAAGAGGACGGCAAGACTTATAAATAAGACAAATCAGTGAGAAACAAAACCTTCACATACAATAAATACACTAAAATGCATTAACATCTATTAAGAGTTCAGTAACAGCACTCAGAACAAAGCTGTTTTTACAATGTCTGGTCCTACATTTAGGGATTAAGAATCTTCTTTCAGCTGGTAACAGGGTGAAACTCTGTAAAAGGGGATGAAAGTCATCATTTAAACAGAAGTGGCAATTTGCTGTCCCTGCCTGCTGTACAGGGATGTGACTGATTGTTGGCGCTCTCCAATCAGTCTAGACGACAGTTTCACAACCTGCTGAAGTGAACTCCTCTTTTTCAGAGTTGTGTGGCCAAACCATGAAACCAAGGAAAAGGATAAAATTGATTAGATAAAAGCATGATAAAAAAGGGTCAATATGGTTCGGTCAATATGAAAATGGCAGATTTTCATCATTCAGAAGAGACGCAGATGAGATTTTTTGCACTCTGACTCAAAATGCAAAATTCAATTTTTCATCTAAAATGGTCCCAAGATATTTGTAAGAATGTTCACTGTCAATGGCCTGTTCTTTAATTTACGTGACTTCATGCTTGTTAGGTTTCCTCCGAAAATCAATGATCATGTCTTTAGTCTTACCAATATTAAGATAAGAATCCTCACACCATTTTACAAAGTCATTGATCACTGGGCCATGGCTGTTTTCATTTTCTTGGAGCAGGCTAACAATGACAGAATCTTTAGGGTACTTTAGGATGAATCTGTTGTTATCTATGTCTGACACATGTTCCTATACAGAATAAAATGTAGAGGTGATATAGCACACAGCCTTGCGGTAAACTCAGTGGAAGTGCATTTAAAATCTGAGAGACAATTGTCAACTCTCACTCTCTGTGTTATAAAAAAAAAATCCAGAATCCATCCCAACAAATTATTACTTAAATCAATCTGTTCATGGAGCCTTTTGATTAAAATATGCAGTTGAGTTGTCTCAAAAGCAAAGGAAAAATCCACAAATAAAAGCCTGGCATGTGTCCCATTAAAATGTAAGTGACCAAAAAGTAGGTCTACCAGAGTGAGGATTGAATCCTCCTCTATGAGATCTTTATGCAAATACATGGGATCTAAAAGATCCTCAGTCTGCTTTAAAATCTCACTTCTGATTAAACTTTTCAATATTTTCATTAAAACTGAGGTTAAGGCTACTGGTCTACAATTACCAACACTTTTATAACAATTGGATTTAGGGACAGGAACAACAACTGCATCTTTCCAGGTGTTAGGAATATGTTGTGTTTGCGAAGATCTATTGTAAATGCAGTGCTTAAAAAAATTAAAGAAACTATTTTTAATGAGAGTATAAAATTAAGTGAGTTAAACTTCTGGAATATTGATTTGAGTAGTAGAAGAAGATGTTAATCAGTGTCAGCTGTTTTGGTGTAAATTAAATTAACAACAGGTGCACTAAAGGGGCAACAATGTGACGACCCCAAAACCAAAAATAGTTTTGCAAGTGGAGGCCACAGACATTTTTTCCCTCCTCATTTTATTAACTGCTTTTCAGTAACCTTGCCTTTAACCAGGGTCAGTGTTAGATACCTGGACCCTACAGAGGTTGCACAGGCAGCCCGACTACACCAGGATGGCACATCAATACGAGCCGTTGCATAAATTTGACTTGTCTCAAGAGCATGAAGGAGATTCCGGGAGACATACAGTTTCTCCAGGAGAGCTGGACAGGGCTGTTGGAGGTCCTTAGCCCATACAGAGGACCAGTATTAAACAGGATGAGGCCTGCCAGAGCCCTACAAAATAACCTAAAGCGGGCTACTGGTATGAATGTCTCTGACCAGACCATTAGAAACAGACTTCATAAAGGTTGCCTGAGGGCCCATTGTCCTCTAGTAGGTCCTGTGCTCACTGTACGGCATTGTTCAGCTTGACTGGCATTTGGTGAAGAAAACCAGAATTGACAGGTTTAGCACTGGCACTCTGGTCTTTTCACAGATGAGAGCACTCTGGGCTCATGTGACAGACGTGGAAAGGTCTGGAGAAGTTGGGTAAATGTTATGCTGCCTGCAACATTGCTTAACATGATTGGTTTGGTAATGGGTCAGTTTTGATCTGTGGAGGGAGGTATTTCCATGGTGGCACATACACACCCACACAGGATGAACAATGGCACCGTGACTGTCACAGGGTGTGGTGGAGGAGCAGGTCCCAGGCACAGACTGAAGCATTTGTTGAACATGATTTATTAAAATCAAAGCTTGAGGGAAGTTACAATGACAACCCAAGGAAAAAGGATGAGGAACATGGCAGAGTCACAGCCATGAAGGAACAACATAAAAACTGGGAGAGTAAAAGAAGAATCAGGTGGAGGGCAAATGCAACAGGTGAGCTAAAATGCTGAGGGATGAATGGAGTAACCAGGAGGGTTTGAGGAACAGCTGAGACCAAAGGAGAAAGAGGCAGTTGGAGAGAAGAGTAATGAGAAAAATCAGACAGAGGGGAACATTGGAGGGAAATCTAACAGAGAATATCTAAATGTACAGAATAAATAAAGAAATACAGGCACTTTTGCCTACAAGGGTTGGACAATGAAACTAAAACACCTGGTTTTAGACCACAATAATTTATTAGTATGGTGTAGGGCCTCCTTTTGCAGCCAATACAGCGTCAATTCGTCTTGGGAATGACATATACAAGTCCTGCACAGTGGTCAGAGGGATTTTAAGCCATTCTTCTTGCAGGATAGTGGCCAGGTCACTACGTGATACTGGTGGAGGAAAATGTTTCCTGACTCGCTCCTCCAAAACACCCCAAAGTAGCTCAATAATATTTAGATCTGGTGACTGTGCAGGCCATGGGAGATGTTCAACTTCACTTTCATGTTCATCGAACCAATCTTTCACCAGTCTTGCTGTGTGTATTGGTTCATTGTCATCCTGATACACGGCACCGCCTTCAGGATACAATGTTTGAACCATTGGATGCACATGGTCCTCAAGAATGGTTCGGTAGTCCTTGGCAGTGACGCGCCCATCTAGCACATGTATTGGGCCAAGGGAATGCCATGATATGGCAGCCCAAACCATCACTGATCCACCCCCATGCTTCACTCTGGACATGCAACAGTCTGGGTGGTACGCTTCTTTGGGGCTTCTCCATACTGTAACTCTCCCAGATGTGGGGAAAACAGTAAAGGTGGACTCATCAGAGAACAATACATGTTTCACATTGTCCACAGCCCAAGATTTGCGCTCCTTGTACCATTGAAACCGACGTTTGGCATTGGCATGAGTGACCAAAGGTTTGGCTATAGCAGCCCGGCCGTGTATATTGACCCTGTGGAGCTCCCGACGGACAGTTCTGGTGGAAACAGGAGAGTTGAGGTGCACATTTATTTCTGCCGTGATTTCGGCAGCCGTGGTTTTATGTTTTTTGGATACAATCTGGGTTAGCACCCAAACATCCCTTTCAGACAACTTCCTCTTGCGTGCACCAACAATTTGTCCTTTTTTTAACTCTGGTATGTCACCCATAATGTTGTGTGCATTTCAATATTTTGAGCAAAACTGTGCTCTTACCCTGCTAATTGAACCTTCACACTCTGCTCTTACTGGTGCAATGTGCAATCAATGAAGACTGGTTACCAGGCTGGTCCAATTTAGCCATGAAACCTCCCACACTAAAATGACTAAAATGTTTCAGTTTCATTGTCCAACCCCTGTAGGTACACAATGGGATAAACTAAAATCAAACACTGGGAATATAAAAAACAAGGAAATAAACAGACATCTACAGAAATTCAAAACTCAAACAGCTAAGCATCATAACACTGACTGCCCTTAGCTCCATTATATGTCTCATTACCTGTTTGCCTCAAGCAATGTAGTGGGCACAGCAAGCATATGGAAGAATTTGATCTGGTCAGGTGAGACCAAATTTTAACTTTCTGACCTACATGCGAAACATCATGTTTGGCACATCACCTTGAATACACCATCCAGATAGTTAAATCTTGTGAAGGCAGCAGCATGCTGTAGGAATGGTTTATTCAGCAGAGACAGGGAAGCTGGTTCAATTTGATGGGAAGATGAATGGAGCAAAATACTTGGTAATCCTGCAAGAAAAATCCAATATCAACCTAACTGCAATAATCTTGAGATAGGAGCAGAGGTTCATCTTCAAACAGGAGGTGATCCAAAACAAACAACCAGAGCTACAATGGAATGGTTTTGATTGATGGACCACTTGTTTGCGGAATATTGGACCATTTGCACATTGCTGTACGCCACTATGCCTTTCCAACGTAATTGGCCATTTTGTACTGCAGGATAGTCTGTCCTACAAAACGCAGCGGCCACTGCGGCTGATATGACGGGGCCGTATCAGGTCTGATGTCACAGGAGGTGATATAGGAAGGCGAACGTTTGAAAGAAGCGCTTTCACGTTGGATACCGGACCAACATCTGAAGCATCTCTCTCTGGAGAAGAAGAGGTCCCACGTGGATTCTTCATTTATTCTCCTTCGTTGACCAACGAAAAATTCATGAAAGGTTTCTGGAACGAGAAGGCCAGAAATTTCACTTTGCTGATCGAAGACGTGAGTTTAACACGTAACCAAAACCACGGAGTTTCAAGGAGACGCAACTTTCCCTCCTTGCTTGGTTCTAGTCGACTGCTGACGGTCAGATCATATTTTTCCTTTTTGCCAAGGAGGCCAAAGGACGGAGATTGACCACTTTCTTGGAGTTTAACTGCGGACGTGCAGCTGCTCTTCAACCCTTTTTTTTTTTTATCTCACTCGCCGCCCCGGAAGGAAGACTTCAACAAGTAAAATCCACCTTTTATTTTTATTTTTTTATTAGGAATAGCTTGCGCAGGATAGAGGAGATTTAGTGCGATGTAGAATCGCCACTTAGAGTCTAATGTGTTCTGAATTGTATGTGCATGCCATTGTTCTTTCGAAATGTGATTACTGTTGTTGTCTGAGGCCACCGAGTCTCGCAAGATTGTGATTTTACTGTGCAAACACCTGAGAGCAGGTGCGCCATGAAACTGGACTGCTATAATAACCTTATGGTGAAAATCAACCATTTTCTTTGTCTTAAACTTCATATTTTACTGGTTTGCCGCCAAAAAGGGTTTATGATCCTTTGTGTGGGCTGCGTTTTACAACCTTGCTGGGGGAAGGTTTATGACTGCCCATGTCCCGCTGAGCTACACTTTGGGAGGGGCACACCCAAAGCTTCTTTCAACCATATTCCCCTTTTATTTTGCCATAACTTCCATAACTGCTGGTTTGATCTCATACACACCCACTGCTGTTTTGTTTTATTTTGTTTAGTTATATATTTTGCCCTATTGTGTAGAACTTTGCATGTTTGAGTAGGTGAAGATCATTGGATCGAAGAGCTGATTGTATCAGGCTGATTGGTTTAATAAATTTCCATGTAGATAAAGAGAAGGCGTTTTGTGTTTATTTTGTGCAACTGTGATTTGTCAGTCAAAATAAGGTTAATGAGGACTATAGGTGAAAATTAGCCCATGACTAAATCTGATGCAGTACATATGTGCTCTGGTAAGATTATTGTACAGACTCCCAAATGAATAGGCTCAAACTTAAAATCATCAGAATAAAATCAGAAGTGTCTATTTTTCTTTTCCTATGCACAATTTAAAGCTTTCTTGCCTTATGACTTCCTCTCTACAGCTTTGGTTGTGCTGCAGCTCCACCTTTCCCCCCAGCCCTATGTGCTCTTCTCCACTAATGCTGCAGGCATTATATGAGGAAATAGATGCAACCCCAGGAAAATGGTGTAATAATGGCATTACTTCAGTTGGAAGCACTGAGGTGTGTCTTTACCAGTGTTTGATACTTACAAAAACTGTACCATGTAATACTTGAAGAAGGGTAGACGGGCTTTCTAGAAAAAAAGTAATGCATCATTTTTTTAAATTATGTTCTTTCGCATTCACCATCAAAAATGACCCAAATGTCTCTGTAAAAATATAATCTTTACAATTAGGGTTTTGCAGATATGCTTTTACATACAGTGTCTTGTAACCCATTCAGTTAGAGCCATATATTTCAATGTATTTCATTAGTCTTTAAAATAACAGACCCACATAAAGTAGTCTTTCAATTTCTTTTACAAATAAAATTCTGAAACAGTGGTGTGTATTTATTATTAGCCACTCTGAATCAATATAGTGTAGAATTACCTTTTCGGGTATGTCTTTTCAACATTGAGAGAAAGATTTTGTTTTGTCAATTCTTCTTTGCAAGCTCAAGCTCAAGCTCAGTAAGGTTGGATCAAGTGTCAGTGATCAGCAATTTTCAAATCTTATCAAACATTTTCTATTGGATTCAGGACTAAACTTTAACAGGGCCATTCTAAAACATGACTTTGCAATGAACTGAACTGCACACCTGCCATGCCGTAATGGCAGGATGCTGCCAAGACGGCATTGCAGGTGTGCTAAGGGAGATGTGCAATCACTTTGTGTGCAGACAAGAAGTAGTTTAATTTTGGTCTGATCTGACCAGAACATCTTGTGCAACATGTGTCCTTTACAGGTCTTCTGAAAAAAACTTTAACCGCCTTTAACAATAGCATTCATCTTGCCACATGAAGACCAAATTATTAGTTGTCCTGACAGTGCAGAACTAAAAGTTGCTCTGTCAATGGATGCTCACAACTAAGGTGTGGATCCTTGTAGCTCATCTACAGTTACCATGGGCCTCTTGGCAGGCTCTCTGATTATTGCATTCCTTGTCTGGAATTTTTGTTTTAGGGGATTTGCTGTTGTTTTATACTGTTTCCATTTTGATATTGATATTGTTTTATAATTTAACTCCGCTTTAAACTTCACCATATATTCTCCCTGACCTATCAGGTGTGTTCTTTGGTCTTTATAATGCTGTTTGATCACAAATGTTATCTAACCATCCTTTCAGCCTTTAGAGAAAAGCTGGATTTACACTGAGAATAATTGTAGCCAAATATGTGACTTCTGAAGGCAAATGGTTACCATAGATGTTATTTCAGAGTTTGTAGATCAAAAGTAGCTTTATAAATATGCAGGGAACATATATTTTCAATTTTTCTTTGTAAAACATGTTCACAATAATGTGTTTTTTTCATTCCATTTCACAATTGTGCAGTTCTTGGTGCTCATCTGTCACATATAACTCCAATAAAATACATTGGAGTTTGTGGTTTTAACATGACAACATGTAAAAAAATAGTATGAATACTTTTACAAGGCACTCAGAGTAATGTAGTCAAACTGTTATGATCCTTAAGGGGTTTAGTTTTGGATTTCTGTAGATGCCTGTTTCTTTCCTCGTTCTTTATATTCTCTTCGTGTTAGTATTTCAGTTCCCCCGAGCTCTGGTCTGCGTTTTGGTCCAGCTCCAACCTCACAATCTCTGACAAAATACTGAATATCTCAGCATTGTGAAGACCTGCTCTGTTTGAGGAAATAAAATTCAACACGTTACTAAGTAGAAAATTATTCTCCCTAATGTGTGCTCACTCTCATGTTGAATAATTAATAACTACAACAGTGGAACTGCTATGGAAAATGTTTATTAACACAGAGGTCTACAGATGAGCATCACAATACAATTGAGATAACTCCTGCCTGAAGCACAAGTAAGACTGCCGTTCTCAGAGTGCTTCATTTCTAAAGTCATGCACAGCAGAGTAATTGCAGATGTGATCTGCTTGATATACTCCAGTTTTCCATAACGTCAGATGGCCTTAATAGAATGGAGACTAAACTTTAATTTCCCGTTACTGAATTGTGACAAAAGCTTTGATTTGTAACAATCAAACCTATATGCAACCTATATACTGGCATTGTTCAATTTAAAAAGGCATATATATGGAAAATGTGCAAATTAGCATAGAAAGATTTAGGACATCTGACAACTTAAAAGCTGAAATCTTTATAATTTATATCTAATTTTACGTGTCCCAATAAGCATCTACATTATTTTTCAATCTTTTTGAAGTTTGTAAGGTTGTAGTACCACTGCAAATGTTTGTCAGGGAGACCACAATATGGACATGGAAATACAAAAAACCTAGGCTGCCAGGTTTTCAGAGCAGCTTGGAGCGAGAGTTGCTCCCAGAGGAAAGGAAGCCATTATTGTGGGTGGTAGACTGAGGTATAAAAGTATTCAGTCTTCCACTTAGAAACAACAAGCCTGATTAAGTTGTTTTAGAATAGAAAAGCAAACATGAAAATATTCAGACCTGAAAAAATGAACAATAGCGAGGAGATACCGATTAGTAAACAATAAATGACATTAAAGATGGTTGTCAGCTACACTTATTATCACCCTTTATTTTTAACTTCTGCATATAATATATACAAAAAATAAACACCACCAATATTCAGGTTAGGAGTACCATTTACCCTTTTACCATTTTACCTTAATTTTTAGCCCCAGACCAGTTTTGTGGATTTATGACTGCAGGGACATCCCAATTGTTTCTTTGGTTTAGGGGGGAAGGAGGGGTACATTTTTCCAGTCCTTACAAATAGATATTGTATGTGAGGGCCACAGACTTTACTTTACATTGAAACACATTCATAAATATATTGCTTTGCATCCAACAATGGATGGATGGATGGATTGATGTTTCTACTGGCACAAAAAACACAGTATTTTGTAAAGCTTTATTAGGTCCACTGTTTAACATCTGGTACTCAAAACAACTATCCTCAAGTATAAAAACGTGCAAAAACAGTCCTTATTCCTAATTTAAAAAGTTTTATTTCCACAATTGTTATAATGCTTTCATAATGTTCTCAGTCAGTCATTTTCTACCACTTATTCCATAGTGGGTTGCAGGGAAGCTGTTGCCTATCTCCAGCAGTCTATGGGCAAGAGGCAGGGTACACCCTGGACAGGATGACAGTCCATCACAGGGCAACACACAAACAACCATGCACCCACTCATTCTTACACCTAAGGGCAATGTAGAGAGACCAATTAACCCTTGGGAGGAAGCCGGAATACCTGGTGAAAACCCACTTATGTACGGGGGAGAACATGCAGAATGACCTCCAGCAGGGAATTGAACCCAGGACCTTCTTGCTGCAAGGCAACAGTGCTACCACCTGTGCCACCGTGCAGCCCTTCGTAATGTTGTATTTTATTTTTCTCATATAGCATATTATTTGACTTACTTAAAAGAATAAAGATTTGATTTGTGTACACATTGCATACTGGCGCAGTTGGTAGCACTGTTGCCTTGCCTCTCGGTCGGGAGTGTTTCTGCATGAAGTTTGCATGTTGTCCCCCTGCATGCATGGCAGAGCATATAAGGCAACTGCAGCTCAGTTGGAAAAATAGCCGAAAGTTGTGGGTTCCACATGTCGATGTGCCCCTGAGCAAGGCACTTATTTCAAGTTCTATACTGATCTAGGCAGCTTTGTATGAATGTGTGTGCATTTGTGAGCACGTTCGGGTGAATGTGGCTCTAGTGTAAAGAATGGTCGATATAACTAGAAAAGCAAATAGAAATTCAGTCCATTTACCATAAAATTGGTGACTTATTTAATTTCAGATCAAAATGTCAATTGCTTGATTTCCTGTCTTGCTTTTTTGTGAAGGAATAAAGTGAACATCCATATTTTATTTTTGGATTCTTTGTTCAGTACTAACCTAAACCTCATATTTAACCATGACAAGACAAATCAGGTGACAAAATAAAACATCATCATGTGTTTGCTTATTATCAGGGCTATAGCAAAACACAACATGTACAATATTTGTTACACAAAAGCAAAAAGGAAACAGAGTGGTGTGTTACACAACACTGGCTAATGGAATCTGTGCTGTGAAAATGTACATTACTCTGACTCATGTAAGCTGTGGTGAGGCTGCAGGTAATTTCCCCTACAACTATTTCCTTTTTACTGTTTATAAGCAACCAGCTTTATATATTTCTATGGACATTATTTGAGTGCAAAGCTTCATACTTTGAATATAGTGTTGATATAAACAATGGCAAAGAATGCAAGAATCCAACATATCACTAATTAAAAGATATGACAAGGATAATCTAAGCATGGTATTGTAATGCACATTACCATCCTGGTGGTTCATTTAATGTATCTGCTTGTAACAAGCTTCTGTATCAGCTGGTCTACTTTATGACAGTATCACTACAGGATTACATGAATGACAGGAAGAACTTAAAAAAATTGTTTAGCAGAAAAACTCAACTGAAATGTTTAGGACGATCAAAAAATGTTTTCAATGGGAAAAATGTCCACAATGAGAAATAAAACCTTTTAATAAAATCACAGTGCATGCAAACAATTCTTATTAAAATAAAAATAACTGAAATATTTAATTATTTTTACATAAATACTCCAAAAAGTTTCAAATAAGTGCAACAAACATGGCTGGACCAGTACCTAGGCTTATCTTCCAACCATACAAAGTGATTAGGATGAAAGATGGGAAAAACAAACCCAAAGCTCAATGCATATTTCAGTCAGATGTAAGTCTGGATTTTGACTAGAGCTGATTTCCTGGTGCTTTGAATCATTGTCGTACTACAGGTCCTTCTCAAAAATATTAGCATATTGTGATAAAGTTAATTATTTTCCATAATGTCATGATGAAAATTTAACATTCATATATTTTAGATTCATTGCACACTAACTGAAATATTTCAGGTCTTTTATTGTCTTAATACGGATGATTTTGGCATACAGCTCATGAAAACCCAAAATTCTTATCTCACAAAATTAGCATATCATTAAAAGGGTCTCTAAACGAGCTATGAACCTAATCATCTGAATCAACGAGTTAACTCTAAACACCTGCAAAAGATTCCTGAGGCCTTTAAAACTCCCAGCCTCGTTCATCACTCAAAACCCCAATCATGGGTAAGACTGCCGACCTGACTGCTGTCCAGAAGGCCACTATTGACACCCTCAAGCAAGAGGGTAAGACACAGAAAGAAATTTCTGAACGAATAGGCTGTTCCCAGAGTGCTGTATCAAGGCACCTCAGTGGGACGTCTGTGGGAAGGAAAAAGTGTGGCAGAAAACGCTGCACAACGAGAAGAGGTGACCGGACCCTGAGGAAGATTGTGGAGAAGGGCCGATTCCAGACCTTGGGGAACCTGCTGAAGCAGTGGACTGAGTCTGGAGTAGAAACATCCAGAGCCACCGTGCACAGGCGTGTGCAGGAAATGGGCTACAGGTGCCGCATTCCCCAGGTCAAGCCACTTTTGAACCAGAAACAGCGGCAGAAGCGCCTGACCTGGGCTACAGAGAAGCAGCACTGGACTGTTGCTCAGTGGTCCAAAGTACTTTTTTCGGATGAAAGCAAATTCTGCATTTCATTCGGAAATCAAGGTGCCAGAGTCTGGAGGAAGACTGGGGAGAAGGAAATGCCAAAATGCCAGAAGTCCAGTGTCAAGTACCCACAGTCAGTGATGGTCCGGGGTGCCGTGTCAGCTGCTGGTGTTGGTCCACTGTGTTTTATCAAGGGCAGGGTCAATGCAGCTAGCTATCTGGAGATTTTGGAGCACTTCATGCTTCCATCTGCTGAAAAGCTTTATGGAGATGAAGATTTCATTTTTCAGCACGACCTGGCACCTGCTCACAGTGCCAAAACCACTGGTAAATGGTTTACTGACCATGGTATCAATGTGCTCAATTGGCCTGCCAACTGTCCTGACCTGAACCCCATAGAGAATCTGTGGGATATTGTGAAGAGAACGTTGAGAGACTCGAGACCCAACACTCTGGATGAGCTAAAGGCCGCTATCGAAGCATCCTGGGCCTCCATAAGACCTCAGCAGTGCCACAGGCTGATTGCCTCCATGCCACGCCGCATGGAAGCAATCATTTCTGCCAAAAGATTCCCGACCAAGTATTGAGTGCATAACTGTACATGATTATTTGAAGGTTGACGTTTTTTGTATTAAAAACACTTTTCTTTTATTGGTCGGATGAAATATGCTAATTTTGTGAGATAGGAATTTTGGGTTTTCATGAGCTGTATGCCAAAATCATCTGTATTAAGACAATAAAAGACCTGAAATATTTCAGTTAGTGTGCAATGAATCTAATATATATGAATGTTAAATTTTCATCATGACATTATGGAAAATAAAGAACTTTATCACAATATGCTAATATTTTGAGAAGGACCTGTATGATTGAGCACTGGTGTAACGAATAATTCAGAGGACCCGAAATTTCAGCCGGACACAACAGGTAAGATTCAGCAGGAGACCACTAGCAGCAGGCTCAGGAACCTCTGAGGGCTGACAGATAGATTAGTGGCTGAGCAGAGTACTGAGAATAGTGACAAACCCAGAATAAAAGCCACTAACCTTTTCTGAATTCGTCATGGTTTCGTTCCACTGTGGATAGGGCTCCTAAAAAGAATGCACATGGGTGAATGCAACCAAAAGGGGATCTTTGGTAGAGAACAACACCTACCCCTGTATTTAAAGCTGTATTTAAAGCATCGACCTCCACAGGGAATTGTCTTTCGGGGGTGCCCAGAACAGGTCCTGTGGTAAACAGAGACTTTAATTTGGTGAACGCCTTCTCGGCCTGGTCGTTAAACTTAAAACAAGCTTTAGATGACGTGAGTGCATGGAGAGGAGAAGCAACCTGACAGTAATTACGGATGAAACAGCGGTAGAAATAAGCAAAACCCATGAACCTTTGTAGTCATCCAGGAGGAGTGAATGCTGCAAGTCACTGACTCGATGCAATCTGCTGTGTTTCCTTAGATAGAAACACTCTTAACCAATTTGAATAATAAACTGAATCTGACTGAACTGTTTGATAGTTAGGATTAATTGGAATGTATGTGCCAGACTTGTAATCTGTATTATTTGATTGAATTGACTTTGTAAAGTGCCTTGAGACGACATGTGTTGGGAATTGTTGCTATACAAATGAAACTGAATTTAAATGAATTGAATACAGGGGACTCCTGGAAGAAAACCTGTTACAGGCAGAGGTTCACCGACCAGCACAACCTTAAATATACACTCAGAGCTACAATAGAATGGTTTAGATCATAGCATATTTATGTGTTATAAAGTTCATACTTAACTGGAATACAGCGGTGTTTAGCATTTATTGATTTATGCATCCATTGTCTTTGTCAGCAAGTAATTTTTTGCACAACTTCCATTTGATCCATCTTTTTTGAGCCAAGCCATCTTTATGTGCCAAAAAACATCCAATTAAAAAATAAACCCAAATTACATGTTTAATTTAAAAAATGTGGTCTGATGTGAATAGTATTTAGTTTAAATGAAAAGATCAGGAAAGATGATGATCCTTGATTGTTGGAAGTAAGAACAGATATATTTTCCATATTTCAATAAATTCAATATATAGTAAATGATTATAAAATCTATGGCTGTTGGGTTGTTCAAATCCCATATCATTAATGTAATGACTTTTATATAAGTAAGGTGTTAATTAGAGCACAACTTTCGAGATATGATGAAGGTTTTTAGGGTCAAACCATCTTAACATTATCCATGAAACAGGTAAAAAATTTTGAAGTCATCCATTTTGGTCGGGCAGTTTGATATGCGCAGCTCATCAGACATCGCAGCTCTGACGTAACCCGGGATAATAAAACCCATGGAAAATAAATTTTCGTTGCCATTTCCAGTGTGTCAGACGGGACGACACAATGGAGGCGCATATCTAGAGAGACAAAAGCTCGCAGGTGAACTGTTTCTCTACACGGCCATTTCCGGAAGAGCTTGAAAGCTGGAAATCTGTCTGATACAAGAAGGTCAGAAGATTCATATACCGATCGAAGACCACGCCGACACCCGGCGCAGGTGGAAAACCCACAGAGGTTTTATTTCCAAGGAGATTAGTTTCCTCCTTGTTGATTCAGTCGACTAAATGGTTCTTTATATTTTCCCCTCCTGGACCGATGAGAAGTTTACTGTTTTTCTTTTAAGTTGATCATGGACGCGTGTCCCCCCCCTCGTTTTTCTTCAGACCTGACCCATCCTCAACCGGTGGAAAGAGAAGAAATCAACGTCAAAGTAATATCGTTCTTTTTACATTAAATCGAATAGGTGCATTTACAGGTCTGGGCAGGATGAGGCATAGTTAAGGTGATTTAGAATCACCAGTAGTTAATCCAAGGTCTTGTTGCATGCAATACTGATTGAAGTGTTTTATGCTGAGCTGTGTTTTGATTTGCTGTGCATATATCATATAGAAATAAGTTCAGTGTTGCCTTTCCCAGTGGTGCCACCGTGGCTATTCCCAAAGGCAGTGGTGGATATGGAATTGATGGAAAAGAAAAAGGATCCAAAATGTATTTAAAGTATAAGTATATTACAAGTATAATACAATAATATATAAACTTACTATCAATATGTTCAGATTTACACAGACACATCAAAAACAGATGAAAAATAGGAGTAGCATTTAAAATACCAGAATTTAAAATAAAAGTAGGAAAAAGAATTACAAATGGATTATCAGTATATTCAGGAGAATTATTAGCAATATTGTTAGCAATGCAGTGGGTGGAGGATGTAAAAACATTAAAACTAATAATTTGTTCAGACTCAAGTTCAGCATTATTAAGTTTAAAACATAATCAATCAGATGGTAGGCCAGACATTGTGTTGGAAATAAAACATACTTTAATCAGAATACAAAGGATGGGATTAATATTAGTTTTTTTATGGGTACCAGTGCCCTTAGGAGTTGGAGGGAATGAGATGGCGGACAGGATGGCAAAGAAGGCAACACAAAACAACATTGGCTTTATAATTAATATTAGTAGCTCAGATGCGAGAAATATCATTAAACAGAAAATCAGGAAAGAGTGGCAAAAAAGGTGGGATGAAGAGAGGAAAGGAAGATGGTTTTATAGAATCAACAAGATTGTAGGAGAAGTAAGAACTGGAAGAAGGAGCAGAAAAGAGGAAAGGTTAATTACAAGATTAAGATTTGGACATACAGGACTTAATTCTACATTGTTTAAGATAAAGAAACATATTGCAGGAAAATATGATTATTGTGGAGAGGAGGAAACAATAGAACATGTAATATTGAAGTGTCAGAAATATGAACAAGAAAGAACAATTTTGAGGAGAGAATTTGTAGGTATTAAAGACATTTTTATATGATAGATACATTGCAAAGAAGTTTAGGTAGCAGACATATTCAAATCATAGTTAGATTTTTCCAAAAAACTAAATTAATAAATAGAATTTGATTATTGTAATAGTAAATACGTAAATTTAAAACCATAAAGAACCACACTCCATACCAGTCGGTGGTGGTAATGCACACCTCAAAGTTATTTGCCAACCACCAAAAAATAACACCAGAAGAAGGAGCGGGTTCTAGAATTCCTTTAGATAAGGGCATGATGTGATGGCTTTTGAGATCTTTCAGCCTACTTCATGTTGTCTGACAGGCTCTATTTAAGTGGTTTTAAATGATTTTACAAGTCTGCAAGTATTCAGGCATGGCTAGTAAAACTGAACCAAATTGATTGCTTTGGATGTTTGTTTTTTTGTTTTTTGCTGCATGTGATCGACGAAGCCTAAAACCAACATTGAATACCTGTGACATTTGATGCCTCAGGAGGCACTGCATTAAAAACCATCAACTGAATATCACAGCATTTGCTCAGGAACACTTTTGAAAACCATATTAGTTAACAGAGTTCATTGCTACATCTACAAGCACAAGTTTAAACTCTACCATGCAAAGCGAAAGCCATATTTCAGCAACACCAGAAATGTTGCTGGCCTCTCTGGGCCTAAGCTCATCTGAGATGAACTGACAGAAAGTGAAAAAGTGTGCTGTGGTCGGTCGGGTCCACATTTCAAATTGTTTTTGGAAATCATTGACCTAGTGCCCTCCGGGTCAAAAAGGTAAAGCACTGTCCGGATTGTTATCAGCGCAAAGTTCAAAAGCGTTCAAAAGGTGTGTTAGTGCCCATGGCATGGGGAGCTTAGTTCCTAAACGCTTAATGAGTGTTGTTAAAAGGAAAGGTAATACAGTGGTAAACATGCTCCTGTCTGAACATTTTTGGAACGTATTGCAAGCATCAAATTCAAAATGAGTAAATATTAGCAAAAAACCAATAAAGTTTATCAGTTTATCTTTGTAATTAATTGAATTGCATATAGGTTGAATTATGTATTTATTCAAATTTGACAGAACATCCCAATTTCATTGGAATAGGGGTTATACTTAGGTTATCTTTTTAGGATTTTAAAATTTGTGTGACAGCAAAGCAAAAGCATAAACTACTTTTTCACAATACAGTATGATAATGCAATTAAAATGACCTAATTTTAAGTCTTTTTCACACATTTGTACAAAGGATTCCAGTAAGTTTTGTGGGTGCTGTAAATCATGCAATTAATAATTTAAATGTTTTCAATCTATTAAGTTCTTTGCTGTGCAGGTGTAATTTATGTCTTCATAAGAGTCTATAGAAACTGTAAATGCTGAGCTTCACTTTTTGCTTGGTTTTGGGGGAATAAGAATCAGTCAGATTTCTTTTGTGACATGCGCATTGTTTCTACTCCGGTGAAGAGCTCTGCAGTGTCCATGAGGCAGCTGTGCGAGAGCCACATGCATGTGGCTGTCCTGCAAGTCCTGCAGGAATGATAAGTGTCCAGAGAAGGTAACTTTTTTTTTCAGCATGATCAAACCATAAATATGGGCATGACTCACTGGGGAAAAAAAGATAAGAGCTGTTCCTATCTGTGAGTGAAGAAGATGTAAAACTGATACTGATTAATGTGGCGAGGAGAGCTAAGGTAGAACTGGAACCAGTAAAACTGTGCTCTCTGCTTTGCTGGTGCATTAATGATGTGGGAGAGCTGCAGAAAACAAAGCAATACAGACAAAGCGAGCATGTGCTTTTCCATCCAACCATCTATTTTTTAAACCGCTTATCCTGAAGAGCCTTGCTGGGTGGCTGGAATGTTTCCCAGATGTACTGGGCAAGAGATAGAAAATATTTTTGAAAAGCTTGCCGGATTTGTAACAGAAGGATTTTCTTTTGTATTGCAAAAATGAAATTCAGCACAGAACATGGTTTATTCATTTGACAAATGTATTGAAATCTGAGTTTTATAACAAATCAGAGAAGTAAACTGCATTTGTTACTGTTTATTGCAAACTGCAATCACTATCACTAGCCTTTATTACACTCAGGTCTACTTGTCTTTAGAATGTAATGTTTTTAGAATGTATTCAGAATTTTGTAAAATGTACTCTTAATGTTCCATATCTTTGTATATACCTTCACAATTCAGACATTTCTATGTATTCATGCTTTAAAGGGGCCCTTAATAATTCATTAAAACATACAGGTCCTTCTCAAAAAATTAGCATATTGTGATAAAGTTCATTATTTTCTATAATGTCATGATGAAAATTTAACATTCATATATTTTAGATTCATTGCACACTAACTGAAATATTTCAGGTCTTTTATTGTCTTAATACAGATGATTTTGGCATACAGCTCATGAAAACCCAAAATTCCTATCTCACAAAATTAGCATATTTCATCCGACCAATAAAAAAAAAGTGTTTTTAATACAAAAAACGTCAACCTTCAAATAATCATGTACAGTTATGCACTCAATACTTGGTCGGGAATCCTTTTGCAGAAATGACTGCTTCAATGCGGCGTGGCATGGAGGCAATCAGCCTGTGGCACTGCTGAGGTCTTATGGAGGCCCAGGATGTTTCGATAGCGGCCTTTAGCTCATCCAGAGTGTTGGGTCTTGAGTCTCTCAACGTTCTCTTCACAATATCCCACAGATTCTCTATGGGGTTCAGGTCAGGAGAGTTGGCAGGCCAATTGAGCACAGTGATACCATGGTCAGTAAACCATTTACCAGTGGTTTTGGCACTGTGAGCAGGTGCCAGGTCGTGCTGAAAAATGAAATCTTCATCTCCATAAAGCTTTTCAGCAGATGGAAGCATGAAGTGCTCCAAAATCTCCAGATAGCTAGCTGCATTGACCCTGACCTTGATAAAACACAGTGGACCAACACCAGCAGCTGACACGGCACCCCGGACCATCACTGACTGTGGGTACTTGACACTGGACTTCTGGCATTTTGGCATTTCCTTCTCCCCAGTCTTCCTCTAGACTCTGGCACCTTGATTTCCGAATGACATGCAGAATTGGCTTTCATCCGAAAAAAGTACTTTGGACCACTGAGCAACAGTCCAGCGCTGCTTCTCTGTAGCCCAGGTCTGGGGAATGCGGCACCTGTAGCCCATTTCCTGCACACGCCTGTGCACGGTGGCTCTGGATGTTTCTACTCCAGACTCAGTCCACTGCTTCCGCAGGTCCCCCAAGGTCTGGAATCGGCCCTTCTCCACAATCTTCCTCAGGGTCCGGTCACCTCTTCTCGTTGTGCAGCGTTTTCTGCCACACTTTTTCCTTCCCACAGACTTCCCACTGAGGTGCCTTGATACAGCACTCTGGGAACAGCCTATTTGTTCAGAAATTTCTTTCTGTGTCTTACCCTCTTGCTTGAGGGTGTCAATAGTGGCCTTCTGGACAGCAGTCAGGTCGGCAGTCTTACCCATGATTGAGGTTTTGAGTGATAAACCAGGCTGGGAGTTTTAAAGGGCTCAGGAATCTTTTGCAGGTGTTTAGAGTTAACTCGTAGATTCAGATGATTAGGTTCATAGCTCGTTTAGAGACCCTTTTAATAATATGCTAATTTTGTGAGATAGGAATTTTGGGTTTTCATGAGCTGTATGCTAAAATCATCTGTATTAAGACAATAAAAGACCTGAAATATTTCAGTTAGTGTGCAATGAATCTAAAATATATGAATGTTAAATTTTCATCATGACATTATGGAAAATAATGAACTTTATCACAATATGCTAATTTTTTGAGAAGGACCTGTATTTCTGTTTTGCTTAGCTTTTTATGAGTAAAGTCAATATTAAAGTAAATTTTCACTTCTAATGTATATTTAACCATATGTATGGGAAATACGAAGTATTGAAATAGGGATGCTTTAAGACCCACAGTGCAACAATGAAACATAAATAAATAAAATTAAATACAGGATTGAAGTACCTGAAATTCCTGACAGCCTGTTGCACAAAGCTGTCTCTGAGTCTGCTGTTTCTGGATCAGAAACTCTGCAGTCTCTTTCCAGATGGCAGCAGACAAAAGACCCCGTGAGAAGGGTAGAAGAGATCCCTAAATTCACTCAGTAGGCAAAATAGCTGACACTTGACATAGTTAATCTCCCCCAGTGATAGGCAGAGTTTGCCGACCACAACAACATCATGGCACCAGGTACGTTTATATAAACTCCTAGTCCACCGTAGCCAGTCTTCTTTCCGTCAACAGGAACTTTGTCTGCTTGGCAGCAGAATAGCTGGTGAAGCTGGGTGGGAAGTCAGGGATGCTGTTATTGAGCCATGTTTAAACAAACACTCAGATTCTAGCAAAGTTATTTGATGTAGTCCAAGTTGTTTCCAAAGAGTTGACGTTGGCCAGTACAATGATGAGTATAGCCGGCTTGTGTGACTTAGCCACTAGCCCTGGTCGGATCCCTCCATCATCCCTTAAATGTGCTGGAGTTAAGTGGTAAGGTTTTCCACATTTTTTTAGATTGACATTAAGGAAGACATTAGAAGAAAATAATTTACATGATTCTGTTTTGTTATACCCAAACAAATGTACTGACTTCTAGGAATATGAGTAACTGACTTAAATGATTTGGAAAAAAAAAAAGATTTCCTTATTATGAAACAATCGTCCCAGATTGATATGGATCAGCAAATGCTTCTTTTTGAAGATGTCCTATCTTGCCTTGCGTTTCTCTCAGGAAAGAAAAACTGACGCCAAATTTCTCATCTGATGCAAAGCTGCCACCATGACAGTTTATTAAGTGAAACAGCTTTTACCAGCAGTTCAATCAGAGTACAAGACGTATACTAACTTTAGCTCGTAAGGACAACAACATCAAGCTGTAACTCAAGAAAAAATTTAGAACAGGTACCATTGACTCTCAGACATTATGCACTGTGTATTTTGAGAATAATCTTCAATTCAATTCAGTTTATTTATATAGCGCCAATTCACAACACATGTCGTCTCAAGGCGCTTCACAAAGTCAGGTACATACATTCAATTTAATCCTAACCATTGAACAGTGCAGTCAGATTCAGTTATTTATTCAAATTGGATAAAACGTTTTTCTATCTAAGGAAACCCAGCAGATTGCATTCAGTCAGTGACTTGCAGCATTCACTCCTCCTGGACAAGCATGTAGAGACAATGGACAGTCACTGGCGTTGACTTTGCAGCAATCCCTCATACTGAGCATGCATGTAGCAACAGTGGAGAGGAAAAACTCCCTTTTAACAGGAAGAAACCTCCAGCAGAACCTGGCTCAATGTGAGCAGCCATCTGCCACGACTGACTGGGGGTTTGAGAGAACAGAGCAGAGACACAAAGAGAACAAAGAAGCCCTGATCTAGGAGTACTTTCTATGGGAAGGAAAAGTAAATGTTAATGGATGTAGCTCCTTTAGTTGTTTCACCTAGAAAGAAAGAACAGATAAACTCTACACAAAAAGAACACAGAAGCACTGATCCAGGAGTACTTTCTATGTTGCAGCAAGAGCTGCAGGGTGGCACAGTTGGTTTGTAGCAAGAAGGTTGCCTTGCAGCAAGAAGTTCCAGGGTTCGTCCAGGTGTCTTTCTGCATGAAGTTTGCATGTTCTCCCAGTGCATGCGTGGGTTCTCTCCAGGTACTCTGGCTTCCTCCCACAGTCCAAAAACATAACTTAGGTTAATTGGTCTCTCTAAATTGCCATGTGAATGAGTGTGTGTATGGTTGTTTTTCCTGTATGTGTCTGTGTTGCCCTGCGATGGACTGGTGACCTGTCCAGGGTGTACACCGCCTCCTGCCCATAGACTGCTGGAGATAGGCACCAGCTTCCATACGACCCACTCTGGAGGAAGCGGTAAAAAATTGACTGACTGTTTGCAGCAACTTCAAACCAAAAAGGTTGTAGGTTGAAGTCTGCACACATCCTGTCCAACCAATTTACTTTGATCTCATGTAGCTGCTCTTTTGAAAACACTTGGCTCATTCGCTACATAATTGAATTTATTTATACGGGAATAAATAAAAGAAAGTTTAAAAATATGTATATTGAAAAAATGAACATTCAGGAACATTCAGGAGCACACATTATGAACCTATGGAAATCCTCTTTGGTCAAGGAAAGATACTGCAAGCAGTCCACCCTGGAGGATGCCTGGTAGTTTGATTAGCTTATCAAATCACACACAGCTGATACAACTGTCTTAGTAACTGATAGGCTGCAAAGCTTTTGACAGCTTTTTTAAATCCTTTATCTTTTTCTAATTTAGGCATAATCTTATTTATTTTCCAATAGTCTAAAATAACAATAAAAAAAAAGATATGGTTAAATAGTAATTGAATACATTTTTTCAGATTTTTGGTGAAATGTAAACATTTGTAACTTATATCTTCCTGAAAACCTCTGTTTTGCCTTTACTGTAATATATATATATATATATATATATATATATATTTTTTTTTTTTATTTTTATTTTTATTTTTTTCTTAGAGTTGAGATTTAGCAGATTCCACAGCAATAAAAAATATTTACAAAAGGAGATGGTATTTTTCACATTTGATATACATATTTTTATAGAAAATTTGATGGAAAATTAAAGGTGTTAAAAAAAGGTAATTTTGGGACACATAGTAGTGGTGTCAGATTTAGAGAGGATACTCAACTGTCTTGGCAGGGACAGACTGGATTGCCTCTGGCTCATCACAAGCTGAATATAAAGGTCAAAAGTCTTTAGCCCACACTCTGTCATATGAAGTCTCGTGTGACTTCTCAGTAGAGAACACCCCCACATTGCCTGTGCTTTATGTAATCTAAAGGGTTTTCTCTGAAATGCCAGCCGGGAAAATGTGTGTAAGGGAGCCAAAATGCTGATGAGAGGGAGCTAAAGGGAGAGACAGTGGGGAAAAAAGGAAAATGGCCTTATGGAGAATACACAACACAAAGTTAGTGTGGGTGGCCTGCCAAGCCTGCAAGGGAAATATTACTCTCATACCCACTGTGGCTCACAGGATTCCTTATGGCATCAGCATGGCAGCCAAAACTTTGACAATCTCTGTCCAATCAGGGGCCTGTGGCTCTTAATTACCGAGCCATAACCTCCAACAATAATTCATGCATTTCAAAAGCCCATGAGATAATAGGGGACATTAAAGCCCCTCTGGTGTGAAGCGAGGAACTGGAGACACCAAGAAGGAGAGACAGCTGACAGAAAGGAACCTCTTCAGATTCAGGGTTCAGCACTCTCTCAGATTGAAGTGACCAATAAAAATAGTTTGAATCATAGGAAAGCATCTGTTGAATGATAAACAACCATCTTTTATAAACTGCATGGTTACGGAATGCCACTATTTACAACAACAACCACTCTTTCTTTACTGTTATTACTGCTTGGTGAAGCAGCCTTAAATAACTTTAGGTTGTTTAGCAAAAAAAAAAAAAAAAACATTTTTGCTAAACATTTCTTTTATATTTATTTATTCTGCATGTTGTTTACAATATTTTCTCAAAAAAACATATTGTGTCTCTATATTATTTTTTTAATATGTACATTATAAACATGAAGTCCAAACAGCTCTGGGTCAGTGTCACTTTTATTTTGCAGGTAAGTAATTTCATCTATTAGATACTAATGAGGCATAAATCTCATATTTAATTTTATGAAATTATTTATTAAGCTTGGAAAAGTTTGTATAACACCATATTTCCATTTATATTTTATGTAACATAAAACCAAGTTTCCTTACTTCTTTTATTTACTTTTCTTTACTATGCCACTGCAATGTACTTTTTTCCTTATGTTTTCATTATGTAAAGCATATTGAATTGTGTTGTTCCCTGAAACAATCCTGAACGTGCTACACACATAAACTTGCCTTGCCTTAAAGTAAACTATGAAAATATAATTAAAAAAACATAAATAATAGTGTTTTTAGGCAAGACCCCAGGGCCCACTGCACTAGCAAAGGTTCTAACAAGGGGTATAAGGCTTTCTTCCGTAATGGCAGTAAGGGTACACACAGGTCTGTGCATCCCTCAATGGATATGCCTCCCCAGACCAACCACCAGACCGATCATGCATAACTGCATAACGTTTATCACAGCTTTTCCAGAGCCTTTCACCCGGTCACATAAGCTCAGAGTGAACTTGCTCTCATCTGTGAAAAGAACAGGGCACCAGTGCCGAATCTGCCAATACCAGTGATCTCTGGCAAATGCCAGCCAAGCTCCACGGGGCTGGGCAGTGAGCACAGGGCCTACTAGAAGACGTCGAGCCCTCAGGCCACCCTCATGAAGTCTGTTTCTAATGCTTTAGTCAGAGACATTCATGGCAGTGGATGTAAAACTATTAAACCCGGTCAAAAAAAATGAGGAGGGACAAAATGTATGTGGTCTCGACCTGCAAAACAATTCCTGTTTTTGATGGATCATCTCATTGTTGCCCTTTTAGTGCACCTGTTATTAATTTCATTAACACCAAACCGCTAACACAGGTTAACAACCCGCTCTACTACTGAATTGACCAAATCATCATTCCAAAGTTTACCTGATTTTGATTTTAAACTCTGATTAAAAGGTGTACTTTTATTTTTTTCAGCAGTGTCCTATTCTACAGAATTTGACACTGATTCAAGTAGCTGATATGTTGTAATTTGTCACTGATTACATCTACATAAAAACACACAAAGTCCATTACAAACACCTGTTGCTACAGTCAGCAGCATATAACATTATTTTTTAAAATTCGTGTTAAGGAAGAACAATAATGATATTAAACATAATACATTAAACTCAGAGGTGGGTAGTAGCCAGTGACATTTATTCAGTTACATCTAGTTAAGTAACTTAAAGAAAATATATATAATATAAACAAAAATGTAGGAAAACATTTACTGCAGTGAAAGTATTGCTACTTCTAATTAAGGAAAATGTCTGGCTACTCTACCCACCATGAGTAACTTCACTGAATGAAGAAGAAGCATGCTTTTACCTATAAATCATCAGACACAGACACACACCTACAGGTTATGTTAAAGTGACACTTCTTGTTTTAACACAACCTTCACTGTTCTAATGTTATTTTCTATCTCCTGAGCCTGCTGTGCCATTTAGAGGTAAATTGAATATAGAGTAAACAGTATATAATGTCACTGAAAGAACTTTACGCACTTCTAACATCTTTACATTACATACTTTAAGTATTGGTTTCAGACGTTTCATGTTGAAAAAATGTTTTGGGGAAAACTGTGTGTGTGTCTGAACTTACTTTGTAGTTATGTAATTTCTTTAAAGACATTTTTTTATTTTAGTCTTTAAAATATCAGAATTTCCATTTACCTTTAAATTTTTGCCTGTCTAATTCCATCACTTATAAATATTAAATCAGATGTTATGACCCATTACTAAGTACTAGAGTCACCTTTTTACCAAAATCAAATACTTTTTTAAGTAATTTCTTGGATGGCTACTTTTTACTTGCACTTGAGTAAAAATATGTTGAAATAGTGCCTCTCTTACTTGAGTACAATTTTTGAGGCCTTTACCCAGCTCTGACATTTTAGCAAGTGTTGGAACAGTAATGTATATTTAACAGGGTAAATTTCAACAAAGATATGTTTTATCCTTTCGAAGGAACATTGACAATAACACTTAACATCATAAATAAGAAAGTCATGAGAAAATAGGTCCTTGAAATATGTTGCAGTGCATTTTCTTCAATGGCTCATAGTCCTTTGTTCAAATACAGTCCCGAAAAATCTCCCAAACCTTTTTATTTATTGAAAACATGCTTACAGTTTTACTCTACATTTGCAAAACATAGTGGTAGAGGTATAGGTTAGAGGGGGTTGCTGGTTTGGGATTTACCTTCATATAGGCCTCTATTTTAGTATATATTGTTTTTTTGGAGGTCTTCTTAACATGCTAAAGAATTATCAAGGTACTTTGTTTCCGGGGTTAATTTAAATTCTATCACATTTAACACATACAGAGAGACAACAATTGTATTCACCACTGGTTTCACTGAACAGTTTTATTAAATATTGCACCACCAAAATCAGCTGGATAGCATTAAACACAGTTGGTATTTTTTGCCTAACATTACAATCATAATTGCAGGAATTGTATCAGCATAACCCTTGTTAGACTTACAGTATATTAAGTTGCAAAGCCTAATTGAATTCTATTTAGCAGTTTTATGAAAACATATATGCTGTTCTATCATTAGCTTGTCTTCAGTAATTAGTGTAGTGTTAATCTAAATTGAACACACCTGGTTTATTTTGTTTATAATCTCTTATGCACCCACAGCAGAGTCACAATGTGAATGCTTTATGATTTGAGGCTTATGGAAAGAAAGGATGAGTTAGGATTGACATATTGTGTTTTCTTCTCAGGCCTTACCTTCTCACAGCAATTAACAATCACAAAAACTATGGCCCAAACATTCATTAACTTGTATCACCAGTTATTACATTGAGACTATAGGGGGATTAACCCTGTCCTAAGAATGCATGTATCCATTGCTACTTTCAGATTTTACTTAATTGGAACCTGCCAGGTCAAGATTCACTCAAATTTAAACAACCATATGATCTCTAAGCTGCTGATGGCACATGGCATACTGTTAATGGTTAATGGCAAAAGCATGTCAGCCTAAAATTTAAAGCTTGCAGAGAAGCATAGAGGGAACTGCATCTATCCTCTGTGGAGATACAAGAAAGATTTTTGGTGTTTTTAAATGATGAGGTTTCACAGAAGAGAAAAACTTCCCCTCGAGATATTGAAATTGATTTCACCCTTTGCAGTGAATGCAATGTTTACCTTCTGGCTAATTGCAAGTGGCAGAACCCATTCAGTGGTGAAAGAATAGGACTCACAGAGGAGCAATGCATTTTCTTCTATTCCTTTTGGACTACAGCCACATCCTTCATTTAGGAGGTTCATGCCAAATAGCTTGCAAAGATTAGTCCAACTTGAGCTGCTCTACAATGAGTTAAAGGAGAAGTTATGCTAAATTTTGGCACATTTGAATAGTGTTCTAAATTTACTTTTTGAACAAGTCTCAAGATGAACACTTTCCTTCCTATTATTGCACACAGTTTGCAGCCTTAAATAATTAGTTAATAGACCAAAATCAGTATATTTTTTATATTCCACATCCACTTAAGTGCTAAAGTACAACATTTCCAGATTTCATGATCTTGTTTTTTTTCTGTTATAGCTGAGTATTTCACATCCACTTGTACGATCCTTTTCAGTCTCTCTAACAACTCATAATCTTCAGTGCTAGTCATCAATTTACATCCAATGATCATGAATGGCATTTTAATTTCTGCCTTTTAATTTAATTTATAATTCAATAATAATTTATTTTAACTGTGAGTTCAAGGGATGGAATGTCAATAAAACATGCAACTACAAGAACTTTTAAAAACTAGAACTGGGTTCAAAAGTTTAGCCAAAGTTGATATAGTTCATTAAAATGGTTGGTTTCCTATCTGGCTTTAAGGCATAGTTCACAAATTTTTGATACCGTTGAAATTGGGCTTTGGAAAGGCCTTTCCGAAAGCGTAATATAAGCCTGGTTTGTAGATCCCTAAAACAGTTTTTAGGATTCTTTTTCTATTTGAAAATCAAATTGTGTTCAAGCACAAACCATCTGATAGAAACTGCTGTCCTTAGATAAAACAAAATTGATCAGGATATTCAACAACAACCCAGTGATCACCAAGGCTAAAGTCTGTCATAAACTGGAATTTGCTGAAACAGCAGTGTAAGTCTCCATTGTAAAGCATTTTTCTCATTACAGTAGACTAAGAGGACGCTGACCAAAACAGACCAATAAATGCCTTTAGGAGAAGAGTTTTTTAGTCAGACTAGACAAAAACTGTACTATTTTGACATAATGACAAGAAACATGTATGGATCAGTCCAGATTTTCAGACACAAATAAAAATAGTTTTTTTAATGAATGAAGCAAATTAACCAAAAAGCTGCTGGTGCACTGTTTCCTATCCTAACATGTATTCTGACATGCTGAAAAATGCATGTTATGTGGGTCAAAAGGGGAGTAAATCTAGTATCGTCATTTCTTTAAGTTAGGTGTGTTGCTTTTATGCCGTCACTTTGAATTGTTTATACTGGATGAAGGGTGTGGAATTTACACTGTGCCAGGATGGGGTACTTCTGTTGTAATGACAACAGATCATTTATCTATATAAGCATCAGCAGGAATTCTGGACATTAAATTTCAATGTTCTATGGGGTACCCACTGAAAGAAAAAAATTCGAAATTTAATTTCCAGAAGTAGTCAGAAAATTAACAAAATTACCTAGAAAGTAAGGAAAGCCGCTTAAATTTCGGTTTCAAGCAGGGACGTGCACAGATAGACACTAGGTGGTGCTAGAGCACCTGCCCTTTTATCCTTTGGAGAAAAAGGTGCCCTCCTGAAATCTTTTTTTTTTTTACAGTGTATTGTGGGGTCCAAGGTAAAATTTCTGAATTTAAAGGCCTATAATACCAGTGCCCCACGTTTTGAAATCCCCCCTCCCCCCCCTTCGCCAACACACATACGTGTCCCGCCTCGTGTGTCTCTCAACGGAGACGGGCTGCGTGCAGAGCGGAGAGTTGGACCTGCGCTGGTCCAGCTTACCTCTTCTCTCCTCTCCTCCGCCGTCAGATAGAGGCTAACCATCCAGGAAACAAACAAAACGAATATACTTGCTTCCTAAACTTTAGATAAAAAAGTTAAAACTTCACCTGCCACCATCTTATCTAAACAGAACAGGCCAATTAATGGCCTACCTTTACCCGCTATGTCTTCTATGGCCGCCACCAGGCGCAAGGAGAATGTCTACGATTTAACTCTTAGATTAATAAATTCAAATCTATCCCATAGATGTCGGTATTACATTTGTTTTATGGTCCATGATGACTTCTGTTTGACTCATGTTTTTTGTTTTATTGCAAATACGGCGAAATGAGCTGGTTAACATTACAATTCATACACTACTAAAATACCTTTAATAAAGTTCAGTACATGTGGGGCATGTAGGCTAAGTTGTATTTTCTACTTCTGTGTGTGTAAAAATGATGATGTGATCAGAATATTTTATTTTCTAAATAGCAGACATCTTATCAGTTCTCAGGACTTGTAATCTCATTCATTTTTATTCTCTAAGAATATTTTCTGTCATATTTCACACTGGCTACATGCAGAAGTATAGATGATTCTTCTTATGATCATATTCTCTGATGTTGGTTTCATTTTGACTATAAAGATTTTATAACTCATTTTCTGGGTATAGTTGATTTACACTGTAGAATGGTCACTGGTTACTGAAGATAACTCATTTAGTGTGACCTACCTGGTAAATTTGACAGTGTAACCTGCTTTGCTACAACATAAGGTTATTTGGTGCAGAAGACATTTTGTGATAAAAGTACACAATGATATAGTCAAGACAAACACGTTGTGCTCAGTGTGTAAAAAGAAATAAAAATAAGGATAATGTAAGTTCCAAATTGTACTCAGGAAGTTCAGGTTGTGAATCAGTAATCTAATAATTTTGTTGCCTTATTAATCTTAAGAATTTTGTCAAATGCATTCTTGTTTTGAGTTTTTTTTTTTTCCTGGGTGGTCATTTCCCTTCAACCCACAGGACAGTTTGTTTTGGGGGTGCTTAGTAATAAATACAAATTATGTTCATGCTATGCCTGTAATAAATCTCACACTACAAAAGGCAACTGACAGCTCCATGTGCTGCACAAGGTGCCCTTTTTTCCATTTAGCACCTGCCCCCCAAAATGTCTGTGCACACCACTGGTTTCAAGCATCCTACATACTGAGGAGAGTGAATATTCATTAGTGCACACAGAACACTTCCTAAAGTTTCATGACATTAAGTAATTTTATTATAGGGTCATCCCCATAATATTTGAATAACTTGTGAAAAGCCCTGTAGCAGTAGTTACAGTAGTATAGCTGTAGCACTCATCTTTTGGAATTGTTTGACAAAAACCTGTGACAGCCAGGCTTATCTCTGACTGTGCCAACAATTCTAGTCTTTGCCATGAAATCCGCCTGTTTAAATGAACTCCACCTATTTTGCCAGTAGTGGTCAAATATCCAGCCAGAATTATGCACTTGTATGTATGTATTATAAGCTTGTGAAACTTGGGGCATAATTTTGACTCGGTGTGGATTGCAGAAAATTCACTGTAAATTAAAAATTGTGCACCCAGTTATGTTTTGAAAATAATCAAAGTTGTATACATGCTGTCAGTGTTCTCTTGAAAAAAACAACCCCAACAACAAAAGTGGTTCAAGTACATCATTACATACACTTATTGAGCAATATATGACTTAAATTTACAAATGTCCTTGTGTCTTACAGATCAGGAGCGAATAGGAAAGGACTCACATTATGAGCAAGAAGGAAAGGTGCAGTTTGTTATAGATGCAGTGTATTCAATGGCTCATGCCTTGCACAACATGCACAAAGAACTCTGCCCTGGGAAGGTGGGTCTCTGCGCTAAAATGGATCCCATCAACGGCACCCACCTCCTCAAGCATATTCGCCGACTAAAGTTCTCAGGTCAGTTTCTTCAAACTAAAATGTGTTTCTGATCTCAACAGATACCATAAACATTTCACAAAATCAAGATGGGACGCTAAACTTATTTCCTTTTTTTCTAAGGGTTACCAGTTGTGACATGTAATAGCTCATTTCTAAAAAGCTATTTAATGTAAAAATTCTGGACATGCAAAGCCATACACATTTGTTTTTATTTTTAAATATTATATCAATAGCAAACAATCACACACCCATAAACGCTAACCATTTTTTCATTGGTTTTTTTCAGTATTTTAGTTGAAACATTTTGCAGCTTTATAAGCTGGGAAAAACAAAAACAAAAAAACTCACCTACTGTTTCACACAATTTGATATTACGCTTTCTCAAAAAACTCCTTCATTTGAAAAGAGTAGATGAAATGATATCAAAATTATCATAATTGTCTGATGATTATAGAAACCATTGGAAAAGGAACAAAACCCAAGAAAAGCAAGTCACCATGTGCCTTACAGCCTGTTTTTTTTTTTCTGAACTTTCTGCAGCAAGTAATAACCTTTCTGGGTGTTTATTTTATTTTTTTTTTTTATTTATTCTCAGTTTTCTCTGTCTCTCTATCTGGCTTCCTCTGATAATAGTGTCAAGGTTCTCTACATACTGCCATTTTGTATATCCTGCATGATTTACTTGATTCTATTTCTACCTTATTAAAACTCTTTAAACTATAATTATTAGAATTCTTTATATTAAAAAATCACTTAAGTACTTTTTAACTTAATCTGAAGAACAAAACAGTCCTTTTATTTAATTGACGTGCGTCATGTAACGCATATTGCTGGACCTTTAGGTGCATATGCTCTATATTGCAGGTATCCTAATGAGTCATAACCTTATAATATAAGGTCTGCCACATTCTCAAGTGTAAAAATTAAAAAACAAACTGAAAAAGCAAGTCAGTTTATCATCATACTTCTCAGGAGAAAACGGAAACCTGTTGTTAAGCTAGTTTTTTTGCAATGTTAACCAGCTGGTGCATTTATGACCTTGTCAGATTTTCTCTTTGAGTTGGTGACTGTGTACATGGAAAAAAGCCAAGCCTGCGGCATGGGTTACTGTATTTATCTGTGAAATAAAGTTTAATATGCTGTTTTTAACTTAGAGTAGTGGTAGAACTTGCATTTCCCTATCATTTATGTGGGGGACTAACCATAAAAATCTATCCCAACAGAGAACAAATGAAAAGAAAAGGGACAGCATTTTTAACTAATAAACATTCAACTTAAATTCAAGGGTTTACAGTTACAACACAATCCCAGTCCTGGGGTCGACTCGGTTATGGACAGACATTGTGTACACTCTATAAACCCAAATAAAGTGAAGGGACCCTCTAAACTAGGAATTGCAACATCCAAATATTAACTAAATGAGGTCTTATTAGGTCAACCTTGGCATGATGAAAGTGTTGATGAAAGATAAAAATACAGAGTATAAGAATTACAACGAGTAATCCGATCAGGCACCATGAATGTCATGGGTAAATTTCATGACTATCCCTTTTAAAATGTTACCTTTTGTGTATTGTAAATGAAAAAGTCAAATAATGTAGATTAAGATTTAACCGTGGGCAAAACTTTTATGTTTAATTTCAAAGGCAATTGTTGAGATGCTTGATGAAGCGAAGAACCTAGACTGCCCTTTGCCCTCATATGGCTGGAAAAAAAAGTCCAGTATTATCACTATTTGACTCAAATATACTGTAAACCTAAACCTAAAGTCATATGTTTATAAACTAAGGCTGTAACAAAAACTGAATATGTATGGCCTTTATTGTTGTAATTGTTGTTTATATATGTGATATAAAAAACTTTATAAAGCAGGATAGCTTGTGACCATTTCCTCAATCTTTTTACAGCTTGTTAACAAATTTGGCCTTGCTTTGTTATATACTGAAGGCTTTTGGTGATGCAAAGATGATCTACAGTCAAAATCTATTTAGTTAAAAAAGATGCCAGACAACTGAACTTATTTTTTGGCTTGACCCTGTTTATATTCATTCAGTACAGATCACAAATGTTAGACTGTGCTGTTCTTGATGGTAATGTTAAGAAGTATTATAATTTAGTATAGCTTCCTGTAATATGAGGCCTCGAGTCTTCATGCGGTATGGACCCATTTGAAAAATACTGCTATTTCAGATGTTTAAAGTGTTTCATATTAACTACGTTACCTTGACATTGATGGAAGCTTTATCCTTTCAAAAACCTAACAGCTTCACTAACCTTCTCCTTCTACAGATGCCAGTTCCAGTGGACCACTCAGACTTATTCCCTTCATTCTTTGGTCTAATTTCCCTCCCTTCATGCAGCATTCCATTATACTCACTTTTCATTCAAGTTCACTTTCATGACTGGTATATTAATAATTGACTGCTTTCACACAAAACACACTGATCCAGAGATCTGTTATGTAGAATCTGTTTTATAATGCTACAGGACTCAAGACAATTAAAATTCCTTACAGAGACTTGAGTATGCACTGTTTATACAGATAAATTATTCATTTGAACTCCTGCTCTTCAAGCTAATTTGTCATTCTAATATCTGCTTATTACAGAATGTCAGTTCAATATTAATTCACATTTGAGAGGTGGAAGGAAACACTTTCTTTCAAATAATTGAGTGAGTCATTTCACTGTCTTTCTTGTTGCAAAAGATCAGGCACAGTTTATTAAGGTAATAAATGCTTTCATACATCAGACATTTTCCATGTAATTTTTCGTGTTAAAAAATAATAATACTTTTGGCACCTGGACTCATGCTGCTGCTGTTCAAACCAAATGCAGGTTATTGCCAATTAAAGACATCTTCCATTGTGGACCAGTTTTCACAAGCAGAAATTATCTTTCAATTCAATTCAGTTTATTTATACAGGTCCTTCTCAAAATATTAGCATATTGTGATAAAGTTCATTATTTTCCATAATGTCATGATGAAAATTTAACATTCATATATTTTAGATTCATTGCACACTAACTGAAATATTTCAGGTCTTTTATTGTCTTAATACGGATGATTTTGGCATACAGCTCATGAAAACCCAAAATTCCTATCTCACAAAATTAGCATATCATTAAAAGGGTCTCTAAACGAGCTATGAACCTAATCATCTGAATCAACGAGTTAACTCTAAACACCTGCAAAAGATTCCTGAGGCCTTTAAAACTCCCAGCCTGGTTCATCACTCAAAACCCCAATAATGGGTAAGACTGCCGACCTGACTGTTGTCCAGAAGGCCACTATTGACACCCTCAAGCAAGAGGGTAAGACACAGAAAGAAATTTCTGAACAAATAGGCTGTTCCCAGAGTGCTGTATCAAGGCACCTCAGTGGGAAGTCTGTGGGAAGGAAAAAGTGTGGAAGAAAAAGCTGCACAACGAGAAGAGGTGACCGGACCCTGAGGAAGATTGTGGAGAAGGGCCAATTCCAGACCTTGGGGGACCTGCGGAAGCAGTTGACTGAGTCTGGAGTAGAAACATCCAGAGCCACCGTGCACAGGCGTGTGCAGGAAATGGGCTACAGGTGCCGCATTCCCCAGACCTGGGCTACAGAGAAGCAGCACTGGACTGTTGCTCAGTGGTCCAAAGTACTTTTTTCGGATGAAAGCAAATTCTGCATGTCATTCAGAAATCAAGGTGCCAGAGTCTGGAGGAAGACTGGGGAGAAGGAAATGCCAAAATGCCAGAAGTCCAGTGTCAAGTACCCACAGTCAGTGATGGTCCGGGGTGCCGTGTCAGCTGCTGGTGTTGGTCCACTGTGTTTTATCAAGGGCAGGGTCAATGCAGCTAGCTATCAGGAGATTTTGGAGCACTTCATGCTTCCATCTGCTGAAAAGCTTTATGGAGATGAAGATTTCATTTTTCAGCACGACCTGGCACCTGCTCACAGTGCCAAAACCACTGGTAAATGGTTTACTGACCATGATATCACTGTGCTCAATTGGCCTGCCATCTCTCCTGACCTGAACCCCATAGAGAATCTGTGGGATATTGTGAAGAGAACGTTGAGAGACTCAAGACCCAACACTCTGGATGAGCTAAAGGCCGCTATCGAAGCATCCTGGGCCTCCTTAAGACCTTAGCAGTGCCACAGGCTGATTGCCTCCATGCCACGCCGCATTGACGCAGTCATTTCTGCCAAAGGATTCCCGACCAAGTATTGAGTGCATAACTGTACATGATTATTTGAAGGTTGACGTTTTTTGTATTAAAAACACTTTTCTTTTATTGGTCAGATGAAATATGCTAATTTTGTGAGATAGGAATTTTGGGTTTTCATGAGCTGTATGCCAAAATCATCCGTATTAAGACAATAAAAGACCTGAAATATTTCAGTTAGTATGCAATGAATCTAAAATATATGAATGTTAAATTTTCATCATGACATTATGGAAAATAATGAACTTTATCACAATATGCTAATATTTTGAGAAGGACCTGTATATAGCTGGTGAGGAAAATCACACAGAAAGAGTAAACAGTGGCCTTCAACAAAAGCTATCAAGATCCCCTTAATGTCCCCGATGCACCAGCTGAGCAGCTCAGAGTCCCACGGCACAGAGCAGAAAAACAAGAGATTGGCTACTGTTCACAAGACGCGTCATTTATGGTTTAATGGTTTCCCTTCCCTGTCGTAAAACGGCTTCTGTGTTCTCATGTTCATCCTATACAAACATATTGATTGAAGGTGTTTAGATTAGAAATGTTTTTTATTTTTTATTTTCTCAAACTACTCCAGTGAACCTGCAAGATGAGATGCAATCAAAATATTCACTGAAAAGTTTTGCACCAAAAACAAAAATCTGTTTAATTTAAATAATTCAATGGAAAAATAAAAATTCTTATTTAAAAATAGATTATGCATCAAATGTTAACTTTATTTTCAAGAGGTGCAGTTGTGTTTTCTACAGGGTTTTTAAGGATGCCTGCAAGCAGTGACATGAAGCTTCTGTGTAGTAAGCACTTTTTGTTGATTTTTGTTCCTACCAGGTAGACACTATTCACACACTCTGTCGGGGAGGGTTGCCTTAAGGTTACACGACACTCAATCTAATTGCATCAGCTCACAGCTGTATATCGATCCAGATCAGATCCATAAACCAGCAAACTGCTGAGAGTGGATTTGCTAAGTGTCACAATTTCAAAGATGATATTTCTCTTTGTGCTGGGAAAATTATGTTACACTTCAGGAAACAAACAGTCGTTGTGCCATTTTCTCTTAAATCAGCAATCGAACAAAATGTTTACAGAAGTAGGTCAGTTTTTTTCCTTCTATAATGAATCATTACAAGCAAGGAGGAAGGTTTATTGCTACACATATATGTTTGATTTCAGAGGTTATAGCTGACATCTGCAAAAATATTTATATGCACTGCATCTGTTGAAACTAAGGAAAACAGTTGGTAAGAGGAAATCCTTAAAGAAACAAACAGATATCTATGAGGAACAAGATAGTTGATTATATACTGTAACCCTTTAGAGATGATTTTCACTCACCATTTTCTGCCATCGTTGTACAGTGTTTTCACAAATATATCTGAATTTTTGGTGCAGTGAAATGCAGCTTTTCTTTGCACCAACCTAAGCTAAACAAACAACAGGACAACAGCCTTTAGACAGTCTGATTGTGTAAAGCTTCATCCTTTTTGTTCCCTCTACTGGAGTAAATGTATGGTAGTTGTTCAGACTTCATTGGGGCACAACTGAATGAAGCTTCCTTTCAGTGTTTATGTCTCTTGCAATCACATCAGAGAAAGTGAGGTGTTTCAGTTCCACCACAAACCAAAAAGCAGTGCCTTGTCTGATTTTATTCTCACTGGGGATAGAGGTTATTGTCTGCAATAAAAAAAAACTTTTAGAGTTTCTTGTTTTACACATCCTTCACCCTCTGCTCTAAAATTTGGTGTTAGTTGCTGTGTAGCTAAAAGGATGATTCCAGTTGACATGTTTGTGATAATGTAACATTTCTTTAGTTCCTTACAGTTGTTAGACGCAGCCATAAAACTCACATGATTTAGATTGTTTTAAATATGAGAATGTGTCAATGTATTGCTGTTTCTTATGCGAGTTGCAGCTACAATGAGAACATCACTTTTTTTCACTTCAGCTGTCCCATGTATGGGATTAATAGTGAGTCGTGAGCATTCCGCATTCTTTAATTTAGAAACAGATATAGACAAAGTCTTACAATAATCACATCCTTTATTTAGTTTACATTACAAACACAGACTTTACTGTCTTATGTTGATATTTCTATGATAGGTCAGCCCAGATTATCCTTAAAATTGTGAAGTAGAAAAATATATACATGGTGTTTAAATCTTTTTATGAATGAAAATCCAAAAAAGTATGGCAAATGTTTCTATTCAGCACCTTTGGGTCAGTACTTTTTAGAACCACCTTGCTGCAATTAAAGCTTTTAAAATTTTTGGAGTGTGTCTCTGCCAGCATTACACATTTTTGAAACTGAAATTTATGCCCATTTTGTTTTTTACAAAGTTTCTCAAAGGCAGGCAGATTGGGTCAGCGATTTTCAAGACTGGTAACACATTCTGAACTTTGATTGGGCCATTATAACCCATGCATATGCTTTAACAATTCCATTTACCCCAACATACAGGTTTAGCTGAGTGTCGAAATCAAACACCGGGAAGCTGAGGTCATTCATTGCCTTGCCATCGTGGTGTGCTCTGTGGTGGGGGATGGAATGCGGCGCGGGTGCTTGGAGCAGGGCATTGTACTTGCCTCGCTGTATGGTGCTTCAGAGCTCTTAAGGGAAGCTGCTAATAGACTGGAGCAATCTGAACACTGTTAAGGGGTTGGACACCAATCGTTCACCTGCTGAGTTTGCCAATGTTAAATGCATTTTTTTGGGGAAAAGATTCAAACTTTGCAGGCTAAAGCTAACCAGCCAATAGGCAGAAGTTGACGCCTGAAGACACAGCCCCTCCTCATTTGCATAATGAGGCAGAAATGTATACGGAAATGTAAAAAGCACAGGTGTCACAGTGTGGTTTTGGATCGGACCAAAGTGCAGACAAGAGCTCGGCAGGATTATCTTTGTAATTCAGCGATTTATTTACAATGTCAAAAACGTAGCAAAATCACTGCAGGTTTCCCAAGGCAAGACGTGGCAAAAAACAAAGCATAATCATGGACGAGAACGAGGTGTGACGAACACAAGGAACCAGCACTGAACAAAGACACAAAACCAACTTATATACTGTGAGATAACAAAGGCAGATAATCAATGGAACAGGGAACAGGTGTGACAAGGAGGCAGGGAAGCAGAAGGAACAGGTAAAACAAATACAAAGGCTGAGGATGGGCAAAGTAACTAATAAACAATAAACAGAAACACAGACCAAGCAAACCTATAGACAAAGATAAATAATCAAATGGGGAATAAGAAAACTAGAATAATCATGACTAAAGTAAACAGAGAAACGAGGGAACATAAGAACAACAATAACAACCTAAGAACAAACAAAGAACCCATAAAGAAAACGTGAATACAAAAGTAAACAAACCTAACCACACTGACTGAATAAATTGGAAAGGAAACAGAAAATAAACTAGTAAACAAGAAGAGTGCAAAGGAACCAATAATATAACACAATTAAACACAAAGATACTAAAGAGAAATAAAACTAGAGAATCCAGGGAAGACCAAGAACTATAATAATAATAATAATAATAATAATAAACCATACCAAGTAATAAGAAAACAATCATAAAAGAACTTAATGAGGGAGGAGAACAACAAAACACCAGGAGGTAGTAGAGGGAACAAAACAAACTAATAAACTTAATAGAAACAACTAGACAAAATAAACCATCACAAGAAACCATAAAACATAGTCCAAAATGTCACTCTGTGACAACAGGCACAATTACATAACATTAAACAAATAAATGGAGTAAAAAAATAGGAAAAATAAAACAGACAGAAAATATTAAAACATACACATAAATAAATACGTTTAAAAGTCATTAATAAATAAAGTTGAAAACTGTAATGTATAATACATAAAGTAATCCTTACAAAGGTAAATATATAAAGAAGCTAATTATATATATATATATATATATATACATACATTTATGTCTCATTGAATAATTTAATTACTGCCTACATTTATTTATTTACTCAATTTTTTTGTGTATTTTATATGCTTATTTATTTATTTCTGTATATATTCTTAATTATGGCAGGATTGGTCCTCCATAAGTAGGGGACTGACATGCTAAATTCACATTGTAAGCAAGTGTGCTTATCGTAATTCCACTTTTTCTTGGGGGAAAAAAATAAATAATTTCACAGAGCGCTTCCCCTAAAGCCACATAATTATTCTGTTCATAGCAATGAATTTTTTCACAAATTAATACCAGAATTTTAAAAGCAGCCAAGGCCAAGAAGCATCAAACACACTTAAAAAGTGAAGTGGAGTCCATATAAGTTCTGTATATAGGTCATTAAGGTCTAATGATTGGCTGTCATGTAGTTGTCAGTCACCAAATTGTTTTGTTTGCTTAATGGTACAGAAAAAGCACAGGTTGGATTAATCATTTCCCTCAGTAATAATTTGGGAGTGTATGTACACAATAGTGGAGACAAGAGAGGGCCACCATCATTAAATATTACATATAATTACATGCACTTCATTAACCCCTAACTGTTTCTTCAAGAGCACACAATAAATGAGCAAATAGTAAGCATGTGTGACCCTGGGCTACACCATATTAGTACACAGCAGAACACAGCAGTGCCAGAGGTCTCGGTGGAACTCATTATGCCTCTAACTTTTGAGTGTTGACTGTTTAGACAAGCACTTTATGGAAAATGACAGGCTTAATTTTTCATCATTAACTCAAACTCTGGCCATGCTGTCTCTTTGTCCTGACTTCACTGAAGTGCCTATATGCCAATACAAAAGTAGGTGAAAGAAGAGTAGTGCTTCCCTTTCCTTTTCTTTTAATAATTTTAAAGTAAAACTTTGCCAAACATTATATTAAAAAATATCTGCTTCTTTGTAACCTTAAAACTTGTGTTATACATTTGTGTCAATATACATATATATAAAAGATCTGTTTTCCTATTTTGGTGCAGAGGGGCCAGGAGCACTTGAGCAGATGGACTAACTCAGACTTCAAGGCTTTAGTTTAAGATCTTAAGAGAAACCATAAAATCACTCTGTAACACTGTGGAATTTTGAGGGAAACAGCTACCCACGATTAAAATCTATGATAGAATATGTGACAGCTTAGAAGAGGGGTAATTGCTTAATATGTTTTTAGAGACAGGTTTCATTTCTGCTTGATGAAGTCACTGTAATCCTGCAGTGATCACTCAATGCTTTAGTGTGGGCGTTATTGTCACACAGGCAGAGGCTGGGTAAAACAGTAATTCTTGTAATCCAGTAGGGCTGACTCATCGAGATACGGATTAGGGCAGTATCCTCCAGAGTCGAAACAAAGAGCAGAAAACACAATACACATGAGCAGAAATGCTTCGGCTGCAAGTCAACATGCTTATTCGCTTCGTCTTAAACAGGATGTGCATTGTGTTCGGGAGACTTAATAATGAACCAACGGTGGCCCAAAATAAAAAGAGGGGGTGTTTAAAGTCAGGTATTTGTTAAAGTAAAAGTGAAAAGAAGTATCTTTGTTTTGCCTCCAAGATCTATGATTAAAGTACTCCTCCAGCTTCCGTTAGACAACAAGATGTGAATTCCCTGTGACTCATAATTATGGTAGATATGGTGTAATTGTCGTCAAACAGGTAAAAATGATTTGTCCGCATTGCTCTCACAGTGACAAACCAATTTGACATCATCCAGAGACCAGCTAGCTGCCCATCTCAGGATCACTGTAAAAAACTAGATGCTTTTCACTGTCCAGACTGTGTTGTGGTTCACACATCATAAGTCCTGTGATAGTTCATTACCTGTTAAATACTAAAAACACTGTTTGATAAATATGGTCTAGATATTTTTTGTGTATAAAAAACCGATCAACTGAGAAAAATCTGGTTATTGTATCAAGCTAAATGGACGGTTTCTGCTAAATTTTATTACACTTTTGACTAATGATTCTCAGATATAAAAATAAAAGAAAAATATTCAGTGTGATTTATAACAACCTGCGCATGTTGAACTCAGGTTAGGGACTTGATCTGCTCATAAAACTGCAAGAAATAACGGGTAGTTGTTGTTAACTTAATAGCTCAAGACTAGTTTTGTGTATAAATGTATTCAAATGCATTCATTCCTGAGTCGTTTTGTTATTTTTTTTTAGAACTTTTAACTCATCAAAACTATTGTATTTTCAGGGAATTTAAACTGGGGATAACTTAGCATGGCAACAATTAACAATGCTTAATACTGTAGTTGTTATAAACGTAGAGAACCTCAGGACAGGTTTTAGTTAGTTACACACACACCAGTAAACATACTTATACAGGCCACTTCTAACCTTCTTTCTAACTATTATCCATTCAACTGTATCCAAAATTACTAAGTTTTGTTTAGGCAACGGGGGATTTTGTCTATTGTTATTAAATACATTCAACACTTTTTTCAAGTAAAGTATCTACCTGATCGTTTTTGTAAAGTAACCTTGCATAAATCAAAGCCTTTATGAGCTATCTTTAGCATCCATTTCGGCATATTTTGCTTTTTAACAATATCATCTTAAATATGTGTATACATTAGTATTGCTTAATTTTAAATGTGGCAATATGAAAAATAAGCATGAAAACAAAAACACAGACAGATTTACAATTGAAAGCAAATACATTCATTTCATTTACTGTACATAAAGACAATGTGTTTTTTTTTTCTCATTTCTTGTTTTGGGCTGGTTAGGATTAGTAAAATTCTTTCTACTTGCTAAGCATCAGAATAATAACGGAGAGGGTTGTTTTTTTCTTTTGTTTTTTTTTGTCAATTTGTAAGATGATGTCATGGCACCTCAAAAACACTGCTTGTATGATATCATGAAAAAAAAAAACATCAGCCAAGACATCACAAGGAGAATTGGGTCTGGTTCATCTTTTTGTACAATTTGCAAAAGCCTGAAGGTGCCTCATTCATCTGTTCAAACAATTATATCAAAGCATAAACACAATGAGAATGTCCAGCTATTATACAATTCAGGACAAAAACTGGCTTTGTTGCACTGAGATGAACATGTTTTGATGCAAAGTGTATGTATTAACCCCAGAACAAAAGGAAAAGACCTTGTGAAGATGCTGGTAAGATAGTGTCTTTATTCATAGTGAAATGACTCCTGTACTGCTCTCCGCTAAAGGGCCACTCAGAGAGGAAGAAGCCATTTCTCCAAAAACCACATAGAAAGCCACAAGAAATATTGTGCAAATGCACTTAGGGACCAAGACCTTCAATTTGGACATATTTTCTGTCATCTGAGGAAACTAAAATTTAATTGTCCTGGACTGGTACACTTCACAAAATAGATGGTATCACAAGGAAAGAACATTGTGGAAATATTCAAGCAACCTCTAAGGATATGAAATGGGTCTTCCAAATGGATAATTACCTGAACTGTACCAGCACATTTGCTAAAAGGAGTGTTAAGGACAACAAAGTACTGTAAATGTTTTGAAGTGGCCATCACAAAGCCTTGATCTCAGTCTCATAAAAATGTTGTGGGCAAAGTGTATGCAGGCAAGGCAGTCTGCAAACCCTATCCAGTTACACTGGTTCCGTCAGGAGGAATGGGCCAACATTTTTAGCAAACTGTGTGAGAATCTTGTGGAAGGACACCTAAAACATTTGCTGCACTTTGTCTCTGTGAAGAGCTACTAAAACTGTTTTTAATGGTTCCTGCAACAGTGACAAGATTTATTATTATTATTATTATTATTATTTGACCTCAGACCTAAGGAAATGTTTACATTCCAAATTCTTAATAATAAAAAAAAATCTCTTTTATTATTCCAGCATTTATCAAATAGGAATTCTGTTGGTTATCTTAACTGACCTGAATTGGAAAATGTTTAGCCTTATTTAATGTTAAGAAAAACCTTCTATGCATCTTTTTCTACAGTCTATCTAAATATTTGGTTTCAACTACATGTAAAACTAGAACATTGGCAGCATACAACTCCATGTGATTGGGTTTGGCCAGCAAAAGCAATGTGACATAGAAGAACAGGCAACATTACATACACGCATGCATTAACAAGTTTGAAAAAACGTGAAACATTATCTTGTTGATTTTAGCCAATCTCAGCCTAAACATTGTCTTACAGTTTATGTCAATTTCCTCACATCATTTCATCCATTTTTTATCTTCCCTCTGTGCTATCTAAACCCAAAGACATTTGCAGATTGACCTTTCAGTTGACAGTAACAGCTACGTATCAGTTTGCACAATGGAACAGACCTTTCAGTCACTACACTGATTGGAGATATGGACTGTGATATAGAAATATGGAGCCAGACTAGGTGAACTGCTGCTGCAATACAGCAAAAGTCAGTAAAACTTTGTGAATTCCAACAGCTAATATGTCATCTCCTACACACCATTACATTCTACTTTTCACCATAAATAAGGCAAAAATGAAAGTCAGGATTGTGTTTATGCTCCTAATAGGACGAAAAAGCTTCTTACTTCTTTGCACCTAGAGTGCTCAATATTCCATCCACATTTAATGGAAAACCTATGAGATTCAGATTATGTTCTAATGTAGTGGAATAATGAGTGGTGTGACAAGAGCGATGGCACAGTTTGCTTTTACAAATCAATGCTCACTACACAGAAACTAACAAATGTGCAGTAAATTATAATTATCGTTCTCTCATTTAGGCATAGCCGGCAACCCAGTGCTCTTCAATGAAAATGGAGATTCCCCAGGACGCTACGAGATCTACCAATACCAGATCAGAAATCGAACTGCTGAATATAAAGTTATTGGTCACTGGACAGACCAGCTGCATCTGAATGTAAGCCTATTCCTTTCCTCTTCAAATTCTTCTTTGCTAACACATTACAAAATGTCTGTGTCCATGTTTCCAACGAAAATCCTTAGGGTGTATTCACACTTGCCACTTTTCGTCCGCTTTAAATGGACCAGAGTTCGTTTCCCCTCTTGGTTCGGACCTTTTGTGCAGGTGTGAATATACTCAAGCGAACCCTGGTCCGGACCAAACAACCGGGAAGAGACCCACTTTTTGAGGTGGTCTCGGTCCGCTTCCAAACGGACTCTGTTGCGGTTCGCTTATGGTCTGAATACAAACCGGCCCCGATCCAAACCAACTATAAAAAGCATATGTCTCTTTGGAAATAAAAAGCCACCGTAGCCGGTAGCAAAGGTGTGTGTTGTAAGGTAATCATACCTGATAAGCTGTGTGTTGCTTAGCAACGCTACTGGCTTTGTGTGGGACAAGGCACGTAGAGAACGTCGGCGTTCAGCACGCGTTCTCCGACGGGGTTCCAAAACTATAAATGGAAGTCTGTGTTGAATGAGCTGCTCTTTATTCAATTCAATTCAATTCAAAAATACTTTATTAATCCCAAAGGGAAATTAAATGTTGTCATAGCTCATATTATGTAGGTTTCTTCAAAGAGCCGTTGTAGATGCTGATGGCTGTGGGCAGGAAGGATCTCCTGTAGCGCTCTGTCTTACAGCAGATCTGAAGAAGCCTCTGACTGAAGACACTCTGTTGCTGTAGGACAGTCAATCATCACAATAATATTGCAGCAGTAATAACTGAACACGCAGCACGTCTAAAGCTTTTCTCGTAAATTTCCGGGTCTGTACTCTGTCCCGCCCCCGTCAGTTCTGTCCAGTGGGAACAATGATCGTCACCCGCGTGGCTTTGTTTACAAGTAATACAGGTCCTTCTCAAAATATTAGTATATTGTGGTGAAGTTCATTATTTTCCATAATGTAATGATGAAAATTTAACATTCATATATTTTAGATTCATTGCACACTAACTGAAATATTTCAGGTCTTTTATTGTCTTAATACGGATGATTTTGGCATACAGCTCATGAAAACCCGAAATTCCTATCTCACAAAATTAGCATATCATTAAATGGGTCTCTAAACGAGCTATGAACCTAATCATCTGAATCAACGAGTTAACTCTAAACACCTGCAAAAGATTCCTGAGGCCTTTAAAACTCCCAGCCTGGTTCATCACTCAAAACCCCAATCATGGGTAAGACTGCCGACCTGACTGCTGTCCAGAAGGCCACTATTGACACCCTCAAGCAAGAGGGTAAGACACAGAAATAAATTTCTGAACGAAAAGGCTGTTCCCAGAGTGCTGTATCAAGGCACCTCAGTGGGAAGTCTGTGGGAAGGAAAAAGTGTGGCAGAAAACGCTGCACAATGAGAAGAAGTGACCGGACCCTGAGGAAGATTGTGGAGAAGGGCTGATTCCAGACCTTGGGGGACCTGCGGAAGCAGTGGACTGAGTCTGGAGTAGAAACATCCAGAGCCACCGTGCACAGGCGTGTGCAGGAAATAGGCTACAGGTGCCGCATTCCCCAGGTCAAGCCACTTTTGAACCAGAAACAGCAGCAGAAGCGCCTGACCTGGGCTACAGAGAAGCAGCACTGGACTGTTGCTCAGTGGTCCAAAGTACTTTTTCCGGATGAAAGCAAATTCTGCATGTCATTCGGAAATCAAGTTGCCAGAGTCTGGAGGAAGACTGGGGAGAAGGAAATGCCAGAAGTCCAGTGTCAAGTACCCACAGTCAGTGATGGTCTGGGGTGCCGTGTCAGCTGCTGGTGTTGGTCCACTGTGTTTTATCAAGGGCAGGGTCAATGCAGCTAGCTATCAGGAGATTTTGGAGCACTTCATGCTTCCATCTGCTGAAAAGCTTTATGGAGATGAAGATTTCATTTTTCAGCACGACCTGGCACCTGCTCACAGTGCCAAAACCACTGGTAAATGGTTTACTGACCATGGTATCACTGTGCTCAATTGGCCTGCCAACTCTCCTGACCTGAACCCCATAGAGAATCTGTGGGATATTGTGAAGAGAACGTTGAGAGACTCAAGACCCAATACTCTGGATGAGCTAAAGGCCGCTATCGAAGCATCCTGGGCCTCCATAAGACCTCAGCAGTGCCACAGGCTGATTGACTCCATGCCACGCCGCATTGAAGCAGTCATTTCTGCAAAAGGATTCCCGACCAAGTATTGAGTGCATAACTGTACATGATTATTTGAAGGTTGACGTTTTTTTGTATTAAAAACACTTTTCTTTTTTTGGTCGGATGAAATATGCTAATTTTGTGAGATAGGAATTTTGGGTTTTCATGAGCTGTATGCCACAATCATCCGTATTAAGACAATAAAAGACCTGAAATATTTCATTTAGTGTGCAATGAATCTAAAATATATGAATGTTAAATTTTCATCATGACATTATGGAAAATAATGAACTTCATCACAATATGCTAATATTTTGAGAAGGACCTGTAGTTCACTAGCAAAGAGTACAATGTGAAAACAAACCGCACCAAATTAAAAAAAAGTTCGCTTTTGGTCCGGACCAAAGAAGCGGACCAAAGGACTTTCCTGGTGTGAATACGAAAAAAAAAATTTCAGCTCTGCAGCAGCTTGTTATGACTGATACCAACAGTTGATAGTGCTTAGTCCCCTCTTCAAAGGTATAAATATCCAGAGGGGGATTTATATGATTAAGAGGGAAGACAGTGATGAAAAGAAAACCATAAGGGTTTAAGGACAGACATATTTAATACAATCTCTCCAGACAGTGAAGAAAAAAAAAATAAACCAATATTGTGGGGCAACACTGTCATTAAATAACAGTAATTTACAAGCAGGAATGGAAACAATAATGTTTTTTAAAAGCAGAGAAGGACTTTAGACGGCAGGAGAGCACCTAGACAACAGTTTAGGAGGAGTTTTTATTTCTTACTCACTGACCTGTTATAGAAGAGGAAAGAAATGCTGTGAGGTTTGAAGCTGGTACCTGCTGTGTAACTTGGCTTTAGTGATTCTTAAGCAGGCAGTATTTAATTAGTGTTCTTTGAGTTCTTAATTAAATACACATTTAAAGAGACATTTACTGGCTTTGAACAAACAGCCACAATTAAATAAAACTGATAACAGTAAAGAGGAAAGACCATGTTTGAAATGAGGGATTTAATTCTTTTTTGTAAGCATGTTTGTAACAGAGAAAATCCACAAAGGAGAGCATTAGCTAAAATAAAAATTGTCTTTTATGCCTCTGATTGATTTTTTTTTGACACAGTTTTACTTTATTAAAGTTAAAAAAGGAGAAAAACACTGCCATCAAGTCCCTGTGGAGAAAATAGCAGGTTTCTATTTCTTCTAACATTTTGTCCTTCACATAATATTACCTTCCACTGAAACATTGTGCTGAATCTAGAATGAATGTAGCAGAAGGTCAAACACTGAAACATTAAGTAACCGCCTTCTAGATTCTCCTTGGTCTTCAAAGTTCTCAGGGTCTTTTTGGATCAATATAGCTTCACTACATCCATATGTCTCTAATTGCAGGACACAAATCATTCCTTCTTCTCCAATATAAAAACCTCCTCACAGTTTTTATCTCACTCTGTCTGTCTACACATTTCTGTTTCTGTTTCTCTTTTCTGTAGGTGCGTTCGATGCAGTGGCCGGGCGGAGTCCGTCAGATCCCGTTCTCAATCTGCAGTCACCCCTGTCAGCCAGGCGAGCGCAAGAAGATTGTGAAGGGCATTCCTTGCTGCTGGCATTGCGAGCGCTGTGATGGCTATCAGTATCAGGCAGACACCTTCACATGTAAAATGTGTCGCTTTGATTTGCGTCCCAACGAGAATCACACAGGCTGCGTTCCAATCCCTATTGTTAAGTTGGAGTGGAGCTCCCCCTGGGCTGTCATCCCTGTGCTCATTGCAGTCCTTGGCATCATGGCCACTTTGTTTGTGGTGGTCACGTTCATCCGTTACAATGATACTCCAATTGTGAAAGCATCAGGCAGAGAGCTGAGCTATGTGCTGCTAACTGGAATCTTTCTGTGTTATGCCACAACATTCCTGATGATATCTACCCCTGATGTAGGAATCTGCTCCCTCCGCCGGATCTTTTTGGGCCTTGGGATGAGCATTAGTTATGCTGCTCTGCTGACCAAAACCAATCGTATTTACCGCATCTTCGAGCAGGGCAGTATGTCTGTGAGTGCACCAAGGTTCATTTCTCCAGCCTCTCAGCTTGTCATCACGTTCACGCTGGCCTCAGTGCAGCTGCTCGGGGTGTGCATCTGGTTTGGCATAGATCCCTCCAAGGCTATTATTGACTATGAAGACCAGAGGACATCTAACCCCACACTGGCTCGTGGTGTGCTCAAGTGTGACATCTCTGACCTTTCCCTTATCTGCCTGCTGGGCTACAGCATGTTGCTCATGGTCACCTGTACAGTCTATGCCATCAAAACAAGAGGAGTGCCTGAGACGTTCAATGAGGCCAAACCCATTGGTTTCACGATGTACACAACCTGCATTATTTGGCTTGCATTTATCCCAATTTTCTTTGGCACTTCACAATCCACAGAAAAGGTAAGATGAGTGTAGCCTTTTTTATCAACATGTTTCTTGGTAATAGATAACACTGTGATGTAAGTTGTAGACATCAAGCAATCTGAAAACTATTTAATTTCTAAGCTTTATTGGCTTTACACCCAATTACACCAAGCCTTGTCTACCTGTAATTACCTCTTATTAAGCTTAAGTCTGACATTGTAAAGCAAATGACACTGTAAAAAAAAAAAAGCTTTATAAAATACATCATGGCATAATTATGTTTTAAGATCTTACAGATCAAATCTGTTATTAAAGGTAATAAAATATACCACTTAGCCAGTGGCGGATGCTGGTCTTTCAAGGAGGGGAAGCTCAATTTCAAGATCGCTGATTCACTAATTCACTGATTTTGCTGTCACTCAAAAAGGCATTCAGCCTCAGAAAGATCATCCAATCATCATACAGATGCTGAGTGTACCGTGACAGCCGAGGCCAGCCCACTGCTCCATAGCTCCCAGAGACGCTGAGCGTCCGATGGGCGGGACAAAGCCCAGCAATTTTGCTTCGCTATTGAACTCACTGTTTAAAGCACTGTGAAGCTGTGGGAATGAGTGAGAGGAAAGCCGCGTTGTTACCAGTGACAAGAAGCTGATTCTGAATGCTGAATGTTGAGCATGTTGTAGCACATATTTAATCAATGACATGTACACACAACAGTATACATTTGATCACTTATTTTTTGACATTTTAGGGGAAGCTGAGCTTCCCTTGCAGTCTTAGAGCAATCGCCACTGCACTTAGCTTTTATTTTATGCTAACAAGAACTTTATAAATTAATCCTAATTCAGTTAAAAATAAAACTTTTAAAAGAGATGTCATCTGAAAGTTTCAGACTTCAACTACGCACGCTACTAAATGAAAACAGAGTAATAAATAAAAGCATCCTCTAATGACTCTGAAGGTTGCATGCAAGCTTGTGACTCATATATATATATGTGACGGCTGTATGCCACATTGCATTAGAGGGCCATGAGCTGTTTTCACAAACACAAGCTCACTCTCATATTCCCATGTCAAATCAATGTGCCCAGCCTCATGAACCATGAGTCTGGATCATGTTCAGTGGAATCTCTAGAAGTCTGCAGGTCAAAAGCGATTCAAAAAGGAAAGGAAAACTCAAGGCCGAGTCTGGACCTCACACTCAGAGGAGACAGTCTGGGTAGAAAGCCAAAAGGGTACAACAATGACACAGAAGAAATGTGTCAATCCAGTTGAAAGGGTTGTTTTGGCAGCAAAACAAAAGGGTCTCAGTGGCTACAACAGAGGATGGTGGTGATAGAAAGACTCACATTGGCATAAACACTATCAGCAGTGCCTGCATGGGTTTGACAGATGCAACAAATTAATCCTTACCTCCTCCCTCTGTGGATTTAACAAAACAATGCTTCAAAAAGTTGGCTCGGAAAACTGGCTCTGACAGAAAGCTCTGCGAAAAAGCATTCTTGAGAGACCTAGAGTGTACAGTCTTTACTCACAAAAATCTAAAAACAATTTCTGAAATCTGAAGCATTGCCAGTCTCGATGTGATTGTGGACAAATGCAGTACAAAAATAAAGTAAAAGGTGGCAAACAGAAATTACCTTTTTATTTTGTATTAATACCCTATAAACCTTTTCACAATTTGTCATGTCATAACCTGGAACTTTCATGTATCATATTGGGTCTTTATGTGATAGACCAGCACAGACCTTTGCATGATTGATAAGTGGAGGGATAATGATAGTGGTTTCAGTAATTTCATATCCATTCTTCATTGCAAAAAAGCTCAAGATGAGTCAGACTGGGGCAGAGATTCTGTGAACACTAAATTCAATGTATTACCAGAGATTCTGAATTAGATTTAGTTTAAGGCTATTTAAACATATAATTAATATTTGATCTAAACCATTCTATTGTCTCAAGTCTTTTACAGTCTCTATCCATTGTTTTCTTTTAGTATTGCCCCGTATTTAACTCCATACATCATTCCATCTACTCTGATCAGATTCCCTGTCCCCGGTAATAGCAAAAAATCACTTTTGGTCTTGTGTATCTACAGCATCTTCTTCCACATGTTGACTGTGTCTGTAACATGGATTGTTGCAAACTTGGGAGGGGACTTCTTCTGGCTTTATCTCAAAAATTTTGCCAATCTCACATAAAGGCCAGATTTGTAGAAGGCATGATTAATCATTTTCCTGTCAACAGATTTTCCCTTATGAGCTGTGGATCTCTGCAGCTTTTCAAGAGTTATCATGGGCCCCTAGGCTGCTTGTTTGATTAATGCTCCTCTTGCACTGCCTGCTAGTTTAGGTGGACAGCCATATCGTTGTAGGTTTGCAGTTTTTGCAAGGATTCAATAGTGCTTTGTGAAATGTTCAAAGCTTGGTATAATATTTTATTATCTAACCCTTGACCTTCTCCCCAACTGTATCCCTGACTCGCCTCGTGTGTTCCTTGGTCTTCATGATGCTGTAATCATAATAAGATTTAATTAAACACATCTAAACTCTATTCACTAATTAGGTTATTACTGAATACATCTTGTGGCACTGGATTTTGTTAATGCTTGTCAGATTTTTATTTCTAAAAAAACCATTCCATTTACGTTACAATTAGGCACAAGAACTCCAAATGAAATACTTCAAAATTTGTATTTGTAATGTAACTAAATGTGATAAACAGGTATGAATACTTTTGCAGGTCACTGTAGCTCTATTGTCCATCTACATATTGTGATACAGTCCCTATATTTATTGTTAAAAATTGTAAAAAAAAAAAAAAAAGAAACAGTTTGAAAAAAAATTATTGAGTATAATCAGCAAGCAAACTAATTACATTTTGGTTGCGTTGTGTTACATATCCTGAATATATCTTGAATAAATGCACTAAAGTTTCAGCATCACTACTCATACTTCATCATAACACAACTGGCATACACAGTGGAGGGAAGGAGTCCAAGTGCTAAGCCCCACATTATTTTTTAATGTGAGTGATGCACATCTTAAGTCGCATGTCAACAGGAGCCATGGATATCAGGGAGTTCTTTGTTTAATCATTTCATCTAGTCCCTCTGAAGATGAAAGAGAATTATGTAATGAAAGAGAGACGGAACAGCTTTTTTGGAGGATGAGGTAATCCATTAGCCAGCATGGCTTTGAATTGATAAACAGAAATTGAAGTAAAACATCTTTAAAGGCTAAATTAAGTCTTACATTTTGTTTTATGCTCTATCCATCAAATGAAAGTTACTTACAAACCATGAAAACATATTCTGAGTACACACTTATTTAAAAATGCTCTCCCCCTCTTGCTCCAAATTATATAAGATGCTTGTTACTTGTTGGTTCCTGTAGAGAACCAAACACAATGGCTAGAGGATAGTTTTACTTTTATCATTTTAGAAAACTTCTGTCATCGCCCTGAGCGATTTGAAGGTAAGACACATAATGGAACGCAAAATGGAAATTTAGCTTCAGGGTAGTGTTCTATATATCTTCTGTTCTCTTTGGAGAGGAAATAAGCATATTTAATATCTAACCAAGTTCCTATGAATTTTAAGTGTCAAGATCTGAAAAAAAATAATTGAACCTGCTCACTAATTGGTTACTGCTTGTCAGATGATCCAGCATAGTATTACCTCGGTTCAGTGGCAGGTTTAAGAAGGTACCCCACATTTCTGTGTGCTGTTGAGGCAGGTGTGTTACCATTGTTGCACCAAGGATTAACAGTTAAACAAGCTTGACGTTTAATGACCTGTAATGTCTTCAATCGAAATCAGCTAAGAATCATTCTCCATAAAGGATGTTTAAAACCAAAAGGGTTAACCAGTCCAGACTGGACCAAATACATAAATAAATGTGTAAATATAGCATGCAGAACTAAAAATATGAATTATAAAAAATAGATTATGTTGCCAAAAGGGCAGCTAAATATAGAAAAAAGGTAACAACAAAACAGGTATCTTAAGAAAGCAGAATGCCAAAAAAATGCAATTAAAATTCATAAAGAAATTTATTCAACAATGCATTTACAAAATACATTTACTACTACAACAAATTATGGAATCATCAATAACTGTTGTGTAAGGTTGCAAAAAAGCAACTTGAATGGTGTATAGAACATTCAGGCAATGTGTTTAGCATTTAGCAAAGCAATTAAAATCCAACACAATTCATGATAATATGGGAAAAACACGGGTGATCCAAACAGGTTGGGGGTATGATGCCTTATGGTCTCAAATGCACCAACTCAATCCAGAAATGCAGCAATGATCCTGTTTGGCTTTGAAGTCTTAATGTAGGGCTTTGTACAAGCTTCAGGATGAACCTGGTTATCTTATTTCTCATGAGTGATTTGTGTTAGGTTTATGGTGTTCAGGTCCTAATCAGTGGTGAAACTGACTTCTGGTTCTGAGACCAAAATGCAAGAACAGTTGTTCACTTTCTGAACCTATGTTTGTGGTCCAGAAAAAATCCTAAAAAACCTACAACACAAGGAGTGATTTACCCTCTTAACAGACACCCTCTGTACTGACAGGAACCTACTTCTATGATGCCTCTATCAAGACACTACATCTATCTTTATGTACAGCCAAATATATTAACCTAACTAAACCATCTGACAGCTTTTATTGATAATAAAACATGTTTGCAGCAAATTCTGAAAAGAAAAGATAAATAGTTTTATGTTCATTAATGGTACAGTGATTATGACACAGAACATCGTTAAGGTGGAATTAAGGCCGATGTAAAAGCATACCCCAGTTCCCAGACAGATCTTTACAAAAGTGGGTAGTGCCAAGAGACACTGAGGTGCCGAACCAAATGTGGGAACGAGGGGGTTAAGCAGGGGTGTGGTTAGGAGGATGACAGTGAGCAGAGCGACGCAGATAGATAGATTTTTTCAGGTGGAAGATTTGTTACCCCCTCGTCACTGAAGGTTGAGGGAGGCTTTGTGGAGCCCAACAGGCCCGAGCCTTATACGTTTGAGTTGCTGGCTCAAGGTGCTGACTCAGAGATGCCCAAAGCTTGCACTGCCAAGGCAGTGAAGGTCAGAACTGGTCTAGTTTCTGAGTGGAGAAGTGATATTAGCATCATTGCTAACATGGGCTAACCTTCAAAGCAGTAAAAAAACTTTCTGAAAGTTTACATTTACATGTAGATTTATATTATCTTAAGTAAAGCATATGATCGAAGGTTCAAAGCATAACCGCTATTCTCAATGCTGGCAATTCCAACTCCTAACTCGCTCCAGGGGTGTGTCTCTGAGTTAGAAATCCTCTTTTCACAAATCACATACTGTGTCTTGAAGAATCTTAAATCAGTGTACAATAACTCAATCTAGTTTAGACTCATTCATATATTGAAGTTTTTCATTCATCCAGTCCAGGTTTTATCACTAAGTATTTTATCACTATCTCAGTAAAAACTGTAAAATGGTACTTTAGTGTAGTGCCAATACTAAGCTCTTAAGCAATGCCATCTTTAGTGTCATTAGTGTCTTACAGTTAGTGAGTCACCATATTTTCAAAATCCTTCATATCCTGTCTGTCACTTTGTCACTGCTTCATTTTTTAATAAAGTACAACACATCCTACAAGACAAACTATTTAAAACGAATAGGAACTTAAGTGCTTTTGTAACGAGCGTTGTCTGCCATACAACAGGGCAATGCATACTCTCTAATTTCCAAATTCAAGCTCAGTTATAGATATAACAAGGTTTCTAGCTACAATCCATCCCCTTTATATCTGGGGCTCACAACAGTCTCTGACACTTACTCTATAACATGAACTTACACAGTGAGAGCAACTGAATATTGATTAATGAGAAAGAGAAAATTTTTACAAGAAGTATTTTGGCATTTCAATATCCTGACCCCATTTGACGATATAATAAAAAAAGCAATATGAAAAAGTAGGGATTTACAGTTTCATTGTATTTAATGAACAGAGAAAAACTAGTTGTTTTAGTGTCTTACCTGCTGTTCACTAGTGAAAGCCAATCAAGGGAAAACTGGTTGGATTCTATCACCGGCCAACTGACTGGTGCATCCCTAGTTGTTAGGAAGTAATATTTGAAAGCAAACACACCTCATTGTCATCATATTATAAATGGCAGGCTCCATAAAGCCTTACAGCCCACGTTGGCATGTCTTTTAGAACAAAAAAATGATTCACATCTTCCTAACTTATCTACCCACCCCTGTTTTAATCACCAGTTTACAGTGTTCCTCTGCAGCAGCACTACAAGCACTATCATTTCTGTGTCATCTGGTGCCGGGATTGATGTAACGAGTGCCATAGGAGGCTTTCTCTGTCATTTAAATGAGGACATCTGGTCCATCTATGGGGGTACATCATCGGGCTTTATACTACCTTCAGGAATAGATGTGACACCTGCTTACCTGGATAAACAGTCTAAATCAGTGGCTGTCTGAAACACTGAGGCAAGAGGAGGGGCGTCAGACAATAGCCATGCATTGGAATGAGGCTCCAGTACAATGGGCTCAGTTCGAATTCAATATGCCCACACAAACAGGTCTTGCCATTCCAGTGCATGAATGGACTGATTAATTGAGTGGTGTTATTTATTTCCCTCATAAAGACTCCAATACACTTTTGGCACTGTCAACAAAAATGCTGTTAGCACACCAGGCAGACAAAGAGTGGGAGTTACAGTGAGTTCAGCAAGACTAAAAGAGTCAAACAGGAGTGTGCTTGTGCTACAACTCTATCAATTCCCAGTGCTTTCAGTGTCTCTGCATGGTACAGCTCAACTCAACTCTCATTTCTTAGTTTTTCCTCTGGAGATAGAACTTTTTACTTGGGTTGAAGTTTCAAGCAAGATAAGCTGATACTAGACAGCGATTTTAAAACACTGCAGACCACTGAGATTTATCACGTGTTGATGTTCCAAAGTTACTGTAGTATTGCTAAACTGTTGCACTCAATGGCACCACAACTTGTTCTCTGGAGAAAGATATCTGCAAATTTGTGTGCATGGTTCAGAAATCTCTAAATATGGCTGAAGACGGATGAGAGCAAGTTGTGCTTTGTCATAAACAGAGGGTACATATTTGCACAAGTCAACTTCTGTAGCTTGCATGTATGCTTATAATATGACTGTCTTTAATCAGAGATGATTGCAAGCAGTTTCCAACCAATACCTAATTTTCTGGGGTTTTCTGTAACAGCAGTTTAACTTGGTGACTAAAGGAAAATCAGCTGATCCATCCACAGGGGTTGGACAATGAAACTGAAACACCCGGTTTTAAACCACAATAATTTATTAGTATGGTGTAGGGCAGGAATGCTCATTACGTAGATCGCGATCTACTGGTCGATCGCAGCATGACGTTAAAAAAAATATTTGTCAGCCTATCAAACATCCCGTCACTTGATTGACATACAGGGCAACCATTCAGATGACATGAAATGTGGAGCGGCATTTTTGGGCTGTTCATGGAAAATACGACATCGACTTTCCGCCGAAAAGCCAGCTGAGAAAGAGAAAGGTGGAGGAACTAAAATCCAAGTTGTCCGGACAGCAGTCATTTTTCACTCAACAAACTTCAAAAGCGAAAGCCGCCACCAAAGCATCGTTCCAGGTGAGTCACGCCATCGTTAAAAACAATAAGTCCTTCCAAGATGGAGAGATGGTAAAAGAAGCATTTGTTGAAGCAGCTGACTCAAGAAATTCAGGTAATTACAAAAAATGTAAATAATTATTTATTGTGTGTTGTGCAATATTGGCTTATTCAGTAATGCAAGGTACATCAACATACATTGTACATACAAAGAATCCTTAATAAATTTGAAAATAGTTATATGTTTTGCATTTTTGTAGTGGGTAGGTTGATCTTTTGGACTTGGTTGTTTTATAAGTAGCTCACATGCTGAAAAAGTGTGAAAAAGTGTAGACCACAATAATTTATTAGTATGTTGTAGGGCCTCCTTTTGCGGCCAATACAGCATCAATTCATCTTGGGAATGACATACAAGTCCTACACAGTGGTCAGAGGGATTTTAAGCAATTCTTCTTGCAGGATAGTGGCCAGGTCACTACATGATACTGGTGGAGGAAAACATTTCCTGACTCGCTCCTCCAAAACACCCCAAAGTAGCTCAATAATATTTAGATCTGGTGACTGTGCAGGCCATGGGAAATGTTCAACTTCACTTTCATGTTCATCAAACCAATCTTTCACCAGTCTTGCTGCGTGTATTGGTGCATTGTCATCCTGATACACAACACCGCCTTCAGGATACAATGTTTGAACCATCAGATGCACATGGTCCTCAAGAATGGTTCGGTAGTCCTTGGCAGTGACGTGCCCATCTAGCACAAGTATTGGGCCAAGAGAATGCCATGATATGGCAGCCCAAACCATCACTGATCCACCCCCGTGCTTCATTCTGGGCATGCAACAGTCTGGGTGGTACACTTCTTTGGGGCGTCTCCACACCGTAACTCTCCCGGATGTGGGGAAAACAGTAAAGGTGGACTCATCAGAGAACAATACATGTTTCACATTGTCCACAGCACAAGATTTGCGCTCCTTGCACCATTGAAACCGACGTTTGGCATTGGCATTAGAGACCAAAGGTTTGGCTATAGCAGCCCGGCCGTGTATATTGACCCTGTGGAGCTCCCGACGGACAGTTCTGGTGGAAACAGGAGAGTTGAGGTGCACATTTAATTCTGCCGTGATTTGGGCAGCCGTGGTTTTATGTTTATTGGATACAATCTGGGTTAGCACTCGAACATCCCTTTCAGACAGCTTCCTCTTGCATCCACAGTTAATCCTGTTGGATGTGGTTCGTCCTTCTTGGTGGTATGCTGACATTACCTTGGATACCGTGGCTCTTGATACATCACAAAGACTTGCTGTCTTGGTCACAGATGCGCCAGCAAAACGTGCACCTGTCATAGTGTTTCGAACAGATTTGACCCAGATGCAGAAAGCAATTCAGGAGACAGAGTTTAACGGTAAGGAGTTTATTTACAGGAACTTGAAATGTGCAGGAAACTGGAACCGGGATACCAACTGTAAAATAAAGAGAACGGTGAGCAAGGGAAACTCTGGACTTATGTTCTTAAATGATAATTCTGTCTTACTGATTTGAAGGAGATATCCGCCAGAGAGGGGTGGAGAGAACGGGAGGTTGATTACCCGTGGGACTGGAGACTGTGAGTACTGGTGGGCCAAGATGATAGATGGTCCAAGAGTTTCTGTAGTTGGTGCAATGGAAGAAGGAGGGTGGACAGGGTTCACAGAAGGAGATCCACAGAACGAAGGAATCAGGAGACTGCCAACTGGTTTGATCCAATGAGGTAACAGGAGGCTTGAGTCTTGGTTCATGGAGCTGGATAATTTCTTTCCAGACGATGGTAATCCAGGCTGGGTTCGATGCTGAAGGCAAAGTCAGGTTCAGGTAACTTGCAAGGCAACAAATCCAAAATTACAAAAAGAGCAAAACAAAGCAAGGTCAAGGCAAATGCAAAGTTAAAGTGGCTTGAGGTGTACCACAAAGGGCAACACTCTGGCAGTGAGTTGCTGGCAGCCTCTTCCTTAAATACTCTTCAGCAGATCATCAAGGAGATAGAGAACACCTGTCACCTCTCCTCCAGTTCAAACGCCATCTAGAGGCTAAGAACAGAAATGGCACAGATCCTGACAGCACCAACAATTTGTCCTCTTTTGAACTCTGGTATGTCAGCCATAATGTTGTGTGCATTTCAATATTTTCAGCAAAACTGGGCTCTTACCCTGCTAATTGAACCTTCACACTCTGCTCTTATTGGTGCAATGTGCAATCAATGCAGACTGGCTACCAGGCTGGTCCAATTTAGCCATGAAACCTCCCACACTAAAATGACAGGTGTTTCAGTTTCATTGTCCAACCCCTGTATGTTGAAGGTTTTAGCATCTGCATTTAAAAGCAAAACACCTGAAAAACAAGTCTGGGTGTCAACATGTTTAGTGTAGTGAAAACAAGCCAGTTCTCTCTTCTGATCCGTAACATGAACAGCATTATTCACAGTAATGTCCCACAGGCCTAATAATGAATAACAAAGATTAATGTGACGGAGCAGAAGGAGCTGAGTAATATCTTGGACTTAACACAGCAGTTGTTGCATTCATTAGGCCTACAGCGCAACACCCTCTGGGCCTTCACTGCTGACCTCTGGGCAAACCAATAATGTGAACAGGCCGTGAAACTAATCAAGGCCAAAGAATTGTGATCTTTATAAATGACACTCTTTCTTTGAATCACAGATTATTGTGTCCCCTTAGGCTTCTATTTGTTTATTGGCTTAATTAGAGCGCAATTATGGTGACTTCTCATGCAGCAAGCCCTTCTGTTGAACATTTCCGTAGCATTCTGAGAAAAAACACATTGGCTAAAATGCAGAGCGAGAATTACATAGTTTAAATTAATTTTATAGTCTGCACTGTGAAGCAGAGGTCATCCCTGGGACACTAGTTGAAAACAGAATCTGTTTAGATTTTTACTTTTTTAAATACTCTCATACTACCAGTTGCTTTGCTCTTTCTCGAAACAGAATCACCTCACATATACAAATACTGATGGACTGCTGTTGTTTTTCTTGCATCCATTTCAGTAATAAATGCTGCCACGAGCTCTTCGTTTGTCATGTTTTGCTTAGAGCAAGATCTGCTGATGGTGGTATGATAACAGGAATGGGAGATATACCGCAGCTCTGTTTTATGAGCTCCACTTACTGAATGCTCAGGTGCACTGCAATAGGGAGAAACAAATTAATGGATTGTGTACAGGATTTAGCCTGACAGTAAAAACAGGACTCAATTTGTAAGCAAATGCAACTCCATGAGGCAGACTGGAGATGAAAGTTTCTCTTCTAATGCCAGGTTTACTGTATTAGATTAAATACCAGGCAGAAATATACAGACTCAAACACCTTTGCAGTAATTAAGTGTTGCTTTAGCTGATGCAGATCATACTAAAACAATATCAAATTATGTTCCTGTAGGACTAAAGAGGACTAAATAAGCTTAATGGGAAAGCAGCAGAACAATTTTTGCAAAAAATTAAATAATTTTCATTTTGTGGCTTTTTGTATATTTATGGTCATTTATGGAATTGTATTTTGCATCATCTCACATTAAAATGGACAAATTCACAGTCAATAAACATCTCTTAAAGTTTACCTATTTTACCACAGATTTATAACCACATAGCAGCTTTTGATCATTTGTAAAATACTAAATGAACACAAAGTAAAACAAGGTTGTGGGGTACACAGTGGTGCACAGCATACTAGATTTAGGGTTCACTACTATTTTCAGTACATTTTTTCTTTTCTTTCTTCAAAGTCACTATACTGTACATACATGTCTTTATGATTCAGATTTTTTTCTGAGATCCAACTTTTTTTTATTGCAACCTGAATCAGACTCCAGTGCAAACAATCTAATGGCCTAAAGTAAATTGCATGCACAGAACAACTGTCATCACAGGCAGCATTCTGTTTACAGAAGTAAATTTGGACTATACAGATGGCAGTGTATGTATCAGTTCTGAAGTTGCTGTGCAATCACAGCTGAAAACATGACTATCTATTGCCTGCTAAGCTTCCTTTGTTCATTGTTTAGATTTTAGCTTGCCCTTTCCAATCTCTCCTGGTGAAAAAATGTGACTGACATAAAAATTGATGAAATGCATAATGCTCATCCAAAACAAGATCACTTAAAAAAAAAAAAAAAAAAAAAAAAAAAACTTTTGGATTGACCATCATAAGGCCCAGATTTCAGTCTCAAAATGAATGTTCATAAACAGCAAGCTTTAATGATTGCAGGGGTGGGGTCTTCTTGTCTGTATTGTCTGGTCTCTTGTATTCTGGTATCGCTTTATGCACAACCATTTTAAACTTCAACAGAGTTTACCACGTTCGCCTTTTATAATGATTTATTACAATGATGCTGTTATTTGACATTGGACCTGATCTGAAATCCTCATAAAGAAAAGTTTTGTTACATGTAACATCATAGCCCTGGTCTTGAATCGTACTACTATTGTAGAAATTTGACATACGAGTAACCAGAGAAAATAATCTGCACATTAATGAATCCAACTCCAGCAAAACTGATTTCCTGAAGATATTCTTATGGTTTTAACCCTTAATTCAAATGCATTTGTTGGCTTCTTTTCAAATTTATTTTAACCATATTACCAATGTTTTTATGTTCACTCACAATCTATCAGATAAAAATCTCTGATGAAAATAACAGGTTTCAATGTGCAATGTTTGAATAAATAGCAACAAAGTCCTTTATATCTGTTAATGTGAGTAGGAGCTTTGTTTCAATAGTCAGTCCTTGAGAAAACCAAGCCCCCATGCAGTACACGGGTTAATATTCTCTCCAGCTGGGAAGGGACCGCTGCAGATGTCCTTTCTTTTATACTGCCACCATTCTTCCAGTCTGCTCTCCAGCCAACTGACTTACAAAGTACCTTGGTTGGCATGTGATGATATGCAGTCGGTCTGGAGGAAAGCATCCTGGAGACTTACAAATAATAAAAAAACAAGCAAGATATTCAGGCCAAGGTCACATCTGGGAGACTAAATGCTACTTCGTCGTGGTACAACCAAAAGCCCTTCCAGTTACTACAAGGAGCACTGACTTAATGTAACATCATAGGAAAGAACAATAAATACTGTGCATGAATGATTTTATGAACTGATTCTAATTTCATGCCATGTGGAAATTACAGATTCTGACTTGCTGGTGTGTGTGCTTGAATCATTTATAAGAATATTTCAGCCAGCGGTGCTTTAATTACAGTTGTAAATCAGTCCTTATGGTAACCTAAGAACAGTATCAGTCGCTCAAGCTGAGATTCACATCACATTTTCTAACAGGCAGCATTATGTTAAGCAAATCTGCTGCCAAATTTGTTGGAAACAAAAAGAACAGAAGCAATTTCAAACAACCCAGATTAAACAAAAAGTAAAAATGTATATTTTAAAGTGAGGAGCACACCTATCAGTGCTTGATTAGAAACATGCATGTGAAAATACAGTGAAGGGAGCTCCTCCCACAGTAACAGAAAGAAGTGCATATGACAAAGTGATTTCGTTTATAACAAACTGATCTGCATCTGACCTGACAGTGTAGTTATAAACTTCCAACACAAGCTGTCAACAAAGAGAAACCACTGATATTAACTAAGTGAAGGTGATGCTCGGCCAAAAATTGATTCAACACATCTCTTGATTGCAAGACAGCATTGCAACTTGCAAACTACCCCCCCCAACCCAACCCAACCCAACCCAACCCACCCCACACACACACACAAACACACACTTTTTTCCTCTTCACTGGAGTAAGTGACGTCTTTCATGTAGAGGAGTCCAATTACGCGCCATGCTGTCCTTATGATGAGATTATGCATTAGACACAATGAATAAAACATAGGTTTGCAAGAAAAACGTTTAACAATTGTTCTGATAACCATCATCCCTGTGTGGGGGTTTTGGCTTTTATAAAGACAATCAACACAGAGGAAGTCTGGCTGTGTCCTTCCTGCTTTGTGGTATAGCTCAGTGCTGAGTTAGACCCGCGGAGACATGTTCTGAAGTGACAGAGATAATGACTGCTTCATTGATCGGCCACATGATGTAGTTGAAGATTGAAAATTGTGTTGTAATCCCAAAATGCCTTCTCTAATCAGAAAGCAGGTAGCACCACTTCTAAACATAAACTTGATACAGATGAACAATTTCCTCACATAACTGTATTTTAACAAGCACTATAAGATAAAATGTAGTGGACATCTAAACAGTTACTGTAGGTGACAGTCTTTGACACTATGTTTACTGATGCTTGGATTATGAAAATAAACTTTGTTTCTTAACATACACTGGTGCTTCTAGATACATTAGAGTATCATTGAAATGTTTATTTATTTCAATCATTCAAATGGTTAAACAGTTTTTTCTACCATACGTTTCCCGAAAAAAGCTTTCCAACATTATCCTCAGACACAGCACTCTGTTTGGTTTTGTAGAGTTAAGAGTGAAAAGGAAAAATAAAAAAGTTGCACTTTGTCAAACCATCCAAGTAAAACAGACAATTTCTTAGCTGGGTATAATGCAGCAATAGGTTTAGGAAGTCTTTCAGGTGTCAGTGCCACAGCTAAAAAATCACAAGTCGTTTTCATGAGTGTAGTTCTGAGGTTCATGCCTGTAATCCTGCAGCTCATTAGCTGTGTCTCTGCCTGTAGTTCTTGTCTGCTGTCAGGCAGATGAAACCTTAAAACCTGCCTTCAAAAATCTCAGTTTAGCATTAGCATCAACCTCTGGTAGCTTGCTTATCAGAGGACTTTCCAGATAAATTTATTAAGTTTTTCCTGCGGTGTTCATTAATGTGACTGAAGCAAAACCAAAGATGGAACAGCAAACTCTGCTCAGACTGGAAGGCTGTGAACTGTGCTCATTTTATAGTTTATGCAACTTTAAAAAAAAGAAATACCTATAATTCCACCATAAACAGAAAAAGCCTTGAACTTATAGGGTATGCAAGTGTTAAATTATGGAAAATATATTCAGCCAGTTAAACTAGGGTTCATAATTCTGAATTTAACAAAATATATCTGAAGATGTACGAGCAGATCAATAAATTCAAGAAATTACAAACACAAAGTTCAAGTTTACAGTAATTTACAGTAATTTCTTGAAGCTGTAACATTTTATTTTGTATTCTTATAGAAAAAAATATACAATACCTCTTTTGGATTTTACTTATGCACAACTATTGACTAATATGCACACATTTCCGTCTTTACATACACATTGTTTTTGACAGAGTTCTTACCCCATACTTCACCCAGTGACATCCAGTGGCATTTTGCATAAAGTGTGTTATTTTGTTGTTGGTCCTGATATCTCTGCCACAGAATTACAACTCTGTAGAGGCCAAGAACCTCCTTCCCTCATGAAGCTTTTTTAATGGACCTTGGTGAGGTAAAACATCTGCTTTTAAAGGCTCAGCTGTGCCTTACGCTTCTCCCATGGACAGTCAATAAAATGTTTGACTCTATGTAGAAAACTGAATCAATCCCTCATGATGCAACTGATGTATAGAAACAACGCCATCTTCTCTTCTTCCTTGAAACTTCCATTAACATAACTCATTAATTCACCGCATCTTTGCAGATGATTAGAATGGAATGAGTAAGGCTGACCCTCTCTCCTGGTTTGCAGGATTTGACCATGCGTAAAATTTTCATGAACCTGTTTCTTTTTATGAGCCTGCTTGTTATGAATAATAGCAGTATCCAATTCACGTGAAGTTATGAAATCTGTCTCCAGCTTTACGTGATGGTCATATTAAAACTATAATTGCAGGAAATTTAACAAACATGCTGGCCTTGATTCGCTTAGCATACTCTTCATAAAAGAAGATGAGATGCTGCTTTAAAGCATGTTTTATTACACAGCTTGCATTAAATAATTGTCAACCTTCTGCTGGACAAAGTAGAAAATAGAAACTACTCCAAGAACAGCCTGGCCTACCCATAGCTCATTGGATGCTTTCATTCTAATGACTTAAAGCAGATGTTGCTTATTCTGTATGCTGGCTATTTAGGAATATCTGTTCTTCAAACTGTTTGTCTGTTGTTTTTCTCCTGCAGATGTGCATCCAAACAACCACACTAACCATCTCTGTAAGCCTGAGTGCTTCGGTGTCCCTGGGGTTGCTCTACATGCCCAAGGTCTATGTGATTCTTTTACACCCAGAGCAGAATGTGCCAAAGCGCACTCGCAGCCTGAAGGCCGTGGTTACCGCTGCCACCATGTCCAACAAGTTCAACCCCAAGGCTGGACTCAGACCCAATGGAGAGGCCAAGACTGAACTGTGTGAAAGCCTGGAAACACAATGTAAGAACACAAATGCTAATCACATAACCTTTCACTGAAGACCTACTTGTTTTTTTGAGTTTTTTCCAGAAGTGTTTTGTCTTTTAATATGCAACTCAAACAAATTTATGCTATAGTATCAATCAGAGCAAACGTGATAACTTTTAAAAAGCTGTGTAGCAGAATAATTCAATTCAATTCGGTTTATTTATATAGCGCCAATTCACAACACATGTTGTCTCAAGGCACTTCACAAAGTCAGGTTCATACATTCCAATTAATCCTAATCATTGAACAGTGCAGTCAGATTCAGTTATTTATTCAAATTGGATCAAAAGTTTTTCTATCTAAGGAAACGCAGCAGATTGCATCGAGTCAGTGACTTGTAGCATTCACTCCTCCTGGATGAGCATGTAGAGACAGTGGACAGTCACTGGCGTTGACTTTGCAACAATCCCTCATACTGAGCATACATGTAGCGACAGTGGAGAGGAAAATCTCCCTTTTAACAGGAAGAAACCTCCAGCAGAACCAGGCTCAGTGTGAGCGGCCATCTACCACGACCGACTGGGGTTTTGAGAGAACAGAGCAGAGACACACAAATAATACAGAAGCACTGATCCAGGAGTACTTTCTATTGGAAGGAAAAGTACATGTTAGTCGTTTCACCTAGAAAGAAAGAACAGATAAACTTTGAGCCAGTTTTCAAGGATAGAGTCTGAAAGAGTGCACATATAATTAGTTACAGTAAAAGCTCAGTCAATTGCCATGTCTAGGAGAGAGAAAAGGTTAAACACTGAAATACAGGGCCAAGTGGATCAGGTGAGCATTAAGTTGCTGCCAGCAGAAGCTTGGACGATGTCCCTCTCCAGAAAGGTGTCACAGGTAGACACAGAGTCAGGCCAGGTGTAGCTTCTAGGAAGAGAAAAGAGAGAGAACAAAGTTAAAAACTGAAATAACAGCAAATAATGTAAAATTGAAGAGTCGTGTGAGAATGTAGCGAAGAGGGTGAAAGTGGTCATTATGTCCTCCAGCAGCCTAAGCCTAAAGCAGCATAACTACAGAGATAGTTTCAGTTTATTTCTTTATATAGCACTGATTTACAACATTGTCTCAAGGCTATAAAGGTTAAATGTGTAAAGGGCACATTGCTAAAATACACATTTAAATGTTTAGGTATACAACAAAATAAGAATATTATCAAATCTATAATTTTTGTCCATTTGAGTAACTAATATTGTTTCCAGTTATTTAAATGAAGAGGGATGGCTTTACTACGCCTTTTTAATAATCATCTTTATTGGTCATTGCACATGTACATTATAACAAAATTTGTCCTCTGCATTTAACCCATCCCTTACAGGGAGCAGTGGGCTGCCATTGTGCAGTGCCCAGGGAGCATTCTGGGGCTAAGGGTTTGCTCAGGGACCCAGAGTGGTAATCTGTGGGATATGAACCTGGCCCCTTGTGTCCCCTGTGGAACACAAACCTCCTGTTCTAAACACTAGGCCACCACTCCCCTTTTCAAATCACTACCTTCTTTGAAATATTTCCATAATTTCTTGCAAAAACAGGCCACTTCTTAGCCTTCTCTGGCTATTCATAAATCACAATATATGGCATCACCCTACACCGTTGTAATAAGAAAGAAAAACTAGATGGCGGTGTGACGAGACGGCAGGTGTTATGCAGCATCGACATCATCTCCATGCATAAAGTCTGAAAGGAAGTCACTACATGCTGTTCTTTTCAAAACAAAATGGCAGACGAACTCAGTGTAGTTATTTAATTAATATATTACACATTCTTATCGGAGGTTCTAAGTCTTGTTTAAGCCTACAAATTCTGCTGTTGGCTGGTCGCACAAACTACGTCATCGCTACCTTGACCCCACAAAGCCAGCTTGCCCCTATACAAATCATCAGATGTAGGCCTGTGACTTGTCAACCCCCCTCACTACAGTTCTTGCATAAAGCATGGAGATGGCAAAAAGGTGCCTTAATCCCACATTGAAGTGTAATGTGAAATTGGCTAAAGCCTGCATTGCAGGCTATGTATCTGGCATAGTATGTGATGTAGAGAATTTGTCATGTTGATTAATGTGCCTTTCCCCTTTTAAATAAAAATAGAGATAAAATTGTGATGTGTTTCATAAAGAATAAGGGCTGTTTTGGCTTTACAGCCATGTTTTTTATCTTTGACTGCTGCTGCTGGCTCCTCTTGTCCACTCTCATCTGCTTTCCAAGCTGGACACAGTTTATCTTGTAAAAGCCTCGTTCTTTGACTGGAGGCAATGACCTCTTGAAGTCTCCACTGGTTGTATTACAGATGCTGCAAACCAGAAACATTTGGGCGTACACAATACAGTAACAACCAAAAACAGAATTTTCAGGTTTTAAGTTTTGGACAAATAAAAAAAAAAGAAGCAATGTTTAGTAAACTATAAAATAGACTATTCCTTTTGTTGACCATTAATGCTTTTTATTTATTTTTTGAATTACAATGCAATAATTGTATGGTAACAAATTTAACAGATTTTTTACGTATGCCTCCACGTTTCCAAATATGTCTCAAAGGAATTACAAAAATACAGTTACTAGCAAGAGCATCCGCTCCCCTTGGCATTTTCACGTTTTGTTGCCTTACAACCTGTATTTAAAATTGATTGTTTTAGAGTCTGCACCATTTCATTTATAGAACTGTGAAGATGTATTATTTGTTTAACTGTGAAGAAAACAACAAATAGGACAAACTAAAATAAATTTTCGGGGTGCGTAATGGTTCACTCCTCCACATCCTAAAGTTATTAATTTGTTGAGCCTCCTTTTGTGTCAATTACAGCTTCATGTTTCTTTAGATAAGTCTCTGTGAGCTTGCCACATATTACCTGTGGGATTTCTGCCCACTCCTCAAGGCAAAACTGCTCCAGCTCCTTCATGTTGGATGTTTTTTGCTTGTGAACATGATCTTTAAGTCTAACTACAGATTCTCAATTAGATTAAGATCTGGACTTTGACTAAATCATTCCAACATATATAAATGTTTTCCCTTAAACCACACATGTGTTTAGCAGTATGCTTTGGGTCATTGTCCTGCCAAAAGGTGAACCTCTGTCCCAGTCTCAAATCACAGGCAGACTGACACAGGTTTGGCTCAAGATTATCCCTCTACTTAGCACCATCCATCTTTCCCTTGACTTGGACCAGTTTCCCAGTCTCTGCTGCTGAAAAAACATACCCACATCACTAGGCAAACTCAAAACGTAACTCATTTGTTGTAACACAAAGTTGTTGCATTTTTTTCTGACCCTCCTTGCCAGTCTGTGAGTCTTGGTGGGTGGCCCTCTCTTGGCAGGTTTGTTGTGGTTCCATGTGCTTTCCATTTGAAGATGATGGATTTGGTGCTTCAGGGAAACATCAAGATTTGGATATTTTTATAACCACTCTGACTTGTACTTCTCAACAACTTTGTCCCTGACTTGTTTAGAGAGCTCATTGGTCTTCGTGGTTCCTACAATTTTCAGGTGCCAACCCACCAAATAGTTGTGAAAAGGACTTGTGATCATGGCTACTGTTTGAATATACAAGGATTTTCACAAAATCATTTGAATAGGAGTACAATGACAACCCAAACTGTGTCAATATCAGGTACATCACCTGTATCTATCTAATGTAAGTAGTGTTTTTTAGCTCTACTTTTATTGCATAAAATGCTTTACCAATCAATATCTTTTGTCTTTTAGTTTAATTTCTGAAGTTCATCTTAAGATCCCACACTTGTTGGGTCATTGCCCCAACCTTGGTGGCTACTAGTATATACTGTAAATATGCTTTAGATAAATATTTTGCTAAAACAAAGAACAGTTGTCGCAGTCAAAAATGAAACACAGTTTTAAAGAATCAAGAGGAACCCAAGGACATATTTCCACCACTTCTGGTTTCATTGTAAAACTCTTCGCCCTGGTTCCCCTGCTGAAGCACTGACTCCCAAAAAGTGGTAGTGTTAAATTCAACTCTTACATGGGCCAGAGCAAAGAACCACTTTTGTCAGGAATTGAAAGTGGGCTCAAAAACTGTTTATTTTTCAATTCTGGGAATGCCACATTGGACTTGCTTCTCAAAAATGTTTGGTAAATCTATGTTGAAACTCAGCTTTTTTAATTTTTGATTTAACCTTTATTTATACAGGTAAATCTCAATGAGACACAAGGTTTCATTTTCAATAGCAACCTGTTTTAAATACAACACAATATATTATCTCCCATTTGCAACGCTGCTGATACCGATTAGAGATTAGTATAAAGCGTCCACAAATTCAGCCTTTTGTGCATTAAAATGGTATTTCTCTTCAGAAACCCAGACCAAAATGGAATCATCTGTGGCTCTTGTTGCACATTTTAAAGCTTCAGTTTCCTTTATTATTTTAACACCAGCAATGGAAGTGTTTCTTGTGCACACAAAAAAGAGCTGACACTGTGTTTGTTTTTTATCAGAAAAACATACAGGTCCTTCTCAAAATATTAGCATATTGTGATAAAGTTCATTATTTTCCATAATGTCATGATGAAAATTTAACATTCATATATTTTAGATTCATTGCACACTAACCAAAATATTTCAGGTCTTTTATTGTCTTAATACGGATGATTTTGGCATACAGCTCATGAAAACCCAAAATTCCTATCTCACAAAATTAACATATCATTAAAAGGGACTCTAAACGAGCTATGAACCTAATCATCTGAATCAACGAGTTAACTCTAAACACCTGCAAAAGATTCCTGAGGCCTTTAAAACTCCCAGCCTGGTTCATCACTCAAAACCCCAATCATGGGTAAGACTGCTGACCTGACTGCTGTCCAGAAGGCCACTATTGACACCCTCAAGCAAGAGGGTAAGACACAGAAAGAAATTTCTGAACGAATAGGCTGTTCCCAGAGTGCTGTATTAGGCACCTCAGTGGGAAGTATGTGGGAAGGAAAAAGTGTGGCAGAAAACGCTGCACAACGAGAAGAGGTGACCGGACCCTGAGGAAGATTGTGGAGAAGGGCTGATTCCAGACCTTGGGGGACCTGCGGAAGCAGTTGACTGAGTCTGTAGTAGAAACATCCAGAGCCACCGTGCACAGGTGTGTTCAGGAAATGGGCTACAGGTGCCGCATTCCCCAGGTCAAGCCACTTTTGAACCAGAAACAGCGGCAGAAGCGCCTGACCTGGGCTACAGAGAAGCAGCACTGGACTGTTGCTCAGTGGTCCAAAGTACTTTTTTCGGATGAAAGCAATTTCTGCATGTCATTCGGAAATCAAGGTGCCAGAGTCTGGAGGAAGACTGGGGAGAAGGAAATGCCAAAATGCCAGAAGTCCAATGTCAAGTACCCGCAGTCAGTGATGGTCTGGGGTGCCGTGTCAGCTGCTGGTGTTGGTCCACTGTGTTTTATCAAGGGCAGGGTCAATGCAGCTAGCTATCTGGAGATTTTGGAGCACTTCATGCTTCCATCTGCTGAAAAGCTTCATGGAGATGAAGATTTCATTTTTCAGCACGACCTGGCACCTGCTCACAGTGCCAAAACCACTGGTAAATGGTTTACTGACCATGGTATCACTGTGCTCAATTGGCCTGCCAACTCTCCTGACCTGAACCCCATAGAGAATCTGTGGGATATTGTGAAGAGAACGTTGAGAGACTCAAGACCCAACACTCTGGATGAGCTAAAGGCGGCTATCGAAGCATCCTGGGCCTCCATAAGACCTCAGCAGTGCCACAGGCTGATTGCCTCCATGCCGCATTGAAGCAGTCATTTCTGCAAAAGGATTCCCGACCAAGTATTGAGTGCATAACTGTACATGATTAATTGAAGGTTGACGTTTTTTGTATTAAAAACACTTTTCTTTTATTGGTCGGATGAAATATGCTAATTTTGTGAGATAGGAATTTTGGGTTTTCATGAGCTGTATGCCAAAATCATCCGTATTAAGACAATAAAAGACCTGAAATATTTCATTTAGTGTGCAATGAATCTAAAATATATGAATGTTAAATTTTCATCATGACATTATGGAAAATAATGAACTTTATCACAATATGCTAATATTTTGAGAAGGACCTGTATGTATGAGAATGCAACACAGTAACAATAGCACAAGGCTGTGAGAACAGACAGTTTACAATAGAAAGTATAGAAATTGTACATGTAACAATAGCATTAATTCTGTTTGAGATTTGAGGTTCTGTTAGGGTTTAATTGGGCCTTGGTTACAATAAGTGGTGCAAATCGCAACAAACCCAGAATTGATAGCTGGATGCAATTTATCCCAATGGGATTTCTGTTTCCAGGGGCTGTACAGTGCATGGCTATTTCAATAAGAACCATTTGTCATTGTCAACGCTGGTATAGATGAAATTGAAAAATTCCTGTCTAGGGCAGCTCCCACAACAGCTGAGATCTGGTCGCAATATGTCAGGATTTATCTGCTCCACCTCAGTGAATCAGCTAACACAGTCTGGGGACACAACTGGAAAGCTGACTTTTGGCAGCTGCAGGAAAAAGGGTGCCAAGGTTTCTGTAGGTAACACAGGTATACACTCCCGGAAAAATAAGAGGAATTTTAGGAATTACTGGCATTACATTACTACTCTTGATTGTCTAAAGCAACCTACTTAGCTGTTATTCTTTATTAATTATTTCACCTTTCATATGACCATCATGTGATACATCAGAAAAACAGCAACAAATAGCTTCACTTGGCAGATATTCCTCTGTCCCTGTAATTGAGTCTCAGTTGCCTCTACTATTTCTTTTCTTTCAGCCTTTTCCACAAAGCAAACCTACATCAGCTACAGCAACCATGCAATCTAAAGGACAAAGGTTCTTATCTCAATTCAAGATTTTCACCCCGGTGGAGAAAAAAAAAAACACGCAGTGGAATTTCACAGCTGAAAAAAAAGGAGTGTCATTGTGCAGAGGGAGATCACACAAGCATTACCCAAAGACATGACATGCTCAGGGGAAACCGCAAAGAGGGGCAGAGATGGACAAAGGAGACAGAGGGAATAGATAACTGTACAATTTTAAGGCTCCATCTTCTGTCAACCAACAAGAGTACACACACAAAAAAAGAAAAATACTTGCAAGGCAGAGGCCTGGATACTGAAGGATGGAGCTTTTCTTTAGAGTGTTTACAGTTCAGCTATGCCGTCTTTCAGTGACTTCTGTCATCTCACACATTGCTAACTGGAACTGAATCCAAATCAAGAATATGTTCTTAGTGTTATCTTCAAATACTTTAAAGGCATCACAATGGATTACTCAACACCAAAAAGGCATGAAGACATGATCCATGGATTTCTAAAACAGGATTCTGTTTGTTTTTATTCATTATACATTCCAGTCTTATGACTTAGGTGACTGGGAACGGGGATCATCTCGACAATGCAACAGATCTGTGCCAGACTACATGTGTTTTTCTGTCCTCTTTCATGGTCCAACTGAGATAAGAAGGACCACACTTATATAAAAGGATCTTTGCTGTTTTTGAGCATGCCAGTTTCGACATCCTGTATTGTGTTGTTTACCAAATAAAATAAGGAAAAAAAAAAGAATTAAAAAACAATATCTTTGTAGTGCTTTTAAACTTTGTTGCAGCTTTGTTAAATTGTTTAGGCATGAGCCTATTGTACGTTCAAAAATCTGTTCTCAACTGGTGAAAAGGTCTAGTGAGTGATTGTTTATCTGTGCTTAAGTGAGATCATGATTTGTATTAACAGCTAGCCTAAAAACTGCCCTTCTCATATTTGTATGTACTTTGAAACAGTGGACCGCAGTCAGTGTTTTAGCCACGGATGTCTCACTGTGAGCTGTCACCCACGATAACCCCTCCATCACTGCCATCAGCTACCCTCCTGGTCACATGAGCAAAGTGTAAAGCTGAAACTTCGCTTTACAGATCCATTAGCAGGGGAATTAAGATGAAGTGTGCCCTTGAGGGGATCGTACAGCTTGCCCTGAGGATGATCTCCATAAGGGCCAGCTACAGAAAAAATTCATTACTGTACATGTCCTCTTCAGGCATGCTCATGATAAGAAGGAGGGGTAAGGAAGTTGTAAAGCTTTTCAACAAATGAAAATCAAATTGTGAAAGATATGCGATATCTCTATCAATCCACCCGAGCTCGCTGAATAGATTAATATTTGGCTTTGTGCAGTATAAAGCCCTCTGAAGTCTCGGGGAATAATGTTGTGGGGTCATTTGTGTTGTGAGTTCAGTGCTGCTTCTCATGCCTCCCTCTTTATTTCTTTCAACACCATTTGTGTTGCAGGAAAAAATGTGAGTGCTGACCAAATTAAATGGCAAGTTAATGTATGTTATTAAATGGATTGATGATGTCTGCTTTATGTCCTGACATATCCTAAAATTGAGGAAAATGTACAAAAAGATGCAGTGCCTGGCTATACTTAAGAAGTATGTGAAGCATGTTTAGTTTTTTTATACAAAATGTATTATTTCTATTAAAAAAGTTTTAAAAACTCTGTGTCCAATGTTATGATTTTGTCTATGAAAAACAGTTTTGTTTATTCATTTGATCAGCTTTGTAATACAAGGATGAAATAGGTGTTTGCATTTCGCAAAAAAAGAAGAAAATGTCTGCAATTCTCTGTTATTTTCTTACAAGAGCTCTGATAATGGCACTAGAAAATGGTGACTCAGTGAAAGGAAACATGAAATTATTTTAAATCAAGGCTTAGCCATGCTTAAATCTGAGGTCTTTGAAGGCAGCAAACTTTCTGCAGCCGTCTTCATCTTCCTGCCTTCTCATACAAAAGGGTTGAAAATAACGGTTGTTACATGACAAGGGTGCTATATGTATGTCCATAGTGCACAATTACAGCAATATACATGGGGGAGTGTACATTATCTTCCCACAACACAATGAAAGGACAGAGGAGGGTTGCCCCATGAGATTACAGGGATTTGCATATTACACTATCACGACTCCTTCTGTTTGCTGCATATTTAAAACAAAAATGTCCTTAATACATTTGACAACACCATCCTTTTCAGGATGAAATGAAGAATAATATATCAGATCTAGTCATTGATAAAAATGGCAGCGATTTGCTTTGTTAAAGTCAAAATTTTAGACAGTTTTCTGACTCATCTTATTTCACAAAACATAAAATTCTTTAAAGAAAGGTATGGAACATAATTTATTCAAAATTGACCTTTCAATTTTTTAAAGCAGATAAGCATTTTTGAAATACACTTTTCTAACACAAAAAGAGCCTTTTGAGACACAGTCAAAACCAGATATGTACTTTCAGAAATGTATGATGACTTGGCAAATGTTACTGCACTGTCCGGAAACCTGTCAGTGTCTACAGCTATATTTACAGAACAGATTATTTTCTTGGCAAAAAAGGATGTTCTAACAGGGATGTGTCAACTGGCAACACCAAAAAGGGATGCAGAAAATGTGAGTGAGCTCTGTGGAATTTAACTGGTAAAGAGGTTGGATTTCTTCCAACTCACAAAGAACAATCTTTTTATTTAAAAACACATCTTGCAATAGGATTACAGAAATTAAGAATCTTGGATTTAAGGGAAATAACAACTCAAAGCTGAGGAATGGGAACACAACACAGTTAATCCAATGACTGTGACAGATAGTTCAAACAGGGAGTAAACAGCCAGACCACCAAGATGTGCTATGAGTGCTATGAGTAAAAAAACTTCACCGATAAAAAAAGATTTTCTTCTACAGCCATTTGGACATTTAATATGGTCTGTACAAAACATCTGCTGATGTCCAAACACCACATTGTTGAATGAATCAATGTTTGCTCTCTCAAAATGTTCTTTCTGCATGTCTTCCTAGGATAAAAAGTTTCACCAGCAAATAAGTGTTATTACTATGGCTGTGCCAGATGAAGAAGAATGTATTTTCCTGCACCTAAGATGGTAGGTATTGTATTTCAGTTTAACTTCTGTTTAAACCACAACGTCTGCAGTATTAGCCAGAAGGGAGTTTTTAGGGGCAAATATTTAATTATGGGGAAACTGCAGACAGACTTATAAAGCTTGAGTAGTCTGGCAGACTGTGTCCTGGGCGACATTCCTGTAATCCAATTAAACCCCCAAGTAAAGCACAGGCTGATCATGTAGGGAAAGTGAGACACACAATGGCTGTGTGGCTCTGTCATATAAAGTAGGACATTTAGTCACGCAGTTGTTGGGAGGAATATGATGGTACAAGCCCATGAACTTCAAAATAAGCATACCAAAATGCCCACCGTAATGCTTACAGAATTGCAGGGTTTTTCTTTTTTTATTACAGTTTTTGTTATAAACGGATTTTAACCACTGTGATTAATTTAAAGCGAGTTGGAGTCTGCCCCCATTAGGGCGCTGGTTTGTTAGGTTTCCAAGCCTCCACTCCCACATTCCTCCTGACTTCCTCCAATTCACTGGATGAATTGCTATGTAAATATTCACCTTTTAAACTCAAATTTGATCTCTACTGCAGTCTTGGGTGGCCTCTGTGTTGTGTACTCATGAACAAGTTCAGTGTTCCAAATGTAACTTCACCAATCACCTGCAACCTTTAGTCCTTTTTCTTTTTTCTTTTTTACATATTTTTCAAGTGTAGACATGAAAATGAGCATAACTACATTATTTACAAACCTGGACAAAATTGAGAAAGAAACCTTGAGAGTTTAAATGTTTAAATATATATTTGGCTGTGTCTCCAGTAATTTTACCCAACATATAGGATTATTTTGCAATAGAAGATCCAAATAATGTTCCTTGATAAAACCTACAAACTGCTATAATTACACTCACACTAAGGTGACTCCAGCTGAATAAAATATAAACTATGCAGAGACTTCCCTGCTAATGCATGCAAGGACATGTCAGCATCTCATAACTGCTTTCAAACAAGCACACAAACTCTATGCATCAGCCAGAATACTAAAACCACTGACAGGTGAAGTGACTATCATTGATTAACTTGTTACAGTGCAATGTGTCATGTTCTAATAGTGATGGCACATTACACTGACATGTATCACCCACCCATGAGTGCTGCAGAACTGCAGTCTTCCCCAGCATCATTAAGCATGGTACTTTACCAAAAAAACTGCTAAAAAATAAATATCCAGCAGCATGACAAAGTGTTGTAGATGTCAGCCTCCAAGCTCAGTGTGACAAAGCATATGCAGGACGAATCAGATGTATAGAGGCTTTGCCATACAACTATGAGGACCCCAATAGATCTGCTGCCAGTGTAAAGAACCCAGTCACCACAGGTATGATAAAAACAAAACAAAAGTGTCCAAACACAGTAAAATGTCTAAAGTGAACAACTCGACTATGTGTGCATCATTAAAACTTTGGTTTGCAAACATTTAATGAGAAAGATAAATGCAACAAACTTTACTTCTTATTAAAATGAATTCAATTTAACATTTTTAGTATAAACATGGTGAGCACCTAATTTGTATGACAATAAGATATGCATTTGTTTCCAACTAAATAATAAGTTATTTATCTGAAATTAAGTTCAATATTTGAATTAAAAATAAGGAATGTCAACCTAATGTTGTTTGCTGTGCATCAAGTATTCAACAAAAAATACAAAAGAAAACATAAAACTTCAGTTAAGTTGTTAAGAAAATATTCTTGAGCTCATCTGGTATTTCAGCATCACAAATTAAGAACTTTGCTTCCAAATGGTGAATTGACAGCTGAGTATGTAACAGCTGGCGTCTCAGTGCTTCAGTGAGCCTGTTTGAGTATTAAAGGCATCAAATTTAGCTGTTTTTCACACATTTTGTTTTTTGAAGCTATTTTGTGTAGAAAAACAACTCACAAAATTCATCATGATGTGTCAATTGAAGGGGTCAATGCAAACTGCTCAAGTGTGTTTTTTATAGATTGAAGAATACAAATTTCCCTACCAAGGCACAAAGGCTTATCTGTATGACTCAACAAAACATTACAGCAAACAAGTCAAAATCTTGAGGAAAAATGCTTCTCTCATATTTAATTTTATCACTACATGATAAAGGGTAGTAAAATGAGATTTGTTTTTGGGAAGCACATTTTGGGGAGTTATACAAATACAAAAGTGGTTTGCAGTGCAATTTCTAATATTGTTTTCTAAAACTCCCAAACAAATTGTAAATACCCTGGTTTTGAATAAAAACCCACAAATGGCCAATTCAGTTTGACTCGTGAAAGTCAATTAATTCTATTGATCATTTAAGTGATAGCTGACTGCAGTAAGTAAATTGCAGTATCAATGCTGAGGCAGTCCTTGTGCAAATATGAGTGGCTGAGCAGATGAAATGTTTATCCACTAGGCACAGACCTTTTCTCATAAGCACCTGAATACAGAACAATACAAGTGCCCTCAGGTGACAGAATGAACGCAGGAGTGCATTTGTCTGGAATCGAGCATCAATTTACAGCGGGATTGAGAGAAGCGTTGTGGTGTTTTCTCCCTGGGCTCCTGTGAGTGGGCTCTCTCAGCTGTGATCTGATGCCATTGTATACTACGACAAACAGGGGCTGCTTTGCTGCAAATAGCAAAGATCTGGAGGCTGCATCAAAGATAGAGAGTTGGCCAATTTAATGCTGACAGAAGAAGCTGGAAATGTGTGCACAATTTGTTTGTGATGTTAAACTAAAAAAAATAACAGTTTCTGAAAGATTTGAAAGTCTGCATCCCACTTAAATACTCAACTGACATTTAATTCATCTTTTGTCTTAGAGGTGACTGATCCCAGAAGACATCCTACTGTAGCTTATACACAGTGCATACACTATGTTGCTAGGAAACAATGTCTCATGAATATCCTGCTGTTATTGCACCGTCAAAGGGGTAGCGCTCTGACAGCTCAGTAACTGAATGAAAGCATATTGCTGCATAGATGCACTTTTCAGTAGTGCTAACGTAATGCTAACGTATGACCAGCAATGACCTCTTTTGTATGTCTTACCGTTACTCTACCCTCTTTTACCCGGAGACCTTAAAGACCAAAAAAAAATAAAAAATCTGTTCTGCTCATAGAAGCTCATTCAAAAATGTTTGATGTAGAATTGCATTGACATTATCAATTAATTTGCTGCTCTTGATACAGACATAACAAACAAGTTCTGTTTTTTTACACAAATGCTTTTGATGATGTGAAAATCAACAGGTCATTCAGATTCTGAAGCTATTGCGATTGTTTTCCTTTTTTTATCCTGCTCACACATTGCCACAAAATCCTTATTTGGTTTCTGAGAGACATGAGCATTTAATCTAAAGAGCCTCTCAGCAAACATTTACAGCTTTTAAGTATGCAGTCACTAATCGACTGCTTTACATGTTACACATGTACTATATACTGCACATCTGTCAATATGTATCATCTGGAAACTGTTTGTAATTGGAATGTCTTCAAAACATGACCTCAGAAAAGTTTAGTGCCAAGTCCCACAAAAGCTGACCTCAAAATTTTAATTACCATCTTGGCCATCTTGGAACTACAACCTACGTGCCAAGAAAGCAAATATTGGGTATTCAACCATAACTAATTGCCCATGTTATATCCTGGTCAAAGCTCTAAACAACAGTACATAGTTTTAACAGAAGCTACAAGCCTTTACAAAGCTTCAGAATATGGTAGGCCTATTATTGAACCTTTTAGATAATACTCTGAGAATAAGGAAAGGAACATTTTGTAAGAGATCAAAGCTTGTAGACACAGTCATGCAATGTTTAAGCTGTTAAAACACAGATTCATTTAAACTTTCCAGTGATCAACAGTTGGTCTGGGCACTAATCTGAAATTGTTGTTTTGCCCACCTTTTTTATGGTAAAATCTTATATGTCTGAGGATGGCTATTGCTGGGGACAGTAGTTTTTTAAGCAATTAAGAGAATAAGTAGAAAATGTATGACAGAGTAGGGGAGCATTAATATTTCCCATTGATTTGCTGTTAATCAGACTGAGTCAAAAAAAAATGTCTATGGCGGGGTAACCCGTCTCCCTTTTTACTTGAAGGTCCCATTGAATTTCAAGAAATAATTAGGTTAATCACTTTTATACTACTTTTGATCTTTTAATGCTGTCAGTTTTTCTAATATTATTATTCCCAACTTGCTGTGTTTATTACATGTAATCAGGTAACTTACAGTATGTTCTGCTGTAACACTTGTTTCTCATTTATGTAGAAACACTCATAATGTGGCTAGTATGTCATGGGTAGGTCAAAACAAGTGTAATTTTGTTTATTTTCACCTATAATTTTACATTTATTTTTAGTGACTAAATATTTTGAAATCAGCTAAATGTTCTATGTGTCATGCAAATACCTGTATGTTCAAAGACAAAGAGTGCCTTTTTTGTTGTGCCAATTTTTGCAAAAGTACAGATTGTATTTATATCTGAGTACGTATTGTTCCAAACTTTCAACTGAAATGTATATTGATCGATCGAGATTGATTGATTGATTGATTGATTGATTGATTGATTGATTGATTGATTGATTTTTGGTCATTTACAGAACAAATGTAAACAAATGTAGATTAAGTCTAAAAGCAACTACATAAATTACTAATCGAAATGTGTAGGCAGTAGGGTTAGCTTATTACACCTGCATTTTGTTTACAATCAAACATAAGTGAAATAAGTTATTTCTGCTCCTATATAACTCACAGGTATATAACAACATGTTTAATGGATTTACCTTAAGTAGCTTTAAACTTTCTCTGAACACTGTCTTCACTTACAGCTAATTTATTGAACTGAAGGTACAGAAGTGGTTGTATATTTATGTTGTTACAACTGTATGTAACTAATATGTACAGTAGATAAATATGTCCTCAGGAAGTTTAGCTCTAAAACTGAGGCTTTAAAGATTACCATTGTCTGTAACACAGCAACTGATCATCTCAAGTACAGAAAAAATGTTTCTAATTGAGCCCAGGGGAAGATGAGAGGCCAGACAAATGCTGTTTGAAGAGATCCTGAGGTTTAAGAGAGACACTTATTTTCCTCCGGGAGGGAAAGAAGAAGAAGAAGAAAAAAAGAAGTGTGAGGAGGTGGGCAAAGCCTCTGCTATGAAACTAGGCCATCCTAACAAGG